>NC_138109.1:42274538-42899538 GCF_964146895.1 Miniopterus schreibersii
AAGTTGTTTCCAGTCCTTTTTCAAGAAGAGCCCCTCAACTAACATGGTAATAAGGTTTACAATTTAAACCAGGAAAATATTCTGTAATCAAAATGCTCATTTATTATTCTAAAACAGGCCAGCTCAACACATTCTTGAAGTTCTAACCTGATAGTTTAGGCATTGAGAGGGCGAAGACATTCTTTCCTGATCCAATGGGAGCTCCAACATTGCTCTTTTTTACTATCTAAAAGAAAAGTTCCCTCTCTATACTGCAACTGTTCTTGGCTTCTGTGAAGTGGATTAAAGAGGGCAATATAGTGACATCATATTATTTACTAGGAGCTACCTGAGAGCTGAGACAGAACATGTCCAGGTGGTATTCCTAAAATTGAAAAATCACAATGCTCAGACATAATAGCACAGAATGAATGGTAACTATCATCTCAATAGTTGAACCGATCTTCAGAGATACTATTTTTTTTTTAATATATCTTTATTGAATTCAGAGAGAGGAAGGGAGAGGAAGAAGGAGAGATAGAAACATCTATGATGAGAGAGTCATTGATTGGTACTCCTGCACGCTCCCTACCGGGGATCGAGCCCGCAACCCGGGCATGTGCCCTGACTGGGAATCAAACCGCAATCTCCTGGGTCCTAGGTCAATGCTCAACTGCTGAGCCATGCCTGCCAGGCCAGAGGTACTACTTTTGATTGCTGGCTGGACTCCCTTAGGTTTCTGCTGCTCCCAGAGGAAGCATGGGAAGTGTGAAAGAAATGGAGCCTCCATGGCTGGAGATTATGTGTAGAAACTTTGGAGCACTGTGTGTGTGTGTGTGTGTGTGTGTGTGTGTGTGTGTGTGTGTGCAGAGATCTCAGGTCAGGAAGAGATACAGGAATGAGGGCTAAAGGGGCTAGCTGCTGCCCACCACCCCCACTGGGAGTTTCTTCTTCTAGTGCCAACTTTGCAGAAATTGAGTATTCCTTTTAAATCTTAATCTGGAGTCTAATTTCCTTGATATTGCACACAAAATTTTGCATATTACCAGGGCAGAAGCTACTTTCATCAGATCTTCTGAAATACTTAAGAGCAAATCTACAAAAAAAAAAAAGATTACTGGCTGCCTAGGGCTGTGGTGGGGCAGTGGGGAAGAATGGGCAGTGACTGCTAATGGATATGGAGTTTCTTTTAGAGGCAAGTAAATTGTTCTAAAATTAGATTGTAGTGGTGGTTGTACAACTCTGTGAATATATTAAAAAAACAACATTGAATTGTAAACTTTAAATGGGTGAACTGATGGTATATGAATTATATATCAATAAAGTTTTTTTTAAATAAAAAGCATCTATGACAATCAAAAGACTAAGAACCATTTCCTGTCTGGCATGAACCTTTGATATGTCCTGTTTTCTAATAGGATACTCACAGCTCTCATGTACTAAGTACTCACTATGTGCCAGGCACTGTAGTAGGTACTTTACATTTATTAGTATATTATTATATAACAAACCTTAAGGTAGGATTATTAGCCACACTAAACATGAAACCAACAAATGGTAGAGGCTGGGTTTGAATTCAGTTCCACTCAGCTCCAAAAATTCAGTTTCTTCCCATTATGCCACCAGTACTTCTGAAACTTGTCCAGCTAAGTGTAGCTATAAGGATACCACCCTTCAGGGCCTTGTAGGGTATTACTGCTTTTCCATTCTGCTCTATTCAGTCATTACATTCTAACAATTCTTCCTATTGTCTCCCAAACATCTCTCCTGGATCCCCAGGGCTAGCACTCCAATGCAGACCTTCATTTCTCTGTAGGAGTATCACTGTAACTGTTGGCCTTGATTTAAAACCTCATCTGGATTATCTGATCTTATCACTCCTAGACTTGACACCTTTTCATGGCTCCCAATTATGTAATCTGGTGCCACCTTCTTTCCAGCCTCCTCCTTCCTGTCTCCCTCCCTATGCACCCTTACCCTCAAGCCATGGAGGACTACTCACTCTACCCCATGCACATGCACATGCTTCATGTCCTTCATATACCTCACAATTCACATCCTGTTCTAGTAATTCATGTTGCAAATTCCTTCTCATTCACCAGGTCTTGCCTTAAGTTCACTTCCCGTTAGAAGCCCCCTCTGACCCTCAAACATCATGCCCCCTGTTCCCGCTCCCTCCCACCGTGTGTCTACTATTACTCATTTCTACCTCATTTGCAGTACTTATCACACTAAAATGTCGTTGTTTATTTACCTCTCCTAATAGTTTGTAAATATTTGCAGTGAATGTGTTTTGTTTAACTGTTATGCCCCACCCCCTCTGTGCTTGGCACATAAATGGATCTATTGAAGGAATGTGCCTCATATTTTCTAGATTACAAGTGCTTTTATTTCCAGTGCCTAGCATACTTCTATTTTCTAAATATCTGTTTAATGATACATTATGCTTAGAGAGCATTTACTGTGTGCCAGGCACAGGTCTAAGCATTTAATACTCATTTAAAACTCATAATAATGCTCAAGGTCATTGTTATCATTAATCCATTTTACATAAGGAAACCGAGGCACCAAAAGTTTTAATAACAAGCTGTGTGACCTTGAGCTCCTAAATGGCAAAGCTACATTTCAAAGTCTGGCTCTGGTGTCTGCACTCTGACACTATGCCATATGGCCTGTGTGTGAGTGTCTGTCAAGTAAGAGAATAAATAAATAGGATCCCTTCCAACCTCCACTGGAGTGAAAACGCAGAAACTCTGAGCCTATTGAAGGAGAGAGGATAGGAAGTGCATTAGGGACTGGAACGCACTTAATTTCTCATGGACATAAGGTCATAGATTTCATTGGGATTAGTTGAAATACATACTGTGAAAACATCAGGCACATTATAGGCAGTATAAGCAATTGTGAGTTGGGGGGTAGCAGAGCGTGGTCTTGATTTCCAACTGTGTGAAATTGATTGATTCCATTGGGGGGCTATGGAATAAAGCCTGCCCCCCCTTACCAAACCATCACCCCATTTAATGGCCATGTGCCCTGGGCTCATTTCTTAACTTCTCTAAGCCTGTTTCCTTCTCTGTTAAGTAGGGATGTCATTTTTAGGGATCTTTTAGGATTTTGAGGATTCAGTGAGTTCATACATGTAAAACACTTAAAGCAGAGCAGGGTCTGTAGTTAAGTGCTCAGAAAAAGAAAAAGAAGGAGGGAAAAGTGTTCCCCCTTGGGGAGGGTCACTAAAGCCAAGTAATCATTTTAGTGGTTTGTAAAGAGCTACCAGAACCTTTTCTAAATCAGTAGAAGGATGAAAAAGGATCCAAACAAGCCGATTCTGCTACTTTTCATCAAGTTTAGGAATTAAACATTAGGAAAGGGAAGGCCATTGTAAGTGTTTGCTAAAGAGAAATGTTGGGGACACAATACAAATAAGTAATCACCTTAGTGATTCTCCATGGCTCATTAAGGGGTTCCTAACCATATATTTATACTTACAGAACAGCTTTCTTTCAGGAATTTAAGCAGCTTTTAAAATTAGAACCTTTCTAGCTCAAGGGGATTTTGAATTAATAATTATAAGGGCCCTCTTTCCTTTTTTCCCTTCCCCTCATCTTTTCCCCTTTCCCCTCTAACTGCACATTTCCCCCACAACAGCTCTTTGAAATTCATTTCCACTAGTAAAATCCCTGAGTTCTCTTTTGTTTACATTGAGAGGAAATGGTTAAGAACGAAAGTAAAAGAAAACAGAGGAATACTCAGTCCCATTGGCTGCCTGCCAGGAAAAGTGCCAAATGGTAGAGGCCTTGCAGAAAGCTACCCAGCCACAAGCATGAGGGATTGGCCTACCACAGGATAATAATCCTCCAAGGGAATTTATACCAACAGCCTAAACATTGGATGACTTTAGAAACTTTTCCCCAAGAAGATCTTAAAACCAGACTTAGTAAAATATTAGGGTCTTAAGCTCCCAAGTCAGTCACTAAACAAGAGCCTGGGATCTCAGGTCTCATGCAAAGGATTCAGATATGTGAATGCTTTAATCTATCTGGGAGGCTATATGGCAGGATAGTGAAGCACACTGGGGCCAGAGAGACCTCAGTTTGGATCCTGGCCCCCTATTTACCAGCCTGGTGATTTTGCACAAATTGCTTATTCTTGCCAAATAACTATTTCTTCATCTTTACTATTAGGAATAAAACAGTACCCACCTCACAGGGTTGTAGTAAGGATTAAATTAAAAGTTTCTAACACATTTAAATACCCTGCTCAGTAAATGTTAATTACCACCACTATTAGTTTTGCCAGCTCTCAACATTGACAGATGGGAACCAACACCTCATAGTATACCTTCTAGTACAGAGGCTGCAAGGCCATGCCATTCTTAGGCTGTTTTCATTATGTCTACACCAGTAAGTCACTCCAGAGGATCTGGGTGGGTCTAAGAACTCAGTCATGAGTGTCCAGGGCAAAGGAAAACTAAAAAGGAGTGACTTGAATAAAAAACAAGTGATATATTTACTAATAACAGTACCTATTTGAACACCTAATACGTTATCCTACTTAATCATCACAATAGTCCCTATGGGAGTATCAGTCCCACTTTATAAATAAAGAAACTGAAGTTCTCCGAGGTTTACCTACCTAGTACATTGTGGAATCGGTATTTATTCCAGTATTATCAAACACTAAACCTTCTTCTCTTTCGTCTCTAAGGTCTTGGATCTGAAGGCTTCAAGATTTAGCAATGTAATCTAGAAAAGCTCAGTATTTTTACTTAACATGAACTGTGGCAAAAGCTCAAAAGGTAGTTCCTCCCGGCAGCCCCTTACTCCACCTTAGGATCAGAATACCCCATAAGCACATTTCTTATAGACACATGATTGGTTTGAAGAGATTCTGAACAATATCCATTTTAATCATGTTAGAAAGATACTATAAGACAGAGCTAATACCCAGAAGCTGTCTTGTCTATCCACATTTGGTAATGAATGCCTACCAACAGGGCAGAGCTTGCAGAGAAGCCTGAGAGAGGCAGAGCACCCAAGCAAAGCAATGACATGCCCCAAATAGCTCTGTGGCAGAATGTATTTTCCAAAGACGAACACAACTATCTCATCCCACACACTCTTCTGCAATGTGATCTTGCAACTCCCCATCAAGAGGTGGAGTCCGTTGCACTTACCCTTCAGTCTGGGCTGGTCCTAATGACTAGCTTGACCAACTCAATGTGTTGCAAGTGACAGGATATTCTGAGTGTTCCACGTGGGGTCATAAGAAGCATTTCAGCTCTGCTTGTGACTATTGGACCACTCACTCTTGAAATTCTCTGAGAAGCCCAGGTGACACAGAGAAGTCATGTGTGGGGACTCCAGGTGACATCCTCAGTGGAGCTCCCAGTCAACAGCCAGCATCAGCTGCCAGCTTTGTGAGTGAGGCAGCTTAGACATCCGGCCTAGTCAGAGTCTTCAGTTGACTGCAGCCTTAGCCAAGACTAGCTCCATAATTTGTAGGACTTAGTACAAAATGAATATTTTAGGCTCCCTATTCAAAAAGTATTAAGAGATTAAAGACGGCAACAGCAGTGTTGAACCAAGGGTGAAGACCCTCTAAACACCGGGTCCTGCAGGACCACACAGGTCACGTGCCAGGAAGCCTGCCTGGCCATAGTAGACTCACTGCAACCAGTTGAGAGACCCCCAAGTGAGAACTTCCCAGCTGAGCCTAGTCAACCCACAGCACTATGAGACACAATGATAAGTTGTTATTTTAATTCATGAAGCCGTGGTATGGTTATACGGCAATAGAAAGTTAGAACAATTCCACAGAACAGCTGCAGGTAACCCTAACCAGAAAAGTGCTAAAGGTGGCTCAAATATGCACAGAAGCTTGATTTTATACAATAAAACATATAAATCCCAGATCCAGGAGTAAGGCTTCCCTGGGTCAGAGAGATTTTTCTCATTTGGGCAGACCCTGGGAAAAGAAGGCAGTCAGTACAGCTACCTCAGTAATAGCTACGAGAAGAAGTACTCTCATTAAAAAAAAAAAAAAAAATCAAACAAAATGTGTATAAAGTTGTACTCTGCCGATGTATTTGTTGGAGCGATGGAAAGAAGTTAAAAATGAGAGAGCTGAACCACTTTGGTTATCTTTCAGGGAGAATAAGAAAGTTTTCTGGAGATGTATAGTTTGATTTTCTAAAAAGGTGAAAAAGTTGGATTCTGCAAACTTAGTTACTTCAACATGCATCCTGGGCTAGATTCTTGGAATAGCAGGTTGAAGGAATAGTTTTATGAATTACTAAGAGGAAGAATTGATAACTAGGATTCCACATCAATTCCCTTGGAATAAATCATGGTAGACAGAGGACTTGGTACACAGCAGATACTCAAGAAATACTTGAGTTATGAATTAATCTTATTTTTTATGGAGTTACCACATATTTCATAAAGAATTCAATGCATTTAGAAAAGCATTTCATGAATTCCTTGAGGGAAAGAGAGAAATGTGGGCCACAAAATAGTAGAGTTGAATCACTTGTAACGGATTCAACAATCAGTTACAAACACTTTATAAAAGTCGGAAGAAATAGACCACCTGGCCTAACTAGCATAGTGGAATAAGGCATGCATTTTGATGTCATTTCTGTACCATTTGCTAGCAATAAGACCTTAGGCAAATTACATAACTTCTCTCAACCTCAGTCTCCTTGCCTGCAGAGAGTGAATAATAACCCATATGGGATAGACTTGAAGTAGTTAAAGAGAAAAACCCAGGTCAGTTGGCTATGTTCAGCCTCCAGAGAACCAGAGCAGGTGGTTCCTCTGCCAGGGAGACAATTACAGTGAGAGGCAGGAAACAACCAAAGAGGAAAATGTTTTTGAGTAGAGGAGAGTCTTCCGGGCAGCACTTGGCTCAGAAGACAGCCTTTTTTTCAATAGACTTTATTTAGATACATAGGTCCCTAACAGCCTGTCCTTTCACCATAGGGCTGAGAAGAGTCACTGACATTCTGGAGTCTTCAGAGGAATTTTGACTGGAGGGAGAGTCATGGCTCCTAATATATGTGGGTCTTTTCTATAACTGTTAAGTACAGAAGCAAAACATAGGAATAATATAAATTCAGCAAGAGAAACATATAGTGCAGGGAAACCCCATGCTTGAAAGACCCAACTTTGGGCAGCTTCAGAGACTGAGAGTTCTGTGCATTTAGCAGATGAGCATTAAAACATGAAAGTAAACATTTCAGGGACAGTCCAGGAGGTCTGACGCAGGGCCTGGGCCTCATGTTCAAAGCCCTCCAGTATAGACTTTTGATGTTATCTCCAAATAAGGTGGCTGATTAGAGATACATTTACAGACTTGAAAGAAGGTCATGTTCATTATACAATTTTAAATGTGCTTTTCACTGCTGGACAATACCACCTGTAATGTTTTATCAATTAATATTTTTAATAATATTAATAAATTTAGTAAGACAGTCCTGTAATTATTTTGTGTGTAGCAAAAATATATTGCTTTTACCATATACTTACAAAACTGTTAATAAAAACCTTTTAATGTAAGCATGACCACAATTTTTGTAACCCTGTTTTAGCATCTTTAAAAAACATAGCAAGATTCTCAAAAACCGTGCATGGCCTGTGCTTCTCTCAGCCTCTGAGAGAAGGTAAATGAAAGCCGGATTCAGAGTCATGACAGTGAAAGGAGATGATTCAGGACCAGATGGCATAGGGACCCCTCCCTTGCTGAGTTTCTCCAGGATCAGAGACAGGATTTGGCGATGCTGGTCCTAGCTTTATGAGGTACCATTTGTGTGTTTGGAAGTACTTCCTCTATAGACACTAGTTTTCACTTTTTTAAAAGGGAAGATGTTGGACTTAATGATCTCTAAGATATTTTTCTTCTTTAACATTTTTATGCAGTTATTAATACCTGAGTTGAGAAAGGTGGTGCTCAATTCATCATCCTAAACCTTTGGAACCAGATGTTTTTAGAATTCAGAACTTAGATTTAAGAAAAATAATATATGTATATAACATATATAACACTTTGGTGGGGTATACAGCAGACCTGTAATTAAACATTATTTCTTCATCGAAACCCATGAATATTCATTCTAAGTGGGAAATAAAGACTATAAATAGCGACATGACGTGAGCTCAGTTCAGGTTTTGCCACTAAATGAATTCAGGTCAGGTTAGGTCTTACCAGGAATGAGTTACAAAGCAAAACACCACCAACTTGTAACTTTTAGAACTTTTCAAAATATTTGTGAGTTATGTAGTTAACTCCAGAACCACTCTAAAGGTATATCTTCATATTAGATGAAATTTATACATATCTAAATATGTTTCAGTAATTCTTAACAAACTTTAAACTGTTCGTGTTAGGATGTACCTTGCCCTTTGCTTTTTCATCATTGATCATTTTTTTCCTATAAGGTAAAAGAAATCCTTAGATATGGAAAAAGAAAAATAGTAATTGCAAAACTAGTTTTTCATATACAACCATACCATGTTATTTTTAAATACCAAAACTCCAGTCCATTTGTTGGTATATTAAAAAAAAAACCTTTCAGATTTTAAATCCTCTGTTTTGGAGATGTATCCAAAGAATTATACACTACATTAAAATACAGAGTCAAACAAAGGTGCAAGTTTAAAAAATGTTCTCACCACATTCCCTCCCCTGTTTAAAATCTCTTCCAAGGTTTGTTAGCTTTGTTTTCAATTTCCTACATTTCCAGAAAGGTTGGCAGCTTTTCTTATGTTTATTAGGCATTTGTACTTCCCTCAGAGCCTGTCTCCCTCTGAGGGTGTACTTTTATACAGATAGAGAGGGTGGGAGGTAGGGATGGTAGGGGTGGGGGGAGGTGGACAAGGGGTGGTACAGAAAGTGTGTAAGATGGTGGTCAAGGGAATGAGGGAGGAAGGGATTAAGGGAGGAGACGGGCGAGAAAGTAGAGAGCTGGCGTGAAGTGTCAGGTCCAATTCCAGTCCTGTTCCGGGAGCCTAACCACCAACCACCTTTCCTTCCTCAGGCTGCCTTCCCTCAACATTCCTTCCCTTTTGTCTTCCAGATTAAGATCCATTTTCTCACTGTCCTAGTGATAACTTATTTTTAACCAGGATCTTCTTTCCTAGGCATAAGCATCCTACCTGGAGAGAGTACAGGCTCAAAGGTACAGAATGCCCAGCCCCGGACCCTGGTCTTTCCCACACAGAAGAGCATCCTAGAACCAGGTATAGAGGACAATGAGGACATATCTCAACCAAGTATTAAGGTACCAATCTTGTCATTTTGCATTGAGGTTGCAAACCGTATAATCTTGAGTATCTATCATACTCAATAACTGGTATTTGTCATCAATCTCTCAGTAGACTAAATGAGATCGTAGTTAGAAAACCTCAGTGGGTTTACTCTAGTTTCTGTCTTCCCTAATCTATACAGATAAAGAACATGAGTTTTGAAGTCAGGCTGAGACAACTTGGAGAAGATATTTAGCCTCCTTGAGCCTCAGTTTTCCCATCTATAAATATTGGTTTAAAATACCTACTGCCTGTAAATCAGTGTGTAGTAGAGATAAGGAATGTAGCATTCCTAAAGCAGTGGCAATGAATTTTAAATGCTTAATTAATATTATTTCCCTTTTTCTCCTTATAGAAATTTGTGGCTCCAGCAAACTGATGGGGAAGTTATAGAAGGCAGACAAGGGAGGGGAGAGATGTTGGGTCCCTGAAATTACAGGTCTTCTTAGCTAGACCTGAAGAGAAAGTTGACTGATATATCTTTTTTAGATATGAAAGATGTTAGAAGGAGAGAAAGGGACAGTTTACTAGAATCTAATTATTTTCCCCAGTTTATCTTACACTTTAGACACATCCCTTGATTTTATCTCATTTCTATTGCCCTCATGACTCTTCTGACAGAAACATGCCACAGCAATAAGTATCATCTTTGTGATCGTCCCTGAAGGCAGTGGAGCATGAATGAGGTCAAGACTTAGTGAACACACTAGAATCAGATACACTTTGTTTCCAGTCCTACCTCTGCCATTTATTGTGGCCATGGGCAAGTCTTAAAGCCTCTGTTTCATCATCAGTAAAATAGCATAATCTTACCTAACTCAAGGGTCATAAATTTGCTCACAAATATTTTTCAGCACCCATCCTTGTGCCAGGCGCTGTATTAGATGTTGGGGATAGACAGTTCACAAAACAATATCCTGCCCTTACAGACCTTGAATTCCATTGGGAGAGACACAGAATTTACAAAGAAATGTAATTATGTCAAATGATGACTAGTCAGTCAGGTGGTTGACTATGAAGAAAAATAAAGCCAGGCAAAAGGACTGGGGGAGAGGGAGCAGGTTACTCTTTTATATAGGATGGTCTGAAAAGCTTCCCCAAGTAGGTACCCTTTGAGTAGAAACTAAAGAAAGTAAGAAAGTGAAGTGTGTTCTAGACTGTTGTAAGATTTAAATGATATAATGCAGATAAACTCTTAGCACAGTACCTGGAATACCCTGGGTACTATATTACTGTTAGCTGTTTATATTATTTAAAAAGTTATTGTGTTACAGTGAAGGGTACAGGTAGGTGAAAATCTTTCTAGTTCCACTCAAGACACCCCCAAGGGACCCCCTAACCATTATGAAAGAGAGGGGTGATGGCTCAGGGGACTTCATAGACACTTTTTTTTTCTGGTAATAAAATGCCAATTCTATAAGCAAAGTACTTCTCTGGGAATGGGATGTTTTAAGGCAGCAAAAAGAGAATGGGGAAAGACATGCTCCATAGGAGAGTCTTCAGATTCACATTGTTTGTAACAAATATTCCCAACTCTGAAGTTTGCATGTGTGAACTATTCCCCATCATCAACAATAATAATGGTGATAATGACATTTAATTATGCCGTTTATAGATTTGTAAAAGCTTTTCTTTCAAAGATCTCAAGAGTATTTATGGACATGACCTAATTCAACCTCACAATTTCCTAAAGACTGGTCTAGTCCCATTTAATAGATGAGGAAACTGAGGTATAAAGAAGCTAAGTAATTTCTTCAAGGTCAAACAATTACCTAGACAACTCCAATCTGGATCCCAGACTTAATTTTCAGGTCAACTCTCTTTTTGCCTGACTCTTCATCTCTCTGGATCTCAGAAATGACAAGGTGGGTGCAATAGAAGGAAGCCATGATGTCAGATATCAAAGTGTCCACCCACTGCTCATCAGAGTCAGTGGTCAGTAAATTTTTTTTTTAATTTTTAAAGCTCTTTAAGAAGGACTTCTTTAATGCTACCAAAATATTAAAAATTTAGCACACCTTTCTGCTGATAGCCACCTTGTGCTTATATGTCAAATGGTATCAATAAATACAAACTTTAGTTGATGAGAGAGGCCTAGTTTGGAAACTCATACACTTAACTACAATTATTTTGTTTTTCTCTGTGAAAATCTACAGAAACATAGCAAGGGAACTCATTTTTTTAAACACGTTCACTAGGCCAGGCCTTTTACATATATTATGTGTTTTTTAATCCTCACAACAAACTTTTGCAGTAAAAGTGATTGACTACACTTTACAAATTAAAAAACGAGGTATTCAAAAAGTTAAGTAATTTATTTAATGTCACATGGCTTATAAATAACAAAGCTGGTATTCAACCATACATCTCTATCTGACATCCAAGTCTTGACATCTATAAGGCCAAACAGCCAACTCATATTGCCTCACTCAGAGTACCTGCAGCCTGATGACCCAATGTGAGCCATTTATGACCCATTTCTCCCTTTACATTAAATATTAGCAAAAGAATAAAATCAACAGTTGAAATTTGAGTAATGCAATTTTACTATTTTTAAACTTTCTTTTTTTAAAAAAAAGAGATAATAAGACAGATCCACTTTTGGTTGGCATCTATGGCACTCCATTTTAAAAAAATAAAATAATAATTATAATCATGAAAAAAATTTTTTTAAGTTGATCAGGTTGGCATATACAGTTAAAATTCGAAATTTTGAAAGTTCAATCTGGATTTTAATTATCTAGTCTCTCCCTTTGCTCATCAGCATGGACACTTGGTAGCTTTCTAAGTAAACATTTCAATGAACTTCTTTTTCCTATGGAGGTGACAGCCTGGATTTCACAGGCAGGTACCTCTGGAGAATGAGGAAGGTCTGAAATCTGGACCTCAGTGACATCAAGAGTTTCTCAGGTACCAGAGGTGATGTATTGTAGTTAAATGTTACAGACTTTGGAAAGAATTTCATCTATAATTCAGTCATATCATTCAAATTGGTAAAGTGATGACACCAGTAGATAAGTTATGTGTATATAATACCTTAAGCAACCACTGAAAGGCTATACAAAAAATTATACTCAAAAACACTGTAGATAATCAAAATGGAATTCTCAAAAATTGTCAAGTAACTCAAAGAAGGTGTTCTGGGGTGACCCTTGACAGATGACCACCAGAATTGGTGTTTGAATTTTTGGAGCTTTTATTAGCTGGCTGGCAGCTACAGTTGCAGCGTCTCACCTATGTAAGAGCTGAACTACAGCCCTGACCCTTAGTTCTTCCCTCATTTTATACTCCGTAACTACAAAGGAACTGTGGTAAAGGGGTTTCCAATAATTTGTTAGGTTGTCAGCTTTTGTTACAGGAAACAAGGGAGGGACCTTTAGCAACATAAAAGGGACGATTTAAACACAATGTCCTACAATGAGTAATGGGGTCATGCTTGGCCGGAGCGTGACTGGTTTGTTTTTTCTATAGGAACTCAGGGGGAGCGGTAATTATTGGGCTAGCTTGTTGGGCCTTGTCCTGTACAGTAGGGATCTTGTTCTACCTTTACTGTTAGTTCCTTAGGTATATTCTTCTGGCCATGGTGGCCAGAACAAAGGCATAAAAAGAAAAGAGAGAAATAAAACAGAATAAATAGGAAATAAAAATAAAATGACAAACTATGACCTCACATATTAATAATTACATTACATGTAAATGGTCTAAATACAGCAATCAAATGACAGAGACAGGTAGAGTGAATTAAAAAACATTATCCAACTATATGTTATCTATAAGAAACTCACTTCAAATATAACAATAGGCAGGTTGAAAGTAAAGAGAAAGAAAAGATAATGCCATACAAACAATCAAAAGAAAACATGCATGGCCATACTAATATCAGGTAAAGTAGACTCAAGTAAAAAGAAAACTACCAAAGACAGAGAGAGACAATATATAATGATAAGAGATACACTACATCAAAAGGATATAGCAATCCTAAATACATATGCACCAAACAACAGAGCTGCAAAATATGTGAAGCAAAAACCAAAAGGAGAAATGGATAAATTTAAAGTTATAATTGAAGACTTTAATATACATCTCTCAACAATTGATAGAACAACTAGACAAAAAATTAGCAAGAATATAGAACTCAGCAACACCATCAACGAACAGTATCAATACCTATAGAATATTCTATCCCACAACAATAGGATGCACATGTTTTCAAGTGCCCGTGGATCATATACCAAGATAGAGCATATCCTGGACCATAAAACAAACCTCAACAAAACTAAAAGAATTAAAATCATACAGAGTGCATTCTCCAACCACAATGAAAGCAAATTAGAAATAACAGAAAGATTATAGAAAAATCTTTAAGCACTTGGTAACAAAACAAAAACCATCCAAATAATCCCTGGGTTAAAAAGGAAGTCTCAAGAGAAATAAGAAAAAAGTACATTAAAATGAATAAAAATTCAGTGTATCAAAATTTGTAGAACACAACTAAGAAGTGCTTGGAGGCACTCCTTCTGTCCGCTGAATCTACCAGCACTTAGTGTGTTCCTTTAACAAAACACAAAACTTTGTTTTAAAACCATTCGTTCTATATCCTTCTTCCTTAGACTGAGTGGATAATATTTACTTATTTTTCTCTGCCAGCATCTGGCTTAGTGCTTAATAAAAGTTGTTCGAACAAATGAACAAGCTACTTAACTGAACTAAATTGAGGCCAAATGATTTTCTGCCTGGAATCAGGAAGTGTTTATGGTAATCTAATACAAGGTACATGGGCCCTTACATAGAGGAGGCCACTACACAGGCACAATTCTGAGCAGCTGCCTAGTTTGTCTCACAGCAGAGGCTCCTTGGATTTATAGCTGCCGAAAGTGGTATTTGCTTATGAACATGAAAGTAGAGAAAATTCAGCACACATAATTCCATCTCTGCACTCAATAAAAACAATGTCTTTAGTTAATTAAATCAAAATCAGCCCTCACTTTATTCCTCTGCTTCAACTATCCAACTTTTCCCACTCCTTGCTTCATTCCCATATTAATAGATTCATAGAACCATAAAACCAAAGTTCAGAAGGACCATAAAGGTCATCTAGTACGGCCTTCCATTCAATAACTGGATACGCTATAGTCAGTACAGAAGTGAGCTGCCAGTTTTTCCCACAGTTGACTCAACTCAGAACTCTGAGAAGAACAGTGAGAGCACAATGTAAGGCATAATCTCAGTAACTAAGGAAATGACATAAGAGAGAGTCTGTAAATTTTCCCCTTCTAAAACAAGCACTTCTACTAACCACATAAAGGCAGACCTATTCTTGAAAACTAGTTAAACTCAAAAGTTGGAAACACGTTCCAAAAGTCAAGTGTGCTAAAATTGGTCAATAGTCTTACATGTTATGAGGCTGAGCCTATTCCTAGAAAACTAAAAGTATGATAAAATCCTTAACTATACAGTCTTGACTGTATTTTCAGGATTCTGTAGATATGTTTAAATTTTGTTCTTTTTCCCTTACAATTGATAATCCAGTCAATTGGTCGACATATCCAGTATGTGTCTAGTTATATTTCTCAAAGGCAAAGAGTAAGTGGTTCTTTGGTTTATATACATGTCTTTAGTGAGCTTAGCAAATTAGTTTCTTAGCTTTTGATCATATCTTGATGTACTTGTAATTCAATTTATGAGCCTTTAAAGGGGATAACCCTTCTTGGAAATCTGGTGACTATACCTAATTAATGCCATCACCTAGTAAACTCTCTAGATGATCAACTACCTTGAGTTGCCCAAGTCAACAACGAGCTTTGCCCCAGGCCTTTCCATTCAGATGACAACATCCTGACAAAAGAATCACACTTCCAGACAGATGCTCCTCAGATTTACAATGTCCCCATAACCCCGCGGTAAACTGAAAATATCGTAAGTTGAAAATGCATTTAGTACACCTAACCTACAAAACATTATAGCTTAACTTAGCCTGCCTTAAACGTACTCAGAACACAATATCCCAAAACCACTGGCAACACAGTACATTGCAGAATGTGGGCTGTTCATTCTTCTGGTAGCGTGGCTCACTGGGCGCTGCGGGCTGGCTGCTTGGCTTCTGTTAGAGGGAACACAGTATTCAGGAGCCTGCGTTTTCAGTCCTCGCTTGGTGCCTTTAGAAATGCTAAACCTCGCCTCCTTTGCCTTTTCTTTTCTTTGATGCTTGTTCTATCCCTTGGAACTATGCTGAGAAAATGTAAGTTTTGTTTTAGTTAAACCAATGTTAAAAATCTGAAGAGGCAAAGTAAAATTAAATAAAATAACCAAGCAGCAGCAACAAACAATATTACCTCTGAACTCTTATGTTTCTTTTGTGATAATGGGGAAAAAAAAAAAATAGAAGTACTGATGCAGCAATCATCACCCCAAAGGAAAATCTCACTGGAGGGGCAATCCCAGAGAAGAGGAGCCTCTGAGGATCTAAAGCTGCAAGTCAGCTGCAATTACCCCTCCACTCTGGAGTTAGCAGGGCTAAGGGATGACTGTCCTCACTGGCCTTATTCAAGGTACATAAGAGCTGGCATTAGTACAGCCTACTTAATAGCGCGTGCATTCTGTCAGGATACTGGATTAAGGAGGGAAAGACAAGTGAGACCTGTTTGTCAAGGTCCTAAAATGGGAATTTTCCTGGTTATACACACAACATTGAGTACCAGCAGCATTAATAGTAGCAAAGAGTGATAGGATCAAAAGCTTGACTCTTGGTCTGCTTTTAATTATTAGATAATGTATCCCCAAAGTAGGCTGGCAGAATTCATATTTCTAACTTAGAAACACTCTGCATCTTACCTGAGCCTTAAGATGTATGTTTGGCTCAAGTTACATTTTGTTGAAGCTAATTTTGCATTCATTGGAAAATGTTTAAACCTTGAGAAGGTTATGGGTACATTTACAGAAAATGTGAATTCCAGAGCTAAAATGTTCTGAGCCACTGCTTGGAGGTGATAATTGAAAACGGTAGGTTCCTCAAATAGGTGAGTCAGTCTTTTCTACATCTGAATTTTCTCCTCCCTCTTTCTCAGCTTTTAATTCCTGTCGAGATGCTGAAGTGGTCTGAACTGGGAACACTGACAGCACATTTGTAGGCTTTTAAGCATCGGTACCTGTGGCTCCTAAAATTATGATAATAATTGACATAAGATGACCATGAGATACCTTCCTTCCAGTCACCTAGGCTGAAAGACAGGCTAATTTCCTTCACCTTCCTCTTTTCCCACCTCCTGTTGGTTTTGCTTTGAAACACTTTTTGATATGTTTGTATCTGTCTCCCCTTCTCCATGCATACCTACTATTCAGTACTCTACCGTTCCCGTGAATCATTGCAAGAGCCTCCAAACTAAAAAACACAATAACTGTTAATAGTTGTTATCACTGGGATAGAGAGTTAGAGGCACTTGTACATTTCTAGCTGTACATTTATACAGTCTTTGAAACTTGTAACTGCATGGACTGCTTTTATAATCAGGAAAAAAAAAGTTTAATTAAGAAAGGACACGGGAGAGGGAGATGTTACTCAGAGAGGCTTCTTTGATTCAATGGGGCAGGAGTGGGGTAGGAACATTTGAGAACAAGCACATTTCTGTAAATTTTTCATGCGTAACACAACCGGGAACCAAACTTTAGTTCCTACAGTGGCTAAAGCAGCGCAACTGTCTTCTATAAATAGTTAGAAAAACTCAGTCTGGATTCTTATACAATATCATCTGACCGACAGGATGGAAAGGCATGTTGGTCAGGGACTGACAGAAAGAGGAGTGAAGGAGCGAGGAACAGAAAGTCCTAAACAACTCGTAATATGAATTCATTCTTAAAGGGACCTATATAATAGCAATTACATTTTTTCCAAGACACATCGTATAGACTTGCTGATTTACAATCACCAGGGAGAAACAGCATGTTTTCCTGACCCACCTCCCCTTTCACGTATCACAGGTGCTATTTATGGAGCTGCCTGGGTGAGCCTCCTGTCCCAGGGTCCAGCCACAAGGAGGCCTTGTGTACTTTGTGACATGCTCTCTCTAAGGTTGGGCAATATTCAAGACTAGCCAACAGTTTCTACTAGTTTTTAGGAAAAAATGCTAAGAGGGGAAGGGAGAGAACAACACAGAAAACTCCTGGGGAAAAAGTCTTTATCTGGCATCCTCACTTCCAATTAGACCCAGGCTGGAAGTATAGCACACCAGCTTCTCACAGCCCAAAGCCTGAAGGCTGAGGCTGTCCTTGGGCTGTGTGTCAATTTCCTCTTGGTTCATCTTCCCTGCAATTAGTGCTTATGGGGACTCCGGAATTAGGCCACAGGCTTGTGTTTACTGAGGTATGGAGAGGGTTCTAGAAGCCTTTACCAAGCAAGCCTTCACTAACGAGTACCTGCCTCAGCAAGAGCACATGGATTATATTTACAATGAGCAGGGAACTAAGAAAACAAGACACCCTTGTTCAACAAATGTCTGTTGAATGAATGGTAGAACATGGTGGTCAAAGCAGGAGTGCTAGAGGCTTCACCGGGATTCAAGTCCTACTTGGCTGTGTGACCTTTGCAAAGCTCTCTAAGTCTTACACCTGGTTTCTAGTCCAGACTTGAACAACTGAATGTGCTTGGTTAAGTCATTTTACTTCTCCAACTCTCAGTTTTATCATCTATAAAATGGGATAATTATACCTGCCTTGTCTACCTTACAGGGTTGTCAGTGAGATCAAATGAGATAATGTGATAAAAGCCCTTTGTAAATTAGAATATGCTTTACAAATGCAAGCTATTATTATAGTTAATTCTAGTGACTGCTGAATAATAAATTGGTAGAACCAACAATCCCATTGTTACCAACCTGAATCTTACAAAACAATTTCCCAATTTTATCCACTTTACCTTCAAGGCACTTCCACCTACCTCCTCCCATGACTTCAGTAAAAGACAAGAGAAAGAGAGTAATAATTTTCCTAATTAAATTTCTCAAATAGAGTCCTATGAAAATGTATCCAAAGAAAAGGGGAATGCGTAGCAGAGTGTATCCTGTTTTGTTTAGGCCTGCCTTCTATTCTCCAGATATTTTTGATTTTGTTTGTTTGTTTCAGTGCTCTGAATCTGAGGTTATTTTACACTGTTATTTGGGTATACATCAGCAGGCTAGGATCTGGTCTCCTGTTTGCCACAGTTGGCCAGGTGAGCATGCAGAGTTACATTCCCCTCATGCCCTCACTTTCTCTCATCTATAAATTTAGAAGTTAAGCCCGGCTGGGTGTGGCTCAGCGGTTGAACTTCGACCTAGGATCCAGGCGATCGGAGTTCGATTCCCTGTCAGGGCACATGCCCGGGTTGTGGACTCAATCCCCAATGACTCTCTCATCATTGATGTTTCTGTCTGTCTGTCTGTCTCTCTCCTTTCCTCTCTCTGAAATCAATAAAAGATATATTTATAAATTTAGAAGTTAAAGTAGATGACCCAGCCCTAGCCAGTTTGGCTCAGTGGTTAGAGCGTCAGCCTGCCTACTGAAGGGTCCCAGGCTTGGTTCCCACAAGGACACATACCTCTGTTGCAGGCTCGATCCCCGGCCCAGATCGGGGAGAGTGCAGGAGGAAACCAGTCAATGTGTCTCTCTCACACTGATATTTCTCTCTCTCTCTCCCTTCCACTCTCAGAAAAGCAATGGAAAAAGTATCCTTGGGTGAAGATTAAAATAATAATAATAATAATAATAATAATAATAAATTAAATGACTCATTGGTCCCTTCCAGTCCTGAGGGTCTAGAATTCATCTGGAATTGGGTTCCCTGACTCCTCTGCCCACTCATGACAATTTTCTTTGAACTTCTTGGTGTTGGGCATGTGCAATTTATGTTGGGATGAGATTAAGAGCCAAGGAAAAAGTCACAAACACAGTAACAGTAGGTACCTGCTAAGCTTCTTTCCAAATCCTTTTCTCATCCTCTCTTCTCTGGAGTTGGTTCAAAAGGCCCTTTTATAAGAGGCAGAACGTTGGAAGGAGTTGGGCGGTGGGAGTAGATTTGGAGTGAGAAACTGCATTAGCTCCTCAGCCCCATTTGTATTTTCTGCAACATGGGCAAGCTAATTAGTTCCAGTCAGTCTCCTCATCTTTAAAATGGGGCTAACATTTGCCTTATTTACTTTATAGGTTTGTTGTTGGGACTAAAGTAAACTACTAATGTCAAAGTGCTTTGTTGTTGTTATTTACAGAATCCACAAAGGTTGATTCTGGAATCTGAGGGCATAACAGGGCACTTAGATCCATGCAGGCTGAAACCCAAAAACATAATTGCCCAGAGCCTAATTTTAATAAAAGCATTTCTAGCTGCCTATCCGTCCTTTCCCTCTGCACAGCAAATTCTTCCCAGGACCTTTGTATTGAGTTAGTTGTTGAATGTTCCCATTTTCAGATGATTCAGGCTTACTTTCTTTAAAATGCCTCAGATGTCTAACATATAACCACCACTGTATTTAGAAACCTCTGAGCAGAGCCCGGAATTTGGAACTGCTTCCTGTAGCCGAGCTCCATAGGTGCAAGGCACAGCAGCCAGCCACTTCTCATTACAAATCAGCTCTATCCAATTACACTGACACAACAGGCTGAGTATAGGTCTGTAGCAGGAGTTCACAGTGGCTGGGGTGAGTCAGCCTACCTATCTGAGGACTAGCTAGATAAGCACATCACCACTTAGCCTAATTACCCTTAATGGGTTTATGTCTGCCTACCTGGAGGAAGAGAAGAACTTTCAAAATTCCGTGAATAAATTTTCTTCTTTGTACTTCACACTCTCTCCCCTGCATGATCTCAGTCATTCCTACTTGTTTCTGATGACTTCTAAATCTCTATCTTCAACCTAGATGCTTTTCCTGAGGTTTAAGCGACCATCTGTTTACTGCTCGTCTTTCTTGAATATCCCATTGGCACCTCAAACTGAACAGGTGCGAGGTTGAGGTCCTCACCTATGCATGCACAAACCAGGTGCTCCTCTCCTGGTGCTTCCCCTCCAGGGAGCCCTATCATAGTCAGTGACACTCCATCCACCCAACTGTCTAAAATTCCCAAACAAAGGTACAGTCCTTGACATCGTCCCATCGCCAATCTTTCATCAAGCCCTAGCAGTTCTAATATCTCTGAAATTCATCTACTTCTCTCCATTCCTGCTGCCACTCGTCTAATTCAGGCTGTCATTATCTTTTGCCTGAATTAATGCAAGAGCCTCCCAACTGGTTTTCTTACTTCTATTCCTGCCCCCTTCTAATCCATGTTCCGCAGCAGAGGTGTTCTGAAGTCTGCAAGTCTGAACATGCCACTTGTTCCTTGCTTAAATGTTTAAATAGCTTCCCAGTGCTCAGAGAAGAAAACTCCAGGTCCCTGACACCGTCTTCCAGGCCCTGCATGATCTGGCCGAGCTCACATCTCTAGCCTTGCCTCTCACCACTCCCTCCCTTTCATCCCATGTTCTGGTCCAGTGGCTTTCACCCCTGGCTACACATTAAAGTCGCCTGGGAAGCTTTTAAAATATACCCAAGGCTGGGCTCTATCCAATGCCAATTAGATCCGAACCTCTGGCAGTGGAGCCCTACCCAACTGCTCCTCAGTTCCTGCAGAGCCCCATGCCCTCTCCCATCTTTCATCTTTGCACATGCTCGTGGCTTTGCCTGAAATACTTTCCTTGAACCTAGCCTCCTTTCCTGACACCTGGCTGACTCATTCAGCCTTCAAGCCTCACCTGGGGCATCATGTTGTCCTCTAAGAAGTTCTCTCCAAGCCTCGTGCTTCAGGTCTGGGTTAAGGGTCTTCTCCCATGTGCTTCCAGATCAATCACCCTGTGCTTTCCCTCTGGCAGTAGCACTTATCACATTCTCTCATCCTCACCTGTATACTCTGACTTTGATCTCTAGGAGAACAGGGACTGGGCCTGCCTTGCTCATCCTTGTATCCCTAGCATCTAGTACAGTATCTGACACTGGTTATTCCAGACTTGCCCATCTCTCATAGCATCAGGAGTCTAGTCATATCCATTTCTAGTCATATCCAGTTCCTTTATTCAGTCATTCATAAATTCTTCCAGCAAATATTTTTGGGAATCTGGTATGTTATTGGCATTAATCATCCTGAAATAAACTGGACTTCCTCAAATAAAAATTCCCCACAACTGGAGTCTGAGATCTATCTGAGGAGAGGCAAGGACAGGGTCTCATCATTTCATTTTGCCTGGGTCAGAGGATCTAGGCAGCCTCATCTGTTTGCGCTCACTCCACCCCTCCTCTCACAGGGAACCAGGCCAACTTACTCATGATCATTTCCAAGGATTGCGTCTCTGAATGCCTGAGACCTTTAATGAGAAAGACTAAAAAATTGAAGGGGTTATAGTAAACCCTAAGTTGATGACCCCAAGGATAAAAACTGGCTTCTTAAGCATCTAATAAGTGAAAGCACAGGTGAATATCACTCAGCCTACCCAGCTCAGGGGGTCTCTGTCCCCTGGCCTCAACAACTGTAGGGATCCACAGATGGACAGCAGACAGACAGAGCCCAAAGCCCACAGGCTAGTGCTCAAGGCTCCCAGGCAGCTTAGAAAGCTCTCAGCAACTTTCCAACTTGCACTGAACTGGTTCTATCCAGTCAGAACTCTGCACTGCCACCAAGATGACCGGGCAAGGTTCCAACTTCACCTCATGTAAATAAACCAAGGAGAGTAAAACTAATCAAATGGAGTGAAAGGGGAGGGAGAGAAAAAAGGGCAGGAGACAGAGGCAAAGAAGAAACTTTAATTACAACAGTGATATAACATTGCTTGAGTGTTCTTAATGTGCCAGGCATGGTGCTGAAGTCATTTAACCCTTTGCGGTCGTATTAAATTTGGACATGGGTGTCGTACTGGTTGGAATTAATTTCCATTGAAAGAGCAGTGATACATAACATGCAAGATTATGAAAGATAAACAAGATTTATGAACTGATACATGAATGAATAGAGTTAAGATTCGTACGGTTCCTTGCTGTGGTGGCTGAGAGCAGACAAACGACCGCAAAGGGTTAATCCTCAGAAAAAACCCTGAAACCCTAGTCACCGGTGTGATAGCAGCCCTGTGTTCTTAGCCATGATGCCAAAAATCTGCTCAGGGAGTCAAATGGAAAGGAAGCTAACAGGCTTGGGGATTTGGGAAGGGCTGAGCCATTGGCTCACCTGCTTTACTGGAGGTGGGGTAAAGGAGGCTTCAAAGATACAGAGATTTGAAGAGAAAAGAGTGGTACCAAGCTGGAGATGTTTGAGTGGGAGCCCCAGCGTATAATGATGAAGGCCAAAATACGGCTCTGCTGGTATCGGTGGTGTAGAGGGGAAGCGAGGAGGAATTAGGTTCCATCAAAGAAGGAGATCGAGTTGTCAGAAATGGCAGTGGGGGAAAGAGTAGGGAGACACAAGTTTCTACAAATAGGTTTTGAGCTCTGCCATGTGTTTGGCAAGACTTTATACTCTGTGGATACAGGACAGCTAAGGCCGTGTGATCACAGAACTTTTGTCCCTGTAGGAGTGACAAACAACAACAATCAACTGCCATGTGCACAAGAAAAGTGCCAGAAAGTGATAAGTGCTGACAAGTGATGGAGAGGCTACTTCAGATTTGGGAGATCAGGAAGGTCTCCTTGAGACAGTGACATTTGCGCGGGACATGAAAGCAAGGAGTCAGCCATGCAGAAATCAGGGGAAAGAGCATTTCAAACACAGAGAACAGTTGGTGCAAAGGCCCTAAGTGGGAACAAACCTGCGAGAGCGAGGCCAGGGAAGCCAGCCCATTATGAACAACCAGAGAGTGGTGTGGAATGAGGTCTGAGAGAGGGCAAGTCTGGCTCATGTGAGACATTATTGTCAACAGTTTGCTGTTTGGATTTTAATCTTGGGACAGTGGGAAGCTGTGAAGGGTTTTAATTAGAAGAGAGATGATCTGGCGCGCGCGTGTGTGTGTGTGTGTGTGTGTGTGTGTGTGTGTGTTAAAGTTATCTTAACTGTGGAGTGGCAGTGGATTAGAGAGGGGAAAACAGGCCCCAGCAGAAATAAGCCATCTTTCACAAGAGGTTGTTGGGTTTGATTTTGGTTTGTTTTTTCAGAATGCATTTCTAAGGGTCAACTCCCAAGGTCAACAGTAATCTGAGGAGTCTGTCTGCTCCCTGTGGTTGTTTGTCAGGAAGTCAGAGAGAGGCACGGACCAAACCTCTTATTATGGAGAAGAGGGTGTGTGTGTTTTTCATTTACACTGAAAAACAGACAGCAGAAGTGTATTTGTTTGAATCTCTCCCTGCAGAGGGTGTGCCTCCTACTGTACCCCTCTCCCAAAGTACTTGGAACCTCTTTCCTAGTATCTTGATCCTTCTAACAGTTTAACAAATTAAGCCCTGCATGATTTCCTAAGCTGATTTCCCCAGGGCTCTGGCTTGGGGAGTTCCTTTTCCTGTCATAGGAACCAGCACTGACTTCGTTTTCCTTTCCTGCCTCCAACACTAGGGCAATGCATGTGGAAGTCGCTTCCCTAACTCCACACTGCCCCCTCCTTAGGCTTCAGATTGTCCTTCCGTGGACTCTATTCCTCCTGTTCCTTTGGTGGTTCAGACTCCTCATTTCCACCAGATTTCACTCGAACTACATGCTGGGGTGAGGGAGGGGGTGGCCTGGGTGAAGGCAGCCCACAGAGATGTCTTTGCACCCTGACAGCCACTGCCCTAACTTCCCAAGCCCAGAGCAGAGGGCAGGCTGTGCCTTGTCGCAGCCTGGGTTCCATAAACAGCCTATCATGAGATTACCAGAAGGGGCCCTGTGAATGCAGATGACTCAGAGCAGGGAGCCCACTTTTTCTGACTCTTCCTTTAGTTCTGGTTGCCATGGCGCTGCACTGGCAGGCGTCATACAAGAGTGGCTTCTGGTGAGTGAGGACGCAGTATGTGCCTGGCTCCGTGCTAAGACCTCTGTAAGCCCATCTTATAAGATCCTCATCATCTTCCTGCAGAGAAGGACCCTTTATCTCCATTTTTATAGAGGAGGCTCTGAGGTTCGAGTAACCTCGAGTAACAGAGACAGGATTCTAACCCAGGTAGCCAGGCTCCAAAGCCTCAAGGAGCTTTTCCGTGACATGCCTACCATGCCCTTACCCTTCGTTTCTCCCTTACCGTGATTTCAATCTCAAGGTGACATTCTGATGCAGTTTACTTCAGGGATCTCAGTTACAGAAATTTCCCCCCATGGACTCAACTAAGACTCTTTCTCAGTATGGGCTCTGGGAAGATGTGGAGGAGGTTCTTGATGGACGATGTCAAACCTGCGGTTCCAGATTTCTCACTAACAACCTTGTGTTCTTAATTAATGGACTTTTAAGTGCCACACATGGAAGCATTACTGATGTTTAGAATTATAGATGTAACGTTGACAATACTTAACTCTTCTATCCAGATTTTTTTTTCCCTTCTTCAAACATGTATTTATGTTACTACCAGGAAGGAAGGAAAGAAGGAACAGTGGGGAATAAAACAACAATGGAATAGGAAAAAAAAGAAAAGAAATTGTTTAGACTTGTCTCTGGCCATTCTAAGCTATTAAGTGCCCTGTGCAGAGGATCTCACTGCAGTCACATAGACCATCCTTAGTTTTGAATTCTTGCCTAGCTAAAGATTAAGACTTCGTATTTGTAGTGCACGGTCAGCTTAACAAAGATTAGTGGGTTGAATCGATTGTGGTCCAGGATACACAAAAAATACCAGTATTTGGTCACTGTGAGGTTAACAGTCCCACAGACTTATTCCCTGTTGAGGTGTGAGATCATTTTTAGTGAGACTCAGATTTTAGAGACTTGGGAAGAAAACTGATATCATGATTCTATGAGTTCCTGAGGAAACATATGGAATTTTTTGGCTATCTATTCTTGGCTTTATGGCTCATTTGGCATATCTCCATGCTAAATTTGAAAGCAAATGTCAAACATAATTATTATATATGTAGAAATTCATCTCCCAGGGCTTGCATTTCTCATCTGGAGAATGCGGGGGTAGACCAGATGCTCCCTAAAGGGCTTTCTAGCATTTGTGCTCTCTGGTTTATGTATTTTGGACATTGTATTTTCACTTTCTGTTTACTATAAACTGAAAAGAGTAAAAAAGGATAATATCTAGCCTTCAATTTCCCAACCACCTTACAGTTAACCAACAAATTGGATGTCTGAAGGATTATGTTACCTTGGATTAAGTAAAAAGAACAGGTCAGCGTTCTGAGAAGGCGCCCAGATTATGGCCTTCCAGAGCCCAGGCATTTACAATGACCGCCCTGCGTCACAGACAAAAAGGATTCCTCCATGCCTTTGAGTGTATGTATAAAAAGGAATTAAAATAAGGTACTAAACCAAAGATAGCTATGGTATTCAAGCTTTATTTGTGTTTTCACCCAAAATGAGTATTGTTTTTTTGGTTCTTTTTGTGTTTTCTTTTTCCTTTTTCCTTTTTTTAGAAGAAAGCAATCTATAAATGACAGTTACATGGGCCTCTTTTATTTTTAAAGTCATGCAATATTGCAAATAAACTCTCCAGTGCTCAAGTGTGTGAGGTGATATTTAGTGACAGAACCATGTTGTGGTTAAGAGAAGTCTTAGATCTCTGTTTTGCCACTTAATTAGCTGTGTGACCTTGAGCAAGTTATGTAACCTCTCTGAATCCTCATCTATGAAATGGTTCCTTCCTTCCTTCTTTCCTTCCTCTCTCCCTCCCTTCCTTCCTTTTTTCCTTCCTCTCATCTTTCCTTCAACAAATATTTTTTTAAGCGCCTTCAATGTGTGACTCAAGGCTCTGGGAATAAATACAGCAGTGAACAAAGACGAAATTCCTTTTCTCGTGTAGGAATTTTGTTGAGTGAAGTAGATAAAAATAAATATGGATGTCAGGTGGTGAGTGCAATGAGAGAGTAGGGATATGAGGGATGGAGGGAAGCTATTTACAAGGGGTGGTCAAGGAAGGCCCCTCTGAGCTAAGATATAAACTAAGTGTAAAGAAGAAGATTCCAGGTGAGGGGAACAGCAGGTGCAATGACCCTAAGGTGGGAGGTACACTCTGAGTGACTATTTAAGGAAGAGTAAGAAAGTCAAGTTGGTTGGAACACTACTCCATGTAAAGCCTTTACATTTTACTCTAAATAGTTGGGAAGTCACTGGGGGAGGGGGACCGGTTAAGCAGAAGAGTAGTAACATAATCTGATGTATGTGAAAAAGATCAACTTTCCAGATGTTTTAACATTTTATTTGACTATGTGTTTAAGGTTTGACTTCTCAGGCATGTGGTAAGATTGACGTGAGTTAATAAGGCAGTGTATATGAATTGCTTAGCTGAGTGTCTGGCAGTAGACTCACAGGGTAGCTTTTATTATTATACTATTAGTGAACTTGATAGACCATTACTAAGGCTCTACACTGATGATGACAGAGCATCTGTCTGGGGCCCAGGGAGTCAGAGAGAAAACTACCATTTCTTGAGCACGTACTCTGTGCCTGTACATGTTTAGCCCAGACACAATATATAACAAAGCAGCAGGCTTTGAGGAAGGGAAGGCAATGGCAACTGATCCAAAAATAGTTTCTGTTCCTTATACCAGTCTTGTCATGGTACCCAGAACTAGTCACAACTTTGGGTTGAGGTTGCTGTTAAGTGCACATTTTAGACTATAATAAGAACATCAAGCGCTAGTCACCCAATTTCGCCTTGATGTGATTTTATGGACGAGATAAACTAACCAGCCACCCCATTGGCTCTGGAGTCTGATGGCCTGGTCAGAGTTCACTTCAACCAATAACTAGCTGTGTGACTTTGAGCAAAGTACTTGACCTCTCTGTGCCTCAGGTTTCCCATTTCATGAATGATAGTGATAACTATTGCTTAGTGTTTATGTGAGCTAAAGCAAAGTAATACATACCTAATGCTTTACCTGACATAACTACATTATTTGCAAAGTTAAATTAACTAATGAGCCAACCAGAAGAGCTTTGAAGGGGTGGAACCCAGGACTAGTAAGTTTTCAGAAGAAAGCAAAGAGCCAAAAATGGTGTGGCGCACGGAAAGGCAGGTACCAAGTAGAAGTCATAAGTACAGCTGTCCCTTAAATGCTGTGGGGGGTTTGGAGCACTGACACCCCCCCAATGCAGTTGAAAATCTATATATATAACTTTTGACTTCCCCAAAACTTAACTATTAATAGCCTACTGTTGACTGGAAGCTTTGCTGATAACATAAACAATCGATTACCGCATATTTTGCATGTTATATGTATTATATACTATATTCTTACAATAAAGTAAGCTAGAGAAAAGAAAATGTTGTTAAGAAAATCAGAAGGAAGAGAAAATACATTTACAGTATTTATTGAAAAAACATCTGTGTATAAGTGAATCCATGCAGTTCAAACCCCTGTGTTCAAGGGTCAACAGTACCTTGAAAAGGAGGGAGACAGAAAGGTTGTTGGATGAGTAACAAAGGCACATTCTGCCTGCTTCTCAATTTTGCCAGAGACCCTGTCTGGCAGAATAGTGTCTTTACATTTAGGCATCTGGGTATGGTACAAAGCACCAAGAAAAACATAAATGTTGGAAAGGACAGAGTCAGAAAATTCATAGAGTAAGAAATACAGCTAGAAAAGGTGGCCAGTAAGTTTGTGCAAACCATTAGGGAAATACAAATCAAAACCATAATGAGGTACCACTTTATACCCACTAGGATGGTTATACATAAAAATGGAAACAACACAAATGTCTATCAACTGACAAACTGATAAACAAAATGTAGTATATCCATATAATAGAATATTATTTGGCAATAAAAAGGAATGAGGTATTGATATGTACTATAACACAAGTGAGCCCTAAAACTATTAGGCTAAATGAAAGAAGCCAGTCACACAAAAAACATATACTGTATAATTCAATTTATATGAAATATCCAGAACTGGCAAATCTATAGAGACAGAAAGTAAATTAGCAGATGCCTAGGACTGTGGTTGGGCTGGGACAGGAATGGGGACTGACTGCTAATAGGTACAAGGTTTCTTTTTGAAATAGTGAAAATGTTCTCAAATTGATCATGGTGATGGTTGTGCAATTCTATGTATATACTAAAAAACATTGAATTCTATACTTTAAATAGGCAAATTGTATAGTATGTGAGTTATATCTTTTTTTTTAACTGCAGGAATTCCTACTTTATTGATTTTTTTTTAAGAGAGATTGAAAGGGAGAAGGAGAAGGGAAAGAGAGATAGAAACATCAGTGAGAGAGAAACATCGATCTGCTGCCTTCTACATACCCTGCACTGAGGTTCGAGCCCACAACCTGGGTATGTGCTTTGACCTCTTGGTGCATAGGTCAGCGCTCAACCACTGAGGAACACCGGCCGGGCTGTGTGTTATATCTTTTTTTTTTTTTTTTTTACCTTTTTTTAAAAAAAAAAATATTACAGATGTCCCTTTTTCTCCCCAATGACCCATTCCACCCCATCCCTCCCCCCTCCCCAGTCCCTCTCCCCACCATTGTCCGCGTCCTTGGGTTGCGCATATATGCATATAAATTCTTTGGTTACTCTCTCCCCTTCCACTCACCCACCCTCCTCCATCCCTCTGACATTCGTCAGTCTCATCTATGCTTCCATGTCATTGAATCTATTCTGTTCATCAGTGCGTTATATCTTAACAAAACTGTTAAGAATATATTTGTGTAAAGTATATATCTATGGAAGAAATGCTTATAGTATATGTGAATAATTTGGAATTTGTAAACTATGATTATAATTATTTGGAAAAGAAATGAAAAGCTCTGACATAAATTATGTTAAGAAATCTGCTAACTGCTAATGAAGGTTGCCTTTGGATGGTAGACTATGGTTAATGATTCGCTTCCTTTGAGAAGCAAGCCTTAGTTTTATAGTAGGGGGAAATTTTTTTAATGACAGAAATGAGATCTTCCAAAATAGTTTCCTTGGGTGTAATCCTTATTAAATATTGCCAAACAGAAATCAACTGAAGAGAGTTCCAACTGCCATTCTACAGAAAACAAAGTCTGATTGAGACCAAAATCCTACCTCCTGTTCTTCCACCCCTTAGGCCCGTAAAAGAAAATGAATCAGAAAGCCCTGAGCAAGTGAAACCCAGAAATGTGCTGTGCTTACATCTGGCTGCCTCATGCCCTAGAAGTGAGGGTCAGACAGGGCTTCTGACAGTGAAAGTGGAATGAGGGAGGCCTCTGCTCCAGGAGGGGGCAAGAGTAGGGTCCATGCCAGATACAGGGAAACGTTTTATTTCCCCCCAGGCACATACTATATGCTTATCTCTACTGAGGAAACCAGCTTTTCCTTCTTACCTCCCAAGAGGAGGAGCCAGTGCTGGCTCACATCCCTGAACAGGGTTACACTTCCCAGCTGGCCTGCCTCCAGCCAGCCAGTTGTCCATCTCTATCTTAGACGAACAGCTTTGACAAAGTCCTTGGCCCACTTTGGAAATCCCTCTTCCCTTGTTCCCCCAAACAGAATTAATTTGAAACGGTTGGGTTAATCTGACATTTTTCTGCTGAGGAGCATGTGTTCATTTGAGGAGGGAGGGTCTCCTGGAGACAGCCCCCAGGCTGTGCCTTGGAGCCCACGTTGCTCCACAACACTGACAGTCTGCACTGCATTCAGAGGCACACACCCGGGATAGAGAGTTCTCTGGGGGATGGTTGAAGGACCTGGAGCTGCCTAGCTGTTGGAAGAGAAAACTCAGAACTATTCTGAGAGTTGTCTCAATGAGCTGTGTTAGCTTGGGAAAGCTTTATTTGGGAATATCTCAGAGAATAAATTGGAACCAATGTGGAGAAGTTGCAAAGAGGTAAATTGCCTTACCATCAGAAAGAGATTTTAATCACTGGAATTTTCCAACATGCAACAGGCTTCACCGTTGAGGAGGTGAGTTTCATCCTAGGAAGCCCGTGCAACAACTTTGTTTCAGGCATCATCAACTTGCGTGTGCAAACAAATTCTTCTTAACAGTTATATGGTGCTTATTATATGCCTGGCACTGTTCTAAGTACTTTATAATTCCTGGAATACTCACAATAACCTTCTGAATTAAGTGTATTATTATCTCTAATTTATTGATGAGAAAAATAAAGCTCAGAGAGGTTCATTAACTTGCCCAGGGCCACATTGGGACTCAAACCCCAGTAGTCTGGCTCCACAATCCATACTCTTTACTACTATAGTGAGGTCATATTTATGTTCATACCCCAAGATATGACTGTAGGTCTCTACATGTTAAATTATAGGACCTTGTTTCCCTCACCCAGAAGTGCCTGGGTCATTTCCAGGACTCCCCATGGAGGGCCAACCCACACCAACAGCCTAGTGGATAAGGGACAGGCATCTGTCATGCACCATGGCTTCCCTGCCCGGGATGTTTCAGCTCTCAGCGCTGTTCAGGCAGCCTCGTTGTTGCCTCTGCCAACTACACTAGTTGTGAGAACACCAATGTCTGTGCCAAGGGTTTCCTCACAATGCACTCTAGCACCTGGACCTCAGGGTGCCTGTGTGTTGCTGGTGGAGCAGAATTGTAGAGAATGGTCCCACATCTGTGTCACAGTTTGTATCTGAATCCCCAAGAAATAATAGTTTTGGCCAGAGTCCACTATGTTTGATAACAAGATGTCTCTCAGCTACTGACCCTCGTCTTCTGGGTTATAGAGTTTCAGAAAGAGTCCAGCAGTTGGAAGTGGGTCATATGACATACTGTCCCTCTCTGTCACCTTTACTTTTTTCTCAACTGTCTCCTGTCACCTGGACAACCAAAATAAATAAAACTCTCTTTGACCCAGCTACAAAACACAGAGCCTCCACACACCAGGTAAAGAAATGCTCTCTGAAGAGGTCACCGAGCTTGTTCCCAGCCCCTGCCTAGTCAAAAAGGACTTGTGATACTTGCAGGCAGAAGGAGGAAGATTTGTTGGTCAGGGGTGTTGGGGGAAGGGGAGCTAGATCAGGTTGGAGACTGGAAAGCATGGTAAGGCCTCCTCAATTTTAAAATATTAGAATCCTGAGTCCCAAATAGTTCCATAGGAATGAAGTTGGTTCATCCTGTTTCCTTAAATAGCCCCCATTGGGTAACATAGTAAGCTATTGTTTCTAGGTAACATTTTTAGCAGTTTTTAGATTCTGCTTCATTTAATGGAAGGTAAAGAGTGAAGTAATTGGCTATCTAGTGCAGCTCACTTTTAGGTAAGTGAGGAAGTTGGGATAGGGAAGTTGGGTTATTGATGGGGAGCAACTAATGGCTCTGTCTAAATAAGCCATTTCCTTGAGGGAGAATTTCAGAAATGAGCTTCCTGTGTTTGTACCCTAGTCTTTCTCATGCTTTTCAGAAGAGCAAAGGTAGCAAGGATTCATTTAACTTTTTTATGTCTCCATAGTAACCAAGAGGTCTTTTTTATTGTCTTTTATGATTAATGTGAGGGGACATTCAGATTCTCTTGAAGGTTCTATGATAATATTTGACTAAAATAGGGAAGAGAAAGAGACAAGAATGAGGCACATCTCACTATGGTTATGAAGAAAGGCTATGGTAGCCAGCCTCAAATTGTCCTCCATTAATCCTTGCCTCTTGGTATATATGTCTTGCATAGTGTCTCTCCTGACATTTGAATCTATGACCAGTAAAATATGGTAAAAGTGACCGTGTGTAACTCCCTAGGCAAGGTCATGGCTTCCACCTTGGTCTCTTGGATTGTTTGCTCTGGGGTAGCCAGGCACCATGTTGTGAAGGATCCTCAAGCAGCCACGTGGAGGGCCCGTGTGAGGAGGAACTGAAACCTCTGCTGAAGCCAGCACCCATTTGTCAGCCAAGTGAGTAAACAACCTTGAACATAGATTTTCTAGCCCCAGTATAGCCCTCAGATAACTACAGTCATGGTTGATGCCTTGACTACAATTTTCTAAGAGATCCTGAGCCAGAAGTGCCCAAACTCCTCCTTATCTACAGAGTCTATGACAAATATTGATGATTTAAGCCATTAAGTTGTGTGACAGCTTTGTACGGCAGTTGATAACCCATGCAAAGAGCAAGTCTGATCATGGGAAAGCCTCCTAGCATAAGCCCTTTGGGTTGGACACCTTTGTACACTGTATGCTTAGAAAGCCAGAAGGACAGTTTTATCACTCTGTAATAGGAGTTGGCAAACTAGGGCCCATGGGCCAAATCCAGTCCTCCTCAGGTCAGATCTGCCCACACCATTTGTTTATATATTGTCTATGGCAGATTTCTTGCTGCAATGACAAAGCTGAGTAGTTGTGACAAACTGGATGGCTCACAAAGCTGAAGATATTTATTATTTAACCCTTTATAGAAAAAGCTCGCTAACTCCTGTCCTAAAGGAATCTACAGTCTGATGGCAAAAGGTTTCTCTTATACATAAACAAATATACACCCTCCCCACACAGGATCCTGAAGTGCACACGTGCTACTTCATCTGCCTGGAGAGCTCTCTCTACCTTCTTCATCTGGCCAACTCCTACTCATCCTTCAAAACTCAGTTCAGATGCTATCTCCTTCCTTCCAACCTTTACCTGGCGAAATCCCTCTTCTTTAAGGTTGGCATATACGCCACTTCCTTCCCTTCCCCTAAGCTAGGCAAATTCTAACAGCAACGTTTTCATAGCTCTTTTAGAACTCTAATCAATCACAGGGTGGGGTTTTACTTAGTGCCTTTCTCCACCACTGGACTGTGAGTTCTATAAGGATGAGGACTGTTTGTTATTTATTTTATAACCTCAGAGCAATATACCTTCATTTATTCGTTGCAGATGCTTATTGTCTGCCAGATAATTTGCTGACACTAGGGTACATGGAGAAAGAGGTTGAGTCCTTGCCCTTAGGTTGCTCTAGAATGGAAGTGGAAAAACAAACTGGCATTTGGATACAATGAGATGGAGATGTGTTCAGGCTTCACTGGGAGCATTATTTGCTGTTGTCATGTAAACACCTGAAAAAATTACTTTTCAATACTTTTATAGCATTTACTATGTGTCAGACACTGTACTAAGCACTTACATATATTATAATTTATTTAACCTTAACACAACATGAAGCAAGTACTAGAATTATTTCCATTCTATAGGATATGGAGACACAGAGAGGTCAAGTAACTTACTCAGGGTCACAGAGGTAAAAAGTGTTGAATGAATTTTAGGGCAATTATTTAGTTGAATAATTAAATCCAAATCTCAGAAACAGCACAGTAAAAGGAACTGAGATAATGCTGTTCTTTTCTCTTCGAACACTAGGTAAATGGTTTCTGTCAAGCTGGAAATTCCTGCTTCAGAGACTTTTTGATGACTTGTGCTATGCTTTGCATTTTTCCCCCTAGGAATCTCCTGGAAGATTCTGCTGTTTTAGTGATTAGCAATCCTGGCTTTCTCATTGAATTGCACCATTTGCCAACTTGAAGTCATCCTGAGCTATCAGTTTTACATTCTTTGGGCCCTGGGCATGGGAAGGTAGGGACACTTTCAACAACAAAGTTACTCCCCTGTCTCCAACTGTGTACCCACTTTTTTCTTGCCAAAGTCAATAGGAGTATGGATTGTCTCCAGCTAGGATGTGAGATGGGACCCTGGTGCCCTCTTTCTGCCATCACTCGTCTCCAGCTGTGATCTCAGCTGTGGATTAATTGGTTCAAGTCTTGGGTGTCATTTAAAGAATTGGTTTAAAGAGATTGTTGTAGTGACTAATGATGCTGGTTCTGGCTTAAAGAAAACCATTGCCCCCTGTAGTATGAATCACTTAAATGCATTCTATTTTCCTTTCTAGGAGTGAAGACTGTGGAGCTTAAAGCTGTTCCCTTTTAAAAACACATAAGTGGTGCCCTAGCCGGTTTTGCTCAGTGGTTAGAGTGTCGGGCAGAGGACTGAAGGGTCCAGGGTTTGATTCCCGCCAAGGGCATGTACTTCAGTTGCAGGCTCTGGTCCCAGTGGAGCATGTGAAGGAGCAACCAATTGATGTGTCTGTCTCACACAGATGTTTCTCTCTCTCTCTCTTCCTTCCACTCTCTCTGTAAAGCAATGAAAAAAATATCCTCAGGTGAGGATTTAAAAAAAAAAGTAAAATAAAACAAAACACATAATTGGTGTTATGAACCACTTGTCCACTCTGTTCAGGTCACTCATTTGCGCTTGGTTCAGCATTTCTCCCAAAAGATGTGGGTGCTTTGTGGTAAAAACTGGGGTTGGGAAAGTGGGAGAAATCCCCTGCTGAGGACAGTGTGTCCCTTACTCAAGGGTTGTAGCTCAGCAATTCCCTTCAGAGGGAAAGATGCAGGGTGGGGTGATGAGTGGGTGTCAAAGTGGGTGGGGGAGAGAAAGGCCAGTATACCCATTCATGTTTTTCTGCATATTCACCCTCATTCAACAAGTCCTGATGGAAACAATTATGTGCCAGACCTTGTTAACGATGAGGCCCTGGAGTTTACAGTGGTAAATGCGACAGATGTTTCGAAAATAAGGGAGAGACAGGGCCAAGGGTGAGGGACATCTCACTTCTCCCGGAGCAGTGGGAAAGACCAGAACACAGACAACAGACAACTAAAATGATTGCAAATTGTGGTAAGTGCTGGTAGGAAAAAAAGAGTGGGCTATTATAGAGGAATGGAGAGTTGAGGTGGGGCAGGACATTTATTTTGAATGGGATAATCAGAGAAGGCCTCTCTGAGGATGTAATAATTGAACCTAAAGGATAGTGGACACGAGGGATAAAGAAGCCAAGAGAGAATTCCAGGCAGAGGGACTGGATTATTTAAGGGCTCTAAAGCTGAGCTCAACGCAGGCAAACTGAAATAAGCTGTTTTGGGGGGACCTCCAGGCTGCCTGCCTGAACTGCTTTCTCCAGAAAGTGTCCACCTGCCTCCCGCCCAGTGCCTTCCAGTGCCTGCCTTTGTTTTGTCCAAACGTACTCCTGGTGGGAGCCTGAAAATCAACTTTGCCAGGATCTAGAGCTCATCTGAGGTCTCAGCCTTCGGCTGTAGCCTGAGGCAGACCAGCACATATTCATCATGATAGGAGGACACTTGAGGACTTGCGTCCCTCCTCTTTTATTTTAGGGTGAGCAGACCTTGGTAAAGCTCACTGTTACAAATTACTTAAGAGTCTCTTGAGTCCAAATCCTGGCTTCGTTCCTTAGACGCGGTAACTATACATGTTACTTAACAGCTCTGTGCTTCAGTGTTCTTATCTGTAAAATAGGTCTTAAAAAAGCATCTACCTCTCTTCCAGACAAAAAATCAACAAGGAAACAGTGACTCTAAATGACACACTAGATCAGATGGATTTAATTGACATTTACAGAACATTTCACGCCAAAGCTGAAGAATAGGCATTCTCCTCAAGTGCACATAGGACATTCTCAAAGATAGACCACATGTTAGGATGCAAAACAAGTTTCTACAAGTTCAACAAGATTGAAATCTTCTCAGAAATTTACACCACGGAATACTATGCAGCTGTAAAAACGAAGGATCCCTTATCCTTTGAGAAAGCGTGGAGGGACCTGGAGAGTATTATGCTAAGCGAAATAAGCCAGTCAGAGAAAGACAAGTGTCACATGACCATACTCATATGTGGAACCTAATGAACAAAATAAACAATGAACAAAGTAGATCCAGAGACGTAGAAGCATGGAGCAGACTGATGAATCTCAAAGAGAAGGGGGGGTGAGATTAACATAAGAATTTATATGCATATATGCATAACCCATGGACCAGACAACAGTGGGGTGAAGGCCTGGATGGAGGAGTACAGAGTGGAGGGATCAGTGGGGGAAAAGTGAGACATTTTTAATACTTTCAACAATAAAGATAAATTAAAAACCAAAAAAAAGCATCTATCTCATAGGATGGTTGTGAGAATTTAATTAGTTAACATTAGTTAAGTGCTTAGACCAGTACCTGGCACATAAATACTTAATCATCATGTTGTTGTTACTATTATTATCATATTATTATTATTGTCATCATCACACTTAGGCTGCTGTACCCCTGACACCTCAGGTGGCCGTGACAGTGGAGTTATACATCCTCCGGGTGCTAGTCTCGCTGGAGTCAAGGAGTAGCCTTGATTATATAATTCAATTCAGAAGTCATTTTTATATCAGGTACTGTGTTGGACACTTTGCTACATCATTTCCTTTGATCTTCCCAACAATCTTAACGAGCAGGTACTATTATTATCTCCATTTTATAGACACAGAAACTCAGGTTTAAAGAGCTTAACTGACCTACCTAACACCATGACGCTAATATGATTCCTAGGTCCACTGCTGAGATCCTGACTCAGTAGGCCTGGGTAAGGCCTCAGGATCTGCAGTGCAATACCTTTCCCAAGCTCCCCGACTCTGCCAAGGGTGACCTCTTCGCTGTCCTTTGGAAGGCTATGGCCTAGGTGATCTCTAGGGCTCCCTCTGGCTGCCAAGTCTGGGAAAATAATAGTCCACCCACGCTGAGTACACAGTTTAGCAAGGAAGGCAGTTTGCTGTTGTTAGTATTTTTTTATAAGAGAATCAACTCAGTTCTTGGCATTGGTTCCCTGCTATTTCCTAACAGGTACACCAGGGCTGAAAAATGTCCTCTGAGTGTTTTGCATGATGTAATCCCAGCTCACAATTTCTCATCTACAGCCCATAATAAAATAAAACAACTGAAAGACTTCAGTTTGGGGCAACTCATTTCACAGTCCAACCTGACTGAACTGAAGTAAGATTATTTGCAGATGTCATTTAAACCACTTGCTGTGAATATTTATTCATTGCACTGCAAACTTATCAATATGCTTGATTATGGGGTTGTATTAGTTATCTGTACTTACATAACAAATTGTCTCAATACTTAATGGCTTAAAACAATAATTTATTATCTCACAGCTTCTGTGAGTCAGAAATTCAGAAATGGCTTAACTGGGTAGATCTGACTCAGGGAGCTGCAGTCAAAATGTTGCTAGGGCCGCAGTCACCTGAAGGCTGGACCTGGCTGAGGGATTCCCTTGCAAGACAGCTCACTCATGTGGCTGTTGGCAAGAGGAAACAGTGCCTTTTGTGACCTAGTCTCCGAAGCATCGCACTGTTACTTCTGCTTTTCCCCCTTACTTAGAAGAGAGTCACCAAGTTCAGTCCACACACAGGAAAAGGAGATTTAGATTCCACCTCTTGAAGAAAGAGTATCAAACAGTTTGTGGATCTGTTTTAAAACCAGCACAGGAGTGCTACCCTTACGTGTTCTGTCATATACACAATATGGAACAGTATTATCATAGAAAGAATTCAATAAAGGTTACTGAATAATTATGAATTGCATTTGGCACCAAACATTTTGTATAAAGCGTTATGGTTCTGTAGTATCATGATAAGCTTGCAGGATGGTTTTTACCACTTTAATTAAGCTAAAGAGACAGAATGTTTTAGAATATTTGCAAGCTGGAAGGAACCTCATGGATTATCCAGTAACTAGAGTTTAGCTTCATCTCCTTCACTCTGCAGATGAGTAACTTGAGACTCGGAGAAGAAAAAAAAAGAGTTTACCTAGAACATAGCAAACTATGTTTCAGACATTACTAAGTGCTTCATGTATGTTTTATTAAGTTCTTTTTTTTTTTTTTAAATATATCTTTATTGATTTCAGAGAGAAGAAAGGAGAGGGAGAAAGATAGGAACATCAATGATGAGAGAGTCATTGATCGAGCCCACAACCTGAGCAAGTGCCCTGACTGGGAATCGAACCCCGATTGCCTGGATCCCAGGTCGACACTCAACCGCTGAGCCACGCCCGGCCGGGCATTAAGTTCTTTAAGTTTTTACTAATAAGGAAAGTAAGGATGAAGAGGTAAGTAGGAAGCATGTCCTTGATTAGACAGCTTGTGTGTTTTAGAGATAGGGTTACACCCCCTATCCCCAAGTGCCAGCCAGAGCCCTGTTGTACGTGTAACACCCCACTCACGACCCCCAGATGTGAGAGTGTCGCTGGCAAGGCCTAGGCACCATATCCCTGGAGGGTCGAGGTGAAGAGTCTTCTGACCACATGTCTGGGCTTCTCCCTAGTCTGTAGGCCTCACCTGTCTGCTGATTCCCCAGCTAGTGTCCAGCCTAAGATTCTCCTCCAAGAACCAGACAAGAGCCCCAGAAGTTGCAGAGGCCATGCCCGCACTGCCCGTTACCTCACCCTCAAATTGGGATTCTGAACTTCAAACAGGGTGGGTGCTGCTGAGTTGTGACAGGGTAGGTTCCCGCCTTGGGATGTCCTCTCAGGGTGCCTCTCAGACTGTCATGTTCACACTCTCACCTAAGACATGTTCAAGAATAGGACCTCATCCCCAGGGGACCATGGCTTGAGAGAGCCTTCCCAAGGGCTGTCAGCTTTAAACTCTTAAGAGGATATGCCATCATTAGGAATCTAAGTTAAAAAGTCATATTAACAGTGGTTGTAGTAACAAAGCCAGTTAGTGCTCTTTTAGTGACACATCAGAAAATCTAATCCAAAAGGGCACAGCCTAAAGGGGAATTAATTGAAAAGTCCGGATGTAGAGGTGATTTCAGGTGTGACGTGATGCAGGAAATGAAACGCTCCAGGACAGTTTCTTTTTCATCTCTCAACTCTGCTTACTTTGTGTTGACTCCATTCTCAGACGGTGTGACCTGGTCCCTGAACCTATCATTAGATCAGAGGAATGCAATGTTCTCATTAGCCAGGACTGGGTCACATGATACTTCTGGGCTGGAGGGGGACGGGGTGGGGGGTGGAGTATAGACCACCAAATAAAAATCTGGAGGCTCTTACTGGAAAAAAAATGAAAGCATGTTCCCAACAAATATGACACACATTTGAGCTCTTATTATGCTCCAGACTCTGTGCCAAGCACTCTACATGCATGATCTCATTTAATCTCTATAAGCAGCTCTATGATATGTATTAATATTACCCCAAATAATAGAGAAGAAATGGAGGCTGAGAGAGGTTAAGTAACACACCCCAGGTCACACAGCTACTAAGTGATAGGGCTGAGTTTAAACTGGTTCTCTCTGATTCAAGAGCCACTCTTGTTCCATTTCATGAAGCTGCCTATGGCATCAGTGTCCTCTAAGTCATTTAGGCTGGAGACATCAACATGGATGTCCTTTCAACATCTCCTGTTCATTGTCCACATTCAATTAGTCATCAAACCCTGTCACTACTAGATCTGAGCTGTCTGTTCCAATCTTCTGTACATATTGCCACTGTCCTAGGTAAGGATCTGATCACTCCTTCCTGAATAATTTCAATAGCTTATACTTTCCTCCAGGAACACACATTTGTAAGTTAAAATGAGGGCCATTTTAACTTATGAATTCATATGAAAAGTTAGAATTACATAAAAATCTATATAGTCTGGCATTCTTTGAAAAATAGAAAAATGTGGTAATACTGGACCCACAACCTACATGGAAACTATGGCTGAAATTGAGCAGCATCTGTGTACTGATGAGAAGAACACATCGTGGTTCAGTTGGCCAGGTTCCTGTTGCTTCTTTGCTTCTCCTAACTCATTTAAATTCCTTGCCTGCCCTCTGTAGGCACTGGAGTTTGCAAACCTAGTACCCAGTCCCTTCCCATTTCAACCCTTTCCCCTGTGATCACTAGAGTTATCTTCCTAAACCATGATCTGATTAGCCCACTTTCATCTTTAAAAACATTGAGTAGTTCCACACTGCCTATAGACACACTGCAAGCTTGGTCCCAAGCTACTTTCACACTCGACTTCAGCCACACCCTTCTGCAATATGCTCACCACTCACTCTCCCACTTGTGTCTGCTCAAGTCTTATTCTCTGGGCGCCTAATGTCCTTGCTGGGCCCTCTGTGTGCCTCCTCACATCTGCTCATTGAGTGCCCACACAACTTTCAGTGACCAAGTCAACTCCCACCTCCTCCAAGGAACCTTGTTAAATCCCCTCCATCAGTATATTAATGTGTTTCTGCTCCATACACCATCAGTGCATTATTTTTTGAGCCCTTATTGCAAGTGACATCATCATAATATTTTTATACTCAATCAATCAATCAAGTTAATATTATGAAACACTACTCTGTGCCAGGCACTTTTCTGAGTGTCTTACCCTCACAATGGCTTCTCAATGCAGATTTTGCTATCATTACTATTGTACACTGAGGACACAGAGAGGTTAAGTCATTTGCACAGGTTCCCACAGCTGGGAAGTAGCAGAGTCAGGGCTGGAATCCAGGCAGTCAGGCCTAGAGCCCAGGTACATAATCACCACCTTAAACACACATTTGCAAGAACCTGCTATGCACCAGGCATTGTCGGAGGTGTCGCAAAGGTAAAGATGAATAGCAGCAAGCTCTCGGCCCTCAAGAACTCACGGCTAACGGAAGGAGGCTGGCATGGTGCCGATGGGAGGAATCTGTATCATAGGTGCCATTGTAGAGTATAGGAGCATGGACTCTATCCTGCAGGGAACGGGACACTGGTGATGACTTCCAGCAGGACCATGGTGTGCCCTGGCATGTGTTATAGAAAGAGCACACTCATCCCCATATAGAGGATGGGAAAGTGCGCAGAAATGTGGAGACAATAGGGACATTATTGTAGCAGTTCAGGCAAGAGCCAACAAGGAGCTGAGTATGTGACCACCTGCTGGAGAGCATGGCCTATGTCATTTGTGTCCGTGGATTTTACCCATTCAGCAAAATGTTCCTTCAGTGACCATAAGTAGATTAACATTATGGCCAGTCCTATCATGTGCCGGTGCTGAGGACACAGCAGTGAACCACACAGGCATGACCCCGTGCTTCTGGGGCGTATGGTCTGGCCAGGGAGGCAGATGATAAACTAAAAATGACACATCTGATGATTTACAGTGTGGGAGGTGCTATAAAAGTATAAGGACAACATGCTAGTTTTTGCTGTGACTAGCACATTGTCCTGTGGCCACACAGCCCTATGTTCAAAGTTTGGTTCCCCCACTGCTCAGGTGAGAGGTCTTGAGCAAGTTTCTCGGGCTCTTCAGGCCTCAGTTGCCTCATCTATAAATGTGGACAGCGACAGTACCCACCCATAGTATGGTTAAGGAGCATTAAAGTTAATGCTGTAGGTAGAAGTGCCTACCAGAGCCTGGCAGGCAACAGGAGCTCAGAAGGATCAGCTGATTCTCCCCCAAGGTGGGCACAATAAATTCAGATGGGCAGAATTGTGTTATCGACCTTGAACCCATCTGTCCCCGCAACATGATGGAAGACACTGGGGATGCGGACTTTCTGCGCATAGAGAATGGCTGGTTGATCTGTGAAGAAGGCCTCTAGGAAATGTTCATTTTTGAGAATAGCAGGTCTGCCTTAGCATTGTGGAAGGCTCTGCCCTCCCTCAGTTACCCCACCCCCCAATTAGGCTTCTGGGTTTTGGTATCTCCCAATAGTTCATCCCCCAAGGGAATGGCATTCCCTGGCATATTACAAAATATCCTTTTTTAAAAAAATGTATCTTTATTGTTGAAAATATTACAGATGTCTCCCCTTTTCCCCACATTGACCCCTTCCCCCCTGCTTTTGCCCCCTCCCTGCACTGCACTATTGTCTGTCCATGGGTTATGCATATATGCATATAAATTCTTTGGTTAATCTACTCCCCCTTTCCTCTGAAATACTTCAGTCTACAAAATATCCTATTTTGACAGTCAAAGGCCACTGTGCCCATATTCCTGTCATTCCAGTGCAATCTATACCCACTAGGGTCTTCCTCTTACAAGGTTCAGGCCTAGTCATGAAGTTCCTCCACATTAATATCTTCATCCAGAGTCTTGGATTGAGTGCCTTCATGTGCCTGCATGAAAAAAGCGTAAGACCCACCCACTACCTCAAAGGCAACCTAATCTTGTGGGGAGTTAGAGAAATAGATGAATTAGTGCCATCTGTGTTTAAGGGCCTAGAGTCAAAGTGGCACAGGCCATAGGGTGAACTCACAGAGGTAAACTGAGGCACTTCGCCTGGGAGTGACTTCCAGACTGTGTCAGACAAAGGCCAAACCTTGATGTCTGGACTTTGACCTGCTGCTTGGTGATAATAACCGTCACTTAATGAGCACCACTATGTCCTTGGTATAAAGTAAATACTTATGTGCTTAATTTAATCCTCATGAAAATCATATGAGGATTTAAAAGAGTGTCTCACTCATGGTAAATGCTCCATAAATGTTACCTATTGTTATTCTATATTCTCTCTTTCCCTCCCTCCCTCTCTCTCCATATTTAATATATATATTATATATAACACAATATGTAACATATTATATTATTTCATGGTGAATAAAACTGAAATCAGGTGATGTGAGCTCAAAAGTCCATAAGGTCCGAACGTATGTCTTAGGCAAGTTCCCAAGGAGGCCCAAAAGGCAGCTTGCGTTTCCCTTATTGGCAGAGAGGATAGGTGAAAAGTGGTGGGTTCATACAATGGGATAGAAGCAATAGATTAGCAGGTAGAAGCAATAGATTAGCTCCACACAGAGTGCTTATGGAGTAGGAGGACCTGGTCACTGGTTCCCTCCGAAGGAGGCTTCTCAGTTCCAGCACATGGCTGTCCCGTGGGAAGGTGGACTATGACAGTAGAATGATTCGTTCCACATTTGTCCTTCCTTTCTCCTCTCACCTTCCTGAAACTCAGAGGCTGGAAAGGTAAAATCCACCGCTCAAACTTCCTTATAGGTTCTGTGTATGATTAGCGACTGCCATTCAGATGTGCTTGCAAGGGACTCAAACTGACTCGAGTTCAGTGGGGATAAAGGTTGGGGTCACCTGTTGCTACACTGTGTTGCTGATGCAGGTCTGCCCGATGCAGAGCCAACACTGACAGTGGCAGCTCCCTGATCTTGAGTTGTGGCTAGAGTGGTAAACCTGGAGTCAGCAGTTGAGGTTCCATCTGGGCGTTGCTCTGGGTGTCATTCCTGGGGGCCCCGCCTAGAGTTCTCTCTTCCATCAATTTTGTAAGCATCCAATTCCATGTACAGACATACTTAAGAGATATTGAGGGTTTGGTTTCAGACCCCTCACAATAAGGTGAGTCTCCCAATAAAGAGAATTGTAATATTTTTGCTGGTGGAGGGTTGGCCTTCAGTTTGCAAAAAAAAAAAAAAAAAAAAATGCAGTATCTGTGAAGATCAATAAATTAAAGAGCAATAAAATGAGGTATGTACTCCTTTCCTGCTTCACAAAGCTAAAACTGTTTTTCTTATTGTGTGTGTGTGTGTGTGTGTGTGTGTGTGTGTGTGTGTGTTTTCAAGAGATCGGTGTGAAATGCAATTTGTGACTATAGACTTGGACAAGGCACCTGACCTGTCTGAGCCTGGCTTCCTCACCTATAAAATGGTCTTGCAAAACCACTTGGTGTAATGGGGAGGATTCTGTGGACTATCTTTTGCAAAGTGCCTGTCATTTAACAGTTGCTCAATAACACAAAACTTTGTGTAGCATAAGAAGCATCAGTTTTATAGAAACTGTATTCAAATTGTGATAATACTGCTTCCCAGCTATGTGACCACTTAAAACTTTCTGAAGCCCTGAGAGGTGTGAGTGATAAAATACCATTGTTGCACCTGGCCAGTGATGCTCAGTGGTTGAGCGTCAACCTACGAACCAAGAGTTCACTGGTTCGATTCCTGGTCAAGGTACATGCCCAAGTTGGGGGCTCAATCCCTAGTAGGGGGCCTGCAGGAGACAGCCGATTGATGTTTCTCTCTCATCGATGCTTCTATCTCTCTATTCCTCTCCCTTTCTCTCCCTCGAAAGTCAATTTTAAAAAATACATATTAAAAAAATGCCATTGTTGCAAGGTCTTTGTGTTTGTGTGCTGGTTTTGGTGAGGTCTAAAGAACTAACATATATAAAGATGCCTGGTACAGTGCTTTCCTGGCACATAGTAGTCTCTTCTGAAATGTTAATTCCCTTCTTTATCTCCTATTCCCCCAGTTCATAGTAATGTTTCATATGCTTGCTGATAATGAGGATGGTTGCAAAGAAACTAATTAGGTAAACAGTTTTAAAGGGTGCAATTACACAACCAGCCATGTGCTCCATAATAGGCAACTGACACTTTTTTCTCTCCATAATCCAGGAAATAAAGCTGTATATGCCAGCCATTTCGGGGTGGGGGGGGGGGAGACTGTTCTCCTCATACCTCTTTCCTGCACTGACTGTCCTTTCTTCTACCACCAGAGCCATGGCTCAGCTCTGCTTCAGAAGACAGGACCTGTGCTCTGGGATTCTGGGGACTGCCAGGGAGATAGGAGTGGATTGGGGAAGAGAAGCCCTCTGAGATCCTTGGGAAAGTGCCAATAATGTGAAAAAGAGAGGAGGAAGGGATGATGCCGGACACATAGTAGGTCTGTTGGTTTGTCAAGAGTCGGAGAAGCCTGATGTTATGCATGGAAAGGTGTGGTTGGATGCAGAGTATGGAGGAGAGCTGGAGGTAGAGAATTGTTCCTGGAATAGAGGAAGTAGTGGTTATTTTAGGGTTATTCTTTAGCCTTTCTTGCTATGAGATACACCTCTTGGCAAGAAGTGTAACAAGTGGAATTCATTGGCATGCATTTGTAGAAGTCATCAATAGACATTTATGTTGAGTTCTGTCCACTCTATGCTCCAGTAAGCATTGAAGGGTGTTCTAGTTTTTTGCTTGTTTGTTTGTTCTTTTAATTCCTCCCAAAGCCTAGCAGTGGTGATTAGCACACAGTGCTTGACACACAACCTATAATTTTATTGTTAATGTAGGCTGGGTATCTTATGGAGAGACTTGGCCATTCAGCAAACATGTTCCTGCCAGGCACCTTGCAAGAGTCTTAGGATTTAAAAATAAATAAAACAGTCCCTGAACCCAAGGAAGTGACATTCTAGAGACAGAGGCAGAGGCAGGCATCCTGCTAACACCAGTTGAGTACCTACTGTGTTGAGTACCTACCAGGCTCTGGGGGGTATATAGTAAATAAGACTTGGTCCCTGCCCTTAAAGATCTTATAGGCTGCTGGGGTGGGGTGGGAAGGAACTGTCAGTTGGACAGGCGTTTACCATCTGGTATGCTTCAAGCTGGGGTGGGTAGAAGCTCCAGGGACTATGGAAGATCTGATAGGCACCTTTATCCAGAACGAGGGCGGGGCTGTGGGGAGGGGGCTTTCCAGGGTAGAGTGTTAAGTTCAGAAGGAGTGAGCACAAATTATTCAGGGGACAAAGAGGGGGTAGTGTGTGTGTTTGTTGCTGAGGATGGAGAGAGGCCATTCCAGGTGAAGAAAGCTGCACGGGCACAGGAAAGGCCTGAGAGGACCCAGTGAGCTCAATACTGCTGGAGGCTAGGGAGCAAGGCTGGGAGGGAGTGGTGGGAAGTGAAATTTGAAGCAAGTTGGGACTGGATCTTGCTAAAACTTGTTTGTCATGCTAAGAATCTGAACTTCATTCTGAGGGCAATGGGAAACCAGGGAGTATTTTAAAAGTCAGACTGAATCATTAATTCCACCACTATTTGCTGAGTGTTAACTGTGTATGTATTTGCTACGGGACTAAGTTCTGGGAATTTGATGGTGTGTAAACAGTTCTTGCCCAAGTGGAATTCATGATCTAATGTGAGACAGATTAAAGAACTGATTTTTTAACAAGAAGAATGTATTAAGGCAGTTTTTACATAATTAAAAATTAATTAAAAATCATCCTACACTACACAGTCACCCAAACTAAACATAGAGTTATGAAATATGGCAAATGCTGTGAAGGGAACTCCAAGCCAGCTGGTGGTAAAAATCCCAAATAATGGCCAATAATAATAGTTACAGATATTTAGTAAGTAATCCCAGTGCAGCTGTCATCACACTTCATGCAGATTATCTCATTTAATCTTCAGAGCAATCAGATCAATGAGTTTTAGTTCCATGTAGGGACATATGTATGACTCTAAGGCTTGTACAACTCATTAAGGTTGCATTTTGATTTTCAGCTTTTGGTATTAGCAACTGTGATCTTAAACTGAATAATGCTCCCTCACCCCAAATGTCCACCTCCTAATTCCTGGATTCTTAAATGGCAACAGGTGTGTGTGGGAGGCAACCAATCCGTGTGTTCCTCTCTCACACTGATGTTTCTCCCTCTCCCTCCCTCTCTCTCTCTTTCTCCCTGCCACTCTCTCTAAAAAGCAATGGAGCCCGGCTGGGCGTGGCTCAGAGGTTGAGCGTTGACCTAGGATCCAGGCGATCGGGGTTCGATTCCCGGTCAGGGCACATGGCCGGGTTGCGGGCTCAATCAGTGACTCTCTCATCATTGATGTTTCTATCTCTCTCTCTCCCTCTCCTTTCCTCCCTCTGAAATCAATAAAGATATATTTAAAAAATAATAATAAAAAAATAAAAAGCAATGGAAAAAATATCCTTGGGTGAGGATTTAAAAAACACAAAAACTTGAGATGGGAGGATGATCCTCGATTATCCAGGTAGGTCCAATGTAATCACAAGGGTCTGTATAAGAGGGAGGCAGGAGAGTCAGAGAAGCTATGATGACAGAAGTAGAGGTTTGAGTGATGTGCTTTGAAGATGGAAGAAGCGCCCACTAGCTAAGGAATGCAGGCCTCTAAAAGCTGGAAAAGGCAAGGAATGGATCATCCCCTAGAACTTCCAAAAGGAACAAAACCCTACCAACACCTTGATTTTAAACCATAAGAGTAATTTCTATCTTCTGACCTCTAGAACTGTATGATAATAAATTTTTGTCATTTTAAGCCACTAAGTTTGCAGTAATTTGTTACAGTGGCAACAGGAAACTTATAAAGCAGCTTGGGGGAGGGGGCACTTATCTCACAGCAGCTGGATCAAAGCCCCCGTCAGAACATTCTGTTTTGCATAAAAGAAGGTAAACTAAGTAAGTGTTTTAAGAGCTTGTAGAAGATCTCCAGCTGGGAGGCTGTGTCTGAAAGTGAAAGGAGAGTGGAAGGAAATGAGAGAGTGTTTTAAGTGGAGGGACCTGCAGAAACCAAAGCATAGGGGCAGGGCATAGAAAGCATGTGTGGGGGAGGGCTAATAGTCTAGTTTTGCTGAAATCATCAGGCCCATCAGCAGCCGGAGTGTGACATAAGGCTGGGAATTTGGGCTGCGGTCAGACCATGAAGCCTGACCCGTTGGCATATGAGTGCTGACTAGGCATTGAAGAGTTAGGCAGGGAGGGTTTTGAGGGGGACGTGACATAATAATAATAATCACATAGTGTTTTATGAAGAATTCTCTCCATGGTTGGGAGTGGTGGGAGGTTAGAGGCCAGGAAACCAGTTCTGAGGCTTCCGCAAGTCTGAATGGAGTAGGCTGGTGGCAGTGAGAAGGGAGAGGGGAGTCTCCTGCTATAAACAACATTTTGATAAACATTCTTGTACACCAGCAGTTCTCCAAGTGTGGTCCCAGACCACCATGGTGTCCTTGAAACCCTTTTGGGGAGTCCTGTAGGTCAAAACCGTATTCCACTCTCAGCCTTTCAGTGTATAGTACAGTTTTTCAGAGGTTACATGTGTGAACTCAGTACAGACTCAATGCAAAAGGAGAATTCAGCTCTTCTCTATTATGCCAGATATTAAAGAGACATAAAAAGACCTGTATTTTTTTGTTTTGGAAAATATTATTTTACAAAAATGCTCTTAATTCTAACATATAATGACATTATTTCTAAATGAGTATATATATATATATATATATACATTCTGTAGTATTGATTTCTAATATGGTAAATATTGATAGATATAAGCCATATAAATAATAGCTCTTTGGGGTCTTAAGTAATTTTGTAGGAGTATAAAGAGGTCATGAAACCAAAAAGTGTGAGATCTGCCTTTGTACACAAATCTTTGGTCCTGTCTCTGTTTATTTATTTGGGATAAAATCTTAGACTTCAGTCAAAGGGTCTGTCTTTTAAATCCTGGACTAGGAAAGGTACGTGTGACTCTCCCCAACTGACAGATGACGCTCAGTGGGGGTTAAGGCAAGAGCAGAGGTGCACACACCTTGTGTGATTAGAATAAAGGCTGAAAGCCTTGTGTTTGCACACAGATCCTGGGCTTTTCCCATCGTGCTGCATGCAGAGAAAGGTATGTCCTGCTGGAAGGAGGCCTCAGGGGGAGGGGTCCTCAGGCTGCAGCAACCCCCAGAGGGTGGGGGAGCGCCCCAGACTGGATATTCCCAGCCCGTGCTCAGGGCTCCCCCTAGAGGTTGAGAGTCAATTCTACACCATTCTTGCTTTCTATTGCTGCAGCTGAACTTTTAGCACAGGAGCTGAAGTTCATGGCTGCCTGTTGCCTTGAAGTAGACAGTGGGCAGCAAGCAGAGCTTCATTTTCACATGAGGAGGCTGTGGAGTTGAGAAGCAGCATTTGCCATGAGGAAACCACTGCCCTGACCCAAATCCTGCACAACTGCGGTCACTTGACCTTTCTGGTTTCAATTACTCAGAAGGAAACAACCTGTGTGATCTAGTCACAGAGAGCCTTCCAACTCTAGCAGCCTATAATTCTAGGTGCTAATTTTCCCCATGTCCCGCATCAGTGAGAGGAAATGTCAGAGAGAGGGCTTGGTTCCCTGGGATGCTGTCTCTCAGAGCTCTTCTTGCCTTTATGGGTTTGACTCATCCTGAACCTGACTTCAGGATAAGTCTTTGTAATTACGGAGCTCAATGATTCTGTCCTTTAGTGAGTTCACTTTTTAAGACCTTCTCTACAATTCATTCATGTGTAGGCAAGCAATAACAACCTGGCATTGACTGAGACATGTGTCAGGCACTGGGCCAAGGGCTATATGTGTATATTCTCAATCCCACCAAAACCCTGTAAGGTAAGTGCCAGCATTATTCCCATTTTACAGAGGAGAAAACTGAGGCCAAGCTAGCTTAAGTCATTTGCCAAAATCATGAAGCGACTGTGTGGCAGGACAAGAATTCAAAACCAAGCAGTCTGGTTCCACAGTAAGATAGTAAGAGTTTGCATTTTTTGAAGGTTTGCTGTGTCCTTGGAGCTTTACATACATGATCTCATTTAAAGCAGCAATTCTATAAAGAAGGTATTATTATCTCAGTTTTACAAGGAGGATACTTATTTTCAAGTCACCCTATCAAGCAGCAAGCTGATATGTCATCTTTGAAACTTCAAAGCTTGTATTCTTCATCATTATTCAGAATCATCCATGTGCCAAAGATAGATGAGAAAGACCAACCAAGTCTTTAGGGAGCTTATATTATAGTCTTTTTGTGAGATAATAATAGTTACAGACATTTTCTGAGCACTGTTCTAAGCCATTATACATATGAACTCATTTAATCCACACAACAATCCATTGAGGTAGATGCGATTATTATCCCATTTTACAGATGAGGAAATTGAGGCACAGGTGAGGGAGGTGTTAAATAAAGTGCCTGAAGTCCCCCCCACTTTTGGTAAATGATAGAGTTGGGATTCAAATCTAAGAAGCCTGACTCTAGTACCCATGTTTTTAACCCCTACATTATTCAAACAGCAAATAGTTTCTACAGAGACGCAGAGGCTACTGACCAGGGTTGGAAAGAGACCCCACGGAGGGATAGGAGGTGTCACCCTTGAACTTTGTTCCTCTGAGGTCCTGGCATTCCAGCTGTCCATGAGACTGCTGCACTTGGAAATTATGCCTGCTCCTCAAATCTGAGGGCTAACAGTAGAATTCAGCACATGTCTCCAAGTCTTTCCCTAAATGTTTCTTCCTTGTCAATGTTATTTTCTCACACCACCAGAACCCAACTCTGATGGATAATTTGTTGGTGCTGGAGGACTGTGTTAAGGAAGATTCCAAGTGTTGTCCTGCCAGTAGCAACAAGAAAGAATGATATGATTAATTGAAACATCTGTCATGGGAATAAAGGGAACTGATGCATGTGTCATGTGTTTGCTATCTCTGTCCTAAGAAGGAGTTAAAGAACTACAGTGGTACCTCGGTTTTCGAATGTCTCCATTGATGAACATTTCGGTTTATGAATGCTGTAAACTCGAAGTAAATGCTTCGGTTTTCGAATGCGCCTCGGAAGTCAAACCTGCCACACAGCTTCCTCTGAGGGCAAGATCCTGAGGCCCAGCTGTCGGCTGTTGATCCCTCGGTTTTCAACATTTCAGAACCCGAACTGTCTTCCGGAACGGATTACACTAGAAAACCGAGGGACCACTTTAGATCCTGAGAGCAGGTGCTGAAAGACAGCAGGCCAGTGGGGGCCATGGCTGAGAATATGACTCTTCTTGGGGAGAGAAGGCAGGTGCTAAGGGAATTCTGGATAAGAGACATCAGCCTGAGGCACTAGTGTGAGATTGCCAAGCTGGGAAAGGATGCAGGGCCTAGAGGAAAAACAAAGAGCAGATGATTTCTTGGCCAAAAGCCATGGCAGAGCCCCAGCTGGTTTTGCTCGGGGGTGAGAGCGTCGGCCCGCGGACTGAAGGGTCCCAGGCTCCATTACAGCCAAGGGCATGCACCCTGGTTGCAGGCTCGATCCCTGGCCCCGGTGAGGGCATGTGCAGGAGGCAACCAATCAATCTCTCTCCTCTCTTCCACTCTCTCTGAAAAGCAATGGAAAAAATACCTCACCAGGCAAGGATTAAAAAAAAAAAAAAAGCCATGGCAGAAAAGCCTGAAGCTCCAGGATGGGGTGAAGCAAGGACCAACCAGGAGCACCGGCAAGGATTTCCCTTGAGCTACGGAGTTCTTTCCTCAAGAAATACAAAGCAGTGGTGCCTTTCAACTGGGGAGGGGAGGGTTCTGGGATAAGTTCCAGTGGAAATGAAATCATCCAGGGTAAGTGAGTAGAGGTAGACAAGAAAATGTCAGTTGTCACTTAAATTGTGAGTACAGTGACCATGGTGAGTGAGTCTGAACACAGTAGGGGAACTTGAAATAAGAATGGAGCTGTGACTGTCCCATGGAACCCAGGGTGAGAATAGGGCCTTGAACCTGGGCACTAAAACATCATGCCAGGAATTCTCACTGTCTCCTGTCTCCGCTTCTCCATGCCGATGTGCTTTTTTCTGTCCTTTCCCTGATAGCCGTCTTCACTCCTTAGCCCACTTATTAGAATAAGGCTGCCTCTTGGTCCCACATTCTCAAGTCATCGTTCTAGCAAAGGAGTTCAATAAGACTGGCTCTCAGTTCTCAATTTTGGGGAGTGAGAAGCTGATTGGCCCATCTTTGGTCTGTTGTCCACCTCTGGGCCAATCAGCTAAGGCCAGGAAGGCAATGCAAACACACCAGTTAAAGGTAAAGGCGAATCCCCAAGGATATGAGGTGGGGGTGGGGATGTTCCCAGGAAGAGGGACTGAAGATGGCTTGTGGGGCTGGAAAAATACCAGAAATGGCATTGACTGCAGCGTCCAAAGACAGAGCACTGGAAGACACCAACATTGGTCAGATGTTAGAGAGAGGAGCTAGAGAAGGAGAGTCTCTAGAGAGTTAGGAAGAAAACCATGAGAGAGAAATCATGGGTACTGAGAGAGAAGAGAGTTTATTTACAGAAGGAGAAAGGCATAAAGGGTCAAATGTTTGGAACAGTCAAGAAGGATGAGCGGTGTCAGAGACTATTGATTAAAGGAAGTCTTGGAAAGCCTATTAGAAAGCACTTTAAGGAGCAAGTTGGTGAAGAAATCAGATTTCCACAGGTTAAATGATGGAGTTGGTTGTATTTTTGTAGGTAAATATAAAAGTGTTTAGTGCTAACTGTGCTGTCAGCTCTGGAAAAAGAATTCAACGATCCTGTGTTAAGTTGGCACTATTCAGAATTTAACATAGATTGCCATTGAAACAGCAAACTCCCCCCTCAATCATTACAGGGGTAACACACTATATCAAGTAAGTAAGGTTCATCTACATGGTTTAGATTATAGAAACAAATACATATTTTCAAAATGTTTAAAAAAAAGTGGATAGCAGGAATGCAAAAGTCCAATAAACATAAACATGTGCTCAATCTTACTTGTAACCATGGAAATGCAATAGAAAGATACTATGAAACATAATTATATACTCACCAGATTCACAAAAATTTAAAAGTGTGAAAATCCAAGAGTTGGTAAAATGTGGAACAATAGGAACAAGCCTCCAAAACTGCTGGTGGGGGAATAAATTGGCAGAAAGTTGCCAATTCGTGTTACATTTAAAATGGTGCCATTTACACATGGGGTCATGGCCCCCACTCTGGTTGTGCAATGAGGTGACCTTCTTTGGAAAGCAGTTTGGGAATTTTTAGTTAAGTTGAAGGTTCACATATCTTATCACACAACAGTTTCACTCGTAGGCATATAGCTAGAGAAACTTGTGTATACGTGCGTAAGAATAGAAGTCCAAGAATGTGCGCAGCACAATTATGCAAATACACCCAAACTGTAGATAATCCAACGTTAATCAAAAATAAAATGGAAAAAACAAACCACTGTGCATTCTTAATGGCGTAACAGAGAGCAAAGAAAATGACTAAATCATGGCTACGTGCAACATGGACACGTCTCACAAACAAAAGGTTGAAGGAAAGAGACAAGACACATGACAATACGATAGTATGTGTCCCATCAAAAAAGTTCAGAAACAGGCAAAGCTAAATTATATGGTATAGGGATGACCACTGTAGAGAAAAGTGGGGAAAAAAGAGCAAGCGGAGGATTTTCACAGCAGTCAGGATGGAGGTTACCCCGGTGGTGACGGGGCTGGGTCCTTGGTGCTGGCAGTGCTCTGTTTTTGACCTGAGTAGCGGTCACATGGACCTTTGTTTTATAATTATTCATTAAGTTATACATATTTTATGTACTTTTCTGTATTTATATTTTTTAATTAAAGAATAAAAAAGAGGGTAAGAGGTGAGGTGGAGACTTATGAGTAAATCTGGTATATGGAACATACACATTTAATTTTTTGCTCTCTCCCAGGACCAGCTGAAAATGGACTGTGTGTGTGTGTGTGTGTGTGTGTGTGTGTGTGTGTGTGTTTTTAGCGTAGACTCATAAGACCAGGAGAGCAAGAGAGGAGAAAACAGATGAACTACCACTGGTAAATGGCTCAACAGAGCCTGTGAAGCAGAACCCGAACCTGGCAATAGGAAAAGCTGAGAACCAATTTTATTTTGAAATCTGGAGAAATGGTGTTAAATGGGCGTTGAAACAAGGAGGATTTGTTGGTGGCTGTTTAAGTAGTTGTTAGACCCCTAGATTTCCTCTCTCACTCAGAACTGCTGGATGACTGCTGCTTATGCTCCAAACAGAAGGTTAGAGGTTTATTTTCTGGAGAAGGAACAACACAGAGCCTCTGGATGGGGAGACCACAGTCACAGGTGAGAATGGTGACACCGTACAAGCATGGGAGGTTATTCAAAGGGAATGCGAAGGCCCTCAGCCCGAGAAAGCTGGCTGCCAAACCTTTACCACCTGTCTGGTAATGGGAGGAATCTATTCTGGGAAATATGACCAGCCCAAGTTAAAAGGCCAAAAGATGCTGATATGAGGAGTTTCCCAAGTGGCTGAAGCAGATCACTTTACAGTGAAACCGAAAGTCAGTAAAAGCCACACCCAGACTTTCTAATTCCCTTTTTATTCCTATAATCTCTCAATCTCTCTCTCAATCACATGTGCACTTTCTCTCTTTAAAAATGCTTTAATACAGAATATTTCAAACATAAAAGAGGTAGAGAGACTAGTCCAATGAATCCCGCATGTACCCATTGCTCAGCCTCAATGGTCAACTCCTGGCCAAGCCTGCTGCTTCTTTACTCTCACCTACTCTCCAACCCTGACCCCAGACTGCTTTGATGAAAATCCTAGACCTCATATCATTTTATCTATAAATATTTCACTATGAATCTAAAAGACAATGACTTCTCATTTAAAATATAACCACAATAGCCTGGCTGGCGTGGCTCAGTGGTCGAGTGCCGACCTATGAACCAGGAGGTCACAGTTCGATTCCTGGTCAGGGCACATGCCCAGGTTTTGGGCTTGATCCCCAGTAGGAGGCGTGCAGGAGGCAGCCGATCAATTACTCTCATCATTGATGTTTCTATCTCTCTCCCTCTTCCTTCCTCTCTCTGAAATCAATAAAAACGTATTAAGTATATATATAACCACAATAATAATATCAACCAAGAAAGATAATTCCTTAATTCATAGACTATCCAGCCAATGTTTATGTTTCTTTCATTTTTCCATAATTTTTCCCCCTAGCGTTTGTTAGCTTAAATTGGGATCAAAACAAGGTTTACAAATTAATTCATATGCTTCTGATTATTTTTTAATCTCTCAATTCTCCCATTTATTTTTTAACTGAAAAAAATATTTTAAAAATTGTGTTACTTGCCCTATAGCATTTCCTTTAGATCAAATTTTGCTGATTGCATCTTTGTAGCATGATTATAAATGGTTCCTTGTATTGCCTGTTAGATGGTGGCTAGCTCTAGAGGCTTGATAAGTTTCACTTTTTCAAGTCTACTTCATAATTTGTGTAGTCCCATCACAGAGCATGTAATTTATTTTTGCCTCTCTTTTTGTGATGTTAGCAGCATATGATGATCGTTGAATAGATCTATTAATTCATTAAGGGTTGCAAAATGATGATATTTTAATTCTATCTTCTTTTGTTAGCTGAATTACTTAAGCATTCCTCATGTTGCTATCTCTTCAGATAGTTTGCCTGAAGCTTTCTTTGATTCCTCAGAAAAGTCTCCTAGAAGTACTGCTTCCCAAGTTCTTGCATGTTCACAACAGTAGGTTTGCTGCCTTTATATTTGAAGATCAATTTAGCCGGATTTAAAATTCTTGGCTTACATATTTTTGAGTAAATGAATACATCATTCCAAAATAAGTTACTTCATTGATTTCTGGCATAAAGCATTGATGTTGAAAGTTTAGTGACAATTTGATTTTCTTATAAAATACCTTTTTTTATAATCCTCACCTGAAGATATTTTTTCCCATTGCTTTTCAGAGACCGTGAAAGGGGGAGAGAGAGAGAGAGAGAGAGAGAGAGAGAGAGAGGGAGAGGGAGAGAAACATTGATGTGAGAGAGACACATTGATTGGTTGCCTCCTGCATGAGCCCCAACCTGGGCCAGGGATCAAGCCTGCAACCGAGGTACGTGCCCTTGGCTGGAATCGAACCCAGGACCCTTCAGTCATCAGGACAATGCTCTAACCACTGAGAAAAACTGGCTAGGGCTATAAGATACCTTTTTTTCTGGTCTGGTTGCACAAAAGGTTTCTTTTTCTCTAAAATCCAGTGGTTTCAGAGTGGAGCTGTTTTAAGGGCTGATTTTTCTAATATATGCAATGTGTCTATTCAGTATGTAGTTTTAAGTTTCGTGTGTGTTTTTTAATTTCAAGAAAGTTTTTTTGAATTTTAATTTTTAGTAATTTTTTTGTTTCATTCTTTGGTTTTCTTCCTTGGGGACTCTTATTATAAGTATATTGAATCTTCTTTGTCTATTTTCTGCATTTATCACTTTTTCTCAAACCCCTTTTATCTCTTTCCTTTTGGTTTTAAAAACTTTTCCTATTTTCCATTTTTTATTTCTCTCAAAGCATTTAGTCCTCATTTCTGAAATGATGATTTTAAGTTTCTAATTCTTTTTTGAGTTTTTTTATTTCTCTTTTTAAACCTTCCTTTTCCTAAATCATCCTATTTAAAAATTTTTCTCATTCTGATTTATGTTGTCTTTCACAATTGTTATTTTTTTTAGTTCATTTTGAAATACTAGGTGCAATTTTCACCTGCTCTACGGCATGTCTTTTGGTCTTCTTTCATTGTCGGCAGTAATATTATTCTGCTTCTTATTCTCTTTTTTTCTTATAATAATGTTGCTGGTATTTGACTACAATCCTTACCTGGGACTCATTTTTTAGTGAAGTGAGTTTCCCTCCACTTTCAGGAGGAAACTGACCACAGAGAGCTTTTCTAGTTTCACAGTTCAGAGCTTCCCCTTCTGTTGGTTTCATGAAGTAATGTTTAAAGTATGTCCTCATTCGTTCTGAGTTCCTCTTCCCTGCTCCTCTTGTATTTTGACTTCACTTTTTCTTTGCCCGTGTTCCTCTCTCGTTCAGTTTGAATGCTGCTCCAGTATTTTCTCCTGAGTGGGGTTTTGTCCTGGAAGAGTGCTTTGTTCGTTAACTATAGGAGTTCATGAGGCCCAGACCCCTGGACCCTCCAGCACCATCAGATTTTCCCATTGTCTCCTGGCACTTACCCACTATAATTGTGTGGATGAAAAAAGGGGTTCTAGCCCGGCCAGGTATGGCTCAGCGGTTGAGCATCGGTCTAGGATTCAGGAGATCGCGGTTTGATTCCTGGTCAGGGCACATGCCCAAGTTGTGGGCTTGATCCCCAGTCGGGGGCGTGCAGGAGGCAGACGATCAATGACGACTTTTTCATCATTGATGTTTCTATCTCTCTCTCTTCCTCTCCCTTTCTCTCTCTGAAATCAATAAAGATATATTTTTAAAAAAAAGAAAAGAAAGAAAGAAGGGATTCTATGGAAAGTATCTTCACAGGATGTTCTGATCCTAAATTCCTAACTGGGCAGATCATGGTGGTTGGTCAAGCTCCAGGCCTATAACTTCTTTAGTGGAAAGTTTTAAGCCAGCCCTCTCTGTACATTGCCCTTGTGCATGTAGGTTAACACACCTTTGAAATACCAGAAATCATATCCCTCGAAGGGGGGAATTAACCCTCAAGAGAGCACATAATCTTGTTAACTATCCTGTAATCCAATCCCTGCCCAACTTTCTCCAGCCTTCCTTACATCCCTCCTTAATTTCAAATGCACGAAAGAATTTGCAAGACTGTTACTCTCCAGAACATTTAAGATGCTGTTCCCAGCATATGTCATGGGTTTGTCTCAAATAAACTCATAAAAATTCTCTACATGTGTGGTCATGTCTTACATCGACATTAGAACCTTCTCCCCAAGCCCCAGCTCTGTGACTGTTCTCCCAAAGGCCCATTGAAATTTCTGGGGACTTCCTTTGGCAGTTTGAGGGTCCCCTGGTTCTCAAGGGTATCAGAAGACCCTTTACCTCCCCTCCTCTTCCTTCTGCACAGTTTCTGATATCACATGAGTCATGTGGTTATTGGTAGCATCTTCTTGCTCACTCCAATTTTGGAGATGAAGGGAATACTGGTTGCCAGATTTCGTTGTAGGTGTTATCCAAGGGGTTTTGGTTTTGTTAACGTAGTTGCTGTGAATGTGTTAGTGGTGGGATTCAAGGAGATACAAAAGCAGCTCCGCCACCTGGTGGCACAACTTGGTAAATTTACCCCCAAAATTGTTGAATTTGCTGAAAATGGGTGGATTTGATATATAAATTATACCTTGATAAGGTTAAGAAAAACCCCCACCCAAACAACCTTGCTCCATACCAGTGATATCTTGCCAGAATTCCCCTTGTTGTTAATCATCACCAGGCATCAACTAAGGTGAACTGGTAAAGGAAGGCTCAGCAGACATCAAAGAAAAGCCTCAGTGACAGAAATCTCAAGGGCTCCCTATGTCCCCTTTTCCTCTCCTCTTGGGCACAGGGAGAGATTACTTTCCCTAGCCCTTGGGATTAGTTATGGCCATTGAAACATGATCGGAAGTGGCACGTGCTGCTTCTAGGCTGAGTGCTATCTCGACCCTCCCTCTCCTCTACCATTGCAACCCTGTAAGCTCTGGCCCCAGCCTGTTCTACCCTAACCACCTCAATGTCTAACAGGAAAGAGAGTGATCAGGCAAAGAAAAAGGCCAGTTCAGAGGAAACAAACAATTCAGAGAGAAGAAAAACAGAACTCTCAAAAGTCTCTTCTAGCCCAGCTGGTGTGATCAGTGGTTAGCGTCACCTATGAACCAGGAGGTCATAGTTCAGTTCCCTGTCAGGTCACACGCCCAGGTTTCAGGTTCCATCCCCAATAGGGGGTGTACAACAGGCAGCCAATCAATGACTCTCTCATCACTGATGTTTCTATCTCTCTCTCCCTCTCTTCCTTTCACTGAAATCAATAAAAACATATTTAAAATAATTTTTTTAAAAGTCTCTTCTAAACAGTTTCATCCCTTTCACGTGTTTCACCTTGCAACTCTGGATATTCATATCCAAGATTTGCATTATCAAAGCACATTGATGTGGATCCAAATAAATACCTCTCTTATTTTTAAGATCATTATGCCCTCAGCTAGATGTGATGGTTGCCTGCACATACAGCTCCACCAAATGGTCACTTTCACACAGAGTAAGCATGACACTGGTCACCACTGTTTACCTCCTTGATGGCTTCTAGCAGAGCAGTAGATCCAGTGACACCTCTGCTGGGTGTCTTCATGGCCAAGGCTTTTTTTTCCCAACACTGAGTGGATAGTAGGAAACCACACTCATTCCTTTGGTAAAACAGCCCACATGTGAAGAACAGGGGGCAAACTGAGCTAGAGGACCCGGAACTAAATGACAGCAGTGCTAACTGTGGTCAGGTCACCAGGGAGGTGAAATCCTGCGCTGATGGTGGAGGGGCTGTTCTGCCGAGTGGTTAAGCATTGCGTGAGAGAGTTTGGATTGGAGCCGCCTCTCTATGGTTTGTTAGCTGCGTGGCATTAGGCAAATTTCTTACCCTCTGTGAGTCTCATCTTCCCTGCCTTGGGGTTTAGGTTTAAGGATTAGATGAGATAGTACATATGCATAAAGGATTTAGTGTGATGACAGGCACTCGCAAGCATTGCTTCAGTGCTGGGCTAGGTCTCCAAGGTTCTGGGTTCACCTCTTAAAACTCCCTGCCGAGAAAAAACTCTCTCTTCCTTCAGTCTGACCTCCTTCGTCTGAGGTCAGGGGATTGGGCGGCACTCTTGCTTCAGGCCCTTTGTAGTTTATCGTGGAAGAGCCCACGTGGAGTTGGTGCAGAATAGAATTATAGGGAAACATGCACCGAGAGCAGACCTGCAGTGGAGAAACGACTCCTCCCTTAGCTGTGTATCCAACATGGTCACGGTAGCTGTTTTCGCTGAAAGGACTCCAGTAAAAAGAGGACATGCACATTGCGACCAAACGCTCCGTAGAGGCCGCTGCAGGAGTGGTGGGTGATCGCTGGCTCCGCAGGTACATGCCTTTCGCCTCCCTCCTAAGCACGGTGCGGGGCGAGGCCAGGCGGAGCTGCGGGCTTGGAAAGCGAGCCCGGAAAGCCGGGCCGCCCGGGCTGGCTGCGGGCTGCGGGTGAATAAACGTTGCTGACCCTGCAGGCTGCTTTGATCCTGCAGGCGCAGGATACTTGCCTGCTCTTCGCAAAACCCTTTTTCAGGACGCATACTGATGATGAACCCTCGTTCCACAGAGGCCACGAACAGGGGAACTTGGCCAGACACCTTTGAGGGAGATCCGCAGGCACGCTCGTCTCTGCACGTCCTGCTGCACTCAGCACCTGCCTCCCAAACCGGTTCCTCCTCCACTCTCTGCTCCAGTCAATGACTGACTACTGAGTCACCAAGCCGAAAACAGGGGTGTCCTCCAGCCTCTCCCCCTCCCTCCCACCCGCCTCCCCCTTTCCCTGTGTCATTCACAAAACCTGGCTGGCTCTGCCCGGGGACACGGGAGTGCTCCCCACTCCTCCCCCCCACCAAGAGAGGGCTCCCCACTCCTCCCCACCACCAAGAGAGTGCCCCCCACTCCTCCCCACCACCAAGACAGTGCCCCCCACTCCTCCCCCCCACCAAGAGAGGGCTCCCCACTCCTCCCCACCACCAAGAGAGGGCTCCGCGTTCCTCTCGCCTTGACTTGGCCGATGGCTGCCCTGAGCCAACACCTGCTGTTAGCCACATGCACCCCACCGTTTCTCCACAGTTCTCCAGAGTCTTCTTTCTAAAACCAGGCACATGCCTCGCTAAAACCTCGGTGACATTATTACTAAAGAAAGAACAGGAGCCCTAGCCAGCTGGGCTCAGTGGTTAAAGCGTCGGCCCGTGGACTGAAGAGTCCCGGGTTCGATTCTGAGCAAGGACATGTATCTCCAGTGCAGGCTCGATCCCCGGCCCTGGCTGGGGTGCGTGCGGAGGCAACCAACTGATGTGTCTCTCTCACATCAATGTCTCTCTCTCTCCCTTCCACTGTTTCTGAAAAGCAGTGGAAAAAATAAATAAAAAGAAGGGGAATGTAGGTATGTACTAGGAAACATAGCTGTGTTTGTCACATGCAATATGCGGACAGAAAAAAGAGTTCTAGGAAGGTAACCTCACAGAGTGATCTGATCATAAATTCCTATGATGGGCACATCAAGGTGGGTAGTCACGCCCCAGGCATGTAACTTCTTTAGTAAAAGGCTTATCTTTGCCTTAAGCAAGGCCTGTCCTTTGTGTCTGTGTACCTAGGTTAACACACCCTTGAAATGCCTCTTCAGACCCCTTAAGGGAAACCACGCTCAAGAAAGCACATAATCTAGTTAACTACCCTATAATCTAATCCCCACCTTGCTTTCTCCCACCTTCATGTAATCTTCCTTATATTCCCTCCTTAATTCCAAATGCATAAAAGAAGCTGCAAACTGCTATTCTAAGGAGCATTTTTCTCAGGCTGTTGAGATCTTGCTTCCAGTGGTATCCTCTGTTTGGCTCAGATAAATTTTTATAGAAATTCTCTACAGGTTTGGGCATTCTTACATCTACAAACATGAGCCAGGCACTTTGCTAAACAATTTACATAAGTCACTGAATCATCAGGCTTTCATTGATATAACACACACAGAACCCAACTTCAATGCTATTCCCTTTCCTTTCGCCCCAGTAATTATTTTCTCGGGTACAACTTCCTCCTTGAGGCAGCAGCCAGACTTCCTTGCTCAGTGGCTGATGAAGTTCCCTTATGGGAAACATTATCATTATTTCCTATATAAGAGATAAGAAAAGAGGGGGTTCAGAGAGGTTAAGTAACTTGCCAAAGGTCACATAGTAAGTGATGAAGCTTTAATGTCATTTTAGGTAATCTGACTTCCCAGGCCACATGTTTAACCAGTGACATTGTACTAAGGATGAGTAACATATTCCTTGTACCTCAGGAACACTTGGGCTAGCAGGAGAGATAGAAATAAACACATAACGCCTGTGAAACATGATGGATACATTAATTAGGTATGACTGATATTCTGGAGCCGAGAGGAAGTAGTGGGCCAGTTATTTCCCTTAGCTTCTCTATATACCTCGGAACCTGAATTTCCTTTGAATAGTCTTTGCTATCTTCAGGTCTAAACATTTCTTTTCAAGTATGAGAAGATAATGTACATCTGCAAACTGGACCCAGTGGAATGACTGTTCCCTACCTAGCTTTGCTCCTGTGCCCCAAATCACACCCCTGGGCAGTGTAGGGCCTTTTAATCCCACTATTGGAATCATGAGCAGATTCTGACAGGCTGTGCCTGGGTCATTGGTGAAGTTCCCTTTGTGGGGTTATAGCAGACAGTCTGACAGCTCACAAAAGCAAACCCCCATAGATCCATCTGTCAGCTCTTCTCTCTCAGAAAAATGCAGTTTGTTACTAGATGAGCCAGGCCTTCATTTCCATGGTGAGCACTCTGTGGGAATGTCTCTAACACTTGTGCCCTCCCCCCCTCACTCCTCCCTCTCTCACATTCTCTTTTCCTTCCTCCTTGAGCAAATACCAAGCATCTATTTCTGCCAGGTACGATACCGGGAGCTGGGATGCAGGGATGGGTAAGACATGGATCTTGTCCCTAAAGAGACAGCATTCCCACTGTAGCAAGGAAGAACATGGACTGTGGGACCCGAGGGTATCAATCACAGTTCCAGGGACCTACTTACTAGCTTAGTGTGTTACGTACTCGGTGCATTACTTACTAGCTGTGTGATCTTGACAAGTTACTTAACCTCTCTGGGTCTCAGGTTCCCCCCATCCATAACACGGCATAAATTAGGTATCTACCTTATAGGGTAGCTGCATGGCTCACAATGAGAGGGTCACTTATAATGCACTTAGAACAGTGCCTGGCACATGAAAATACTATGTAAGTATTTACTGTTGTTATTTGCATACATTATAATACAGTCCTGAAAACTGTATTTTGATCAGTTATTCTACCAAGATAAATCACCCAACATGCTTAGTGTCGCCTGGGTCACAGTAACCTCTTAATAAAATTAGCAATCATCATAATTGTCATTGTTGCAATCTGGGTAGGAAGTTCTGGATTAATTGAGGTCAGCTGTCTTTCTTTCCTCGTTGCTGAAGTGTGAGGAACACAAAAGTGACCTGTAAGACAATTTTCTGACATGACATCCTTTGTGTTAATCGACAAAACAGTAAAAATCAGCTTGTGAGGGAAGGCTGAAATGCTGAGCTATGGAGGAAAACTGCCGTCTTTGTTGGCCTGTAGTAAATTCTCTCCCAGGGAGCCAAAAAGTGGCGATAAGTCCTGTGGTTAAATCTGAGCGGGGGTTGGCAGTGCGCAGCACAGTTCAGCACTCCCCGCCCAGCAGAGGTGAGAGGAAGAAATTTCAGCCAAGCTTTACCATCCTCAGGGTGCACATTGTATGTGTGCGTGTGTATACGTGTGGTGTGTGCATATGTAGTGTGTGGTGTGTGTGTGTGGGATGTGTATACAGTGTGTATGGTGTCTGTAGTACATATGTGTGTGGTGTGTGGGTATGTGTACCATGATGTGTGCATGTGTGTGATGTATGTGTGATATATGTGTGGTGTGTATATAGCATGTGGTGCGTGTGTAGTCTGTATGTGTGTTACATGTGTGATGTGTATATGTGTGTGTGGTATGTGTGCGAGATGTGTGTAAGTGTATGTGTGTGTGTGCGTGAGTGTGTGTTGGGAGCGGGAGGCAAGCATTTAAAATTATTCTTGGATTGGCTGTTTTCTATTGGTTGGACCATTTCTTTTCTTTTTTTTAACGTATCTTTATTGATTTCAGAGAGAGGAATGGAGAGGAGGAGAGAGAGATAGAAGCATCAATAATGAGAGAGTCACTGATCTGCTGCCTCCTGCGCGCCCCACACTGGGGACCGAGCCCGCAACCCGGGCATGTGCCCCGATCAGGAATCGAACCACAATCTCCTGGATCCTAGGTCGATGCTCAACCGCTAAGCCAAGTCTGGCTGGGCTGGACCATTTCTTTAAAGATGTTATTAAGAATAGTAATTATTCTCTTGGGGACTTTATTTTCTTTTTATCAAGTTAAGTAATCATATGTGTTTGAAGTAGGTCAACAAAAAGGAGCTCTGGCTTTGCTGTCTAAGCAACTCTGCTTGAGTTCTCATCTGCATGACTTTTTAATTAAAGCCCCTTCCACAGTCACGTTAGAACTGCACTCCCTGCCTGAAGCCGCAGAATTATTCCCACTGCCAGATGTCTCAGAATAGCATGTCCAAAACACGAGTAGGCAAAAAGATTATTCATGTTCATATGACTTAAAGCTTTGGTTCAAGTGTTTCTACAAAGATAGTGGGGCTGGAGCAGCCACTATTATTTCAGAAATCATTATATTGCTCAGGACTTGATAGGGCTCAGGTAGCTTACCCGAATCAAAAATCAAAACAGAATGATGGTGCCCAGCTGACGTGGCTCAGAAGTTGAGCATCGACCTAGGATCCAGGAGGTCTCTGTTTGATTCCAGGTCAGGGCACATGCCTGGGTTGCAGGCTCGATCCCAGTAGGGGACGTGCCGGAGGCAGCCAATCAATGACTCATCACTGATGTTTCTCTCTCTCTCCTTCTCCCATCCTCTCTCTGAAATCAATAAAGACATATTTAAAAAACAAAAAACAAAAAAACCCACAGAATGATCGTACAGTGAGCCAGGCAGACAGACGAATGCTCCAATTCCAGCCACACCACTTGCCAACTCTATGTTGTGGACAAGTTTCTTAACTTTTCTGAGCTTCAGTTTCTTTGTCTGCAAATTGGAGCCAATAACACAGCCCTACAGTCTCTTATTTACAATTCCCAAATCCAAAAGCTATAAAAACTGACATCATTTCTTGACTCATTTAACTGTGAAATCTAATTGATCTGAATTAATTTGGCAGTAAAACCTCTTCCTGAATTGACATGAAGCTTTTTATAGTTTGTTTACTTTATTTAATGTCAATATACATGTTTTGCTACAGAATTATGAATATATTAGTTATGGGCTATAACCCCAAACCATTGGGTAAATAATAGTAAATGCTGACAACATATTATTTCTCTAAAATCCAGAAATGTCTGAATTCAAAACACATTGGCACCAAGGAGTTTTGATAATGGACTGTGGGCCCATACCTTATAGGACTGTGGAGACTGCATGAAATAATGTATTTAGAACACCTGGAACAGGGTGTGCCATGCCATTTCCCTCACCTTTTCTCAGGTGAAACTTCCTCCTTCAGGCAGCAGCTCAGTGGCTGGTCATGTTGACTGCACTTCTGGCTCTTTGCCCCTTTGCTACTCTATAAACTCCTTAAGGGCAAGAATTGCATGCCAGTGATTCCCAGCACGAAGTCTATGTTCAACAAACATTTAGAAAATGAATTCAGCACACGTTTGCGTACGTTGGGCCTCCTGGCCGGTAGAGGTGCTCATGGGGGGGAGGTGACTTCAGGTGCAAATTAGAGGAGAAGGTGCATAGTCTTGGAAAAGCCGGCAGGAGAGGCCAGCTGTGGAGAGGCAATGACAAGGACCCTTACCTCTAGGTTTGCCCAGCACAGTCCTGGTTTGCCTGCTATCACAGGATAATTGTTAATTCTCACTTTTACTTTTATTCTCAAATGTGTCCTCATTTGGATAATAAATCATGTGGTCCCCCATAAAATATCTGTGGGAAGTCTCAGAATGTGTGGCTTTTGGTATGTTTTTGTTGTTGTTTTTTCCCTTGAAGCCTAAAATGGTAGGGGTTAAAGGGTAGAGGAGACACAGAGGTGAGGGTTGCTAGCAACACTTGACACCCCCCTAACTAATTAAGAGCATAAGCTCTTAATTTATCAACTGTGGAACATAGGGTAGTGAGTGGGATGGTGTCCACTCTCCTCCCCAAAAGATATGTCCACCTTCTAATCTCAGGAACCTGTGAATGTGACCTTATTTGGAAAAAGGGTCTTTGTTGATGTACTGTAATTAAGGATCTTTAGATGAGGTTACTCTGGATTATATCCTCATAAAGGAAACACAGGGGAGAGACACAGAGAGAAGGAGGGAAAGGACATGTGAGGAAGGAAGCAGAAATTGGAAGGATGCAACCAAATGCCAAGACACTTCTGGGGCCACCAGAGGTGTAAGGAGGCAAGGAGAATTCTCCTCTAGAACCTCTGGAAGGAGCATGGCCTAGCCTACACCTTGATTTCTGACTTCTGGCCTCCATGACTGTGAGAGCATGAATTCCTATTGTTTTAAGTCACTAAGTTTGTGGTGATGTTACAGCAGCCCTAGGAAACTAGTAAACATAAGGTGTGTTACCTAACCACTGTGAACTAGACTTGGACCAATCTTCTAGGGCTGTATGGAGGAGTAAAGGAAATTATACATGTAAATTGCGTGGCACTGAGTAGGTTCTCACTAGGTGGAAAACTGTAGTATGGTGGCTGATGAATGGCAGCAATGAAATTTTGCTTTCATCCAGCAGAGGGCAGAAGATGCATTTGCAAAGACAGGCCTTCGTGAAATTCACTGCAATGCATGCCCAGCAAGCAGCACCTGACTTAAAATAGTCTCCCTAGTTCACAGGCTGAAGGGGGTTAACCCTCACCGCCTCCAAAAAGCTTTCAGATGTGGAGAAATTAAACTGATTCTGTTCTCCTTTGACCGTTGTAAACAATAGAGGCTGGTACTGATGGTTATAAAGAGTGGGTGCAATGAAAAAATTGGGGGTTCTAGGCCCAGCTCTGTGATCTCATTGGGGCTCAGTTACCGCAGCTCTAAAATAACGATAAAATGAAATACAAAGAGCAACATAAATCAAAGGGCTGTTGTGAGACAAAAATGACCTAATGTGTGAAAATGCTGGGAAAGCAAGACTCCGTAAGGCACAGAAGGGCCCTGTAGGCGTTCATTCTGCAGAAGTCTCAGAGCCTGTTCAATTTGTTCTTTTGTTTATTCACTCAGCAAACATTTATTTGTGCCAGTCATTGTGATAGGTCCTGGGAACTATGTTTCAAGAAGCTCACGTTCTAGTTTGGAAGGACAAACATGATAAAGCTGTGCATAGGGCATGATTTTCTCTCCGATGCTAGGATAACATTCCAACTCTGTTTTGGCTTGAGAAACACGTGAATGAGCAGTTCCTCTGGTAAAACATTTATATCTCCTTCTCAATGTCTTTAAAATTTTCCACCCTTGGTAAAAACAAACAAACAAAAAAAACGCAACTGTTTGCTTAAGTGAGAAAAGAAAATCGCAGGTCAGTATGCACAGAAAGCCTTATACATCCGTTTGAACAGTGGCTACCTCTGGGAAAGGATATAGGGCATATTTGGAGAAATGGGGCTTTACCTTATATTTTCTATACTCCTATATTATTTGCACTTTTAATAAGCACACATTGCTTTTTGCGTTAAAAAAAAAAGAATATTTTGAACCTGGTCCCCAGAAAACTCTTCTGCGCTCACGTAGCTAATTCAAACACTGTGATATGCACTAGTGATAGAGCAAGTTGCCTCCCTTTTTGAAAGAAAATTAAAAGGAAGAGAAAAGTCCATATTTGCTCTTCTTTCTACTCTTGTAAAGAGGTCATCTAGCCGGAAGTGATTCAAGCTCTTTTAAAAGTTCCTCTTTAAAGTGGTTTGCAAACATAAGCTCAGCAACCCTCAGGCCTCCTAGTGAGATAAGTCAGGAGTGCCAGGCTGTGGATGCCCTGTGTCAGCAGGCCAACCACTCCTAAGGTGAGTCTACAGCTTTACAGTGTTCAAAGGGCTTTCCCCTGCCCTATCTAGCATGACCCTTCTGTGACCCTTAGGAAGTCAGGGCAATACTAGCTATTCCTGTGTTAGATTGGGGAATGAAAGTTATGGAAAGTGAAATGACAAGCCCAAGATAAGGATGCCAGTCAGCAACAGGACTTAATGTCACTTACATGTCAGTTACTGTCCAGCACAGAAAAGATGATCACTAATGTCAAATCCTTATGTGACAAAGCTTTTGCATTAGGGGTGGGAGGAGAGGGAAGAAGAGAAGACAGTGTTTCTGTCTAATCTTTCCCTCCCTCCCTCCCTCCCTCCCTCCCTCCCTCCCTCCCTCACTCCCTCACTCCTTTCCTCCCTCCCTCCCTCCCTTCCTCCCTCCCTCATTCCCTCATTCCCTCCCTCCCTCCCTCCCTTTCTTCGTTCCCTCCTCTCTCCCTCCTATTCAACTGGGAAAAGAGAAGAGGGAAGAAAGAGGACCATCGGGGAAGTAAACAGAATAATACAATTCAGAAGTCAAGGTTCATGCAATTTCAATTAAAGCTGCAGATCTGAGCAGTGGGGTAGAAATATATTAAAACTCATTTATGTCCAAATATTGAAGAAATAAAAAGTTTCTCAAATTATAAAAGGGGGAAGGGCTGCTAAAGTTCAGTGCAAGTAGAGTGACTTACAGATAATGTTCACACTTTTGCCACATGGGGGCGCCACCATTGTTGATGTGCCGTCTTTTAACAGGGAAAGAACAAGCCTCTTTGGCCAGTGTGAGCTTTTGGTATTCTTGAAAGTTGATTTTCTTATTAGAAAAATTCAGGTCTTGAATTATGGGAGCTTTGCATTATGTAAGGTTTCAGGGACGGCTCCTCCATCCCTCCCCCTACTCCCCCCACCCCAAATAACCACTCTATTCATTGTGATAAAGGCTAATGCACAAGTGGATCAGAGTAAGGCACCTAACTCGCCCTGAAAGGGACCAGGATGAAGTGGCTCTCCAAGGAGGTGATATCTGAACCGAGTCCTAAAGCCTACAATGATGGGAATGACATCCATGCAGGCACATTCTTTGCACAGCCTGCATTTGTGCATGCTGGCGGTGTAGTCTGGGGTAGGAGCTGGGCCCCCACTCCTACTGTTAGCCTCACTCTACTTGAAATGACCATTAATACGCCTGTCTCCTCCACTGACCTATAAACTCATCAGGGACAGAGCCGGGATTTATTCTTCTTTTAAACCTATCTCTTTGACCAGTGCCTGACATATAGAAGCTTATTCATAAGGTTTTTTTCTTTTAAAAATATTTTTAATCTGAAAATCTCAAATATATACAAACGTACAAAAAAATAGTATAATGAGCTCCCTTGTACCCATTCATCCAACATGAACAACTATCAACTCCTGGCCAATCATCTTCTCTCTATACTCTACATTTCCCCACTTCCTTACCCCATTACAGTATTTTCAAGTAAATCTTAGAAGTAGATACGTAGATGTGAATATTTTGGTATGTGTAAGACATCGGAAGGAATTTAACTGCTATGCCTGTCTCACTACCTTTGAGATGCCTGGTGGGTGGGGATGGGCAGGGTGCAGAGCAGGAGATTTTTCCTGGAGGTCTAAGGCTTTTGTGGAACAATTTCCAATAATGAGAAAAATTGTGGAGGAAAGAGGAAAGATAATGCTTATCGTGTGCCAAGCACTGTGCATTATTATTATTTTTCTTCATCCTTCTGGGAGATATAGGTTTTAATATCCTGTTTTGTTTTATTTTATTTTATTTCAACATATCTTTATTGATCTCAGAGAGAGGAAAGGAGGGAGAGAGAGAGAGATAGAAACATCAATGATGAGATAGTCATTGATCGGCTGCCTGGCCCGCGACCTGGGCATGTGCCCTGACTGGGAATCGAACCCTGATCTCCTGGATCCTATGTCGATGCTCAACCGCTGAGCCACGCCTGGCCAGGCTAACATCCTGTTTTAGAAATAAGGCTCAGAGAGGTTGAGTGCAGTGCCTTAAGGCAAAGCTGGGATTGGAACCCAGCTCTGTGTGTCTTCAGGGTCTGTGTTGTTAACCCTCTGATAGGAGGGCCCCTGAATTGCAGACCCAACAAACCCATCCCGGGTCTGAGGCCACTACAAATGAGCCTTCCTGTGCTACTGGCTCCTGTCTTCCTGTTTCCAGCGTACAAAATCCAGCTTACTTCACAGGGCCCAGGGGACACGCCAGGCAGGCTGCTCCTGCCCTGGGAAGAGGAGGGGTAGCCAAGCCTTGGACAAAAAAGGAGAGTTAAGTTACTTATTAAAAAGAAGGTTATTTTCTCCTGCTGCTACTCCCCAGGAAGTGACAGCAGGAGTCTCTAAGAACTTGTAAATGCCTTTGTCAAGGGTTATCCGATAAACTGCACATGTAGAGGCTGAGATAAGCCATTTGTGGGAAAAACCTGAGAGATGGTGTTTAAGTGTGTTGTTGAATAGATGAGGCTGGATGTGATTGTGCTTGGGAAGGACTAACAAAGCTACTTACTTTGTGGCAAGGAGGGCCACACTGTAAGAGATGGGAACCGGCCAGCCTTGGCAGCTTAAAATGACAGTCTCAGGGGCAAATGCTGGCAATGACTGTCCATCCAGCGTCCAGGCAAGAAGCAAGCTTCGCCAGCAGACCTGAGCAATGAGGTTACTGGGCACGGCAACCCCCATAGTAGGTGAGACAGCCGCCAGCAATTCATCTGGGAGGAACGTCTAGTGCTCCACTCTTACCCTTGCCCCGATTCCTCGCTAAGTCCCTGCTGGACAATTTGGCTTCATTTTTCAACAGGGAAAGAACAAGCTGCTCCGGCCAGTGTGAACTTTCAGTACTCTTGAAAGCTGATTTCTCATTATAAGTGAATCAGTTGGCTTTCTTGTTATATTTGTCTTCAGGTAAGGAATGGTCTGATCTCCCTACTCGAGTGTGCTGTCTGCCTGCCAGCTTTATTTCTCTTTGTAAATTAACAAATGGGCACCCTGCAGTTTATATATCAGCCTCTAGTGAGTGCTTGGTTAATGCCTGGCTGCCTGAGTAAGAAGGACTTGGTGGAAAGTGCCAATAAAGACAGGTCTCTGGCTGGCAGCCCAGGGACTCTGTAAGTAGAGAATTCAACAAGGCAATGAATGCTGCTTCTGGGGACTTTGGGGAGACAGCTGGGAGGTCTTCCTTGAGGAGAGCCTCTGAATCACAGCTCATGAGCCTTAACACAGGGAACTGAAATCCCTCTTGTCCCTAAGGAACCAAGTTCGGATCCCCTCATCCATAAGCAGGCCTGGTTACTACAGTTCAGTTGAGGAGCATCCCTGCCTCATTCCCATGGGCATGAGACAAAGTGGTTCTAGGAAGCAAAGCTTTGCCATGTTACTGCTACACTCAAGACTCTCTTTTTTTGAACTAGAATTAGCTAAGTTTATTATTGATCAAAATTTTTTTTCGTGCATTCTGGTAGTCCACCAGAGATTACAAACCTACGGTGGATTTTCAGCTGCGTTTATCTGGGGTTAAAGTTAATTAGTTGTTATACATCCATCATCCTACTGTTGATGAACAGTTGGTTAGTTACTCAATTTACATTAAGTTACATAAACTTTACTTTGATGTCCTGCTTTATAACTCTTTATCAGTGCTTCCTACAGTCGCTCCTGAAGGTGCATCTACGTGACAGTAAATATGGTCAGTCACATTATTCAACATTCCTTAGTAAGGTTAGATTGTGTTCAGTTTCCCACAGACATTTTAATGTACCATAGCCAACCATTTTTTTTTTTAATGCTATTGACTTGATTACAAAGCCAGGTCAATATTCCTGTAGAATGTCCTAAATTCTGATTTGACCAAATATTTCTCCTTAACTTTTTCCTCTATCCTCCATGTTTCCTGTCGATTTCAGGGTTGATTAGATTCTGGTTCAAGGGCTTTTTTCGTTGTTGTTTTTTAATGTGTCCTTATTGTTGAAAGTATTACAGATGTCCCCCTTTTTTCTCTCCAATGACCCCCTCCACCCTACTCCCACCCCCTCCCCAGGCCTTCACCACACTATTATCTGTCTATGGGTTTGTTTTGTTTTTTTAAAGGCTTTTTCATAGGTGGTGCTGTGTACTTCATATTGTATTATATTCAAAAGCATGTAATATCTGCTTGTTTCATTTTTAGTGGATGCCAAGATTTACCAGTGTGTTAAAGTGGTGACAACCTGATCCCTTTATTATAAAGTTTTCCATTAATCTTTTACCTAATGTCTTTATCATCCACTGATCACCATTGTTTGAGTTATTTCCTTGGGACCTTCAAAATGTTGATTTTCTAATTCTGATATGGAACTCTTATCTACTAGAGTTATTTGATTTCTAGAAAATACTGTTCATACTAGAAAGGCAATATAAATTCTCAGTTCTTTCTCTTAAATTATAAATTTTTAGAGAAACGAGTTGGTGCCCAGCAACCCTTAATTGTGTTCATGAAATCTTATTCTTTTCCTTAAAAAATTTTGACCTAATAATTTGAATTCATTTTAATCAGGTGGAATGATAATTTTTTAAAAATTAAATTTATTGGGGTGACATTGGTAAATATGATCATATAGATTTCAGGTGTGTATTTCTATGTTACGAGATCTGTATATTGCACTCCACCACCCGAAGTCAAATCATCTTCTGTCATCATATATTAAGCTCCCTTCACCCTCTACCCCTCCCTCAAAACTCTTTGATGGCTCCCTACTACCTATAGCATAAAGTCCCAATTCCCACTCCCTACTACCTATAGCATAAAGTTCCAATTCCTCCATAAGACTTGCCCTTGGGGCAAGAGGAATTAAAAAGGTTATTGCTACATTATTTCATCAAATCAAATTCTCTTGCAATTGTAAGGTATATCATTATTTGAAGTACTAAAAAAACCCCACTATCAACTGAACTATGATAACCCATCAATGATCAAGACATCTCTAATTCAGATAGGTTAACATGTGGAAAATATTTGAGTCTTAAAATCATTGAAATATGGTATTTAAACAAAAGCTAGCAGTTGCACATTTTTCCCTCATGGGGGAAAGACACAATTAATTTTAGAGCAAAAGGCTACTGTTGTGTAGGAGCACATCACGACTGATTTTATTTGTTGTTTTTTGAGAAGCTATGACCTAGGCCAGGATAAGTGAGAGGAAGTCAGAGAGAAAGAGAGAAAGAGAGAGGAATTGCTTTGTATAATTAGATAATAAGAATTGGAGTTTTCATTAGCTACCAGGACAAAAAGAGGAGGTATGAACAAGGTCTAGACACAACCAGTGTTCTCAGTGTTGACGGCTCTCTAGAATCACCAGGGAGCTAAGACACATACCTGCCTGGGCCCACTCCCATAGAGCCTGACTTCAGAAGTTGGAGGTGGTCCTGGGTGTTGTCTTTTTATTTATTTATTTATTATTTATTTATCTACTATTTATTTATTTTGTTTAAAATATTAGAGATGTCCCTCTTTTACCCCAATGACCCATTCCATCCTGGGTGTTGTCTTTTTAAAAGACTCTAACTGGTGAGTCAGAGACAGTGGGGACATAGGAGCCTAAGAAGATAAAGTTGGATGGTAAGAACTTTTCTTTAGTGGAGGTGACCGAGGCAAGTTGGGGACAGCATGGCTAGTGTTTGATAATAAACTGTTTCTATTCTGTGCTGTGTCCTTTTGCTCTCTCCCAAGCCTGCAAAGTAAGCTTGCCATGCCCCCCACTGTGGAACATGATTTGTACCCAGAAAGGATCCAGGGATGCAGAGGACAGACTGCAGAGGCTGAGAGCAGTGGGGTGTCCTGGAGCCTCACCTCCCCCATCAGGCTTCCCACCATTCATATTGTAGCTACTATTTCCATTTGACTGTTGAACGAAAAAATGACTTTAGAAGGCTGGAGGGCTTGGGGGACATTCAGAACTTTGGTTACCCCAAGTCTCTTATGATCTGGTTCCTGCCATCTTATCCCACCCCTTCCGCACCATGGACACCCCCAGCCCCACCCCCACCTCAGGCTGCTTGTACATATCTGTTCACCCTTCCTGACTCAGTCCAAGGCTTACTGCTCGGAGAAGTCTTTCTGGCACTCCTCCTCACCTCCCCCCCCCCCGTTGGAGTGGTCTCTCTTCCTGCCGCCCCCCTGAATCCTGTGCAGACTTCCCTCAGAGTGCCTCCATTCTGGGTTGAATTATGTCCCTCAAAAAACTTGTTTTGGAGTCCTATCCCTCGGTCCCTCAGAATGTGACCTTATTTGGAGACCGGGTCTTTATAAAGGTAGTCAAGTAAGAATGAGGTCACTAGGGTGGCCTCTACTCCAATATGACTGGTATTCTTATAAAAAGATAACACTGGACACAGAGTCATGCTCAGGGGGAGAATGCGACGTGGAAGCTGGAGTTCTGCTGCCGCAAGCTAAGGAACCAGCCAACTAGGAGAGGTGGGCACAGATCCTCCCTGGGGCCGCTAGGGGGAGCTCGGCCCTGCTGATACCTTGAGCTTGGACTGATCTCTAGAACTGAGAAACAATACATTTCTAAGCCACTCAGTCTGTGGTACTTTGTTATGATAACCCTGGAAAACTAATACAGCTTCTAACATGTCAGTGACTTTATAAGTTTAGGGCTAGAACCCCCACTAAACTGTAAGCCCCTCAAAAGCAGGAACTGCTTTAGTCATTTTTGTACCTCACCTAACAACACCTGTACATGTTTGTTGAATGAATTGGTGATTGCAGTGCAACCCCCAGTTTCCTGTATCTGCTCTTGGAAACAGCACTGGGTGGCAGAAAACGCCCTGGGGCTTTGCCTGGTTCTGTGATCTGTCCTGCTGCCAGCTGTCCACTATCATCACCAATAACCACAGCAAGGACAACCACCCTCCTTTCAGCGAAGACTCAGTGGTCATCAAATTGTGTGCATTCCTTCAGTCAGTCGGTCACATGACAAACATTCAGGGAATGACTCCTGTGGGCCAGGTTCTGTGCCTAGAACTGAGGATATCGTGGTAAATAGACCAGCCCGGTCCCGGCTTCACAGAGTTTCTATCCTAACAGGAGACACAGATTACACAATTGTGTAATACGACGACGGTAAGTGCTAAAAAGGGAAATACAAGGTACCAAGAGAATAATTAACAGAGGAATCTGGCTAATTCCAGAAAGCTTTTCAGAGAGAGTGACTGAGCCGAGCAAAGACGGATTCATGGGAATAAGCTTCTGCTTGCGAAAAGGCAGGGGGAGCGTGTTCCCGGCCTCGGGCAGAGCACATGTGAAGGCCGTTGTTCAGTAATTATTTGCTGAGACCTTGTATGGGCCAAGCAGGTGTTCTGGGTCCTGGTTACACTGCAGAGAAAACAGCTAATAAAAAGCCCAGCTATTGGGAGGCTTACATTCAAGAAGCCAGAGAGAAGGGGGCAGGAAGAACTGAGAGAGGGAGAAGCATGGGGAGGAAACAAAATGTAAAAGGTCCGACCCGCTGCATCTGTTCTGCTCACTCCGGGCCTCCCGCACGCAGGATGGTGCCAGGCACACGGTAAGAGCTTCAGACATTATTTGCTGTGGATGAATCAGAATCGCCAAGTAGGGTGGCCTTCGGGGGTGTGGGGTGATTCTGACGCGCATTAAACTGGAACGTGCTGTAGAGTTTATAACAATGCTACGGACCATTTAATTTTCACAGCCCTATTTTTTTTTTTTTAATTTTGATAAGAGTTTATTTGGGCAAAACTGATGACACATGCCAGGGAGCAAGATTCCTAATGAGCCCCACAGCCCCATTTTCAACTGCTACGCAGAGCACAGTGGGTCCCAGGAGGCCTAGGGACTCTTCTGGTAACAGGCGTTCTCGGCCTGTATGCGGCAGTGACTTGTCCGGTTTCCAGCCGGATCCATGACTGTTGGCATTCCTCTCCTGAACCAGACTTCAAGGCTCTCAGATGCCAGGGCTGGCTGTGCCTAGACACCTCAGAGGAAAATACTGCGTCCTTGTTTTGGTGGCTTCCTCCCTCATTCAGACCATCATGACCTGCACTCCGAGCTACCCAGCTTCCATGCAGATGACTCTACTCAATGTTCAGGAAAACGCTCAGGTAGGCTTTTTGGTCGATAGAGGCCTAGTCCAGCCCCGCCACCTTTTTAAAACACAGATACTGTTTCTGATAAGAAATACTATAAAATACACAAAATAAAATGAAAAAATAAGCCATCTGTAATTTTACCAACCAGAAACAGCCAACATTTGTATTTGGATGTATTTCTTGCAAACCCTTTCTCTGCACATATGCCTGGTATGGGGATGTATATTTATGTTTACAAAATATGAGATTATATAACACATTTCAATTTGTAACTGACTTAAATAAGCTTAGAAATTTATTATAGGCATCTTTCTGTGTCAAACGATAATCTCCAACATCACTTTTAAATTTTGGCCTGGCCTGATGTTACAACCTCCTGCATTTTCCATTTCGGATTTCTCCCCATCCTCTGAGCAGATGAGTCCCACTGAAGCATAATCCTAATCAGGTCACTTTCCTGTTGAAACCCTTTCAAATGGCCCTCTGTCTCCTACAGATGAAGCCTTATTTCACCCCAAATTTGAGACCCTCCATGATATGACCCTGACCCCAATCTGCTCACCCACTTTTATCTTCCATTACTTTCCAGATTACCCAATGCTCTATCGAAAGCCTGGTGTTCCCCAAGGCTCTCACTCTCCTTTCCCATCTCTGTTCACACTGTTCCCTTCCACCCAGAACACCATCCCCACCGACTCTCCAGCAACTGGAACCCCAGGCCACCTCCCAGGCCTGGCTTCGATGCTGCCTTCTTTCTTCAAAAAGCCTTTTCTCCTCCAATAAATGTCCTGGGAACTGAGCCCAGTGCTTTTTTCCATTATGGGGGAAAAAGAGCATTTACTGTATCTTTGTTATTGCTTAAGACATATTTTGCTTCTTTGGACGTGCATGTGTGTACACACAAACGCACGTTATGGTAAATTGTGTAAAGCAGGGTGAGTTAGTTATAGGGCAGAATTAGAATCTAGGTCTTCATTCCCACTGATGGCTTTTCTCATTCCCAGAAAGTCTGTATACATCTACATATCCATAGAGATATGTACATAGATATGGATGTGGATGTGTGTATGTGCATATGTGTGCATATGCAGCAGGTATGTGTGTGTATCAAGATTCTTGCAATTTATTTTCTGGAAACTCCCACTTCTGAGGTACAAGCTAATCTTCCTATGACACTTACAGGTTTCAGTCGACTATAGCATTTTATTAGGAGCTGCAGGGAAAAGGCACCTGAGTCATACCCTGGGTCAACCTGTCTGCCTCAGTCGAGAATCTGGCTTCCTCCTTGGTTTCGTGCTATTAAACTGACAAATAGCTCTTAATAAACCTACTGACAACAAGATGGTGTGCTGATTGTGGGCGAGTTCATGTCTAACCAACTGGATTTCCTGGGTTAGCTCTTTGGTGCAAGCACTGACATTCAGGGGCCAGACACCCTTTAGTATCTGAGCAATTGTATTTCTGCAGCTTTTGGAATCAGCTCTGTAGGAGTCCAGCATTTCAATGCTGCAAAAATGGCAAGAAGGAGAACTGGAGGGAGGGTGACATGGAGACTGCTACCCACGAGAAGTGTTGAGTTCCAATAATGCCCCTCTGGGGACCTGACTTATTTCAGGGTTATCAGGGTGTGAGTGTGCACTTCCCTCCCTCCCCCTGAGCTGCTGCCAGATCGCTTGGCTGACCTTCATCCATTGCTGATCCCCTAAGCCCTGAGCCCTACACGTAAGAATTAGTGCTGGGAAAGCATGTTCATCTCCTTGGCTCTCCCTGAGCCTTTGTTATTAATGACGAAGGTGTCATGAAAACTTTACATTTTGGCTCCTGTCAGTTTTAACTTTCTCCTTTCCCTCTAGCCCCTCCTAAGTGATCTCATCCACTGCACGGCTCTTCATGCCACCTATTGGGTGACCACTCCCACATTTATGTCTGTATTTCATATCTGTCTTCTGAGCTCAGACTTATGTATCCAGCCACCTACTTGTCATCACCATGTGGATGTCTGCCGGTCACTGCAGACTCGTCACGTTTAAAATGAATCCATCGGCTGTCACTCGCTCTTCCTCTTTGGTTTCCTATCCAGAGGATGATACCACCTGCCACCTAGACACCCAAGAAGGAATCTGGGAGGTGTCATTATTAACACCTCCTCTCCCGTTCATCCCCCTGCACCCCAACCCACTATATGATTGGGTAATCATAAAGCCCTGCCAATCCAGTAACCTTCTAAACAGTTCTCACTTCTCTCCATTGCTCTGCATTTCCACTGCCAGCACCCTGATCCCAGACACCAGAGTCTCTTGCCTGGGTTATGACGAAGCCTTCTAACCAGTCCCCCTCCACCCCCACCCATTCTTGCATTCTCTAATGTATTTTCCACATAGCAGCCAGGGAGATTTTTAAAAAATACCAATCTAAATATGTTCCTCCCCTGCTTAAACATGGCCAGTGATATCCCATTTCTTTTATTAAAACAGTCAAATCTTTTGGCACAGCTCACAGTGCCCTTCATGACCTGGCCCACCTCATCACCATCGTCCAGTGTCACTGTGTCCCCTTCTCTGTCCTGTTGGTGTTATTGCCACATAGGCTTGCTCCAATTCCTTAGACTCATGAATGGACAGAGCACCTTCCTGCTGTCACAGCAATCCCTTCTTCTTTGTCTGGCTAATTCTCCTCCATCTTTTGGGTTCTAGCTTAAATATTCCTTCTACAGGAAGATCTGCAACCCTTGAGGCCAGATGAACTTGATTATGCTAACTGGCACAGCACCATGCTTCTCTGTACTGCTGATCACAATGACCATCATTTGATCAATGATTTTTTTGGTTTATTTTATTTTATTTTATTTTATTATTTTATTATTATTTTTATTTTTTCCATTACCATTTATCCCCTCTATGCCCTCTTTCACTTCCACTCACCCCTTTTCCCCCAATCAATGATTGTTTAAAATATTGTTTTTTCTACTCATCTGTAAGCTCTGTGAAGTGAGGAACTGTATCTTCATTTTCAGGGATGTCTTTCCAGCACCTAGCACAATGCCTGGCATTTAGTAAGTGTTCAATAAGTATCTGGTAAATGAATAAAAGGTATTCTGAATCTAGATCTTTCTGATACAGTGGAACACATCAGTAATTTCGTTAGCGTCACTCTTGTCCTGAATGACTCTAGCTTCACCCATTGTTTGTGTGTTGATTGGCTTTACCTTTTCATTTACTGCACCATGGGCATTTGCTCTATCCAGGTAATGCACTGGGTACCAGGAATCAAAGTCGAATTAGACTTTGATCCGGCCCAGAAGTAGTTTACCAATTAGCAGGGTACAACACAAGTTTTTATTTTCATGGGAGGACACAGGCAATGGGAGATTTCATAGAAGCACGAACACCTACACCTGTTCTACACAAGGAAAATATTCATCTTAAGAGTAGGCAGGGCATCTGAGAAAGGGTTATGGGCCCTTTTGGCTGAGCCACTGTGGCTGTGGTCAGGTTAATTAGAGTCAGAGTACAGCCCAAGGTCAGGAGGGCTGCGCTGACTCATTCTGCAAAGGAAGCAATCAGGAGTAAGGCCAGGTAAGGTTAGCAGGCCGGGATTCACCCACAAGGGTGCAGACACAGAGGACCATGGGTACACAGATTTGGTTTGTCAAATACCTAGCTGGCCCCACCGGTATCTCCTTGGCCACCACAAGGCCCACTTGCAGCTGCAGCCTTCTGTGACCATGGTTATGACTTCCCAGCAAGGGCTGAGTCAAAGTCATCAGGCAAGAGGTTGAGCAGTAAGCCTTGCATTCAGGCAGACCTGGACTTGTAACTGGCACCACTTAAAGTTGCATGATCCTAAGCAAGTTGTCTAAACTTTCCAAGACTCGGTGTTCTCTTGAGTAAAATGAGAGAGACAGTTACAGCTGTCCCTCCCTGGGAAGATAAAATAATGGACAGCAAGTGCCTCTCGGTAGTTGGTATTCATGAGCTACGTGCTCCTTTGCTCCAGTTATGCCACAGGTATAGTATTTGCTTTGATGGCTCTTTTATTCTCTTTACTGTTCTGGCCCTTTATTTTCCCACATACTTTCTCCAGTCTTGGAGAAAACTCTCATGGTGGTGTGATGAGCAGGCTCTTCCTATGCTGGGAAGGGGGGGCTGGAACCTAGCAGGCATTCAAAAGTATTGGTGAGATCAGCGGTCAGATGGGTGAGAGATGGGTGGAGACATGAAGCCTTCCATTTAAAGGCTTCCACTGCCACCGAAGGAACCATGGCTAACAATGAAATCGTCATAGATAGAAACGCTTTTAATTCCTAGCTCAACTCCCCATGGATGCAGACAACCTTTAACTGTCAGCCCCTTCAGGGATGGTTTTGCTGCTCAGCCACCTTGCCCAAGGTCACACCCCTTCCACTGTCAATGATTGATCAATGCCTGAGTATAAATGCCTGTCATTTCTGCCCAACTCCAGTTACTCTGGAAGGCCTTTCTTGTTCTGGGGCGACTCCTGGTCTCGGTTGAGGCTGTTATTAGGCCTGAAATCGGCGTGAGTCCTCCGTCTGAGTCTTCTGCTCCCTTCCCCTCCCTTCCTCAAGTGTCCATCCCTAGGCACTCCCTAATAAATATCCTGCCCCCTGAGCTTCGTCTCAGAGTCCACTTCCTGGGGAATGAGCCTGAGACACATTGGCTCACCTAAGTGAAATGTCCAGAGTCTATCGGGCACAACCGCGTAGAGAGTTGAGCTGGATATAATCTCCTGTCACAGACCTTACAGTCTAATGAAGAAGAGAGGCCTTAAACAAATAATGACATTCAATATGGTAATCATGATTAGATAGGAGATACTAAGGAAAGGGGGGGCGATGAGAGTTTACAATGGGCGATCTGTAAGGTGACTTTGTAGAAAGAGTAGGGAGGAGCCAGGTAGAGGGACTGCCTGCCCGGCGGAGGGAACCACCCATTGTAGGAAAAAGTTTGTTGTGTTGGAGCAACCGAAAGGCCAGTGGGCTGGAGCCTAATGCAGCAAAATTTTGAACGTAGGAAAGAGCTTTGTTCTGTGGGCTGCTTTCTTTGCCTCAACCTGTCCCTCAAATCCTCCATCTTCACGTTGTCTGCTGGGTGCCTGAGCCTTCTCTCTCTCCCTCTCTCTCTGCTCAGACCTGCTTCTTTCATCACATACACCCTGCCGCCTTTTCTCCTTCAGAATTAGCCCACTCTGTGTCATTTGGATCCTTGGACTTCTTTAATAAATCCAAAAAATAAATGACGATGCATGCCCCTTCTCAGATCGCCTGGTTTCCCAGGGCCTTTGGTGCAGAAACTGGACTGCAGGTGTGTGGAAGGATTATGCAGAGAGGAAGCCACGGAGGCAGAGGCTAGAGCCAAGCAGAGAAAGGAAAACCTTTGCTAAACTGCCAAGCCAAAGGGGGTGAGGTTCAGCAGCCAGGTCCTGGCTTGAGGGAGAGAGACCAGAACCAGGAAACAGGTCAATCAGAGGCTGGAAAGCGGAGTGTGAGGCGGAGTCAGCTGGAAGGTGGTTGATATACGTTGAGGTGCTTTTTATAGTCCTGTCCCGGCTCCTCTTGGGAGCTGTAGCTGGGGGGCCCTGCCTCCTTTGCAGGTGTGAGTAATGCTGCAGCCCAGGGGAGGGGAGAGGGGAGGAGGGAGGGCGGGCACTCGGAGAAGGGGAGCTTTCTGGAGCCAGGAGCCACACCTGTCTCCATTTTTCAAAGCTTTATCACCTTTGCAATTTAAGCAGTTTTGTTTCCACTGAGATTAAAAGTAAGTGTGAGCAATTAGATAAATTATGCCTAGTTTACTACTCCCTAAGGAAGTGTGAGAAAATGGCCCTGAATTTCATCTCACCCATCAAACTTCTTGCTCATAATCGCCTTCTTTGTGTCCTTCTCAAGCGTTTTGGTTTACTTGTGTGTACATATATTTTTCTATACTTAATATTTTTGCAAAGGATATATCCGTTTCTGTAAAGATGTTTTTATCTTGCGTTTGGTTCAATGACCTCATCCCGCTATGATATTTTAGGTAGGAAACACTGTTTTCTCCTTCCCTTGTGCTGTAGTAGCCAGAGGCCAGGGGTCTGTTTTCTGTCTGCACAGACAGATCCTTCTGCCAGTAGCTCCCCCTGACTGCCCAGGCTTCTCTCACCCCCAACCTCTGCATTTGAGATTCAGCCTTCAACTTTCAGTGTGAAAGTCAGTTTCTCGAGGGAGCTCTCCGACCTCCTAAATCTTACTGGGTGCCCCTCTTTGGGCTTCCACACCGCAGGTGCAGCTCCCTCAGCCTGGCATTTAGCACATTCTGTTGGAATTGCTATCTACTGTCTCTCTCCTCTGCCAGACCCATGTTTTTGAGACTTAGTTGCAGTCACTCTGGGCTGTGAAATCAATGAGTGGGTCATGACCAATATTTGGGGGTTTTGTACTGTTTATTTTGGGATATTTTTCCTTTGTTGTGCTTGAGAGTCATAAAATCATGTTTGCTATTTCTTTGTTATTTTTTACTTACATGGAATAGTAGTGAGTTTTGTTTCATGAAACTTTTGTTTCAGGGGGTGTGTATGCATGTGTCTGTATGTCCAGTGGTGAGTGAGACACACACCGGCCTGGGGGCTTTGGAGCACAAGGTATAAAGTAGTGTTTTTCTTCAAAATTTTAAACTGTGACCTACAGTAAGAAAAACACTTTATATTGTGACATTTCTTTCTTTTTTTTTTTTATTGTAACATTTCTTATATGGTAAAAAAAAATTTATAATGTAAAATATTTTATGCTATACACACACACACAGACACACATATATACCACGGTTTTCGAAGCTTATAGGATATTTGATTTTGATATGTACAAGTCAGATGAGATAGCTTTTTTTAAACTCATTTTAGGTTTGACAAAAGGGAGACTGAGCAATTAAGCAACCCGCAAAGGTTGTATAGCACATGAGTGTTGGAGCTCAGGACCTGAACCCAAGATTCTGATCTAAACTATTTCTCCCTCGTATAATTTTATACACCTACACACAGTCAAAGTTAGATGAGCTCTAATATCCAATCAATATATAGAGAATGGTGATTTATTTTTAACCATATTTTCCAAAGATCTAACTGTACAACTAACTGGAATGAGAAGGTAAGTGGCAGCACTGGAACTTGGGAGAGCAATGTGGCAAATAAGTGTGTTTAGCAAATAGGGTATTTGGCAAATAACATTGTTACAAGTCAACTTTTATGTCCACCAAGAAAAGCTCATTATTTTGATTCTGGACTCTTTTAATAGAACTAGAATACTTAGAAGGAGAGAAGTGATTATCTTGTACCCTTCTAAGAGCTTTGTATTTCATTCTGGGCAGCACATTTTGAAACTCAAGACAAAAGAGAAATTGTTCTTAGAAGAAAATGTCCCGAGAGGAGAGAGGGCTCAGGGCCAGGTTATATAGAAAAAGATGGAAAAAAATGGGACCTGCAGGGGAGCAGACTGGAGGTGGGGGTTAGAATGAAGCTCCTCAAATCTATAAAGGCCCATGAAGTGGAAGAGGGCTTAGGCTTTCGTGTCCCATGGCCCCGTGAATGGGAACAGCAAGGAGACTGATTTCCTCGTGGCGAAATTGTGGCAGGCCTATGTGGGGTTTGCCTGCGTGGTATCTGCTTTCCTTTCTCCCAGTCCCAGAACCCACGCTTTGCTCAGGGAACGGCCACTCCCTTACCCTTGGCCCACATGGTCTGTTTATCAGGCTATCCCTTTGTCCAGGTGATCTTATGACTCTGGCTTAAGATAATCAGATTAGTCTATCCTCTCTGGCCATAGTGACTGGCCCAAGAATCAGCTTGTGACTCAAATGAGTTCAATGAGAAGTACATTTTGAACTTTGGTGGAGTAAAATGCTCCCCCTCCCCCCACTGGATTTAAGGCTGCAGGGACACATGTATCTGAAAGTGAAGTCAACACAAGCGAGAGCACAGTCACAAAAAGAGGTGACACTGTGCCCCAACTCTCTCATCCCGTGCCCCTGGAACCAGCTGTATCCGATAGGCCCTAGACCTTTCGCTTAGGTGACCCAATATATCACGATTTTGCTCCCTGGAAAGTGCACTCTGACATGGAGTTTAGGGGGCAGGATATTTATAGGCTTGTTCTAGGGATGGACACTTGAGGAAGGGAGGGGAAGGGAGCAGAAGATGCAGAGGAAGCACTCACGCCAAATGCAGGCCTGAACTGAGCCCAGGGGGCACCCTGGAGCTAGAATGGACTTCCAGAACTATCAGAGTTGGGTGGAGCCGGCCAAGCATCTATACTCTGGCATTGATGACTCACTGGCTGTGGGTTGCTCCAGGAAGGGCTTCTGCAGCAAGCAATCCCCGAAGGGATTCAAAGTTGAAAGCTGACTGCTCTTCAGCAGCCAGTGTTAAAAGTCCTTTATTGGAGGGGCATCTGGGCAGCATCTCAGTGCTCTACCACACAATTTGTTCCTTATTTATTTGTTAATTTAAAAAAAATTTTTTTTGCTAATGACAGTTTCAATTGTGCTTTTTTTGTCACTGGCAACTGAAGGAATCCTGACAGACATAAGAAAACATTTTCTAAAATTGAGAACTATCCATATAAGTAAGGGGCTGCCATGGGAGTAGAGAGCTCCCTGTCACCAGGGGTATTCTAACAGAGACTTGCAGATGACTTTGGAAGGGCAGTTTCATGCACTGGAGGAAACCTGAGCTGGATGACCTTCTAGTGTAAGATTCCATGACTCCAGGTTGTCTGGGAGAGAGATTCTGGCTACTTCTACTGAACTGGCACGTGGACATCACATGGACATCCAGAGCATCCCGGGTCAAACCCTGTTTCTCCCAAGTCATTTTACTTGACTCTGAACTTGGAGGCAGATGAGGGGAACGTTACTTTGTTTACTAAGAAAACACACCTTTTTTTTTTTTTTTTTTTTTTGTCAGAAGGAATTCTAAAGGATTATCTTAACTGACTGTATCATAGAGTTTTCACCGGCTGCACTCAAAAGGCAGGTGCCATCCTCAGTTAATGCCGTCCTGGAGCCTGTTGGTCAAGTTTTCTTCCCTCTAGCTCTGCTCATCTGAGTTCTTCCTATGTCTCCAGCCTCTGGTCTGTCATGTCACTGTGTCGCTCCCTGAGTCAGCCTGAACTGGCTGCTTGTCAGGCTGTCTGTACTTTAATGCCAGCAACCTCAGCCCCACAAACCTGTCTGGCTTTCCCTGTCATGGACACAGAGTGAAATCTCCCCACCCCTGTGTCTGGGTCACCAGGACCCAGAACTTGGGTGTCAGTTCACGCCTGTCTGCTGGATTTTGCACTCCCTGCGTTGGCTCCCTCTGATGTGACTGTTTCTCCAGCCCTGAAGTCTCAGTCTCAGCTGAGTGTCTGCAGACTTGCCAGGCCTTTGTGTGCAGTGTGAGGAAAGGGCGCTGGACTCAGTGCCTGGAGAAAGCGAGTGTGAGCCCCAGGGGACTCTGCCCCTGGGGTGGATTAGTCGCTCCACTCTGAGCTCTAATTTCTGCATCTGTAAAGCAGGCCTGCCCCGCCTCACAATGTTGTGGGAATAATCACCGTCCTAGCTAACGTTAATTGAGCTCTTACCAGGTGCCAGGTATCTAGCTTAGCACTTACTTTAATCCTCCCAACACAACATTTTGAGGATGGCATTTTTATCCCAACTTTATAGATGATGGAATGGAGGCTCAGGGAGGTTAAGTAACTTACCCAAGGTAACACAGCAGGGCTAAAATTTGAACCCTGCCCTATAAAACTCTTGCCAGTTATGCACTTCACTATAAGAGGAGGAATACAGAAACGCTTTTAAATGCTGAGAAGTGTTTTTTGCACATCGGCATTTATTATTATTTCTAAATCATCCATGAGTCTTTCTCAATATCAAAAGCACAAAGACTGTCCAATAGGGATGGTGCTGACACATTTGTGGGCAAATTGCCATGAGAACCATCTTGCGTTAACAATCCATCATATCTCTAATTTCTTCAGTCTCAGGAAATACACACCTACCGAATGTGAAAAAAAAAACCTCAAAACTTCCTGTTACTGAAGATGGACTGACACTCTTGAACCCAGAACTTGAGCTTGAGATCAACTTTGAGATTCCAAAGCTTTGCTGGGATCAACATGACCAGTATCTTTGCACCATACAAATATGCCTCCAGGGGTCAAAGCCCTCATCTCCTGTGACAGGGCCTCTGTAGGCACCACATCCTGTGGTTCATGGCCAGGGCAGGAGCCACAGCCCTTTCCCAGGAACAGAAGCAGATGCTGGGACATTTGCTCTCGGCATCCAAACATTGCATTCAAAGCTGGCTGGAAAGATTAAGGGAATGTTTCTGGAAACTGGCAACTCAGAGCTGCTGCACATGCTATGGTCTCCGAGGCTCTCCACTTTCAGGAGGATGATGCTCACCATGCCAAGAAAGAAGCCATCTAGAGGTGCTCCTGTCACCGCTCAGACAAGGAAAAACCAGTTCCAAAGCCAGGTAGCTCCTCACGGAATTCAGCTCAAGGTTTGAGGACTTCCTAGCTTGTCTTGTGAACCTCAACACCAAGACCCACAAATTGCAAATTTTGCCTCAGAAAATCAATAATAAAGCACCTAGAATTTTTATTTTCTTTAAAAAAAAATTTCCCAGATTTATTACAAATGCTGATGTTGATACTAGGAAGAATTCTTTGAAGTGGTGAAGCAGAGCTACTATTGTTGATAAGCTTCTCAGTTTATGAATTTATGAAAATTCATAAATTTTCTCTTCAGTTTGGAACTGCTGAAATTCAGCCAGATTGGACTGAAACCTTAATCCAATCCTATTTTTAAATAAGATTAGAAAATAGGATTCTTATTTCCTGAGTAGGTTATGGTATGTTTTTGTTTTAACAAATACCTTATATATGACTTATGTTTATAATATTGATAAGTACTTCTTCTTATAGAAACACTTTGCTTTAGAAGGAAGTTATTCCAGGGTTCATTATGCTGTTGATCTCTTCTACCAGTGAGATTTTTGCTATGGGTGTGGTCACACCTATGTAATTTGTTTCGTTATATCCACACTGGCTCTCAAACGCATGCATATTTTGATGGACTTCCCTGAAATCAAAATCCTTGATGTCACTGCTTTTGTGTCTTTCCATCATGGTTTGGAAAATTTCTCCTTTGTTAGTATCCTCTTTGGGTGATAATTCCTTGATCACACATCTAGCAGAGAGACCCTCACCCAGGGAGAGCATGTCCCTGTACAAGGCCCTCTGCGCAGGGCCCGGGAATTCCTGCTCCTTCGGACAGAATTTGATGTCCGCGTCTCTGAAGGTCAACAGAATCTGGAAAAGAGTCATTTCTGGGTCCTCTTTCTTTCCTCTTCTTCTAGGCTTCTTTCTCAGACAAGGTCAGCCTTCTTGATAAGTCAATCCTGAGCAGGCCCAAGGTTCAGCTCCACTCCTGGGTCTGCGGGAAACTAGAATTTTTCCATTACACAAATGTATTCTCTGGGTGCTACTGTGGTCCAGAAAGTTTTGATTTTTTTCCTCCCTAGGAATTGGTTTTATCTGATGTACCTGAGTCTTAAGCCTCTCAATAAAGAAAAATAATCTTCATTAAAAAAAAAAAGGACCCCAGACCAGGCCTGTTTGGCCGGCCCTGTGCCACCCAGCTGACACCAGACGGTGGCGCCAGAGAGGCAGCAGCCCGCAGAAGGGATTGGCCTTGTTGGAGGCCCCTGACATGAAATCTTGAGTCTTAGATTTCCAAGTGCCAGTGCTTAATATGGCAGGCGCTCCGCATTCCTCATGTGTCAGCAGCCTGGCTGCGCCCGTTCCTTACAGTGTAACAAGGTGCCCTGGGATTTGTCCGTAGCTGGTCACCCAGAGTCCATCAGGAAGTGAGAGCAATTCCCTCCTGGCACAGGGACAATACGCATTTCCTCTGGGAAGACACGCAGGTCAATAAAAGGGGCCCCTGAAGTACCTGCCCTTTCCTCCCCATTATCACTGCCCCAATCTGCAGAGCTCCTTGCACTTCACAGGTCTGTCTCCTCTATAGTCATTAAAACATGTATGGAGGGCTCCTGCTGCACCAGGGAGAATCTAAGAGCCTTTACATGTGCCAATCAAAACTTCCAAACCTTGGCACACCAAAGCTACAGGTGGCATGCGTGCCTCACTCTTTGATTCCACTGTCCCTGGCTTTGAGTAGAGTCATCCATTTATGCCAATATAGCTTGTATATTATACAAATTCATAATACAAAATACTATGTATTTTCTCTGGGTGCTAAAATGAGAGATACTAGCATAACTGGTTCTTCACAACTTATCAGGTAGGCATAAATTTATTTTTTTTAACTGGACATTTTGCATATTATAATGTGATAATTGTGAAAATCAGATTCTCCCCTCCCTCCCCAGGTTTTGCCGTTGTGGCTGTTTTTAAAAAGTAAATCAGTTTATTTACACTAAAACAAAAACCAAAGAACAGTCCACCCATTTCTCCTACCCTTCAATCTCTGCTTTTGGCAACCACCAATCTGTTCTCTGTATATATAAGCTTTATTTATTTATTGGATTCCACACATAAGAGAGATCATACAGTATTTGTCTTTCTCTGTCTGACTTAATTCATTTAACATAATACTCTTAAGGTCTATCTATGTTGTCACAAATGGCAAGATTTCATTCCTTTTTATGAGTGAATAATATTCTATATATATATATATATATATATATATACACACACACACACACACACACACACACACACATATATATGCCACAATTTCTTTATCTATTTATCCATCAATGGAAACTTAGGTTGTTTTCATATCTTAGCTATTATAAATAATGCTGCAGTGAACATGCCTTACATATATCTTTTTTAGTTAGTGTTTTCATTTTCTTTGGATAAATACTCAGTGGAATTGCTGGATGATATGGCAGTTACATTTTTTATTTCTTAAGAGCCTCCCTACTCTTTTCCATAGTGTCCGCACCAGTTTACATTCCCACCAGCAGTGCACAAGGGTTCCCTTTTCTCCACATCCTCACCAACACTTGTTATTTCCTATCTTTTTTATAATAGTCATCCTACCAGATGTGGTTTCAATTTGCATTTTCCTGATGATTAGTGATGTTGAGCATCTTTTCATGTACCTGTTGGCCATCTGTATGTCTTTGAAAAATGTCTGGTCAGATCTTCAGCCCATTTTTAACAGGATTGTTTTGGGGGTTTTTTGCTATTAAATTGGGTCAATTTTTTACATATTTTAGATATTAGCCCCTTATCAGATATGTGATTTGCAAATAGTTTCTCGCATTTGGTATGTTGCCATTTCATTTGGTTGATGGTTTCCTTTCCTATGCAGCAGCTTTTTAATTGATGTAGTCCCACTTTTTTCTTTTGGCTTTTTTCACTTTTGCTTTTGGTGTCAGATTTTAAAAAAATCATTGCCAAGATGTATGTCAAGAAGTTTACTGCTTATGTTTTCTTCAAGGAGTTTTATGGTTCTAGGTCTTATGTTTAAGACTTTAATTTATTTTGAGTTAACTTTTGTGTATGGTGTAAGGTAGTGGGCCAGTTTTATTATTTTACATGTCGTTGTGCAGTTTTCTCAGCACCATTTATTGAAGATACTGCCCTTTCCCCATAGTATATTCTTGGCTCCTTTGTTGTAAATTAATTGACCATATATGCATGGGTTTATTTCTGGGCATTCTATCCCATTCCATTGATCTATGTGTCTGGTTTTTATGCCAATATGATACTGTTTTAATTACTATAGCTTTGTAGTAAAGATTGAAACTAGGGAGCATGATGCTTCCAGCTTTGTTCTTCTTTCTCAAGATTGCTTTTGGCTATTTGGGATCTTTTATAGTCCTGTACACACTTTAGGATTATTTATTCTATTTCTATGAAAAATGCTATTGTAATTTTGATAGGGATTGCATTGAATCTTTATATCATTTTGGGTAGTATGGACATGTTAATATCAATTCTTTCAATTTGTAAACCTGAGATATTGTTCCATTTATTTATGTATTTTTCAATTTCTTTCATTAAAGAAATTTTATTAATTTTTTTGCAGTTTTCAACATGCAGGTCTTTCACCCCCTTGGTTAAACTTATTCCTTGATATTTATTCTTTTTTATGCAGATGTAAATGGCATTGTTTTTCTAATTTCTCTTTTTGGTAGATCATTATTAGCATATAAAACATAGCAAATTTTTCTGTATCAGTTTTGTATACAGTAACTTTACTAAATTTATTTATTAGTTTTAACAGTTTTTTGATAGAGTCTTTAGGGTTTTCTATATATAATATCATATTATCTCCAAATAGTGACAGTTTTACTTCTTCCTTTCCAATTTGGATGCTTTTTATTTCTTTTTCTTGCCTAATTGCTCCAGCTAGGACTTCAAATACTATGTTAAATAGAAGTGTTGAGAGTGGGCATCCTTGTCCTGTTAGTGATCTTAGAGGAAAACTTTCAGTTTTTCACCACAGAGTATAGTTAACTCTGGGCTTGTCATATATGGCCTTTATTATGTTGAGGCATGTTCCCTCTATACCTAGTTTGTTGAGAGTTTTATCATAAATAAGTGTCAAATGTTTTTTCTGCATCTATTGAGATGATCATATGATCTTTTTATCCTTCATTTTGTTAATGTCATTCATGTGTCACATTGATATGTTGAACCATTCTTGCATCCTTGGGATGAATCCAACTTGATCATGGTGTATTATCCTTTTAATGTACTATTGATGTCAGTTTGCTAATACTTTGTTGAGGATTTTGCATCTCTGTTCATGAGTTTAGAAGAGTTCCTTCCTCTTCTGTTTTTTGGGAAGAATTTGAGAAGGATTGGTGTTAATTCTTCTTTGAATGTTTGTAGAATTCATCAGTGAAGCTGTCTGGTCCTGAAGTTTTGTTTGTTGAGAGGTTTTTGATTACTGATTTAATCTCCTTACTAGTAATTGATCTGTTCAGATTTCTATTTCATCATGATTCAGGCGTGGTAAGTTGTAGTTTCTAGGAATTTATCCATTGTTTCTAGGTTGTCCATTTATTGACATATGATTGTTCATAGTAGTTTCTTATAATCCTTTGATGTAACTGGAGTATTCAAGCCCCCTATTATTATTGTATTTCTCCTTTTAGGTCTGTTATTATTTGCTTTATTGTATTTAAGTGCTCCTATGTTGGGTGCATAAATATTTACAAATGTTATATCTTCTTGTTGAATTGATCTTTTTATCATTATGCAATACCCTTCTTTGTCTCTTATTATAGTCTTTGCTTTAAAGTCTAGTTTTTCTGATATAAGTATAGCTACTCCAGTTTTCTTTTGATTTCCATCTGCATGGAATACCTTTCTTCAGCCCTTTACTTTCACTCTCCTTGTCTAAACTGAGTCTCTTATAGGCAGTTTATAGTGGGGTCTTGTTTTTTTTCTTTATCCATTCACCCATTCTATGTCTTTTGCTTTGAGAATTTAGTCCACTTACATTTAAAGTAATTATTGATAGCCTGTGCTTATTGCCATTTTGTTGTTTATTGGCTGTTTTTGTAGCTCTTCTTTCTTCATTTTTCTTCTCTTGCTCTCTTCCTCTGTGATTTGATGACTTTCTTTAGTGGTATGCTTATATTTCTTTATCTTTTGTGTATTTACTATAAGTTTTTGCTTTGTGGGTACTGTGAGGCTTATATAATAGCCTAATTTAAATTGATAACAATACATACAACTTATATGCATATAAGAGTCTATTTGAAATGGATAACAACTTAGGTTTGATTCCATTGTAAAGCTCAACATTATTACTACCCCCCCATGTTTTATGTTTTTGATGTCACATTGTATCTATATTTATCTTGTGTACACCTTAAATATTTATTGTAATCATAGTTATTACTACTTTTGTCTTTTAACTTTTATACTGGCTTTATAAGTAATTAGTTCAGTAACTTTACTATATATTTACCTTTCCAGTTAGAATTATTTTTTTATGTATGTTCCTGTTACTAATTAGCACCTTTTCTTTTCAGCTGAAAGAAGTCCCCCCCCCTTTTTTTTTAAATCCTCACCCGAGGATAATTTTTCCATTGCTTTTCAGAGAGAGTGGAAGGGAGAGAGAGAGATAGTAAAACATCAATGTGGGAGAGACACATCAATTATTTGCCTCCCTCGTGAGCACCAACTTGGGCCAGGGATCAAAACTGCAACCAAGGTACATGCCTTTGGCTGGAATCTAGCCTGAGACCCTTCAGCCCACAGGCCAACATTCTAATCACTGAGCCAAACTGGCTAGGGCTGAAGAAGTCTCTTAATATTTTTTTTGCAAGACTGGTTTAATGGTGATGAACACCTTTAGCCTTTGCTTGTCTGGAAAACTTTCTCTTTCACTTTTGAGTGATAACTTTGCCAGGTACAGTATATTTGGCTCAAATTTATTTTCTTTTAGCACTTTGAATATATCATGACACTCCCTTCTGGCCTGCAAAGTTTCTGCTGAAAAATATGCTCATAGTCTTATGGGGGGGGGGGGGGTCCTTGTATGTAATGAGTTGTTTTTCTCTTGCTGCTTTCAATATTCTCTCCTTGTCTTTAACTTTTGACATTTTCATTATAATGTATCTTGGTGTCAGTACCTTGGGTTATTCTTATTTGGAAATCTCTTGGCTTCCTGGATCTGAATTTCTATCTGTATTCTTTCCCAGGATAGGGACATCTTTAGCCATTATTTCTTCCAATAATATTTCTGTCCCTTTCTCTCTTCTCCTTCTGGGAGTCCTATGATTCAAAGGTTAGTCCATTTAATGTCCCATAAGTCCCTTAACCTATCTTCACTTTTCCATTCCTTTTTCTTTTTGCTGCTCTGATTAGGTGAGTTCCACTGACTTGTATTCAAGTTGGCTCATTCTTTCTCCTGCTTCGAGTTTGCTTTTGAACCCCTCTATTTTTCAGTTTAGTTGTATTCTTTAGCTCTGAGACATCTCTTTGATAATTTATTAAAATTTTCATCTCTTTGTTGAAGTTCTTACTGTGTTCATCTATTCTTATCCTCAGTTTGGTGAGCATCTTTATGACCAAACTTTGAACTCTTTATCAGGTAAATGACTTACTTCTGTCTCATCAAGTTTTTCTTTGGAGTTTTATTTTGTTCTTTCATTTGGAGCATGTTTCTTTGTTTCTTCATTTTGCTTGACTCTCTGTGTTGGTTTTCTATACTGTAGATGAAAGAACCACCTCTCCCAGTCTTGAAGGAGTAACTGTGTATAGGAAATTGCCATTCAATCCTGCCTCAGCTCTTAGTTGTCTTTCAAACCTCTATGCTTTTTAATGCAGCCTATTATATTTTTAATAGCTTCCAATAGCGGAGGGTGTGCCAAGACCTGTCAGTGTTGCAAAGGGGAGAATCTCGGCACCTAGACTCAGGCTAATTGAAAGCCAGACGTTCTGGCAGCAGCTTTGAAAAGTAATGTACACATTCCTGTGGGACCACAAGCATGAGCCCCCTGGCCACCAGAGCCAGGGGATCTGGAGGTGTCCCAGGGGTGGCAGTTACAAAAATAGAGGCTTCAGACAAATGTATAAGCTCTTTTCTAAGTGATACTGGCAAGCTGGAGCAAGGCAGAGGGAGAGCACCAAGATGACATTCACAGCCTGCATTCCTGCAGAGCAGCTCCATGGGCCACTAAAGAGGTGCCAAGCCTGAAGCCTTCCCCTTGGGCCGAAGATCCAGGACAAGCAAAGAGGCCTCCTTCAGAGAAAAACCTGAGGGTGTGCCTCAGCCTGCAGTCTGTGCAGTGTCCTGGGCGTGGTAGCCTGCCAAGAACCATCTCTCTGGGTTGCCACAGTCCTCTGGGACCCAGGAATGCAAGTCCCACCCCAGCTGCCAGAGCCAGATGATCAAGGGGCATCCCTGGGCACCAGTCACAAAAACTAGGGCACTGGACAGAAAAACCAGGGCACCAGATGCCTGAAAAGCTCCCTTCCAGGAGACACTAGTGCTCTGCAGCGTGACGGAGGGTGAGTGAAGACGGCACCCGCCTTCCAAGTCTCTGGAAGGATTACACTGAGCCCTGAAACGTCTGTTCAGTTAGAAGCCTGCCCCTCGGCCACAGTCATGATGATTAGTTAATAGGCCTCCTTTACAGAAAGCTGCGCTCCTAGGTTGCTGCCTCTTTAAGTGCCCTAGGGGGTTGTTACTTTCTAAGAACTCTTTGTTTGTTACAGTCCTGTGGGACCCACCAGCAAGCATAAGCCCCAGTGGCCACCAGACCCTGGCAGCAGTTCCTCAAATCAGGCGGCCAGATAGGGTTATGAGTTCCTCTCTGGGTGATGCTGATTATTACAGTTCCATGGGACCAGGAGTGCAAGTTGCCCTGACCTCCAGGTCAGGAGGTGAACAGGCATCCCCTAGATAGCAGACAAAAGAATCAGGGTGCCAGATGCATGTAAAAGCCCCCTTCCTCCCACTTCCTCTACCCCTGTTTAATGTTCACATTTCTTTACCTTTGCCTTTCAAAGCTAGTGAAGAAAAGCAAAGATCTCCGAGTCTTGACTGCTTTTCTAATGGAGCAAACTAAGAGATGAATTATTTAAAAATATGTATATGTACATATTAAATATAAATATATATATGTGTACACATAAACACACATTATATATATATATATATATGGATAGATAGGTATAGGTAGAGATGTATAAAAGCCTGAGTTAAAGATTTAGCTTTATCAGTTATGAGACATCCTGGATTCTGGTATGGCACAGTGGAGGCTGGAAAGAAAAGGCAGTCCTGCCTGGCCGGGCATGGCTCAGCAGTTGAGCGTCGACCTAGGATCCAGGCGATCAGGGTTCGATTCCCGGTCAGGGCACATGCCCGGGTTGTGGGCTGCAGCCGATCGATGACTCTCTCATCATTGATGTTTCTATCTCTCCCTCTCCCTCTCTCTGAAATCAATAAAGATATATTTTAAAAAAAGAAAAAAAGAAGAAAAGGCAGTCCCTCAGTGACATGAGCCTGAAGTTCAAGAAAGTGTTGCAAAATCATACATTCAATAGAGATTCAAAAGTGGGAGAAGGAGGAGTCAGGGCAGGCTTCTCAGAGGAGGTGACACTGCATTGGAGGATCAGGGTTTAGTGAGGCAGAAGGCACCAGAAGGGAACAGAAGGGGCGTGCCATGACATTTTTGGTCAAATGCATCTTTGAGAGGGCTGGGTGAGCTGCAACATGGAAATTATTATGGGCCAGGGACACTACCCGTATTATTTTCTTTGATCATCTTGACAACTTACATTATTATGTCCTTTTTACAGAGGAGAGAACTGAGGCTCAGGGAGGTTAAGTCACTTGCCCTAAAGTGCACAGTTAAGAAATGGAGCCACTGAACCCCAGTCGGGGGCGTGCAGGAGGCAGCCGATTAATAACTCTCTCATCGTTGATGTTTCTATCTCTCTCTCTCCCTCTCCCTTCGTCTCTCTGAAATCAATAAAGATATATTTAGAAAAGAAAAGAAAAGAAAAGAAAAGAAAAGAAAAGAAAAGAAAAGAAAAGAAAAAGAGCCACTAAGATATGATTGGTGCCATATAGTTTCCATCCTGAATATATAAAGGTGAGGAAGCTAATGTAGAAAGAGGGGCGGGGAAAACAGGACTGGATGTTAGTGCTAAGTGTCCTTTGTAGCCCATCAGGTTGTTATGGGTTCAAGTGAGATAATGCATTTTAAAATTCTTGAACTCTAAGGTACACTGCAGATGGCCTCAGAACATGGGGAGTGAAGTGGTGTCTACCTACGTTTCAGAGGAGCACCTGGTGAACAGTGAAAACCACAGAGGCTTGCGGGCTCCTCAAAAGTGGGGAATAGTGGAAAGTTCACGAACTCTGGCATCAAATGACCTGGGGCAGAGTCCTTGTTCTGTTTTACCACTCACGGGCCGTGTGGCCCTGGGCACACCCCTGCTCCGATCCTCAGCTCTCTCATGTTTGCAGTGAGAGGCTGTACCCAGGGCGCTCCCGGCTCTCACTCAGGCCCAGCATGGTGAGGTGCCGGGTCTGTCTGCACCAGATGACACGGCAACGTTCAGATTCACCCCAAAGACAGCCAGACAGTCTCAGGAAAGGAAACATAACTTTACGTAACTTAAAAAATATCAAGGCTTGATCGCTCTATTTGATTATGAGACTAGTATATGCAAAAATTCAGAAGATACTGAAAAATATGAAGAATATAAAGTCTATAAATAAAATTTAGAGGATGCAGAAAAGTATAAGGACAAATATAAAGTTTATCTAGACCTAGACAATATTAGCTTTTTGGTGTTTGTCACCAAGCATTTTTTATTAAAAAATATAAATAATTCAGTATTTAAAATCTTGATCCTTTCGCTTTTGTATAACCCCCTCTCATTAGTTCAGGATAAGGGATTCTCTCCACACACAGAAACTGGCTTTTAAAAATTCTAGTTGGATTCATTTAACCAATTAAAAATTTTTTGAGAAATTAGTTTAGTATTTTTTATGCCAATATCATTGTTAATGTATCTACAAATAGAAAGTGATAAACCTATTTGGTTAAGTAACTAATTATATTTAAAACTCTTCACAACTTTTGAAAAAAATCAGTCAAATTCAAATCTGGTTCATTAAACTTTACATCATTGGCTTTAGGAGACACTGTTGCTAATCTCAACAATTATGGGTTGCTTTATGAAAAGCTCACTGTCTCTACAACATTCTATTCACTAAGAAAAATTGACACAAGATAGCACTTTGGGGAGGGGGTATCTGGTGTGTCAAACCAGCAGAGCCAAGCTGTCAGTGTCTGTCTAGAGCCTTCTGTCAGGAGCTGGAATTCTGCAGCTGTCTTCCTTCCCCTCATGACATAAATGATCCAGTTCATTCAATCCGAGATTAGTTCAGCTTGGGGCGGGGGAGTGACTGGTAGGTAAAATTCCTGAGTGTGCATTGTTGACTGGGGTTAGGTAATACAACAGGAGTTGCATGAGATATTTAATCAAGCTCTCATTCTTAATTCTACCTTTATCAGTCAGAAAAAGCCAGGTTCTGCTGTGATAACAAAACTCCCCAAATCTCAGGGGCTCAACACAATAAAAATGTATTTCTCAATGCTATCATTGGTAGGCAGGTGGACTCTGCTTATCTGAGTCACTCAGTGACCCAGGCAGGCAGAAAGAAGCTTCATTTCAATGTGTGCTTCTAAGAAATGTGGCAAATCCTTGAAGCTTCATCAGGAAGTGCTATAGGTACATGGCTGCACCTAACTTCAAAGGGGGCAGGGGAGTGGAGTCCCACCACGTAATGGCCATTTTACCACTAAGCTAATTATGTGACCTCAGACAAGCCAGTTATGTCCTGTTAGCCTCAGCTTCAGTATCGGCAAAATAGGGGTTCACCTGGCTTCTGTTCATTCACTTATCATTCAGTCAGTGAGTGAGTACAGTGCTCTGGGTAGGAGCCCAAACTCTGGAGCCAGCTTACCTGCCTTCATTCTCAGTTACGTTACATACTACCTATATGACCTTAGACAAGTTACTTGATATCTTCTCGACTTCAGTTTCCTTATCTGTAAAATGAGGATGATCATAGCACTCGGCTCATAGAGCTGTCATGCAAGGATAATGTATGTGTTATATAAGTTACATCAAACCGGTAAAGTGCTCGGAATATCGTTAAGTGCTCTATGCTTTGAGTTTTATTATTCATGCACCCAGGCAGCTGTTTACTTAATGAATATTTATTCAGTATCTTCCCTGGTTATCTTGGAAGGCTCTTATGAGGACTGAAGGGGAAACAGATATAAATCCACATTGCGAATGACAGGGTGCCCACAGGACTTGGGTTTCTTTTTGCTTCCATTCCTACTGTGTGCCGGGCTGTATACTACATGCCTTCACAGCAGCCCTAAGAGGTAGTCTTACAGATGTGGAAATCGGGGCTTCAGGAGGTTAGGTGACTTGTCCGGCAGATGGTGAGAGGTGGGGCCTTTTCAGGATATGGAACCAGGAGATGGCCGGTGTGGCATGAATGTCTTTGCTTTTTCTCCTAAGCATGCTGTTGAGGATCATCTGCTCATGGTTTCACCTGCTGGCCCCTCTCCTAGACTGAAAGCTTCTCAAAGGCAGAAGGTGCTTTCCTTAATTCTCGGTGTTCTCATTGCCCACTACCACAGCAGCACCGTGGGGTGGCTGTTAGGAGGAGGGGAATTACGCCAAAGATCAGGCTTCTGGTTTTAAACCTCCCCAGGCGGCAGATTATCTTCAGAATGTCACTTCTCCTTTTGGGGTTTTCATTTCTTAACTGTTCACATCAGTTCATTAAGTTTTCATGAATTTACAGCTTCAAACTTCAAACACTTACAACTTAATAGATACTTGCTGACTTGACAAGAAGACATAACTACACTTAAAAGGCTATTTATTATCAATTTTAGGCCATTTGGATTTCCTTTGACACATTTCAAAGTCAGAGAAGAAAAGCTATTATGTAAGACATTGCACATGTTTCTTCACCTGAGCGCATGTTTTCCACCTGCCTCGGGCTCTACCCCCCACCCCACCCCCCAGTGGTGGGGGGAAGAGAGAAAGGGGGCCGAGGAGCTCCTGTGCCCTCAGGCAGTGTGTCCAGAAGAAACTTCTCAAAGCCAAGCCCTTGTTGGGTAAGAAAGCGGACCCTGCCTGACCTCGGGAAGAAAAGTCCCCATGAGACAATACCATGGGGTCACACACTTGTAGCTTGCCAAGGCAAAACGCGCGCTGCGAACACAATGGGCTCGGCTAAAGCAGTCCTTCCTGCAGATACCAGCCTGCAGAGAACACACGGGGAGCCGTCAGCCAGAGGAACACAGTACGTGCTGCTCAGCCCGGGGGCAGTCACGGTGCCACAGCAAGCAGGCTCGCTGAGCCAGTGAGCAATGAGGAATCGGCTGGCCTCCTGGCCACCCGGATGCCCGGATCTGCACTCGCTTTTTGCCTTCTGCCACTCACATAACAATAGCTACTGCTACCAAGCACCTAGTCAGCATGGTGACTGCTCAGCACTGCGTGGACATGTGTTCTTTTCATCTCACATCAGCCCTCTGAAGTAGGTACCATTCTCTCCTCATTTTGCAGAGAGGACCCTAAATCTCAGAAAGGCTGCATCCGTGGCCGCAGTTATACTGCTAAGGCTCTAACCTGGGACCCTTACCCCAGGTCCACCCCTGAGGTTCTTGGAGACCAGAAGTCACAGGAAAGAGAAGCACAATGCTTCCTCACCTAGCCTCTCTTACCCCGTCAACAGCGCTTGTTCTTCAGACCCTTCTGCCTGGCCTGTCCACCAGGAGGCTCAGAGGACCCTGGGGCTGCCTGTGATTTTCTGCCCTGGTTGAAGGGAAATGTGCACAGCAATCCCACTTCCTGGGAACCTGCCCCAGCCCTGGTTTTCCACCTGCTGAGTCATTGTAGCTTAGCACAACGTTTTTAGCTGGAAGAGTCATAGGAAATTCTGGAAACTCCCCCAGCTCTAACCAGCAAAGAATTTGTTAAAGACAATTCAGCTGCATTCCTCAACTTTCTCAGACCTCATCTTGCCCTGGAAGGGTGGAAATGAGCTCTGGAATTAGGAAGGGCTTTCCATGCCAGCCCAGGGAGCGGACATCTCCTGTACAACACACCTCCGCTGGCTCATGAGGGCCCAGAGACAATGAACCTGAGCCCGGTGCTGCACATCTGTGGAGAGCTTGCCAGCCTCTACCCCACACCACCTATCCAACGTGTTAACTTGCACCTCATGTGTGCAAGGAACTGAGTTAGGCTTTGGTGATAGAAGAGCCCAGTGGTTAAGAGTGTGTTAGGCAGGCCCTGGCTGGTGTGGCTCAGTTGGTTGAGCACCATCTCATGCACTAGGAGGCCCCCCACTTCTATTCCCTATCAGGGCACATGTCCAAGTTGCCATATGTCCAGGTTTCAGGCTTGATCCCCAGTAGGGCACGTGCAAGAGGTAGCTGATCAATTTTATGCTGTCATTGATGTTTCTCTCTCTCTCACCCTCTCCGTCTCGCTTCCTCTCTCTCTCTAAAATCAACAACAACAAAATATTTTTTAAAAAGGTGTGTTAGGCAGACCTGGACTCAGAGTGTGAATCTGTTGTTTACTGGCTGTGTGACCTCAGGCAGGTTGTTTAACCTCTCTGAGCTTTACCTATCTGTCATTTATCAAACCTCATGAGTTTGTTGTGAGGATTAAATGATACAATATATGTGCTCAGCCAAGTGTCTGACATACCATAACCACTCAAGTAATAGTAGCTATTACCATTATTAACTACAAAACAATCATGGCATACCTTAATGAATTCAATTCAGTTCCACAGCTTTCACGGAGCACCTGCTGTGTCAGGAACCATGTTTGGCTCTGGCAGAGCTGGAGAGAGAGAAACAGCCTGTCTTCAAGGAGCTCACAGGAGACAACCCATTAGTGAATTATTACAACATTGTGAGGGAAGGATAGCGGCAGGGGGTATTAGGAGAGCAGAGACACATAAGAAGGGTCAGTACAGGCTTCTGGAGAAGGTGATGCCTGAGCTGGGTGCCAGAGGAGAGTAGGACTTTGCCAGGTGAAGAGACAGAGGGCTGAAAGGCCCGGACAGGGAGGTAGGAGCATCCCAGGAGAGGGGCCGCTTGAGCAAAGGCTTATGCAGTACTCAAGGCCTGGTGGGAACTGCCTCAAGGGAGGTGGAATGGCCCAGGACAAAAGAACTCAGGGCTTGATGTAGGTGACTGAGTTCAAGATCAAGGTCCTTTTCTTCCTAGCTGTTAACATTTGGCAAGTCCTACCCCTCAGAGACCTGATTTCCTCATCAGGAAAACAGAGATAACGCTAGCTCCTTTACGGGGTTAGCTCCGGTAATAAATGCTGCCGTGTTTGCACAGCGACAGTTATGTTTGCGGCTTTGTCCTTTGCACACCAGCAGGGCCCCAAGTGCAGACTTTTGGGCACCGACAAGGGCATTGTACTAGCTTACTAAGCAGAGAACTCACTGTGTGCCAGGCACGGCGATAAACACTGTCTGAGCCTTGCTCGGTTAGACGTCACAGTGGGCAAGCTGAGCACGGTCATGATCCTCTCTGTGTGTGTCCAGGAGTGAGGGGGTACCCCGTACACACGCAACAAAAGGGGACGTAGGAAGTTACCCAAATATAGTCCTGCTGCGGGCCAGTGGCTGAGCTGGAATTTGAACCCAGGCCTGTTTTCCCTCAGCACCTGAGTTAACCACCGCACTATTACTTAAGCCAATACGCGATGCCCTTTCAAAACAGCAATCACGAAGTGTGATTCATTCCCAAACAGACCAATTAGTCTTCCCTGTCTCTAAACTTGCTAATTCTCCTTCCGCACAATGGGCCTGGCATTCGGTCTTGGGCTATGATGCCCATATTTCAAATACTTCAAATATTGTCCTGTGGACTAGACTGTAAACAGAGAGGCGAGAATGGGGAAGGAGAGGAAGGACGGGGGCAATGGGATGATTCCGCAGCCACCAGCACCTGTCCTCCTGGGACCACAGCCGACTGCAGTCTCTGGCTCTCTGCCCCAGTCACCTCACTTCTCTCCAGACCCTGGGGGGAGGGGGGACACCAGATCCAAATGCTTGGCAGGCCCACCCTGTGAGCCCCGCAGTTGGGCAGCAGCTGTGAAATGAGGGCTTGGGGGGGACACTGAGCTGAGCAGGGAGCAGAAGCCATCAGGACCTACACTTTTCCAAAGCACATTTGAAACCAGCAGAGCACTGGTGCAAGGCTGGCGGCCCACAATGAAGGATGAACTGGATGCCTGCTGGGCGACAGGCAGGCGTTATGACACAAGGGCAAAGTATTATTTACTCCCCGAGAACAGGTGCTGCCCGGGACTCGCAGTTCTCTCGGCCCGACTTCTCTGCCCACATGTCCCAACCCTTCTCAGCGGCAGCTCCTACAAATGCCCCCCACCCCCAGGCCCAGCCCCGGGCACTGCCTCGCTCTTGGCCCTGGGCAGTGCACAGCTCACAGGACCTGGAGGATGCCAGTGGTGGGCCGGCTCCTGCCTGGGACATGTGCTTGCTGGAATCAGCTTGTTTTACATAAGCTGTTGGGCCAGATGTCAGGTGGTAACAACCTTTGGGCCCCAGTTAACCTGCAAATACCCTATCTGTGCCCACACAGATGCAGCAGAAGGCAGCAAAGGGAAGGTCATGGAAGAGGGAGGGGGAAAATAACACTGCGTGCAAGTGTCTTTGTGGAGTGGCAAATTCACCTCTGGAAAATGCCCTAGACTGTGAACCACGATCAACTTTTCTATGAGAGGGGAAACAAACAAGCACTCATGCAAATCCAACTACCACCAGCTGGTCTTTCCTCCCCTGATTATGTGTTATTTCCTTAAAGCTCTGGTTGGTAAACATGCAAGACTCCACTGTTGATTCATAAAACAATACAGAAGGCAGTTAAGACATTTCTTTGCACAGTTTGATTAAGGACAAACAGAGAAAGGGAAGTGAGTGAACGAAGGGCCCCTGGAGGTCTTGTTTGGCTCATGAACTGGGCCACATGCTGTGTTCACCCCGTGCCTTTCTCCCTGGACCCCATGACCCTCAGAACACATCTGTGCCAACTGTGATCCAGCTCCCGGTCCCTGGGAAGCAGAGAGGGAAAAGGGCTCCCAGCCTGGCAGTGGAGGGAAGACAAATATGCAGATAATCACAACACATGGCCCGGATCACAGTGCCACGAGTGAGGGCAAACACACGCTGTGGGTTTAGAAGGGGGCAAGATGCACGCGCAGGAGGAGCTCGGGAGAAAACGGCCATATGGTTCGCTGGTGGAGACCCTCACCCTCTCCCCTGGACCATGGAGACTGTCTTCACCCGCACCCTGCCCCCAGGCTCGCCCCGCCCCAGTGCACCTTGCATTCTGCTGCCAGAGGGGTCTTTCTAACTTGAGAGTTGGACACAGTTGTCCATTTAAAACCCTCCTTTTGCCTCCATCACTCCAGGATAAAGGCTAACAGGGCCCAACATCTTCTAACTCCCTCGTCCAACCCACCCCAGCCTCATCTCGCAAACTCGTTTTTCAAACCATTTTTATTCTAGCAGGGCTGAGCCTTATGCCATTTCCCCTTCCTTAGATTGTCTCCCCAAACTGAACTCCTCTTCATCCTTTAAAAACCACCTTCCATGCGACCTCCTCATAGTATTAATCATGCTGTTTTCTATGCTATTTCTTTATCTTGTTACAATTATTTGGATTATAATGCTTTATTTTCCTGCTAATGTTTACTGCAAGATTAGAGTTTCTCAGGGCTCAAGACTGTATCCCCACGTCTAGCACAATGCCTGGCACTTAGTCATGTTCAACACATGTCGGTACCCTCCCTTTCTACCAAAGGAGAGCTGACACCCTGCCATACCTAATGTCCTCAGTGCCTTCCTCTCCCTTTCTGGGACTTTTTTCTGTTCTCTCCACACCCTTTCACAAAGACTCTTACTCCCTCCATATGCAGCACCCTCCTCCTCCTGCTAAGGGAGAGAGAGAGAAAGCAGGCCTGGTCTCCAGGGGATATCATTTAAACCCTTCCAGTGATTTAATTTGATTCATCTCCATCTCCAGCTTATAGCCTGTCCCTCACTACTGAGGTACTAAAGGACTCTGCGATCTGGGGGTCCAGAGAAGAAGGAGGGAGAGGGAGAGAGAGAAATTGATCTTAATTGATCTTCTGGTGTCTCTCATGCATTAGCTCCTTTGGTCCCACAACAACCCAGTGAACAGGATATTTTTACCTCCATTTTACAGATTAAGACTCTAAAGCTCAGAGACAGCAAGTGACTGTCCTTAGGTCACTCAGCGGATGAATGGTGGAGCCAGGATTCCAACCTAGATTGTCTGATTTCAAATTTAATCCTCACAACAACCCTAGTCATACACTCTCAGGATTTCACTTAATAGATGCAGGAAACCAAAGCACAGAGAGGTTTAGTCACTTTCCCAAGGCCACACAGCCAGTAAGTGGCAAAGCCTGGATTCAAAGCCAAGCAGTCTGGTTCCAGAGTCCATGCTCTAGCATATGCGTACCTCCTCTTATATTTCTTTTAAAGATATAATTGTCTCCCTCATTAATTTCATAGTTATTTACTGACTCTCTACTCTGTACCAGTCCCAGGTACACACTGCCTGGCACTTAGTCATGCTCAACACATATTGGTACCCTCCCTTTCCACCACTAAGCCCCTGATTCTGCCTTTGGGATCCCCAGGGTGTGGTGGGGAGAGAGGTAGCTGAGTGACACCGAGCCATCTAGATGTTCTTCTGGAGGTGGACTAGCTGCGGCACAAGCACATCCATCATATGTGTCCCTCAAAGTGGCCCCAAATTGGATTTTTTAGTACCATGTTTTATATTCTCATAGGTTTACATTGTAACTCAGAGTATCTTTATTGGGAATGGCGATTAAGCACCCCCGAGCTGTGGGTGCCTCTGTCCTGGTCCACAAAAATGATTTGTTGGACCCAACTGTTCAGCTTTCATTGAAGATCCCTCCTGCCCCCTAAGGTGCCTCCAGTTTTTCCTGTAGCCTCATCACCTGGCATCACCCAGTCTGGACTGAAGTGTTTCCACAGACACGTCACTCTCTCTCCCTCCTTCCCCCAGTCTTTGCGTGATATGGGCCTGTCATCCTTCCTGGCTCATTATAGAATCCACCTCCATGAAGCCTCTCTTGATTTCCCTAACCAGATGCAATCACACCCTCCTTACCCTTCCGTGCAGAGTTCAAGTTCCCAGCAGGCTAGAACATGTTTTATAGGCAATTTCCCAAAGCGTGCGATGCAGCAATTCCTGGTCCGGAGCAGAAACTCTGAGGCATAGTAGAAGGTTAACTTGGCTGCAAACAATTAACTTGGCTGCAAAGCCCTAATCTTTAGTCTCCTCTCCGTTGTTTAATATTTGTGTGACATGTATCATTTACATTTTTAGTGTTTTTTTCTTCCAATCACTAAAGAATACAGAAAAGCCTAAAGAAGGTCTAAAGTATATATAATCCCATCTCCCAGTGTTTCGGTTCTATTTCAGTACATTTCCTTCTTATCTGTTCTTTATGCATGTCACACACATGGAAATAAACATACTGTAAATACTGTTTTGTAACTTTTTTCACTTAATATTTTATGAACACTGTCTTTGATAAAAATCTTTTCTACGTAAGGATTTTAAAAAATATTGAGATATAATTTACCTACAATAAATGCACCCATTCTAAGTGTGTGGTTTGATGAGTTTTAGCAACTGTGTATACTCATGTAACCATTACCACAATCAAGAATTAGAACATTTCCATCTTTTCCCAAAGTTCCTGAATACTCTTTTGATGTCAGCCCCACATTACCCCTCGCTCGGCCCAGGCAACCACTAATCTGCTTCTACAGCCTGATTTTTAATGACTACATAATATCTCTCACATGGTATGCCCTAATTTGGCCATTTCCCAATTGTTAGAAATAAGATTGGTGTCTAAGTTTTCCCTGAAATAAATTATAGTCCAATGAACAATCTTTGGTCATACCTCTGATTATTTCCTTAGAATAAATGCCCAGGCCTGGACTTGTCAGATCAAAGGGTATGTGCAATTTTAAGACTGAGGATAGACATTTGAGCAAGTCCCCATTTAATCCCCCTTAGTCTCAGTGTCCTCATTTGTAAAATAGGGATTAAAACTTTCAATCTCAAGAAGTTGTGTGGATTACATGAGACAAGGTCCTAGACACTTTGAGGAACTAGTAGTAAACCAGTCAACAAATACCCAGTGATTTGATTAGGAGGAGAGCCTCTCAGTCAGATGGATCTGGATTTGAATCCTGCCTCTGCCTCTTTTGTAGCTATTAACCTTGAGTAAGCTACTTAACCTCAACAAGCCTCAATGTTCTCATCTGTCAAATGGGACTAATAGGTTCCATTCTCTAGGGTTGTCATGAAAGTTAAGTGAGATATTCCATGTAAACAGCTTAGAATAATTCCTACCTCATAGCTGCTCAATAATTTGCAGTGATTAATTTTAGTCAGAGTTCATGGCTACAAATAGGCACCAACTCTGGTAAACTTAGGAATAGGAAGTTATTGAAAGGATATTGGATAGTTTACAGAATCAACAGGAAGGCTAGAGAAACAGGTGTGGGAAATGGGCAGGAACTAAGGTAGACTGGGCAGCTGAGAAGTCAGCGCAGGCTCTGTCCCAGGGAATGTCTGGTTATGACCTGTAGCTGGAACTGCTGCCACCAGAGGCTCACTGCCGAGGCTCTGCCAGACACCCAAACCCTGTGGCGGTGATCATCTTGGGCCATCCTCCTGTCTTTGTACCACTTGCTCCAGATATAAAGTTCCAGGTGGAGGCATCCAAATGGCTGAGCCCAGCATACAAACTGGAGCCCTGGCTGCCAGGGAATGGCATGGAAAAAGATACCTGCTTTCTCTCAGCTTCCATAGAGGGAGAAGGTCCCTGGTTCTTCCCAGAACTCACAGGATGAGAGAATTCCCTAAAACAGGCAGCAGGCTCAGATGCTTGGTAGCTGGAGATGATGAGTCCACTAGGCTATTATTTTGATGACTGAGTAAATATTTAGGGAATTGCATTTATTCTATAAATGCATGGTGAATGTTTTAGGGCAAGCATCATTTTAAAGAAACTTCTTGATGGATGCTCTGATAAAAGATAGAGCAGTTTGCACATTTGGATAGTGTCATATTGGGTTTTCCTTCCTTGGGAACAGGTCTGCATGACCTTCTAGTGGTTTTAAGGGTGTGTGTGTGTGTGTGTGCGCACGTGTGTGTGTGTTCATAGGTAGGCATGGAGAGGACACAGGGAGAAGGTGAAATTTATGATTTATTGAAAATGAGAACTCTTGATCAAATCTTCAAATTCCATTGTTTATTTCCTTTTAGCTTGATTTGATATAACTTCTCACTAAAACTGGGGAAGTCCAGTCACTTCAGACGAGGTGGACAGTGCAGTTGGCAGCAGGTAAGGGTAACCTGGGGGCTGGGCTGATTTGAGTGGGGGTCAGTTGAACAACATAGTCAACGGTTGATGCCTACTGTTTATCTTTTTTTAAGCTATGATTTATTAAGCCCTTGACGGGCACTGGCTTATTTAATTCTCACAATCACCCTGTGATGGGAGAACAGAGGCTCAGAGGACAGGGATAATTTTTTTCAAAGTCACACAGCTAGTGAGTGAAAAATTTGAGATTTAAAGTCAGGTGTGCCTGCCATAGAATTCAGAGGGCTCAGCCACGAGTCTCACAAAGCCAACAGCATGCATCTGACTGTGGGGAGCTGGGGCCAGGGCCATGCTGGTCAGGTGGACATGGCATGAGGACAGAGTGGGAAGCAAGTTCTCCGGAAGATGAATCACATCAGGCCTCCGGAGCAAATTTCCAGGGCTCAGGGCCCCAGTCCCAGGGAGACAGACTAGTCATTTGTACAAGAAATATTTTAAAAATTTGTTTGTTTTTGCCTTAAAAACTTTTTGTTGTTGTAAAAGATTAAGTGAATATATGCACACACACACACACACACACACACACACACACAAATATCCATGCCTTTCCTCTCCCATCTCTCCAAGCATCTGATGTTATCAGTTTTCACATATTCTTCCAAAGTTCCTTCTATACACTCACAAGTATAAGTAACTATTCATATATTCTTCTGTTTATAACGTAAATGGTGTCATACTATGTGCATTATTTTACCATTTAATTTGTTCACTTAGTAGTACCTCTTGGAGACCATTCATTATGGAATATAGAAGTTTACCTCATTTTTTAACAATTGAATAATTTTCCCTAGTTGTGACCATTGCTTGAATAGATTATAATTTAGTTAACACTGTCTATTAATAAAGATTTGGGGTGCTTTCGGTTTTTTGCTATTATAAACAATGCTGCAATGATCCACAAATGATTTTTCTGCTTGTGAAAACATACGCAGACTGACAGCATGTATTAGTGCACCCTACTTCGCTGACTTCTGGGTTTGTAGGGCTCACTGATTTGTCACCTCAGGGAGAGGATTGCAGGTTTAACTCAGCTCAGATCCTCCTCCAAGAAGCCTCTCCTAACGGCCCCCTTGCCTTGAGATGGCCACTTCTTCCTCATGTTATGTTTTAATCATTGTGCTCATTGCTCTGAGGTGTAATTTTTTATACATTTATGCTTTTCCTCCATGATTGTGAGTTCCTTCAAAGCAGGGACAGTACTTTCTAGGTCTCCAGCCCAGGGCCTAGCACATGGTAGGATCGATAAATATTTAACTTAAGCTGAAATCTATTAACACTCCATCAGTCCCCTCAAGAATTTGAAAGTCTTGGTTACTCTCTGTCTTGTACCAAATCATACATATAAATATACATAGAGAGACTAACCCATCCTGGGAAATTCTTGAATTCACCAATGATTAGGAAAGACATGGATGAGGTCCTTTGTTCCCGGTTTAAAGAAGAGCTGCTATTTACTCTGTATTAGTTCCTTAGAGCTGCTGTAACAAAGTACCACAGGCTGGGTGGCTTAAACAGCAGCAATTTACTGTTTCACAGTTCTGGAGGCTGGAAGTTCAAAATCAAGTTGTTGCGCCATGGGTTCCTTCTGAGGGCCCTGGGGAAGGATCTGTTCCCTGGCCTCTTTCCTTGACTTGTAGGTGGCTTGTGTTCTATGTCTCTTCACACTGTCTTCCATCTGTGCCTGTCTGTGTACAAATTTCCCCTTCTTAGAAGGACACTAGTTGCATTGAATTAGGGCCCACCCTATTGACCGCACTTTAGCTTGATTAACTCTGTAAAGATCCTATCTCCTAACAAGGTCACATTCCGACTTCAACATATGGATTTTGGAGGGGGTTAAATTCAAGCCATACCACTCTCATTTTGAAAATCATTTTAAAAATTATATCAAGAAATTATGATCAGCAGGAGCCTTCTGGGACTATAAAAATTACATTTTAAAAACGTGGTCTTTAAGCATGTGACTTACAGCAGGCCAAGTTTGGTGAAACATTCCCTTCCCAGCCAGAAATTTAAGAGTCACCCCTCCTCCATTCTGGGCCCACAGTGTCTAGAGCCCAACATCTCTCCACCCTTAAAAACAGGAGTTGCTCTACTCACTGCTAATTACACTGCCTGCCATTCCCCACAGTCTTGAAAATATTTCTTTGATGATATCAAATCTGAGTTCCTGTGACTGATAAAAGCTTTCAGTTTGGTTCTCCAGGTACTTTTCAGGATAAGTCAGGCCGACTAGCTGTGTGTCATCCACACATGCTTTATTTGGGGTGAGGTTCCATAATAGAGCCTCACTTGGAGTCTACTGGGGGACTCTGCCCTCAGTGTGGGTTATGGGTTCCTCCTCCCTAGTCTTCTCTCTGACCCAGCTCCAATTCAGATGTCATCGTCTCTCTATTCATCTGTCCCTCCCACTGGACTGCCTGTCTTGTTCGCTGTGTTTCTTAACAGCTGACACTGGGCAGCTGATCTTTCTAGACTAGCCAGCAAATCCCAAAATGCTTGTGCAGGGACCCCGCCTCCTGAGACAGTGCATGGCTTTGGCAAACTCCGCCCTCTTTAGGGAAAGGGACCCAGAGAGCAAGTTTGGGCATAGAGAGGGAGTTGGGGAAGAGCTGCATATCGGGGTGTGTGATTTGGGAGGTTAAGGAGAGGAAGGCTGGGGAAAGTAGGCACAGAAATCTTCAAAAGAGGTCATTGGATCCATCCGTCCGTCCGTCCATCTGTCCGTCCATCTATCCATCTATCCATTCATCCACAACTATTTCTAAGCACCTGCTAAGCGGCAGACCCTAATGATATAGTGAATAAAATGAAGTCCCTGTCTTCAGGGAGATGACTTTTTACTGTAGACATAACAAAACTCAAATAAAGTAATGTACAAGTTCTGCATCAGGCATTATACTCTAAGTGCTTCTGGATGAAACCCAAAGCAGGCCAGGGTGTGCTCTTTCAGACAGAGCCTGAAGGGAAGACTCCTGAGGAAATTACACTTCCGAAAAGACGGCGAAGTAAGGGAGGAAGTCAGGTGAATACCTGGGGAAGCCCATGCCAGGCAAGGAAAAGAGACATGCAAAGGCCCTGAAGCATGAATGGGCCAGCACTTTAGAGCAATAGGAAGATGCCAGTGAGGTGGGAACAAAGGAAATCAGCAACAAATGCTGACAGCTTATGGAGCTGACTCTTCCAGCGTTTTTAAAAAGTTCTTAAGTTGACATTTATTAAGAGTTTATAATGTATCAGACTTTGTTTAAGGATTTTAAATATATTAACTCATTTATTTCTTACAAAAGAACATTAGATAGGTATTATTATCTCTATTTTATAAATGAAGAAATGGAGACACAGAGACTGAACAGCTTGCCCAAGCACACAGCCCGTAAGTGATGGATCCAGATTCGCACTCCAGGCACACTCCTAACTACTGTGCTGTTCTTGGATCAGCACCTCAACTTTAGTTTAGAGTCCCGATACCTCCCCCCACCTGTTCCTGAAAAGCAGCACCCAGTACTCATTCATTCACTCAACATAATGGAGGTTTGCTAACCTCCCCTATGGATCTGCTGGGTGCTGGGTGCACAGGAGCAAACAGGGAGGAGGACAGTCTAGTGGGGAAGGCTGGAAAGTGAAGAGGCAATGGCTGGGTGGTTAGAGCCACCAAGAGAGAAGCTCAGATGTTAATAGGACACACGGAGGACCCCATATCCATGCTAGGGTGGGTCAGGAGTTAAAGAAGCCTTCCTGGAGAAAGGTGACTCCGAGCCAGGTCATCCCATGCCCCAGGGGACAGGCCATGTAAAGCCTTTCTCCCGTCTCTCTCAGGGTGAGAGCCTTGTATCTGCAAACCCTCTGCTCACAAGCCCATCAGCACATACCTGTTGCCAATACATCCACTTGTAACGGCCTACTAATCACGAAGCACTGTTATTCTCATTTTCAAACCATGCCTCCTTTCCTCCCACCCTAAAGCCCATCTCCACCCGCTGCTGGGGTCTCAGGTGTTGAGCAGGTAAAAAATGGCCCCTCTCCCCCAAAGCAGAGGGACCCTGGAAAGCTACAGAAGATTTGATGGATGCATGTCAGGCTTTAATCACTGATGGGAAAGGCTTTTCGATGCAACAGCACCTTGGCAAGCCCCCGGAGCCTCAGCGCGAGGGCAGCTGTGGCTGGGCGATGGGGGGTGGCAGGGCCGTGCCTACTCATCCAGCTGGTCCCGGAAGGGAGACAAGCGGGCAGGAAGGAACCACGAGGCCTTGGAAGCACAAGAAAGGGAAAAGCAACAGCGGGGTCCAGGAGAACCCCCTCAGCCTGGCCACTGCTGAGGCTTTCTCTGCCAACAGTAAATCCTGGGGTGCTGCAGCCCACTAACCCTGGCCCTCGTTTTCTTCCTCGGAGAGGAAACAAAAAGGTAAGAACGTAGGTAGCTCTTAGAAGGCTGTTACGATTTCAAAGTAAAAAGGAGCTGTTTTTCTGCTGTCTGCCCAGAGATAGAGCCAGGTCCCAGGAGGCTGCATTTGTGGTTCCAGTAAAAGAGGCGATGTTGACATGGAATTCTTGAATTGGCCTCATTTCATAAAAAACAAGCTGCCAAACCAAATGGGAAATGGAGTTCATCAGAGAAGTATGTGCTGACTCCCCGCCCCCCACAGGCTTGGCTCCCAGTGCCAATCAGCACACCACTGGGGTTCTCTAACCAAAGTTCCAGCATCAGGGAATTTTGCTGGCAGGTCCCCGAGATCATAGGACATGCAGTTTTTGCTCCTGACAGGCTATTTCTCAGCAGGGTCAGCCTATGGCCATGGCCTGTCACTTGTTAAGCTTTATGTTCTTTAGTGAAGAAAAAAGCACAGAGAAGAGAGATAACTGGAACCAGTCCAGCTGCCCTAAGAAGGTGTCCCAAAGTCGGAGATCTCGAAGGAAGTTTCAGGCTTCTAGTTCCTACTTCCCATATCCCAGCATGGGGTACCTGCCACTTTTCACAGTCTGCATTCATGGCTAAAAGTCAGGCCAAGTTTCTATGCATCAGTCATTGAAGATGGAAGAACAGTTCATTCCCACTTGACTACCTACCAGCTCTGTGACCTTGGACAACTTGCTTAACCTCTCTGTGTCTTCAGTTGTCAAATGGAGATTTAAAAAAAAAAATCTATATCATGAATTTCCTGTGAGGATTAAATAAAAATATGCATGTAAAATGCCAAGGCATGGGGTTCAGACACATAAGCACTCAATAAATTATAGTAGTTATTATTATTAATATCAATGTATGTTCTTAGTTAAAATTATTATGAATAGAAAAAGCTAAAATAAGAATTAAAATCTACTCTAGCTCAAGAAAAAGGTAGTGATGAGAGAGGTAAGGTGGTAGTGGCAAATTATAAGGATGCAAATTATCTCATGGAATATAGGGCAGGAGGTATGGGTAGTTGAACTTTAGTGACTTGGAATCAAGAACTGAAAACCTGGAGCTAAGACTCCTTACTGTTCATCCCGGAGGGACTCCTAGACCAGCGCTGTCCATTAGAACTAGCTGAGGCGATGGAAACGTTCTGTATCTGTGTCATGCAACTGAGGAGCTGAATTTTTAATTTCTAATGTTATTCAAATAAATAAAACTAAATTTAAACAAATTAACTTAAATTGATCCGTTGATTAAAATTATTATTATTATTATTGTAATCCTCACCCAAGTTCATTTTTTCCATTGCTTTTCAGAGAGAGTGGAAGGGAGAGAGAGAGAGAAACATCGATGTGAGAGAGACATCGAGTGGTTGCCTCCTGAATGTGCCTCAACTGGGGCTGGGGATTAAGCCTGTAACTGAGGGACGTGCCTTTGGCCAGAATTGAACCTGGGACCCTTCAGTCCGCAGGCCGACGCTCTAACCACTGAGCCAAACCTGCTAGGGCTAAAATTATTTAAATAGAATTAAATGGCCACATGTGGCTACTGTATCGTGCAGCCTAGTTCTAGACTTTGCTTCTCTCTCTCTCTGTCTCTCCTCCTCTCTGTCTCTCTCTCTGCCCACCCCCCACCCCCGCCCCAGCCCCTGCATCCCCTGCACATAGCCCACCATGGTTACTAGCTCCACTTTGCCTGCCTCGCCTCATTGCCCAAGGCCCACTTGTGATTATCATGCCTTTAGTTCTAAATCTCAGAAGACAAATTTGATGGACTGAACTCAACTTTCCATGCCGAGTTGCAACATATAGGCCATTCTCTGGAAACCCTCGGGGTCAGGGCTTCTTCCTGGACCATCAGGCCATGGCATCTCAAACTCTTTCATCAAGGCTGGCTGGCGATTCCTTAGAAGGGGCTGTGGGGTCCAGGCGGCTCTTGAACCCTGTGCCTTTTATGCGAGCACAGCAGGGGTCCGGTGGTTGGGCGCCGATGTCTCAGCCTGGCCCAGGAACAGGGTAGCTGGACAGGAAGTATGACCATACTTTTCCCTGGCTTCTGCAGTGATTCAGGCCGTTTGGGACGAAAGTCCAAAGGGCTCACGACAATGAGTGAATCTGGGAGGAAGCAGGTAAACATCCAAGCCTGGGGGTGCTCCTCAAGTGACAAACACTGAGGATTTGAAAAGAGCAGGTTTGGGAAAGGGTGTTTTTGTTTTCCTCCATATTCCTGAAAGTACAGCAACGTGGCTTAACGTTGGCAACCAAGAACAATGGCCAACTTGGGGAACTCTGTGTCACTGTGAACTCTTGGCTTCGCCCCACTGATTGAGCTTGACAGGCCTTCTCCGTCAAGCAACTGACCAGGGCCAGCAAACAGCTGCTCCGTCTGGCCTTTGTTTTTAGGCCTTTTAATTGGTTTGTCCAATTCTTTGAATAAATGGAATCAGTGGGTTCTTTACCTTATTAATCAAACATCAAATGTTATTAAAGGGACAGCTACATGCCCCATACTGTGCTTGGCTTTGTGGAAGGGTATAAAAATTGGGCCCTCATTGCAATCTGGAGTATTAACTCCTATCTCTCAGGGTTGTCGTGGGGAAGTGGGGACTGCAATTAAAGACAGCATAGAGGTGGACTTAGAGCAGGAGGGAGCTGTGTTCTTTATCCCGGCTTCCACTCGTGCCTACTCCCCTGGCCCAGTTCTGCCCTCCAGGCGGCAGCCAGAGAAGCTTGTTATGTAGACATGCACCGAGGTTACTCTGCCTCTGAAGCCCTCTGATGGCATCCTGTACTTAGAATAAAGTCCAAGCTCTGACCTGCAAGACCCCTGGCTCCGGCTACCCTGACCCCATCTCCTGTGGTTCTTGGCCTGGGCTCACCCTACCCAGCCACATGGGCTTCTCACTGCACCTCCACACTAAGCTCAGTCTCACCTTAGGGCCTTTACACTGCAGGTCCCTCCTTCTAGAATGTTCTTTCCCTGGATATTTTTGCATGACTGGCTCTGGTTATTGATAACACAATGGCTCTGGGTCATTCAATTTAAAGTATCTCCCTGTTGCTCTTGATCAGACAGCCTTGCTTTATTTTCATCATAGTATTTATCATTCACTTTAGGTTGTTGTTTGTCTTCCCCAACTAGAATAGTCTGTTCAATAAAAAAAGTCATTCACGTGGGACTTTGTCTTGTTCACCTTACGTATTTGCAGCTCCTAGGAGTGCACAGGCACAGCTGGGTCCTCGGTTATTGTTGGTGAATAAGCGGTTGACTTAGAGGATGCCCTCATGGTACAGAGTAGCAGTTTTGCAAAGATCCAGGGTTGATTCTAATTGTATGATGTAGATTTTAATTAAAAAAAAAAGAAGAAGAAAACTAAGAAATTATCCCTCTAACTTCACAGAGTGCAGGTTTTGGATCTTTCTGGGCCTCAGTTTCCTTTGCTGTAAATGGAGATTACCCGTCACGGATCCCCTCCCCCTCCCTCCCTCTCCTTCCCTTCCCCCACACCTCCTCTTCCCCTCCCCTTCTCTCCTGCCCTCCCTCCCTCTCACACACACACACACACACACACACACACACACACGCGCCTGCCATGTAACCATACAATGAGAAGATGGCTTGCTGGCTATAATCCAGGTAAAGAGCCTTCACCAAGAACGCGGCCATACCCTGATCTCCCCACTCCTAGTCTCCAGAGCTGTGAGAAAGGGAGATGTGGGGAAGCGATCCAGTCTACAGAATTCTCGGACAGCAGCCAGATGACTGAGACAGTGGTAGAAGGGGAAGTAAAGAGAGGAAGCCCCTTCTCACCTGGAGGTAATTACATAATTACAACAGAGAGGTGGAGAACAGAGAAGACAGCTTGCCAACGTTTATAGAGCACTCTGCTGAGAAAATGCCTTTTCTCATTTGACCCTCTCAACCACCCCGTGGGAGTAGATACAATATGATTCTCCCTCCCATTTTTAAGCAAATGACGTTTTATCAACAAGCCAACTTTGCAAATCTAAGAAATAACATGAAGGGCCAGTCAGCCTGGTCCACCATGTGATGGCAGTTCTTTCTCAGAAAGGTTTTCATGTGATGTGCACATGGCTTTTGTGTTTGGTAACAAACACAGCCAGGAATGTCAGCACTTTTTGTTCCACTATTTTAAATTTAGTTTTATGATTATCAAAGTGATACGTGCATGTAGAGCCAAAAGTGCTGCATGCTTTGATACAAAGAATGGCAGTTACCTCCCTGTTCCCCCACTCTCTCCCCAAACCCACACACTGAACTTTCCAAGGTGCAGACAACCCCTTTTAACACTTGAGCAGACTTTTTTGTTACTCACTTGCATATCTCTCAGTAACATGCTTATTCTGCTACTTTGTGATTTCTCTGTTTTAGGTATTATCTGTTGGCTTTCCATCATCAGAATATGAGGATTTAGCTTTGCCATCAACTCACCACCCCACCTGCAACACTCAGGCAGATACATTTTCCCTGTTCTCCTACCTGTGCCTCAAATAGATACAACTTAATTTTAGACAGATATTTTCACAGCTGTCACCTAGCACACTAGAATTATTTTCCTGCATACTTTTTTATTTCCTCTGGAATTATTTTCTTAGGTTTTAAGCTCGCTTAATATTCTGTGTATATATCTCTAATTCAAACTCAAGCCTGTCTGCAGTTACATAAATTTTTTTCTAAATACTTTTTTTTTCATCCTCATCTGAGGACATTTTTTCTATTGCTTTTCAGAGAGTGGAAGGGAGAGAGAGAGAGAGAGAGAAAGAGAGAGACATCGATTGGTTACCTCCTGCACGTACTCTGACCGGGACTGGGGATCGAGCCTGCAACCAAGGTACTCGCCCTTGGCTGGAATCGAACCCGGGACCCTTCAGTCCGCAGGACAATGCTCTAACCACTGAGACAAATCAGCCAGGGCTCTAAATACTTTTCAAATAATTTGGTATTTTATCAATTTTATCTTTTCAAAGCAATCTCTTTGGGGCCTTCCCACTGGCTCTGACATGGACAGGTGGCATCTGGGCCTGGTGCACAGCTGTTGTCTCAGGACCCCTCACCACCATCCTGGACCTTTCTGCTCCTCTCTTAGATGGGACCTCCTTATTTCTGGGTCACATGTTTTCCTCTTTCTTAGGTTATTCTTCATTTTGGAGCGTGGGAAAGAGAACATGGGAGTTTTTTTGTTTGTTTTGATCATTTGTGCACATGTTTAACTGCCATCTGTAACAGGGATTCTTAGTTTCATGTCAGAGATGAAGCAATTAAAGTTCAGGAATGTTAAGCAACCTGGAAGTTGTCAAGTAGGGTGCTTCTCTATCAGAGCACCCACCACGCTGTTTTCTTATCTATTTTCCCTTCTGAGCTGTGAGCTGCCTTAGGACAAGGGCAGAATTTTTCTTGTTCCCTTTTGCATCTCCAGTAGCCTGCCCATCCTAGGCACTCAACTAACGTTTCTTAAGTGAATTTGCTGGGTCTGATTTGGGAGGGCATCATTTCTTACATCTCAGCAACGTGCATTTTGTTTCTAACTTCTCAAACCCAAATAACCTGTGCTTGCTGTGATTATGTCCCACCCCCGCCCCTTCTTGCTTGTTGTCATCTCAGGAGAAAGATAGACATCTTGTCTGCACTGAAAGAGCTGAAAATATTTCCAAGGGAAGGTCTTGCGCATGCTTTGTTCCTGAATCAGGGAACACTCTTCCAAAGTTTATTTGCATGAGATACACAACAGTGTAATCTCAAAATATGTTTTTCCTAAAAGAAAGACTTAACTCAAGCAAAGGCAATGCTATAGTTATGACATTTTTTCCTGTTTTTAGGGTACTTCATGGAAACTTGATAGAACAAAGGAATTACTTTTGTGCAGTTAGCTCTATGTATCGGGTACTGTTTGTTTGCTGCCCAGTTAAGTCTGAACATCACAACTTGGGGAAAAAATAACATTCTTTGATTAATAAAAACAACCTGAAACAGATCCCTTCAGCTGGGTGACTGTATTATGTTAAAACGCAATGTAACAAACACGGCCCCAGTGCCCTCTCCGCAACCCAAACCTACCACAGCTAAAAATAGCCCTCGGTCTTTCTCTGCAGCTCCAAAACAGGAACACCATAACTTGTTTGCCTTATTTTATGTTCTGCAGAGGGATCCAGCCCTTCTCACGTCCTGGCTCGCACACATGTAAGCCAATTCTAATCAGCCAATTCTAAATCCCACAGACCCAACAATAGGTAGGGAATTCTGCACAAATGTGGCTGCGTGGGATCCTTAAACAATCACTGCTCACCCTGGGCCCTGGGTGAGAATAACAGCCCTAACCTTACCACTCAGAGGGGGCTGCTGTAACATTTGCCAGGCTCTGTGGGCATGGAGATAGGTACTCTGTGTGTATTAACCCTCTTAATCCTTACCATCCATGAGGTTGTCATATTATTATCCTCATTTTGTAGATAAAAGAACTGAGGCTTCGGGAGATAAAGGAACTTGCCTGCTCACCCAAGATTGTATAGGAACGATGTCCACACCCAGCTGGATTTGACTAATGAGCGTCGTACCAAGTGACCTCACCTGTGCTCCCATAATGCCATGGCCACCCAGAAATAGAGGGAGATGAAGGACTGTCTTCCCTCTCCAGCCTAACTCCACTTACTATTGGCCCATGAAGAGAAAGGCAGAAACTATAGACTCTCCGTGTTGGGAGGGCCTCTGAGGATCACCCATCCTTGAGGATCTTTTCTTCTACAGCAAATCTGACTAGTTCCCACCCAACTCCATGGGGAAATCACAAGCTTTGGAATTAGCTAGGCCTGGTTTCATATGTCTTAACTCTCTCGTTCACTAATTGTGTAATATTGGACAACACTGATACTGATGAACAGGTAATGAGTGTGCTCCATGTGTCAGTCACTGGCTAAACAATTCTGAATGCATTATCTCCTACAATCCTCATCACAACTTTTGAAGCATGTCGTTGTCATTTTACAGTTGAGGGCCCTGCAGCTGCAGGAGGTCAAGTATGGGAGCCAGGTGAGCGTGACAGTCAAAAGCACAGGCTATGGAACTAAACATTCCTGATTCAGATCCTTCTTCCTACTGTGTGACCCTGGGCCAGTTACTTGACCTCTCTGAACCTGTTTCTCCATAAGTAAATGGGGAATATAATGATACATACCTCGCATGGTTGTTGTGAGGATGAGACTATTTTTTGTAATAAGTACTATATGATAGTTCCTTGAACCTTTATGCCTTTCCAGAAAATCCCAATACATTCTTAGCTTGAATTATTTGAAAGGCGTTTTTATATTTTATCTGAAAATCTTTCTCTTGATTACTCAAGCTTCCTCTCACAGTACATCTAGCTACAGGGACAGATTCCAGACCTTGGAATGTGGAACACAGTTTATAGTTCATTTACTCATTCAACGAGTATGCTTTTGAGTGCTAGGTACCCTTCTAGGCTAGTGAACAGGAAAAGGCGGAGATTATAATCTAGAGTGTATATGTAGTGGAGGTGGGGGAAGGGAGGTAGACGGACACAAAGTAAACAAATAAATATAAAAATGTCAAGTTTTTTTTCTTCTTCGCCAACCATGAAGAAAATATAACAAGACAGTGTGAAAGCAAATGGCATATATGTGATGGTGATGGTGGTGAGGTGATTCTTTAGGTTGAATGATAAGGAAACGCCTCTCTCTGAGGATGCCACACTGCAGCTAGGATTAAATTTATTTTTGAGTTGTGGGATTGAATTGAATCAACAAGGGGGAGAATGAATATAGAAAAAAGCTCCAATATTTAAAGCTAAAGAGGAGAGAGTCAGCAAAGGAAATGAAGGACTTGCCAGTGAGGTGGGGGTAAAACCAGAAGAGTTTATTGTCACAGAAACCAAAAGAAAAAAAGTCTTGCAGGAAGGAGGGCCTGGCAAACTGTGTGCAATACTCCTGCAAAGTTATTACTCCTGCAAAATTCTAGTAAGAACAGCAAAGTAGCCATTGGGTTCGGTTGTCTGGAGGTCACTGCCACTGTGCCAAGAGCGATCTCTCTGAGCCATTTCAGAGAGAGGGGAGACAGAAGCTCAGAAGGAATGAGTGGAAAAGAGAATAGGAGGTAGGGAAGAGCAGATGGCAACTATAGATAACCATTTCTAAGATGTTTTGCAGTAAAATAGAGTAGAGCTTCAGACCCATAGCTGGAAGGGAATGTGGGGCTAAGAAAAGTTTGTTTAGTTTTGTTTTTGAGAACCTTGATTCTTGACTCTGTGAGGAGGAGGGAGGGCAAATAGAGTGATCCAGTAGAAAAGAAGAAATCAGTGCAGGAAAGAAAAGAGCTGTTTCGGGAAGTGTGGTCCAAGAGAAGTCAAGAGGGGACTGTATCTCTGAAGGAGGGGTGGGGGAAGGGCCACCCTGAGATGGGGGCAGGGGTGTGTCCTCTGGAGGAACAAGAGGAAAGGCTCAGGATATGGCACAGCCTGGGTTATGGTGGAAGTTTCATCAGAGAGAAGATGTGGCAGTTTCTATGTGATTGTTTCTCCATCAGCTAAGAGGGAAGGTGCAATGCAGGAAGTTGGAGGAGAGAGATGACATGAACAGGAGTTTTGGGGTGAGTGGGAAGTGAAGATACTGGAGGCATGTTTGCCAGTCAGTGGAGAGCACCCACTTGAGATTTGTGCCCATCGATATCAAAGGAACTCCATCATCGTAATCTGTGGATTCTGCAAGAAAGCACAGCTGCATGGGGTGCAGACACACGAGTGCTGGAAAGTTGGAGCGTGGCAGGTGAGGTTGTTGGAGGGAGTTTGCAGGGGGTGACCGTAGGAAAGAACCTTGAATCTGAGCCAAGTGAGATGAGAGTGAGGTGACTGATGAGAAAGTGCTGAGTTAATAATCATCAAAGATCTTTATGAGGCTGAAAACTTATTGGACTGGAGGACCAGAGAAAGTGCTCTGCAGGCACAGAGACGGGGATATTTGGGGCTGAAATTTCTGAGGGGGTGCATTTAGTGTGATTAACAACTTGAAAGGATGTGACTAAGGAAGAACATGGGTAGGTAGGATGGAGGAAGCGGTCATCAGTGAGACTAGGCAGTCCTCTGGTATCGGCTGGATAAGCCGTCTGAAATTTGAAGTACCTAAATGGTGGCTTAAATAAAATATATAATTAAAGTTTTAAAAAGAATGGTGATGCCCAGCAGGCATGGTTCAATGGTTGAGTATTGACCTATGAGCCCGAGGAGATGGCAGTTCAATTCCCAGTCAGGGCACATGCCAGGGTTGCGGGCTCCATCCCCAGTGGGGGGCGTGCAGGAGGCAGCTGATCAGTGACTCTCTCATCATTGATGTTCTAACTCTCCCCCTCTCCCTCCCTCTCTCTGAAATTAATAAAAATATATTTTTTAAAAAAGAAAAAGAATGGTGGCAATTGAAGGAAATGAGAGGATGCTAACGTCATTAGTGGAAGGGGTGACAGGGTGGGCAGCAACTGGGAAGGAGCGGGGCAAAGTCTGATGAAATAAAATTCAAAGGAAGGGGGTTGAAGGAGAAGGGAGTAAAACGGCTTGGAAATGGCCGTGGGAAGCAAGGTGTGCAACCAGCTGTCTCCCAGTTGTGTGACACGGAATGAAGGGAGGAAAAAAATGCCGAACTGCTCTCAAGTAGCAGCAATGGAAGCAAAAGTTTTAGGGCAAATACAGGCTGTAGTCAGGGTGAGAGGTGAGGGAAACATTCTAAAAAGGGATTAAGCCTGGCCGGGTGTGGCTCAGCAGTTAAGCGTCGACCTAGGATCCAGGCGATCAGGGTTCGATTCCTGGTCAGGGCACATGCCCGGGTTGCGGGCTGCAGCCGATCAATGACTCTCTCATCATTGATGCTTCTAGCTCTCTCTCTCCCTCGCCTTTCCTCTCTCTGAAATCAATAAAGATATATTAAAAAAAAAAAAAAAAAAAGGATTAAGGCTATAGGAGGGGAGGCTGCTAAAAAGATGGGCAGGGAGAAATTGGTCAGATGAACAGATGTGCAGAGCCCCATGGAGCTAAGGGTTGGGGTGATGGTGGATGACTTAGAATGAGCTTTGACCTTGTGGAGGTGACTAATGTGAACAAGGATGTGGGGAATTATGAGATTAGTGTTAATGATCTCATAAGAATGTGATTTTGCAGGAAATTTAATGATATATGTTTATTTCACTTTTCTGATTAAAACCCATGAGTAGTTCTCATTGCCCTTAAGATCGAGTCCAGACTCCTCAGCCTTTCCTCTGAGTCTGCCACAACACTGAGCTGAACCCAACTGTATCATTTTTTCTGCTCTTTTGATATTTCAGGCAGTATAAAGACTCTGATTGTAGACAATCTGGGGGCTCAAATCCTGGCTCTGCCACTTTCTAGCTCTGTGACCTTGGACAAGTTACTTAACTACTCTGTGCCTTAGTTTTCTGCAAATAATAGTACCTAACTGAGAGGATTGTAGACATACAAAAGTACTTAGATCTCTGTTATGTGGGATAGTTGTAATAATTATTCCTTATGTAGGCCATTTTCTTGGCCTGAAATACTCACACCACACTTGCTGCTCCTACCCCCACTCTTTCCTCCACCCACCTACATTTAAGTGTCACCTGAGACATCACTCCTGCAGAAACGTTGATCGGTTGCCTTCTGTACCCGCCCCAACCAGGGATTGAACCCAAAACCCAGGTGTGTGCCCTGACCGGGAATTGAACCAGCAACCTTTCAGTTCACAGGACGGTGCTCAACCAGCTGAGCCACTCAGGCACATCTCCGTTGGGACTAATCACATTTCACATGCTCCACAGGCAAAACGGGAGTGGCTATGTTAGACAGCACAGAGTAAAAGGACAATGGGCCATTTTTGGACAGGGTGGACAGAGAGAGCCTCTTCACTGAGGAGGTGACATCCAAATGCAGATCTGAATGAAGCGAAGGAGCAAGCCAGGTGGGTATCTGGAGAAGAGACAATACCAAGAACAAAGGCAATTTGCTGGGTGAATCAATTTGACGGCACAAACGCAAGGAAGCATGTGACTAGGCTGGTATGTGCCTTTTGCCCTTTACCTTCCCTTCTTCCTCCTTGGAGGGCAGACACAGGGCCTGGAGGGGCAGCAGCCATCTTTCTACCCTGAGGACAAGCATAGCCTCTGGAGTTAGAGCATCTGGGTCAAATCTCAGGCCTGCTACTGCTAGTTGTTTCATTGCTTCTACAACAACCAGGGCAAAGGAGTTGTTTTTCCCCCTAGTCTGTTGCAGATCAATGCTTTTATAAAATAAAGTGAATTGCCCGGGCTGGAGTGGCTCAGTGGTTGAGCGTCAACCTATGAACCGGGAGGTCATAGTTCCATTCCCCGCACATGCCTGGGTTGCAGGCTCGATCCCCAGTAGGGGGCGAACAGGAGGCAGCTGATCAATGACTCTCATCATTGATGTTTCTGTCTCTCTCCCTCTCCCTTCTTCTCTCTGAAATCAATAAAAACATATTTAAAAAAAATAAATATAGTGAAGTACTTTAAAGGAAAATCATGAACAAAAAAGAAATGAACATATGAAATACAAGACTAACTTAAAAAAAATAATTTTATTCAACCAACTTAGAGTTGCTCTATCAAATTGATACAAAACATTTATACTCTATTTCTGTACTCATTTTGTAGCAGACCACAGACAAGCAATTATTTCCAAGGACTACACTTTGAGTAGCATTGAGTTATAGTACCATAGGTAAGTTTTTCAACCCATCAAAGCCTCAGTCTCCTCATCTGAAAAATGGAGTTACAATAATAGTACCTCTTTCACGGGTATATTTTTATGGATTAAATAAAGTCACCCTTGTGGAAGCTAGCCCAGCAATGTTACTTGGCTGCAAACTCCCTAAATAGACAAGGACTACCACAGCGTGACTTTATAAATCCAGCACTCTGTGGTGCCTGCAGAGTAGATAGTCAACAGATTATTGTTAAATTCTTAATTTTGAAATCCTCAGGTGAAAGGCATTGGAAATAACAACCCCCACAGTTTTCATTCATTCATTCATTCATTCATTCATTCATTCATTCATTCATTCATTGTCATTCATTCATTCAGTTCCAATGTAGCATAATGAAATGGACAGCCGCTTTAGACAGACCTAAGTTTAAGTTTGTTTCTTCCACTTACTAGTTTGGGCAAGTCACTTTACCTCTCTGAACTTTAGTTTTCACACCTGAAAAATGGATATAATCACACACACCCTATTAGGTTGTTGTGAAGATTAAATGAGATAACATATGCAAAATACCAGGCCTACCTAAATGGAATCTCTTGTTTCTGCTCTGAAGGCAGTGTAAGAATTAGTGCAGAAGGCTGTGCTGGGCGCCGACCAGGATGGAGGCCTGGCATTTCTGGCTTTGTGAGCATTCCTGAACCTTTTATTGGCAACACTGAAAGATGCCAGCAGCTGGTAGCAAACTGGCACCAGTGTCTGGCAGAGACATAAAAAATGGGACCTCACCCCATCAGGCCCTACCCTGCCTGGAGGCTAGTTCCAAACACTCGCTGAGCCTGTGGGTTGTGGGTGGTGAGAGGTGTCTGCTTTGAAGTTGGCAATTGCACCCAAAGTCCTCCCTGATTTAAAAAAAAAGAGAGAAAAAAAACCCAACAACAAACTACCAACAATAATAAACCTCTCTGTGTGGCCTGCCACACTGGATAAAAGTCTGGCAGCGCTCATCACTTCTTTAGGGTTGAAGGTATAGAAACCCTCTCTTAAAGTGCGGAGCCTGAGGGAGATCTGAAGGTTCATCTCTTAACACAGTATAGTCTATGTGCCAGACTTGATCTCATTTCACCCTCACAACAGTCCTTCCAACTAGATTAGTTTGCTTCTTTTTTATTTTTTTTCTAAATTGTGGTAAAATACAATAAAATTTACCATCTTGACCATTTTTAAGTGTAAGGTTCAGTAGTGGGAAGAACATTCACATTGTTGTGAATCTCCAGACCTCTTTTCATCTTGCAAAATTGAAACTGTATTCCCATTAAACAACTCCCCATCCTCTCTTCCCTTCAACCCCTGGCACACACCCTTCTACTTTCTGTCTCTGTGAATGTGACTACTCTAGATACTGAAAGGTTAACGCGATAGTGTGTGGGCAAGCTAAACAGCCATCTGAGACGGTGAATAGAGAAAAATTGAATTTATTTCAGGAAAGGGGATGGGGGGTGGGGAGATCCAAAGGGAAGCGCTACACAGCAGTGTGTCAAAGGGTATTGGGTCCATGATGGCAGCAAAAATATACTTGGGTCAGTGAAACATGGAAGAGCATAGAAGAGGCAACAGGAGAGTCCAGGCTGGGCTGCACTGGCTCACTGGGAAGTCAGAGAGAGGAGGGGGCCTTGGAGAGGTTCAGGGGTAAGCCCGGGAGAAGCTGCCGCTGCCCATTGCTCCCCTGGTTGCAAGTCTCCTGGGGTCCCCTTGGAGGGATGGAGATGGCCATGCTGGCATGCTCCCCTGGTGGGGAGCGTCCATTGGGTCCTTTGTCCTGAACCTCCTTTATCTCTTTTACAGGCAGGAATCTTAGGGGAGGCCTCAGGGGAGGGTCTCAATGGAATATTCATCAGCTTTCCAGGGGTGCTCTTTCAGGTTCATTATCTCCACCGGTTGGCTGGTGCAAGGGCAAGGGGCTCATTAGTCAATGTATCTGGTCCTGAGGCAGCCATGGAGCCACTTGTCTGGTTTTGCTGCTTTTCTGGGCCTGGAGCTGAAACACAACTGAGGCTTAGATGTTATGTTTTCCCAGTTTTGCCCCTTGCTACGCACCTGTGCCTCTTGCTAGGCACCTGTGTCCATCTGGGGCTTCCTGCCCTGGTGAGTTTCTGTACCCTAGTTTCTGTACCTGACTCAACTAACAGGTATCTCATATATGTGGGATTATACAGTATTTTTGTGTGTGACTGCCTTATTTCACTTAGCATAATGTCTGCAAGTTACATCCATATTGTAGCATGTATTAGAATCTCCTTCCTTTTCACGGTTGAATAATATTCCAATGTATGTATATACCACATTTCATTTATCCATTTATTCTTTGATAGAAAGTTGGGTTGCTTCTACCTTTTGGCTATTTTTAATAATGCTTTTATGAACATAGATGTACAAATATCTTTTTCACATCCTGCTTTCAACTTTGGGAGGTAGAATTGCTGAATCATATGGTAATTCTATTTTTAGTTTTTTGAGTAACAGCCAAGCTGTTTTCCATAGCTGCTGCACCATTTTACATTCTTAATGACAGTGCAAAAGGTTTCTAATTTCTCCACATCCTTGCCAATACTTGTTCTTTTCTTTTCTTTTCTCTTCTCTCTTTCATTTTTTAATAGTAGCCAAAGGCTATGAGGTGATATTTATTATAGTTTTGATTTCCTGGTTTGTTTCTTTAAATCACCATTTTGCATAAGAGGAAGCTGAAACTTCAGAATATGAGGTAACATGTCCAAGGTCATCCAGCTAATCTGTAAAGTGACCAGCCTGTACATATTCCCATCTTGGGACAGGTCTGGAACTTGCAGCCAAAGCCCACAAACCTAGAATGTGGCCCCTGCTGTACCCAAGCACCCATCTCTTCAGTCAGCTCCCCTTCCACTCATCTCATTCTACAAATATCTGTCCAAGCAGCAAGGTGGCCACAAGGAGAGGACTCAGGAGCCTGACTGTGTGCTCACTAGCTACAGAATTGCCAGCAAGTCAGGAACCCGCTGTGCCCCATATTCCACACGTGCAAAAAGTGCTTGAGTTCTACTTCACAGGGTTGCAGCCGTTGAATTTCAGGGAATCCTGCCTGTCCTGAGCCCAGGCATAGCGGCAACACCAGGCTCTGGAGATTGAACTGGGACCCCAACGTCAGAGCTCCTGTCCTCCTGCAGGCAGGATGGGGAGACAACCATAAACTAAATATTTACATAAACCTGTGCTCGGGGGCAATGGAGATAAGCGAGTGGCGAGAAGGAGAAGGTTGGTAGGAACCGGTCTTTCTCAGTCTCAGGAACAGGCCAAGTCCTTCCCCCATTTCCACTCTGCCAGGCTCCCATTTACATAACAGGTCAAACAACAACTCGGGATAATGCACCACGGAGTTGAAGGTTGAAAGAATAATTCCACCACTTACATTTTAAAAATCTTGGCTAATGTGGGGTGTTCTTAACTAACCATCCCCTTTTATTTTTAGAGTAGAATCAACTGTTTTTTTCTTTTAGCCAAACTTTTTTTTTCCTAGAGAGAGAGGAAGAGAAAAACACACATCAGTTTGTTGTTTCACTTATTCATGCCCTCACTGGTTAATTATTGTATCAACCGGGGGTGGGGGGAGTGGGGGTGGGGTGGGGAATGGAACCTGCAACCTTGCATATGGGGACAGTGCTCTAACCACTGAGATATCCAGCCAGGAAAACATTCTTGGGAGCAGGTTTTAGGATTTTTTTCATTTAAAAAAAGTCCTCAAGTGATGCATTTTAAGAGTAATAGCAAGTCATAGAAGGAAGATATGAGAGTTTACGCAGGTTTTCACCTGATATACACATCAGATCTGTGAGGCTAGAAGTGTGTCTACAGTTCATTGTACCCCCAGGGTACACAGTGCCCATTTTCACTGGTGCATAATAGATAACTCAGTAAGTATTTGTTGAACAAAAGAGTTCAACCCAACCAATATTTTAAGCAGCTGTTATGTGCCAGGCACTATTATTATTAACTTTAATAAAAACATACTCTTATTTGGGTCCAGCACAAACAAATCTAAGCCCTACAACTCTAAGGCAGGAAGTATTATTCCCACTGGGGCAAAGGAAGAACCAGAGCCTCGAGGGTAATGGATGTTTTGCCAGTGTTCCCATATCTAGTAAATGACAGAGTCAGGATTTGAACCCATGTCCCTCTCATGCCATGGCAGAACTCAATGACCTCTACACCCTGCTTGCCTCACTGTCTATCATTAAGCCCTATTCATGCAGCTCAGCCTATGTTGCGATAGAAGGGATGAGAGCTGCACCCTTTCCTTCTCTCAATCAGTTTAGAGAGGTGCACACATTATTTCCCTCCACCCATGGAGAGTAACAGAGCTCCAGGGCCGGAGGAAAACGTGGAAGATGCCGGTCTCCCTGCAGATGCAGAAGCCTTGGGTGGAATTCGCAGAAGCCCCTCCCAGGAGCTATAATGAGCTCTCTGGTGAGTACAAGGGGCGAGTCCGCCCTGCCTGCGGTCATTGCTGGCCTTGCTAATTAGATCTCCTTTCATCTACTGAGCTCCAAGAGCTTTTACCCACATTAACTTGTTAATCTTAGCCCCATCCTTCTGATGCAGATGACAAGCATAATGAGGTCTAGTCAGGAGACAAAACAGAGCCAGGAGACAGCCCGGCAGAGCCAGAAGAAAAACACTGAGTAGCTTACACCTCCTTCCCCTTGGCTCATTGTCTCTCCTGCTGACAGAAGTGTTTTCAGCTTGCTTAGCCCAAGTCTGAAAATACAGCATAGTCAGTTTGAATCGTATGGCACAAATTTGGGTGTGAAAAATATCACTTTGTTTTTGTTTTAGCTTTAAGTTCAGCTCAGTCTAACTCGGGCCCTTCACTCTCACGGTCAATGGAAGCTTCTATCTCAGCTTTTACTGGTGCTAAGGACATCCATGTCCTCCAGGAACGCATCCGTTCTAAGGCCCCAAAGCAGAGGACACTTCTTCGTGGTCCCTGCCTGCAGTGGTGGATCTGTGCTGGCAGTTGCTGCAATGCCCATGATCTATGCCTTGAGGTTCCAGTGCTCCGATGCATGAACATTTAGGCCTGGTCAGCCACGTCTGTTGTCTAACGGCCACTCCTTGTACTGCTACAAGGAAATGAGGCTTGGGTCCCCCTTGGTGGCACCCTTAGATCGCCATCACCTCTTCACCTCAGAGAATCTGCTTCTACCACTTAAGGCCCTCCCATCTCTCTTCCCCTTTTAGGACATACTGTGCAATCTCCTCAATAAACTTTGGCTCTTACAAAGGCTAGGAAGAGTAATGGTCTCCTGGCAGCTTTGGTTCAGCAGATGCCCCTGAGGCAAGAGATGCAGTGTGTCAGACACCAGATCTTTCGTTCTATAGCAGAGAAAACAAAACACAATTAACGTGCCTTAAGTTTTCCCACCATCAAAGCAATGGCCCCAAAGAAGAAACAGGTGTATTAGTAGTTTGCTAGGGCTGCCATAACAAAATACCTCAGACTGGGAGACCTAACAACAGAAGTTTATTTTCTCAAAGTTTTGGAGACTAGATGTCCCAGATGCAGGTGTCAGCAGGTCTGACGTCTCCCGAGGCATCTCTCCTTGGCTCACAATGGCCTCCTTCTCACTGTGTCCTCACCTGGTCTTTCTGTACATGCCCAGCCCTGATGTCTCTTTCTGTGTTCAAATTTCCTTCTCTCGTGAGGACATCCATCCCGTTGGATTAGGGCCCACCCAAATTACCTCATTTTAACTTAATCACATCTTTAAGAAATTTATCTCCAAATATAGTTAAATTCTGAGATACTGGAGATGGGACTTCAGCATATGCATTTTAGGGGGACACAATTCAACCCATAACACAAAGTTTATGATTTTAAAAAAGATTCCCAATCTTTGTCCTGTGTAAACAGCAATCACCTCGGGTCAGGCTTTGGAATCTATGGACCTGGATTCAAATCCCTGCTTTAATGTCTCCTAGATGTGTGGCTTTAGGCAAGTTATTTAGTGTTTCTGGGCTTCAGTGTCCCCATCTGTAAAATGGAGATAACAATAGTATCAACCTTGGAAGGTGGTTCAGAGATTAAGTGAAAGTCAAATACTCAACATGGTGGCTGAAATATAGTAAATGCTCCATAGTGAAAGCTATCTGTTAGATGGGCCAGATACAGAAACCCAGGTACAGAAACTCACCAGGGCAGAAAGCCCCAGATGCCTACCAAGGGGCAAAACTGGGAAAATAAGAACCTTGTCCCCAGGGTAACCTATCCTCCCCTAGCATATCATGGTCATGAGGTTTAGACCCCCCTGAGCGTTCCTCCCTAAAGATAACACCTAGGCCTCAGTTGTATTTCAGCTCTAGGCCCAGATGAAACCAGGCAAGTGGCGCCTCAGGATTGGATACATTGACTAATGACCCCCTGCCCTCCCAGTGGAGACCGTGACCCTGAAAGAGCACACCTGGAAAGCTAATGAATATTCTATTGAGACACTCCCCTGAGATCTCCCCTAAGATTCTCACCTGCAAGAAAGAGATAAATATGCTCAGGACAAAGGACCCAGTGGAAGCTCCCCACCAGGGGAGCAATGGGCAGTGGCAGCTCTTCCTAGCCTAACCTCCGAACCTCTCTTCGAGGTCCGCTTCTCCCTCTCTGACTTCTCAGGGAGCCAAAGCAGCCCCGCCTAGGTTCTCCTGTTGCTTCTATGTTCTTTTTTGTTTCACTGTCCCAACTATATTTTTCTGCCATCATGGACCCAATACCCTTTGATACAGTGCTGTGTAGCCCTTCCCTTTGGATATCCCCATCCCCTTTTAATAAATTTAATTTTTCTTTATTCACTGTCTGAGATGGCTATTTAGCCTGCCCGCATACCACCAACCATTAACTTTTCACTATCTTTATCCACCCCTTCCCTGATTAATTCTAACTCTACCTTGAAATCTCAGCACATAGGCCACTTTCTCCAGGAAGTCCTCCCTGATGTTCCAAGCTTTGGTTGGGAGCAGCTCTTTGATACCTCCCTAACCATAACACTTAACACACTGGGCTGTAAAGGTCCACTGAAGTGTCTGTATTCAGCAGCACAGGGAATCCTGCAGGAAGCAGGTCTCTAGTTCACTTGCCTTCCTCACAGCTGACTGTCAGGTTGGCATGTCTGTTATTATAAGCTGCTGGATGCCGAGAAAATGGTATAGGAAAGAAGGAAGGGAGGGCTGCATGATGTGGGGGAGTAAGGATGCCACAGAGCAGGGTTCTCCACCTTGGCACCATTGATTGACATTTTGGCCGATAATTTTTTGCTGAGGGGACTGCCCTGTGCATTGGAGGAGGGCTAGCAGCATCTCTGGACTCTACCCACTAGATGCCAGTGGTACCACCACCCTCAGCATTGTGATGACCCAGAGTGTCCCCAGACACTGCCTAATGCCTTCCAGTGGGGAATGGGGGAAGACACACAAAAAATAGCCCTATTTGAGAACCACTGCCTTAGGCTTAGTAACTCTAAGGCTTAGGATGGTTTGCACATGATAGCATGCATTAGAACCCCCTGCACTGGAATCTCAGAAACACGGACTGGTGGGCCTCTGCTAGGGTCTAAATGTGTCGCCCTCAGATTCTTATGTTGAAACCTAGTCCCCAAGGTGATAATATTAGGAGGAGGGGCCTTTGAGAGGTACTAGGTCAGAGGCCTCATGAATGGGATTAGTGAGTTTATAAAGAGGCCCCACAGAGCTCCCTCATCTCTTCCACCCTGTGAGGATGCAATGAGGAGTCTGAGACCCAGGAGAGGGCCCTTACCCAACCATGCTGGCACTCTGATCATGGACTTCCAGCCTCCAGAACTGTGAGGAGTAAATTTCTGTTGTTTATATGCAGCCCAGCCTGTGGTATTTTGTTATAGCAACCCAAACAGACTAAGCTTCATTCCCAGAATTTCTGATTCGGTATGTCTGGGGTGGGGCCTGCAAACGTACATTTCTAGTGAGGCACTGCTGGTGCTGCTGGTCCAGGGCTGCTTGGGAACCCCTGCCTCAGAGGCAGCAGAGCACTGGTCTCAGAACATTGAGAGACATGTGCTGAGTAAGTTTTGGCCCGAGACTAGAACTGGCAGGGTAAAGAGAAATCCCCAGACTCAGGCCCTGGAGGAACGTATTTACACAGGTTCTCCCTCAGGCTCAGGCAACAAGGAGACTGTAGGGACAGAGGAAGGGGGAGAAAGGGAGGGGCATTAAGTCAGATCAGGCTGTGTGTCAGGAAGACAACACTAGGTGAAGGCAAGGGGATGGAAGGGGCCCTGCCCCAACCAGTTTTACCCATAGACTCCAGCCTTCACCAACATTAATTCAATACAGATTTAGTGAGTACCAGCTAGGTACCAGGCACTCTTCTGGGTGTAGGAATACATGAAGGACATAAAAGGAAAAAATATCCTTTCCCTCCTGGAGCTTACATTCTGATGCAGTGAGAGAGAAAGCAATGATACTAAGCAAATTGTGCAACATGTTAGAGAGCAATAAATTCTATGAAAAAAATAGAGTAAGGAAGTGAGAAGGTGATTGCAATTTTAAATAGGGTGGCTAGCAGGGGTGTCCAGTAAATGTTGAATAATTGGCTTTCTGGCGGGGGAGGGCAGGGGATGTCTTGATTTGTAGCAATGGCCAATTACAGTGGTGTAAATATTCCTGTTGTGGCAGATTGCAAGCAATGAATGTGACATCATTAAACATGAAATCAGGAAGAAGTGCGCAGTAGCACAACATTTTATATATACCTACTCTACAGATACAATAGATGTAAATAACCTCAAGTATAGGTGACGGTAAATGTAAAATAATTAAGAAGTGATGACTTGGAATATTTTAAATCTTGGTTTCTACTCTAGTTTTTTTAATTTGAAGTTTACATAATTTAACTTTCCTTAATGACTATGTATATGACCTGGCTCACAGATTTCCTGAAAATTTAACAATCAACTTCGAAGAGCTGCTGCGAGCCAGCTCCAGGACACCGCTGGTGGTTAGGAAAGGCCATGTTGAGAAAATGGCATTTGACAGAAAACTGAAAGAGGTGAGGGTGTAGGTGTGCAGTTATCTGGGAAGTAGCATCTTGGGTCTGGTGTGTCCACATGGCCATGCCCTTACACATACTGCCCCCGGGCCTGGAGAATCTCTGTCATCACTGCCTAGTGACAGCCTCTGGGGCCAAGCTCACAGATGACCTCTTGGGTAAAGTTCCCTAAATCCTATCTGGAAACACAGGTGGTTATGAAGCTGTTGTGAATAAATGAATGACCATAAGCAAACAAATGATTTCCCTGCATGATCCATAGCACTTTAAACCTAGTTGTGTAGCCCATTTCATTAGTATTCTGATGGTTGCTATCTTCCTGTGGAGCCCTTATTCTGGTATATGAAAACACCAGGCTCATAGTTAATGTCTTATAAGTGCTCAGTTCTCTAGTGGACCAACACTGATCTCGATCTGGGGTGGTTAAGGCACGAGTGTGTTTCAGTGACTGCCCTTCTGTTGGGTGAAGGCCATGAGCAGAGTCCACACTGCTGGCATGACCACCTCTCCCTCCCTGCACAGGTGAGGCACAGGAGAGCCCAGTCAGGCCACAGCCACAGTTATTCACAGCAGCAGCCACCGCCTGCCCGGCCACAAGCTGGGGTTTTATTTAGGTCATGTTACTTAACCCTCACAGCAATCAAGCAGGTGGGTGTTCTTATCCCCATTTTACCTATGAGCAAAATGAGGCTTCGAGAGGCTGGGTGAGTCACACAAGGTCACCTGGTCAGTAAGTGGCAAAGCTTTCACTTTGCTACATAGGGTGAGTAAGAACTGGTTCCAAGTAGGAAGGAGGTCAGTCATGTAAAATATTAACTGCAATGATACCAGGCGGCAGGGCTGAGTGCTCATTAGAACCGCCAGGCACGCTCAGGAGCACAGGCGAGGAACCCTGTGGCCCCATGAGGGGAGGGAGGACAGGCGGCACTCTCCCCTCAAAAGCTGCAGCTTGAGCTTAGACTTCTGGATGGGGAAGGTGTGGGAGCTCTGGGTCTTCCTGTTGGGAACACACTTGTTAAGGGAAGCTTAGGAGAGAGTTTTTTCATGAAGCTGGCTCAGGATCTCCCCCAAGCTCCCCTAAGTACCATGTATTCATTTATCTATTCACTGAAACAAGCTGGGATAATGTTTTTTGTTTTGTTTGTGTTAAAATGATAAAGTGCTTTATTCTCGTTGGAAAGCTACAAACAGTTTTTAGAAATATACACAGGATAATTCAGTTAGAGAAGTTCAATTTAGATGTTAGTGTACAAGCTTAAAAATTTTGGAGGGTGCTACTCTAACAATACATCTGTGATGGTGTCACTTAATGCTAACAAGACTGTACAACTCAATGTCCTGGTGTCCCAGATGGCAGTCACGTGCTGGGAACAGTCACTGAGTGCTTGAGGCATTGTTGCTTTTCTTGGGATAATGTTTTTTAAATACTAACTTTTTTCTTTTCCTGATATTTCCCCAGTGAGGCAATAGCCTGGTCTGAGTCCATGCCTGGGGGAGGGGAATTACAGGAAGGAAGGCTTCAAGAGCCGGAGGCAGGTCTCTTCCTGGTCTTGCTTTCCAAAATCTGAACTCTTAAGCGAATGGAGAAGATTGGGATATCCCCAAGATGTCTGGGGAAAATACATTAAGGAGAGATAAAAGATTCCTCCAGTCCAGCTGGGTGTGGGGAAGTAGATGGGAAGCCAATGAGAGCAGGCATGGGATGGTCTCAGAACAAGGGGCAGGGGTTGGGGGGTGAGCTATGGGTCCTCAAATAGCTTTGGTGATCCCAGAGGCAGGGTTGCTCTACTTCTTTCCCAGGCAGAGGCCTGGGGGACAGAGGGAGGCCCCATGAGGGACAGGCTGCAGAGATGAGGCCTCAGACAGACCCAGAGATATTTCTGTGCTTGAGCCTGTACTGAGGGAGCAGAGGCTCCTGTGCCCAGGGGAGACATGTAGGGCCTGGAGAGCCCTGCCGGACCTGGGGGCATTCTGAGGGGAACAAGGTCTGTGGGGGCTGCTGCCTTAGGACCAACCAGGATGCTGGGCGGTCCTATCAGTAGCCTTATGGACCAGTGAAATAAGAACCAGCTTCCAGGCCTCTGTTCCAAGCCCTGGCATGATGTGATTTATTGAAATTTAGCCACAACCCCAGGAAAAGGGAGAGGGAAACCCCAAATTGACTGTTTCAGTTTCTTTCACCCTGGGGGTATAATGGGTCAAAATTAAAATTAAGTTGAGTTATAGTCATAAACTGCCGAAAATATTTACTGAGTCCCTAAGATCCTTGGCACTGGGCTAGGCACCAGGGGTGGAGGGTGGAGAAAAGACATGAGTAAAATAGGGGCCTGTCAGTGGCCCCTCTGTCTGCATTCCTGAATTAGAAGTGATGCCAGGGCTTGACCTCCATACACGGTCCTCTATTGTGTGCAATGGTAACCACCCTTGTTTATTAGGTGCTTAGTTTGTGCTAATACTTGTACTAAGGGTGCTCTTCATTCCATTTTAGACAGGTTTCTGGTGCTAAGAGACATTGAGAAGTTTTTGCAAGACCACACAGCCAGTAATTTTCTCAAGACCACACAGCTAGTAAAGTGGCCAAGTTGGGATTCAAACTTAGATGTCTGCCAGGGGTTAAATTGTGCCCTCTTAAAAAAACACTAAAATCCTAACTCCCTCACAGTACCTGTGAATGTGACTTCATTTGGAGAGAGGGTCTTCTCAGAGGTAATCAAGTTAAAATGAGGTCATTAGGGTGGGCCCAATCCATTATGACTGTGTCCTTATAAAAGGGGGAAATTTGGACATAGACACAGGCCTAAACACAGGGAGAAGGCCATGCAAAGATGAAGGCAGAGAACATGGTGATGCATCTACAAACCCAGGAACACCAAAGATGCTGCAAGCCACCAGAAGCTCGGAGAAAGGCATGGAACAGATTCTCCCTCGAAGGCCTGAGAAGGGACCAACCCTGCCAACACTTTGATCTCAGGCTTCTAGCCTCCGGAACTGTGAGACAATAAATTTCTGATGTTTAAGCCACCCAGTTTGTGGTACTTTGTTACGACAGCCCTGGGACACACTAATGCAGTGGCTGACTCGAGAGTGACTTCAACCAAGTTCTACAGCAATTTTGCTGAACCCTATGCTGCCGTTACAGCTGGATTCCACGAACAGAATATCTCTCTCTGCTCTATTTACCCTCATCTCCTCCAGTCTCCTTTGCACTATTTTATCTGTATTTTTAATCAAAGACATCTCTACTCTTTCTTATCAAAGACCTGACTCGGGTGCCCTATGATCTACTTTCCTAGGTTACTGGGAATTTTGGAAACAGCTTGAACTCTCAGACCTCAGGAGTGTGGCTCATGCCGCTCCCTGCCTGACGTGCCCTCCTCTGTATGTCTGTGTGACCACCTGGAGAGCCTTAGTCGTCCCTCAAGGGTGAGTTCCTCCAGCCCCTTCCATAAAACCACCCCTCAGTCCGATTCACTGCCTCCCTCCTCTAGCACCAACAACAGGAGAACATTTTCCCATGGACTCATTGTTGGTAATGGACATGGTTGCCTTCCTGGTACCTTGAATGCTTCTTGCAGGCCCAGGAATAGTAGGTGTTTTAAAAAAGGCCCCACGTTTTAAGACAACTGAATCTGTAGACTTCAACCTGAAGTTCCTCACCCCTTCTTTCCCTTCTCGTTTCTCAAATTCACCTTCCCATGAAAAATAAATATCTTCGAATTACTCTACTCTTGGCATACATATCTATCCTATTAGCAGATTTTCAATCCAGGCAAGCAAAGCTAACCCACTTCCTTCCTCTCTCCTTCCTGTATTTTGACAAGGTTTTGTCATCTTCTTGAGCCGCAGCACAGCCGATTCAGCAGGAGAAGCATTTTATTTTGGCATTGGAGGATGGTGTTGGTGGGAACCTTCTATCCGTATACTCTAAGAACACAAACTGAACAAAAACATTCAGGTTTAGGCCATGGATCCTGTCCAGTTTCTTGTTCCTGCAGGACTGGCCTGCAGGCTGGCTCCCTGAAAGCACAGGAGTGAGGACCAAGGGGGCTGCTGCTGCCCAGTGGGACACCTGCCCTCCGCAGCTGCAGGGGTTTGGAGTTGCTGCAGGCCTGGCCCTTTGCAGGGACTGAGCTGAGAACTCTTCTCCTTTTTGGAAAAACAAATCAACCTCCTGTGAGATCTCAGTGTAGACAGGTCTTCCTTGAGAATAATTCATTCCGACTTAGGCCTGTCTACAGTCGATTTCTGCCTTGGACCTTTGGAAGTTAAGGCCACTCCCTGCTGCCATGGGCTGCTTCTCTGAGAAGGCTCAGAGCTCTGAATATGTAAGAGTTCACCTAAGAAGCCTGTACTTGCCTGACCAAGGGGAAAGGTGATGACTTAAATACTCTTATCCATCAACACAGCCCAACAGGGCTGCAGGCACAATTTAATCTAACAAGCATTTAAGGACCTCCCACTGCATGTTTAAAGCCTGGAGCTAGCTCTGCACTAGGAAAGGGGTGGTGGGAGATTTTTCTCTTGCTGCTTTTTAAATCCTGTATCAGACAGGCGATACTCTATGCTGATATACAAGACCCCAAAGTGCAGTGGCTTTTGTAAGATAGTTTAGTTCTGCTTCAGGTACTGGTCCAGAGGTAGGTAGTCTGATAGGGTGGTCCTGCCACATTCATTGTGCATCTTACTTCTTCCTGTCCTACCCAAACCTCTGTATCCCAGTCAGGGTAAGAGAGAAAGGAAAGTGCTTACCCACTGTTCCACTCACATCCCACTGGCTACAGATCAGTAAGGTGGCCACCTCTCACTTTAAGAGACATTGGGAAATATGGTCCCCAATGGAGCTAGCCTATGTGCCTAGCTAAAAATAAAAAAAATTTCTTTATTGAAGAACAAATATTGATGGGTATGTACTAGTCTCTGCCAACCTTTCATTTATTCATCCAATCAGCAATTATTTGAGTGCCAGTCATATGTTTGGCACTGTTTTTTCTCAGTTGCTTATAATTCACTGGTAGTTAGGAACATATGCTCAGCTGAAAAGTCACATTGTACTGTATTCCCTAATTAGGAGTTCAAATGCTGTGGATCTTCAGGGAAGGAAAGACTCCTTCTGACTGCAGGGATTCATCCATTTGTTCAATATATTTATTGAACATTGTGCTAGGCAGCCTCTGGCCCCAGTGATCACCCCCCTCCTGGTATTCATGTCCTGGTGCAGCCTCCTTTCCTGAGTGTGGGCTGGACCTAGTGATCTGCTTCTAACAAACAGAATACAGCAAAAGTGGTGTGAGGTCGCTTCTGAGATTAAGTTACAAAAAGACCGTAACTCCCATCTTGCTCAAATACTCCCCTTTCTTTGTGTGTGAGCCCTTCCCACCTCTGTCTCTGCCTTGACTCTGGAATAATCCAGCTGCCATGTTTTGAGTAATGCTATGAAGAACCTTCTGTGGCAAGGAAATAATAGCTTGTCAAGAGCCCACAAGGACCTGAAACCTGCCTACAACCATGTGACTGAGCTCGGAAGTAGATTTTCCAAGGCCTGCCAACAGCCTCCTGAGTGAGCTTGGAAGCAGGTCCCTGAGTTGACCCCTAGGATGACTGCAACCTGGCTGACACCTTGAGCACTGCCTTGTGAGAAACCCTGAGCCACAGTCACCCAACTAAGCTGCACCTTCACCTGAATCCCTGCCTCACAAAAACTGTGAGATAATAAATATTGTTGTTTTAAGCTGCTGTATGTCAAGGTAATTCCTTAGACAGCAATAGATAACTGATGCAAGTACCTACTATTTCAGGTAGTGTGCTAGGCCATAAGAATGCGAAAAATGAGTGGTGTCTGGGCACTGTGTTTGGGGAGAAGAAGAGACAGGTGTCTACACAAGCACAGTCCTTACAGCACAAGTGGTAAGTGCAGTGATGGAGATGTGCTGAGCATGACATAGGAGCACAAAGGAAGAGCTCCTTATCCAAGCAGGGAGGGAGATGAGGAAAGTCATCCTGAAGAAGACCCTATTCCAGGAAAAATTGGAGGAGGATCATTCCATGGGGAGGGGACCTGAGTAAGGCCTGGAGGTGGAATGGCGTGGTGTCTGCATAAGAACACAGCACCCCCTCCCTTCCTCCCTCTTCCTTCCTTCTTTCCCTCCTTTCTTCTTCTCACTCCTTCCCATCTCTTTCTTTCAGTGTGCAAAGCAAGAGGCGAAAACAGACGAGACAACTAGACACTTAATTGTCTAGTCTTATACCAGTGATTCATTTTAAAGTAATCAATATAAAATCTTGCTTTGAGTGAAAGGAGGTGAAAACAAAAGAGTTAATAAAGGAACTAGTATGTTCTTCTCAACAGTCCAACTCCTGAATTTTAAGAAGCCAAATTTAATTATCTAGAGAACACAGACGTGTGTCATTTGCTTCATTGTTTTGCTCATAAAACTGAGTGGAAAGCGAACTGTTGACATATTTCCATGGAAAATTTTTGTGGTTCCTATTGAAAAACCGGCTCAGGTGATGTTTGATGCTTTTACAACTGAAAAATTGACCCTTCCAGTTTTAGGGTTTCATGAGCCTGTATTTTGAAAATCTGAGCAGGGGCCTGGGAAGCATTGCATCTTTTTTATTTAGTTGATTGTTTCCCTTCCTTTTCCTCCCTCCCTCCCTCCCTCCCTCCCTCCCTCCCTCCCTCCCTCCCTCCCTCCCTCCCTCCCTCCCTCCCTCCCTCCCTCCCTCCCTCCCTCCCTCTCACTCCTTCCCCATCTCTTTCAGTTCTTTGAAATGTTGAGGTTTCCATAACATTTCTGGGCTCTAATCATCACCTTCCAAGGGATGAAAAGGAGCTGAAAGCACTCCTCTTCCTCCTGCCTGGGGAATTGGCTCTGAAGATCCTTAGCCTGGTCTTTTGAAAGGTCTGTATCACTACTGCTCATGAGTGAGTGTAATGATTCAATTCAGCAGGTAACAAGATTATTTGGACCAAAATGGCTATGAAACTAAGCTTGTGGATAATGGTTGGTCCAGAATAGGAAGAAATAAAAATATTTAAATTAACTTTTAAAATTAAAATGTTTTATAATACCATTTCAGAATGACTTTCTGCATATGGAATCCACAATTATTAACATGAAATAAGGGTCATGTGCCCCCTTGCACAATTCCTTGAGTCCAAAGTCCCTGCTCATGCCTGTGGGGGCAGGTGTTTTGAGTAAACTCCTAGAAACAAAATACCACTTGCTGTGTTGGGTTATGCTGGATGTTGCATAATCCCCTTCCAGATGTAATCAGGTACCCTTCTTGTATCATGGAGTTATTCCCTCCTCTGAGCCTCATATATGAGTGGCTTGTGCCTCTGTTACTACTTGCAGGAATGATAGTAAAATGCTGTCAACTGAAAAGGCAAAGGAATCAACCAGGCAGAAGGGACATGGAACTGGGACACTATCCTGGAGTCTCTCTTCTATGCCAGCTATCACCTCTTTTGGGGAGGCCTGGGGGTTCCAGAGGAGGGGCTGGGTGTCAAGAGGATCTCTAAGGGTTCCAGGGTTCCTTGAGGCTCAGATTTGTATAGGCTGAAAATTTGTTTTAACATCTATTTTCCCCACCAGACCATGAGCAGTTAGAAGGTATGGGCCCTATTTTCTCATCTTTGTCTATTACCTAACACAATGTCAGCCCATAGCAGGTGCTTAGTAAATATTTGTTGGGTGAAATAAAAATATACCTGTTTACTTAGACACTCAGTATTTACTGAGGCTCTGCCTTGAGTTAGACACTGCATTAGGCACTTTAGGAAATGTGAAGAGAAATAAGAGTCGGCTTGGCGTGGTTCAGTGGATGAACATCAACCTAGGATCCAGGAGATCATGGTTTGATTCCCAGTCAGGGCCCATGCCCAGGTTGCGGGCTCGATCCCCAGCAGGAGGCGTGCAGGAGGCAGCTGATCAATGACAATTCTCTTATCACTGATGTTTCTATCTCTCTACCTCTCCCTTCCTCTCCCTGAAATCAATAAAGACATATTTAAAAAGAAAAGAAAAGAAATGAGTCGGCTTTTACCTTTGATATGCTTTCAGTGTAGTTGCTAGACTCTGGTAGAAACTGTCTCATACATCTTGGTATCTCAGTGCTCGGTACAGAACTTGGCCAGAATAGGTACTCAGTAAACATCTGTCAGCTAACTCTAACTTCAAGTGCCTGAGCCAGAAGAGTTGCTTCAGACTTGTCACTCATTGTCCACCCCTCCAAATCTGCCAGCCCAGCAAACTCAGTCCCGCAGAATCGCTCCCAGTGATCCAACAAACTATTATGCTTAGCCAGGAACAACAGCCACTAGGAAAATATCGCATCACTTTTCATCTGAGTGTCTCAAAAGGAACTGAGGTATTCAAATAAGGTCACAGTTGTCCCAATCAGATCCTCTTTTCAAAGGAATTACAGGGTTGGGAGCCAACAGCGACCACATACACCTTTGCAGTCATCAGAATCAGTGTTCTCGACATTGAAAGTAAAATCAAATAAACAAGGTTGTGTTGTGCACTTCCCTGACCCAGACTTTCAGGAAGGAGCTGACACACTGCCCAGACTCGCGCTCACCCACATAGCTCCGAAGCCAAACAAACTCGAGAAGAGGAGCTCGTGTTTTCCCAGCTGTATGATGCACTCACTTCACCAAACGACTGGCCAGAAAACAAGAAAAAGAAAAAAATATGCCTGGTGCAGACCAGGCAAGGAAAGAATTGCTTCAGCTGGCCTTTGTATTTTGTTGTTGTTGTTTTCATGAAGCATCAAGAAATAAAAAAAAGGGGAAAGTTAGATTTATGACTCCTTAGTTACCAAAGAGAAACAATATATATATATGTTTTTCTTTTAAAGATCTGATCATGTTATTACCTTGCTTAAAAACTTCTACTTTATAATCTTTGGTATCCCTTCCAGGTCTTTTACGACGTGTTAAAAACAACCTTTCTAGCCCCATCTGCCCCATTTCCTCCCACTCAAAGCTGTCTGGAACTTTGGCAGGCTCCCATTGTCTAAAAACTTCATGTGCTTTCTTGCCCACATGCTTCTGCTCATGCTATTCCTTCTGCTGGTGATACCCTTCCTTGCCTTTATCTCTAGGGAATCTAACTCATCTTTCAAGACCAGTTAGAAGAGCATTTTTCACTGTCACTCACCCCAGTAACAGAATTAGCTGCTTTTACATCTGTCTCCCTGTAGGACGACTTCCTGTGTACCTCCTATTGTACTTATCCCTGTATCATTCATTCATTCATTCAACAATATTGTCTTTGTACTTTGCACTGATATGCTGCTAGGCACTGGGGATCCAGGTATAAAAGTCCCTAACTAGTGGGGGACTCAGACAAATAAATCAACTGTTGCAAGACAGAATTATAAGTTCTTTGGTAAAGATAAGCACAGGTGCACTGGAAAATCAGAGGGTCACTTACCTCAGTCTGAGGGGTGGGGAGGATTTAAAAGGCTTCCTGGAGGAGGTGGCACCTGAAGATCCCAAAGAACAAGGAGTTTTTGTCTCCATCTCCTCATTCATGGCTGAGTACTCGATCCTTGAGTAGAGAGGTCAATCATAGATCATATCAAATCAGGCCATTTATTTCACACATTTATTGAACTCTTTGCTAGGAGACAAGCACTGTTGCTCCCAGGGGCAACTTGGGGCTAGGGAGCATCAGTTGGGAGGGAGAGATGTGGATGAGGGAAATTTTAGAGGAAATCGAGGATGATTCCCCGGTTTCTAGCTTAGGCAAATGGGTGGATAGTGGACCTGGGCTGCCACACGCAGGTGTGCAGCTTGTGGACTCATGACAAGCAGGGCAATGCGGTGGGAGGAGCAGATTCAGCGGGGAAGTCTCATTGTTCCTATGACAGCCGCCAACACGACGTACGATGTTGGCATGGACTGGAGCTGAGAGAACTGTTTTGTTTTCTTAAGGCAGGTCTTCTGTGCTCTGCTGGGTGGACGGGGAAATCCACTTTCTGCTGCATTCACTTGGCTCCTTATTTTCAGCATCGAGAGTCTCTACGGTGAATCAGTCAGGTCTTTCCCACGTCTCCTCTGTCTTTAGATCATTTTTGATGCCTCTACCAGAGGAGGTGTTAGGATTTCTGGCTTAAATGAAGCTTGAAAATTAGGTGTGAAGTGGAATAATTTATTCAGTTATTAGTATTAATTATTAACGAATAAATGGGGTTATTATAACATCTATTATTACTATTAACCAAAACTTGGCTGTAGTTATTAGAGTTAATCCAAGCTACAGTTGGATCATCTCACAATAGTGGTGATCTCATATTAACCTGAAGTTTTATTTTCTTTACTTTGATCCCATTTTTCCTTTTACATAGTGGACGAAATCTAAGCAGGAATTTGGATGGCAAAAATTCTTTACCAAAGGAAATAATCCCTTCAGAAATGTTTTAATGCATCCTAAATACACCCCAAGGAATTCTCTCCTTTTGAAAGGTCTGACTCTCTAAAACACCCCTTGGATTACCACCACTTGACTTCCTATTACAGTTAGCAAGAAACATAAATCTTTTAATAAATGTACTGGTTTAAAGTGTACCCAGAACTTTCAATAAAATCAGCTCTTCATTATCTTTGATTGCTGTTCATTGCCTTTTCCATCTCTTTCTAGAAATACTGGGCCCCAGCATATGTATCCCATAAAAGCAGATAATGCGTCTACAGAAGACAGCCGGGCAGAACATTTCACTGTCATTCCTATGTGCTGCCTGCTTTTCCTACTCTTTCTGTTTTCAGTTCTACTCCTTTCCTTCTTTTGGTATCTTGTTCTCCAAATGTGTTTCTCTTTTAAGCTACTTGATTTGTGGACTGTATTATCTTCTTGTTCATAGTTTAGATAGAATATTAATACATTAATAACTTTGGATTCCAAACACCTGTCTTTTGTGATTAAGCAGGAGAGAGGCAGGAGGTAACGTTTACCTTTGCATTATCTGCGTGTAAAGGTTTGCCGGGCACATGTATAATATGCAAGGCAGTGAGTACAGTTAGCCTTTTTAAGAGGAACAAATGGTTGTAGAAGCACTATTTCCACAGTATCATCTTTAATTACTTGGCATTTTTATCTCTTCATGAAAGCAGATCCTCTAAGGCAATGGTCTTCAAATTTTTGCCTGTGTACTCCTCCAGAATTTTTGAAAACTATATACCCCTCACCCATTTTTAAATAAACATTTGAAAAGTTTCATGATAAGTTTAAATAGTTGCAAAGGATGTGATTTCTGACTTGTTATAAATATCGCCATTTAAAAATAAAACTCTTCCACTACTCTCTTAAATATTTCTCAAGGAATTCTAAACATCGCAGCAGTTTGATTCCAATCGCCATGAATTGATATCCATCACCTTTTCATTAAAAAGTATGTGAACGAGCTTCTTTTTAAACGTTTTCACCATTTTTCTCCATTCCACTTTGCCAACAGAATTTTTTTCTAAAATAATGTTTTAGGGCTTGAAGGTCTTTTATTGGTCACTCCCCGTACCTCTCTCCACACACACACACACACACACACACACACACACACACACACACACAAAAGTTGAGGGCTGCAAAGTGTTTTAACATTTTTTCTTCTGGAAGTAGTTATCACTAGCACAGAATTAGTCAAAACAACAAATATTGCAAAGTTGATGCACAATTATTAAACATAAAGAGTAAATTTTTCTTGGGATTGCATTCATTAATAAGCTGAGTGGCTCTTTTCAATTGTTCCTTGTATGCGTGGGTGAGTTGTTTATTGCTAGAATGAGATTCACTGCCACATCCATTCTATTCTATTTATTGTTTTTACAGATATAGGCCTTGAGAAACCATGTTTACATAAGTAAGTAGGTGAGAATGGTTTAATAGCATTGCCACTCAAGTCTAACCTATTTCAGAGGTACAGTGTAAGACAAACATCACATAGTTACCATAAAAAATATTTCTAATGATTGACCAGCTGACAATTTAATTAGCCACCCTTCAACTCTGTTGAAAGCAAAGAGTTGGGGACCACATGATTTGCAAAAGAACTTATTTCAGTCATCAGAATCCCATTAAACACTAATATTTGGAGCTGTCCTTCTGTAGCACAGAGGTTTCTTACACTTTAGAGTGATGCACCGGGGTAGTTTCTGGTTGGGCAGCAGGTGTGCCTTTCTTTTCTAAGGTGGGAAGGGGACATGATGAAAGGACAGGATGGAGAGAACATATGAAGAGTCCTCAGACATATTAATTTTTGGAAAGAGTACTTATGGTAGCTGAGGCTCTGAAATGGATTCTTTAAAATTATCTTTTTGCACATATCCTTTGGAAAGACCTCAAATAGTATATCAAATTGAAAACACTGTTATAAAGTTCTCTGCCAAGTACCACCATTTCTTCACTTGATAATAGAGCTTTTTCTTTTCTCAGAACACCCATTAATATCTGGAAGAACAATGTTTCTTGGAATAGTCCCTGGGAAATGATACCTTAGAGGTTTATTTAAGAAATATTAATTGGCTTCCTAATTAGATAAGAAAATCTAAAGCTGTGAGCTGGAGGTTGTTGCAGGAGAACAGATATGATGATGATGATGATGATGATGGTGGTGGTGATGATGGTGATAATGATGATGATAATGATGATGATAGTATTATTATTAATTGTATTTGCTTCACATAGCAGAAACCCCAACAAATATTGGCAAATACCAGTAAGGAGATATCTGGCTCATACAACAACACATTTCTTGGCAGGCAGCCATGGACTAAAATAGCAGCTCAACAATGTCAGTAAGTACCCAGTGTTTTCTATCTTGCCACCCCATCTCCCTTCACTTGCAATCTTTGTGCTGGTTACCTCATGACTGCAAGATGGCTTCTCTACCTCTGCCCTCACAGCAGAGTTCCAGGAAAGGTATAGAGAATGGAGAGAAGAGTAAGGACTTGCTGCTCAGAAGCTCTGCCTTTTTATTTGGAAAAGTCAAGGACTTCTCTCTACATCTCCTTGGCCATAACTGGATTTTGTGGTCACCCTAGCTAAAGGGTAACTGAAAGTTTGAGTATTATTTCCTTTTCTACCCTCTCTAGTAGAGGAAGGCAAAGAACAAGACACTTGAGAATAGATTCCGAGTGAACCAACTCTTAGGATCTGCCACACCCTCTTATTCTGAGCCAGGCATTTTATTTTATTTATTTATTTATTTTAAATTTATCTTTATTGTTGAGAGTATTACAGGTGTCCCATTCTGCTCCCCCCCCCAATTGACCCCCTCCACTTCCCTCCCACCCCCTTCCCAGGCCTTCACCCCGTTATTAACTGTGTCCATGGGTTATACATATAACTTCTTTGGTTAATCTCTTCCCACCCTCCACCCCCCCTCCCTCATTCCCCTGAAATATGATCATCTGTTACATGTGTCAATGTCTCTGGATCTATTTAGTTCATCAGATTCTTTTGTTCATTAGCTTTTTGTTAAAGAAGACCCTTCAACATTTCCTGTAGTGCTGGTTTGGTGGTGATGAACTCCTTTAGCTTTTTCTTGTCTGAGAAGCTCTTTATTTGACCTTCAATTCTAAATGACAGCTTTGCTGGGTAGAGCAATCTTGGTTGTAGGTGCTTGTTTTTCATCACTTTGAATATTTCTTGCCACTCCCTTCTGGCCTGCAAAGTTTCTGTTGAGAAATCAGCTGACAGTCGTATGGGTGCTCCCTTGTAGGTAACTAACTGCGTTTCTCTTGCTGCTTTTAAGATTCTCTTTTTGTCTTTAACCTTTGGCATTTTAATTGTGATGTGTCTTGCTGTGAGCCTCTTTGGGTTCCTCTTGTTTGGGACCCTCTGTGCTTCCTGGACTTGTAAGTCAATTTCTTTCCCCAGGTAGGGGAAATTTTCTGTAATTATTTTTTCAAATAGGTTTTCAATTCCTTGGTCTCTTTCTTCCCCTTCTGGCACCCCAATAATACGAATGTTGGGTCTCTTGAAGTTGTCCCAGAGGCTCCTCATACTATTTTCATATTTCTGGATTCTTTTTTCTTTTTGCTCTTCTGGTTGGGTGTTTTTTGTTTCCTCATGTTCCAAATTACTGATTTGATTCTCAGCATCCTCTACTCGGATTCCCTGTAAATTATTCTTCATTTCAGTTCCTGTAGCCTTCATTTCAAATTGGTACTTTATTATGTTATCGATTTTCTCAGTTATTTCCCTAACAGTCTGCTTAAACATCCTTATAACCAAAATTCTGAACTCTCTATCTGTTAGCTCTCTTGGATCTATTTCATTTAGTTCCTCTTCTAGAGATTTCTTCTGTTGTTTCCTTTGTGACATCTTTCTTTGCCTCCGCATTTTGGCTGCTTTCAGGTGTTTGTTTCTATGTAGTAGGTAGAGCTGCTATGTCTCCTGGAATTTGTAGAGTGGCTTTGTGTAGTAGGTGTCCTATAGGATCCAGGGGCTCAGCCTCCCCAGTCACCTGAGCTGGGCCTTCTAGGTGCTCCCCTGTGTGGGCTGTGTGCACTATCTTATTGTAGTTGAGCCTTGGTTGCTGTTGGTATCCCTGGGAGGAACTGACCCCCAGGCCAGTCAGCTGTGAGGACCAGCTGCAACTACAGCCAGAGAGCTGCTGTGCTGGAGACACCCCTATGGAGCAGGATTTACTTCAGTGGAGTTTTGGTGTTCACCAAGTGTACCCCTTGAGTGTCACTCTTGGATGTGGTAGGGTTGTAATCCAGTGTGGTAGAGTCTGAGCACCAGGAGCACTGTCTCTGGGGCCTCCCGGGAGGTGCAAAGTCAGCCTGTGCCAGTGCCTTGCCTAGGGCCACCCAGCATGAGCTACACAGCAAACCGTAGATGGCTGCTACTTGTGCTGGGCTTGGCAGTGTCCAGGAGAGGCCAAGCTAGGAGCCAATGCAGCTGCTGCTAGTGCCCGGCCTGGGGCCACTTATCAAGCCGTATGGGGCCAGCTGCTGCTTGTTTGAGAGATTTTAGGAAAGTCCTAAGCATGAGGCTTGAGAGGCCACTTGGATAGAAAAGCCCCTGGAAATGGCCTGGATGAGCTGCAGGTGCGGAGGGGCGGGGCCTCTGGGAGTCACGGGGCGGGGCCAAAGGTGAGAGTCAGGTGCTGGCGATTCAAACATGGCGCCTGCCTGCCGGCTGTGTGCGGGGAGGACTCTGCAAAGGGGCCATGGCCTCTGCCAGCCCTTCTGCCCAGGAGGAAGCCGCCCCTCCGCCTCTCGCCCGGATCTCAGGCAGGTTAGTTCCTCCCCGAGTGTCCCGGGTCCTTTCAGGCTGCTGCCCGGCGCTGGGCTCAGAGGGAGCGTCCGAGTGAGTCCGTGCCGGGCCCTTTAGAGGAGCTGCTGGGGCTCCCGCAGCCTCCGCGACCCTCAGGGACAGTCCCCGTGGGTTTCACAGCCCAGAGTTGTGGGGACGTCGCTTCCCGGCCTGGAGCCCTGGGCTGGGGGCCTGCTGTGGGGCTGGGACCCCTCCCTCCTCTGGGAAACCTTCGCTGCTGAGATTCCCTCCCGGGTTTCAACCGCGGCACTGGGTGTGGGTCCTCAGCCCGTCTTTGTGATTCAGCCCCGATCCGCCCGCATCTGCGCCCCTCCTACCGGTCTCGGTGCTTCTTCAGGTCCCTGGTTGTGGGGCTTCTGTGCAGCCAGGTCTCAGGAGGCTCTGAGTGATGGTGGTTCTGTGTTTTAGTTGTGATTTTGATGTGGTTGCGGGAGGCAGCGGGTGCAGCTGTTACCTACGCCGCCATCTTGTTGTTCCAGGCATTTTATATATATTACATTTGTTATAACAATCCTATCAGGTAGGCTTATTATCTCCATTTTTCAGATAAGGAAACTGAGGCTTACTGAGGTTAAAGTAACCTTACATGGTTCCATGACTAATTTGTGACAAAACTGGAACTGGAAATAGTTCTACAGTCAGAGCCTGAGCTTTTCACCTCTAACCACGATACAGACCGTCGCTGTTCTGCGATACTGCATGATAAAGTCCCTCTGCCTCATAGAGCTGCACCTAAGCCATTCTGCTGGGTGTGGAGATGCCCAAGCCTTGCCAAGCGCAAAGGACTGGGGTGTGGGAGAGAGAATAAATAAGAAAGCCTCACCCTTCCCATCCCAAATCCTGCCCCAATTCTCTCTTTTTTTTAAAAAAAAATATATCTTTATTGATTTCAGAGAGAGGAAGGAAGAGGGAGAGAGAGATAGAAACATCAATGATGAGAGAGTCATTGATCGGCTGCATGCCCCCGACTGTGGATTGAGCCCACAACCCAGGCATGTGCCCTGACCGGGAATCAAACTGCAATCTCCTGGATCCTAGGCCAACATTCAACCGCTGAGCCACCCCCGGCTGGGCCCAGTTCTCTGGATCTTGGTAAAATGGGTTAAAAGAGAGGAGCAGGAGAAGGAAGCAGCAGCTCTAAGCTGGGGGGTGGGAGTAGGGCAGGACACTGGGGTTCCTTTTCTGACTCTGACCCTGACTGTTTAGGTCATCTTGACTCTGCAGGCTGCAGTCTCTTCACCTAGCTCTTTCGTGTGTATTTGTATGGTAGAAGACAGGTGGCGAGGCTGCAGAATTGTGATCACTCCAGGGACAGGTTCCCGTTGTCTGGAGGAACATCCTCCAGCAGGCTCTACATGCAGGACCTGGCTTAGAACCTGCCTGTTCTCAGCCCTGACACTGCCCCTTCCTTCCACCCCCAGCCCACCGCGGACTCAGAGATACTTTCACCTTGGGCCTTCTGGGCTGCATGACCCATTCAGTTAGGGTCCCTAAAGCATGGAAACTCCAGAAACTTCACCCCACAGCACAGACTTCCAAAAACTTCCAGAATTCAACTGCTTCTCACCAGCACTGCCGTCCTGGTCCAAGGCACCATCCTCTCCCACTTAGATGACTATAATGGTCTTTTATCTGGTCTCCCTGGAGCCCCCTCCCCCGACCGTCTTTCTCCACAGAGGAGTCACGTTAAAGTTCACACTTTTCTGCTCCAGTTCTACCATGGTGTCCCTTTCCTCTTACAGTCAACATTTTGACAAATAGCCTATAGGTCCTAATCTATCTGCACACTGTCTCTCTCCCCTCACCCGCTCCGTCTCTCCAACCTCACTTCCTACCACTCTCTTCTCACAAGAGCCTCCTGCCGCAGTCCTTTGTACACGCTGTTCCCTGTGCTGAGACCACTCTTCCCCCAGATATTCCAATGCCACCCTCATCTCCTTCAGGGCTTTGTTCAAATGCCACCTGTCAGTGAGGCCTACCATGACTACCCTGTTTAAAAATGCTACCTACACTCTGTCCCCTCCACCGCACGTGCCTGTCCTCCTTGCTCCGCTCTATGCTCTCCCATGGCACTTAGCGCCTTCTTATATAGTATATAACATTTATTTATATATCTATAGAATATTTCACCCCACTTGACAGATATGCCCACCAAATATTCCATTTGCTCTCCTCAGATTTCCTTGCCTCTTTGTCATTAGGTGAGTTCATGTGACTAGTTTAGAGAAAATGTGGTGGGTCATTTTCAAGCTGCAGTACTGACAGGCCCAGGGCAGGTTCTCCAGCCTTTCTTTTCCTTTGCCATAGCAACCAAGGAACCTCAGACTGAGATGGGGAAGCCTACTGGGCCCCTGAGTCACTGCATGGAGGACAATTGTCCTGGAAAATCACAATGGACTTTGTGTGAAAGAGAAATAAATGAAGCATTATTTTGTTAAGTCACTGATGCTGCCCGGCCAGGCGTGGCTCAGCGTTTGAGCATTGACCTAGGATCCAGGAGATTGTGGTTCAATTCCTAGTCGGGGCACATGCCTGTGTTGTGGGCTCAATCCCCAGTCGGGGCGTGCAGGAGGCAAGCCGATCAACGACGACGCTCATCATTGATTTTCTCTCTCTCTCTCTCCCTTCCTCTCTCTGAAATCAATAAAGATATATTAAAAAAAAAAAAAAAGTCACTGATGCTTTACAGATAATTTCAACTCTCCTGACTACCACACCCCGTTAGACTACAAGGTCCATGAGAGCAGGATTTTGGTCGGTTTCTTCTTGATGTATTCTCGGCACTTGGATCAGTGCTTGGCACATAACAACCCCTCAATAAATTTGTAAAATCAATGATTAGATTCCTGGACACCAGATCAGTATTGCTGACCCAGCCTAGTTTGTAACTTCCTCTGGAGTGTAGCCAATTCCCAGGCTCTATGCTTTCAAGGTCCTTATGAGTAGGGACTAAATTACTGTCATCCTTGTATTGTCCTCAGTTACTTGATTAAGGCCTGTACATTGTTTGTGCTCAATAAATACTTAGTGACTGACTAATAGCAATGACTAAATGCTGGATCAAACTCATCCTGTGATCCTCAGATACAGAGCTCTCAGTGGGAGAAGGAGGGCGACCAGCTCTCGTTAACTTACCCCTCCCCCCCAGGGTCTCAGCACATAATCTTGTTTCATCAAGAAAATTAAGGCTGTTTTGTTTTATCTCCCTCAGCTCCTCACTCTCTGACATAAATTCTTTCTCTCCTCTTTGTTGCCCTGGTCCTCTTTGAGGGCAATCTTTGGAACTATGCAGGTTGTACCATTCTTTACAGTTTCTTACCTCCTGTTCATACCTAAGCCCATTGTTTTTTGGCCTCCAACACCACAGTTCTACTGAACTTCCTCTTGCTGTGGCACCCAAGACCTCCTAATTGCCACGCCTGGTAGGATTTCTTATGGCATGCGATGTATTGAAGACATTAAAACCAATCTCCTTGTCACTTGCTACCCCTTTGGCTCCTATGAAACCATACTTTTCAGGTTTTTCTTGTGTCTCCCTGGCCTTTCCTGCTCTTTGATGGGCTCCTCTTCCTCTACCCAACTCCTCTAATGCTCCGCCACAGGGTGCTGTTCTTAGCTCACTGCTCTTTGCACTCAACACACTCTCTCTGGAGGTTCCTAAACCTTTATCTCCAGCCCTGGCCTTTCTCCAGAGCTTTAGATGATTCATGTACCTGCCAACTGGACAGCCCCACCTAGATGTCCCATGAATTGGACGTCTCCTGTGCATCATCTCACAGCCTCTTGGCCACACCTTTGAGTCTAAAAGCAGCTTTGGCAGGGAGGTCTGTGATGCCTTTGATTCAGTGTAGTCACTTACCTTAACAAGTGACTTACACCTTGCCTCATGACTTAGGCTTCTCTGATGCCCTTGGACACCTATTCATTTATCCAAGATGCCTGTGGAAGCACCTGACATCTATGCATGAGCAACCCAGATGGGAGGTGGTCAAGAGGTGAGCATGACACTCCATGGGGAAGCCCTAGACTAATGAGGTATAAGAACCAGTGCATAACACATTCTCCCTTTTGTCTCTTGGGTGGACAATCCTGAGATGCAGTGTAAATGCTCCCCAGGAAGACCCAGGGGGCCCAGTGCCAGTGTCCCATGGAGGTGGCCTACATGATACATGTTCTTTTTAAAATATATAATTTATTGACCAAATATTTTATTTTAAAGTAGATATTTACTATTTTTACTAAAGAATAGTAATACTTTCATGTATACATAAAAAGACAGTGGAACAATGACCCCAGTGGAAAGTTTAGGTTACACCTTTGGACTATGGAGTTTCTTTTCCCTTTAACTTACACCTGTGAGAAATGTTTAGTTAACTGGAAAAGACTGCTTGTTTTTCTTTTTTATTAAATTTATTGGGTAACATTGGTTAATAATATTATATAGGTTTCAGATGTGCAATTCTATAATACATCATCTGTATATTGTATTGTGTGTTCACTTTTCTTGAATGACTTTCCTGCGTTACATCACCCTCTCTGGTCTCTTGCTCCTATTCCCTGGAATCACATCCCAAATAAATAACAAGCACATAAATCTTTGCCAAGGCCTTGCTTTGAGGGAAATTCAGGCTAAAGTGCTCTTTAGGCATCTCTATCTCAAACTCTCTAAACCAGAACTCTTAGTCTTTCCTCCAGTCCAAGTTCTTCTACTCTATCCCATTCAGTCATCGAAGCTAAAAAGGAGACTCATCCTGGCTTCTCCCTCCTCCTCATCTTGACCTCAGTCTGCTCCTCCATTGCTGTTCTAAAACCATTGTATAAGCCCCCATCACCTCACTTAAGCAGCTGCGTCTTCTCACTTCTCCCTGCCTTTCCTCCAACTCTCTCAAATCCATCCTTCACTCGGCGGCCTGCATGAAATACCTCAAGCACAAATCTTACCCTGGCATTTCTTTGCTTAGACCCCACCAAAGGCTCCACAGGTCACCTAAAATCCAAGCACCCAAACATGGACAGAAGCCCTCTGCGATCTGCTCCTTGCCTACCACTCCAGCATCATATCTGAAGTGCTTATGTTTCCCACCATGACTCCCAGTTGTTCACTAGAGAGAAAGAAAATGCTCATTCTGAAGATATTCTTTAGTCTCCAGGAGGAGCATCCCAATAGCCCAGTGACTATGGAGACAAAGTTAGCAGAGCTATTCTCTAAGGTCAGTGATCATGGGGTCTTTCAGGCTCATAGCTTCATCATATACAGAGCTCAGGACAGAGGGAAAGAACTCTTCAGGTAGAACCAGACCTGGGTTCCAGGCCTGCTCCACTGGTTAGCTGTGTGGCCCTTGGTAAATTACTTGGTTTCTGCATCATCCACAAAGCAGGAAGACTACTCAATTCTACAGGGTGTGTGATGTGCACATAATAGTAAGTGAGGATGGTGATGATGGCGAACACTTACTGAGCACCCACCGCTCAAGGCAATGAAAGTAGGAGACACCTCGTGGACAGGTCTTGGCTCTGCTAACTTGGCAGTATTCTCTGAGTAAGTCCTTTCCCATGTCTCAACCTCAGTCTCACCCTGGAAACAATGGGGTTGTTTCAGGGCTTTTGGACTAGGTGGTCATTAATATCCAGTTCAGGGCTTTTGGACTAGGTGGTCATTAATATCCTTTCCAGATATAAAATTCTATGTTTATGAAGCAAGTACACAGAGCTATTGCTGTCCCAAAGTGGGCTGGACAGCCATCTCTCTTTTGCTCTGCTGTGCCTGCCGGAGCACTCACAGCATGCTGGAGGTGACCTTGCCAGCCCTTACATCAGCCTCAGCAACAATGAAGATAATTCTGTCCAAAAAAACAATAACGTTTTTTGGCATGAATTGTGCTGTTCAAATCCACAGAATTTACTGTCACATTGCTGCCAAGTTGGGCAGATTCTTCTAAGAGCCAGGTCAAATCCAGGTTAAGCCCAAGGCTGGTTGTCTCGCTCACAATGGCCAGTCTTCTTGCCCCTCACCCAGCATGACCTCCACCATCTCTCTGAAGTGATAGTGCAGCTCTGCTCGCTCATCACCCTGCCTCTCAAGGGGCGCTTGGCTGGAATGGAAGGTTTTGTTTTCTTTCTCAGTAGTTTGCTTCCTCCCGTCCTTTAATGCCTTATTTTTATTTTCCAGTTTCAGGTGAAAATGTGATGGAGTAAATATATTCTAGATATTTTCCCCTTTCAGTTATTACTGAAAGTTACACACATACACACACACATATTTTGGATTAGTTTCTTTTCATAGCTGATCATATTAATGCAATTTTAGTAACTCACTGCTTCCTACGTAATTGAGGCAGTGACAATAAAAAGTCCCAAAGTGGGTGTACATTGAAAGACATTTATTTGGCCATGGAGAGAGTAGTGAAAATGCCTCCATATCAAGGAAGCCACAAAGCCAGGCAGAATAATTACCCTTCTTTTGTCACCAAAGCTAGTGGTTCCTGGAAGGGGGTTCCCGGCTAGATTTTCCTCAGTGGGAGATCTGAGGACAGGGAACCTAGAAGGAGGCTTGCCTTCATCCATCACCTGACACCTCCTATCTTTGGCATCTAGTTGGCTATTAATTACCTGGCTGTTGGTAGGGTGGGGGAGAGAATGGGATGGAGAGAGGGGAGATCTGCCACCTCTGACTTTTCCCTCATGACTCCCATGTATAAATGAGCACTAACAGGTTATATTTTAAAGCCTTTTATTCGTTGATTCCACAAGTAATTACTGAGTATATATCGGGTATATATGCCAGGCTCTGTACTAGATGCAGGCGATATGATGAAAGCAGGCATAATCCTTTCTCTACAGGATAGTCACAATCTAGTGCATCAGATATGCCGATTAGACATGGAAAATGTCAAATGAGTTCTGTAGAATCTTACTCACTTGAATCCCTTATTTACAGCATTATTGTTGGTGTAATTAAATAATTATCTGAGGAATTATTTCTTGGTGTTATTCTTTCCCTTTAGAGTAAGCATCCCAAAAAACAAGGATCCCATCACCGCATGGGTGTAACCCCCTAGCATGATACCTAGCCCGTTAGTAAAGGCTCCATAGACATTTGTGAAAGAAGGAAAGAAGAGAGGGAGGGAGGAAAAGGTGGAGGAAGGGAAGAGAAGGTAGGATGAAATAGGAAAGGAAAGACAAAATGAGAGAGGGAAGGGAGAGGAGGGGAGAGGAGAGGGGAGGGGGGAGGGGAGGGGAGGGGAGGGGAGGGGAGGGGAGGGGAGGGGAGGGGAGGGGAGGGGAGAGAGGTAGATTAGTATCCTGGAAGATGGGTGAAGTGATCTTGTAAAGAAGCTCAGGGCCTGTAAAGGGAAGCTCATGTTGGGAAAGGAAGGAAGTGGTTGAAAGTGAGAGGAGGTCAAGGTGGCAGGAGCTAAGCTGTACAGGAAGGGGGTTGTTTCATTTGGGAAAATTCTGTGGCAGAATGTCTGGAAGCTGCTGTGCTTGTGCTGGAGGCTGGGGACTGGCCACAAATGTGCCCCCCTGGCCTGGGCTGCGAGACATCCTGACTGCAGAGAGCCATGCCTCTGGCCTGGCCTGAGCGGACTATGAAGCCCAGACCTATGACTGAGGCTGTGCCAAGTGGGGCTGAGGACTCTGGACTCTGGACTCAGACAGACCTGCTTTGCCTCTAGCCTATGCTGCCAAGACTTAGCATTAGTTTCCTTTAAAGGGTTGTTTGAGGGAGGGTGGTTGTGCTAAGGAGGATCTGGCCAACACCTTCTGTGGGAGGCAGCCCTGGACCCCCCTCATCTTGGCTAATTGAACCTCATGAACCACTGTTCTAGTTTACTGTTTCTCATCCTTAGCAATAATAGTACTGTAATTATATCTTTCTTACTGTTTTTAACTTAGATGCCTTCTATTTCAAGTTGAACTTTGGTCTTCCCCATGAAAACCTTATTTCCCAAACAAATGTGATGGATAATCTGAAAATCACAAGTGCACTTATGGAGAAAACTCTGGAAAAAAATAGACAGTCTTTATGAAGTGTATAATATGTGCCAGGCCCTTGCTAAGTGCTTTCATTGCAATATTTCATCTGATCTTTGCAATACCCTGCAGAGCAGTTACTATTGTTGTCCCCAGTTGACAGGGAAGGAAATGGGCTCAGATAGCTTAAGTCGTCTCTCTGTGGGTTTCAACCACAGCTGGTGGAAACAAGGATCCACATGCAGGGCTGACTCTAGGTCGGGCCCAGATACTCTAGTCCAAGGTAGGCCAGGGGGAGGCAGGCACTCCTCGATGGCAGTGAGCTATGATTTTAGGTGCAACATGGACAGACAAATTTTACCTTAATAGTTAAAAGTATTTTTAAGGGTTCCTTCTTTATTTTTGACAAGTGGTCCTCATTTCTTACTAGACTGATAAGAGATTTTATTTAATTAAGTTAGTGAGTGAGTTTTTAAACAATGAATAGTGCAGTGGGCTGTGAGTAAGGAAGAAGAGCTAAGATGGACACAGGGCCTGCAAGGCTTGATTTTGATCTTTGTCACTGGACTCTGACTCTGTTCGTTGGCCGACCCTCATGGGACGTGCAACTGACGCTTGCTGAGTCCCGCTGGGACTTTCCTAATCTGTCTCGCCTCTGTGGGTCTGTCTAGCCTCTGGGTCATAGCCACACCCCTCTCAACAGGGTAAAACACCAGGAATTAGGTAAAAGGTGATTTGGCAAAGGTCAGGAAAGGGTGCCTTCAGCTGCAATTCACTCAGGACACATAAGGGTTTGCTGGGAAGGGACACCAAAGAGGAAGATCCCCACTGCCCTTGGCACAGAATTTGGAACAATCTGGAGAGGCAATTGGTCGGTGCACGTGCTGTATGTTGTGAGAAGGATCTCAAGAGAGAAGGGGTTGTTGGTTTACCAGAAGGCTGCAGCCTCAGAGCTTTCCCGCTGTGCCACAGGGATGGCAACCGACTTCAGTCCTGGAGGACTATGACCCTGACCTTTATGCTATGCCTGGAATGAGGCTTCATACTTACCAGGCACTCACAGGATTCGTTCTGGATTCACTCCCCATGCCACCTCACCTGGAAACCCTTTCAGAAGGCAGAGGGTGATCTACATAGAGGACCACAATTAGGATTGGTTGGGCACCACCACACACACACCCTTCCAGCTTTGGCCAGCACCATGGACAAGCTGCTTGGGGTGCTGGGGCCACACTGGCCTGCTTTCAGGACCCCAGGACACCTTGCTCACATTGCACAGAGGGTCTCGCAACATGCCATTCTCCCTACAAGGCTCTTCTCCTCCCTTCCTACTTCATTTCCTTGTGAATTTTGACTCCCCTTTCTGATCTCTGTTTAAATATCAGAAAAACTTTCTCCGGGACAGGATCTTTCGTGATATGCATTCAGAGAATCAAATGTTTTTTCTTCGGCCCATAGTTTCACTAATAGGATTGTGTGATTCATGTTTGCTTCTCCTCTAGACTATAAACTCATAAGGGCAGATAATGTCCATTTTTGCTCACCTTTGTGTCCCCCAAGCTGACAGTGCTTAGCACATATAGGCAATCAATAAATATCTGTTGAATAAATGATTCATTAATAGTTTTTCTATTAAATACAACTAAATTATTGCCTATCAGAAGCTATGACAATACCAGAAGGTAAAAATAATGCAATATTAAGCCTTTTTTTTTTTTTTAAATTAAAAGCACACATGCAGAGCTCACCAAATTTGGATCTGCTCTATGCCCAAAGGAAATAGCAACACATTTTTAAAAACTGATATTATACAGGCCACATTCATTGACCGGAATGCAATAAATTTAGAAATTAACAAATAGGGAGCCAAAAAAAGTCTATACTTCTAAAGTATAAACACACACTTCTGAAGCTCTCTTGGTTTAAAGAGGAAGTAAACTACTTGGAACTGAACCACAATGAAAATAGCACACATCAAAACCAATGGGACATGGCCAAAGCAATTTTCAGAAGAAAACTCTAGCCTTGCATTTATTTATTAGAACATAAAAATGATTGAAAAGAAAAAAAAAAATGAAGCCAAAGTAAAGAGTAAGAAATGAATTAATTAATATAGAAACAGAAATTAATGAAATAGAGAAAAAACTCAGCAAAAGTAATAAAACCACAGGTTTGCTTTTTTTAAGGTAAAAATGTATTTGGCTAGAATGATTAATAAAAAAGAGAAAATACTTAATAGGCAATATCAGACATAAAAAGGGACAGATGTACACAAGAACAATTTTAAAAGAGAACATTATGAACAACTTTATGCTAGTGAATTTGAGACCCAGATGAGATTAATGATTTTCTAGGAAAATATATTTTTTAAAAAATTGTTCAAGAAGAAGTAGAAAACACTAAACTAATAACCATTAAAGAAATTGAGCTATTAATTTAAAATGTACCTGCTTCCTGCCTTTCCAAAGGCATCAGGCTCAAAAGGATTATGAGCAAGCTTTTCTACTAAAATATGAAAGAACAAATAATATGTTTATGACCTCTGGGGTATAGAAGGCCTTCTAAAACAAATCATAAAAATAAAAAGCCATAAAGGGAAAGGTGAATAAATTTGACACATCAAAACTAAGCACTTCTCTAGCACAAAAGGCACGATTAAAGAAGTTATAAGGCAACTTATGGTATAGGGAGAAAATACAGTACATGTATATGTACATATATATGTATATGTATATGCATATATACACACAAACATACACATATATGAAAATGTAAACAACAAGCAAAAGAATAGTACCCTGGTGCTATCGACTGAATGGTGTCTCCACCAAAATTAATATGCTGAAGCTCTAACCCCAATATGATGTTATTTGGAGATAAAGGTTTTAGGAGGTAATTAAGGTTAAACGATCATAGTCTGATAAGATTAGTGGCCTTAAAAGAAGAATAAGAGGGAGGCCTTTCACTCTCTACATGCTCACATCGAGGAAAGGCCACGTGAGGACACAGCAAGAAGACTTTGTCTGCAACTCCAGGGAAGAGCTCTCACCAGACACCACCTGGCAGACACCTTGATCTTGGACTTTCCTGACTCCAGAAGTGTGAGAAAATAAATTTCTGTTGTGTAAACAACACAGTTGAAGATAGTTTGTTATGGTAGCTCAAGCTGACTAGACATTCAGATATATAAATCCATAAGAAAAAAAAAGACAGCCCAGCCGGTGTGGCCCAGTGGTTGAGCATCTACCTATGATCCAGGTGATTGAAGTTCGATTCACTGTCAGGGCACATGCCGGGGTTGTGAGCTCGATCCCCAGTGGGGGGGGGGGTGCAGGAGGCAGCGGATCAATGACTCTCTCATCATTGAGGTTCCTTTCTCTCTCTCCCTCTCCCTTTCTCTCTCTGAAATCAATAAAAATATATTTTTTTAAAAAAAGAGACAAAAACTTGATGAAAAGGAAGTCAAAGATATGCACAGGAAATTCACAGAATTGATATGGTCAGTAAAGTTAAGAATGCTTAGCAATACTAAAATATCTTTTTCATAACCATCAGATTGGCCAACTTGATAAAGTTTGATAATCTTTAGAATTAACATGAGTGTGTAAAAATAAAGTATAAATTGGTAATAGTGACTTTGGAGGTAAATAAGGGACCATTGTAGAATATAAGAATATATCTAACCTATAACCCCACAATTCCACCAGACACACGCAATGTGTTCACCAAGGCATTATTTGTGAGAACAAAACCCTTAAAGGATGTTGTGATGGAGCTGGCAGTGTGGTCAACCAGAGGGAGGCTGGATCCAGAGGATTGGGCCATGCAGAATGCCAGAGAGGTTGCTGCACTGGGGTGAAGTTGCTCCTGAGAGAGGGTTGCAGAGCTGATGGCCTGAGTTAGGATAGCATGGCCAGGCCACAGAGTGGCCACAGCACCCACAGGAACTCAGCTGAAATGAAATTAGGCCAGCAGCACCACCAGGACTGCTACCACCAGAGTTATAAAATGACCAGTTATCATCCTCAGACTTCAGCTGCCAATGCCCGTAGGACAAGCAGCAAGCAGGTGGATGAGGGCATTACCCGGAGGAGTGACAGGACACGGCCCCAAGGACTCTAGCTCTTCCATTCCAGTCCAGGAAGCATCAGTAGCCATATCTCCCCCCTCACACCCAGAGACCATCTTAGCGGGGAAACCAGGAGGAGGAAAGACTGTCTAAGAGACAGAGCGTTTTATTCAAGAGGCATGATACCATCTAAAAGGAACTGTTTAAATGATCGATTAAACTACTCTTTAAGTCAGACTGACTCTTAAGGGAATCTTTCCGCCCACTCACCAATGGACACAATTTGGGGAGGAAAACCAGATCATCATGGAAATAACATTTTCTTTGAATATCTGAGTTAAGAAGTGAATGCATTTTGCGCTCTCCTAAGCTTTGTATTTTTCTTTCATGACAGTACACAATGAAATGTCAAAGTTCAAAGAGAGAAGGCATTAAAATTTCCCGAAGCACAAAGCTGATTTCATAAAAAAACACATATCAGAAAGCTCTTGGCATTTTGAAGGTGAACTCCAGAGACGGTGATGACCTTTCACTCCACAAGCCACACCTCAAGAGGGAAGCGGAAAGCAGGCATGTAGACTGGAAAGCCCTGAGGATTCCCCAGGGAGGCCAGCCCTGGCTTGTGCCGGGGAGAGCAGAGATTTTTGTGTTGACTCCAGTACTTCTTGGGGTGATGGTAAGAATGGCACTGATCTTACAGAATTAAGAAAGAGAAGAGAAGTGAATTTCAGAATGAGCCTGAACAACCTCCACCCTGATTGGAATAAAATAGCAATAATAATAATAATTGCAATCATGATTAGTGCACATCTTGCGTGTATTATGACATTGAATCTTTAATCTTATAAAGATAGCTACTATTATCACTTCCATTTCAAAAATGGGGAAACAGGCTTAGAGATGGTGGGTTGTCTGTAAATATGGCCACCAATTCTTCCCATCCCAGAGTGCACATGCCCTTCCTCCTTAACAGTCTATTTTCCCTCCTATTAAGTCTCAACTGGCCTGTGGCTGCTTTCAGCAATAGAATAGATTGGAAGTGATGCTAGGCTCATTCTGGCCTATGTGCTAAGATGACTATCAATTTTCATTTTTGTTCTCTTGGAAGGCAATTACCATGTAAAGAAATCTGATGAAGAGAAGACCCAAATAAATAAAATCAGAAATGAAAGAGAAGTGACAACTGACACCACAGAAATACAAAGAATTGTAAGACAATACTATGAATAGTTATATGCCAACAAATTGGACAATCTGGAAGAAATGGATAAATTCCTAGAAACATACAATTTTCCAAGACTGAATCAAGAAGAAACAGAAAACTTGAACAGATTAATTACTACCAAAGAAATCTAATCAGTAATAAAAATTAAAAACACTCCCAACAAACAAACATCCTGGACCAAATGGCTTCACAGGTGAATTGTACCAAATATCCAAAGAAGAATTAACATCTATCCTTCTACCCATTATTCCAAAAAATTCAAGAGGAGAGAAAATACCCGAGCTCATTTTACTAAGCCAGCATTATCCTGATTCCCAAATTGGACAAAGACATTACAAAAGAAGAAAATTATAGGCCAATATCCCTGATAAACATAGTTGCAAAAAACCTCAACAAAATATTAGCAAACTGATGCCCTGGCTGGCACGGCTCAGTGGTTAGAGCACCAGCCTGCGCACCAGAAGGTCTCAGGTTTGATTCCCAGTCAAGGGCACATACCTAGGTTGCAGGTTCGATCTCCAGACCCCGGTCAGAATGCGTGCAGGAGGCAAGCAGTTGATGTGTCCCTCTCACATGGATGTTTTTCTCTCCCTCCCCCCCCCCCTCCTTTCTCTCTCTCTGAAAATGAATGAAAAAATATCCTTGGTGAGGTTTGCTAATATTTAGTTAATACATATATATTAGCAAACCAAATTCATCAATACATTAACAAGATCATGCACCATGATCAAGTGAGATTTATTCCTGGGATGCAAGGTTGGCCAATATCTGCAAATCAATAAATGTGATACATCACATAAACAAAATGAAGGACAAAAATCATATGAGCATATCAATAGATGCAGAAAAAGCATTCGATAAAATCCAGCACCCATTTCTGATAAAAACTCTCAGCAAAGTGGGGGTAGAGGGAACATACCTCAAAATAATAAAGGCCATATAAGACAAACCCACAGCTGACATCATACTCAATGGGGAAAAGCTAAAAGTGTTTTCTTTAAAATCAGTGTATATGATATTAAATTGTGAATTAGTGAGACTTTGATTTAACAGTGTATCAACATTTAAAGATATTGGCACTTGATACTCTATGAAGAAAAATTAGCTTTCAAATTTTAAACTGGACAGTCACTGGAATAACTGTTTAGGGAAGAATCACAACTACATGACTTTTTAGGTTTTAGATCTGTACGTTAAGAATTGTGTACAAATTGAAATGTCTGTGTACTTATCCTTAAAACAACCAATAAAATCAAAATTTTATAAAAGAAAAAATATTTTATTACAAAAATAGTAAGCAATTATGCAGGATATTTAAAAATATAGAGTGTAAAGAAGAAAAAAATTTTTTAAAGCATGCATAATTTCACCCCCAGGGATACATTGTTAATTGAATTATATAGCCTTCTAGTTTTATTTTTCTCTGCATATATAGATATTTCCCCAAATCGAAAACATACCATGTATATTTTTATATACCAAGTTTTCAATATTAATATATAAGGAAAACATTTCCTCATGTAACTACATATTCTTTAAAACTTGATTTGCAGTGATTTGCCATCATATATACTGGTCTGAATTTTATCAAACCTCTCTTATTGAACATTTAGAGGGTTTCTAGTTTTTTGCTCTTTACCGCTGCAGTGACCACCCATATATGTAACGCATTGACCATCTATCTGATTATTTTCTTAGAATTGATTTCTAGAATTATAGCAAATGTTTTAATACCACTGGCAGAGACAAAAAAAAAAAAAAAAATGGCCCAGAGGAACCCTAGGTTTGAGCCAGGATGGCAAGTACACTATTTTCTGTAAAGATGCATCTTTGGATTATGCTCTTAAAAATTATCTGTGCTGCTCTTTGCCTCTGATAGTTCAGATAAATGTATACATATTTTATTTGTAGGTCAGCTAAATAAGTAATTTATGTTTGGCTCAGACCAGTAAATTAGTATGTATTATCTCGGGCACCTCACATTACTTGGCACAAAGAAATATGGTATTCAATAAGTATTTGTTGAATGAATGCCTGTTGCATGAAATTCTTCATAAATGAAGACACTTTCAGTGTGAACATGAGGACCTAAAATGGAAAATATGAGATTACTGTGCTTTCACTTCAGTGTGTAATTCCCAGGCCCAGATGACTCTGTGCATGTTTTATGGGAGAAGCGCAGCTCTGTAATGATTACAGTCTGGGGAATGGTCTCAGTGAAGTTCCAGCAAATCTTCTGGTGCAGGGCCTAACAAAGAAATTGCTCTAAGCCATGGGAGTGCCAAGCTTCTCTGGCAAGCAGCGTGGGTGGTCGAAGTTTCTCGCCCTTCCTCCAGTGTGCGCATTCAGCCTACGTTACCCCTGTCTGTTTTGTGTCATCAGAGCCCTGGGGATGGCAAGAAATCTGCCCAGAGTGTAAAACCACCCTTTTACTGAAAGAACTTTCAAAATGAGAATGTACAATGAAATGACTGGAGAGCTCAGAAAAGACACCCAGAAACAGCAAAATATGAAACAAAAGCATCCTCTGAGATTTGGCATCCTAAACCATTTCCTTCTCCTTCAAAGAGGGCTCCGTTTTCCACAAGCCTCTGCCTGTATAGAACCTCAACACAGATACTCTTCCCTCCCTGCGGTTTGCAAAGCTCATCTCCACGAGGAAAGTTTCTGTCCTACAGGTGGACATGAGAATGTGACCAGGAAGCACAGCGTGGCACAGAGGGGTCTACAAGGCATGGTGGGAAGGAAGAGGGAACCTGAGACTCGGGTTTTTCTAAGTGACTTTGGTCAAGTCACTGAGCTCATGCATTCAGTCAATGAACATTTGAGTGCTCACTACTGCATCAGCACTGTCCAAGAGAACACAATGCAAGCCACATATATAATTCATGATTTTCTAGCAGTGACTTTGAAAAAGTAAAAAGAAACAGGTGAGATTAATTTTAATATATTTCCTTTAACCCAATATGTTCCAGATATAACTATTGCATCATGTAACCAATATAAAAATTATTTGAGATTCTTTTTACGTTCTTTTTCCGTGCTAATCTCCAAAATCCAGAATGTAGTCTTTTACATTAAATGGCACATCTCAATTCAGATGCTAAGATTTCATCAGAAATAGTCAATCTATATCTAGATTGCATAAAATTTACAGTTGGCAAAGCAGGTTGACATACCTGAATTATTTCAAGCATACTTAAAAGTTTTCCAATAACTGAATCAGATTTACATTTTTAAATTAATTAAAATTTAATACAATTACAAATATAGTTCCTCAGTCTCATTGGCCACATTTCAAATGCTCAATCTTACGTGTGACTAGTAGCTACTGTATTAGACTGCACAGTTCTAGAGTGCAGGGTGTAGACTTAATACATGAACTCTGTCCACTAGATTTCAATCCCATAGAGCAGCAATTTTCAATTAGTGTGCTATGGCAGGCACATTGGTGTGCCACGAGAATTTTTATAACATCCAATATCTCACTACTTAGTCAAGGACAATGACTGACCTCTTTTCCCTTAGATTGTCAAATAAAAAAATGACAACAGCCAACACAATACCTATTTTTTTTGTCAGATCGGCCAAAAATACAATATATTTTTTGGTGTGCCACAGAATTTTAGTAATTAGTTTATGTGTCCCATGAGATGAAAAAGGTTGAAACTTGCTGCAGTAGGGAATTCAGGCAAATATACACACATACAAACGGTTACAATATAAGTAACCCTGTTATCTAAAAGCAGTTATCTAGAGATTAGTTGGTTCGTTTTTAGCCAGTTTAGTTAAGGAGGGGAGTTGTAAAAATGATACCTAACCTTAACAGTTTTTAAACTTAAAACATACAAAACTACATTTATGCACCAATTTTATGGGGTATGGCCAAGGCATCTTCTCTGAATAAGGGTTTGCTGATTATAGTTTTTAGTTACCTCTCCTGCATAAATCAGATCCATTATGTAGGAACAGTAATTTTTAAGAAGTGGGAAAAGTTAAGAATTGTAAGTGAAGGCCAGGGTCAGGGGCTGGCTATAGCCCAGGAAGAAGCAGGCTGCAGCCTGTAAAGGAGCCCCATGGGCAGGGACCCTTAGCTCTAGTGAGTGTGGCAGACAGACATTGTTCACCGAGTGTTCACCCATCATGCCCACTCTCTTCTCTGCCAAAGAGAACTCTAGTTTCATTCAGAAGGTGAGTAGAGATCCTTTGATCTCATGAAGGCTGAGTGTCTACCACAGATCAAGGGGATGAATCATGAGTGGCTTAAGTCTTTGCCAGTAATTGGCTAGGTTTAGGCAAATGATTCAGTTCTCGCTAGTAAGGTTTCAGGGGAAATCTGCTGGAGAGCCCCTGTCAAAGAATTTCTTCTTGGGTGGAAAGACAGAGCCACAGGAGGAGGATGTCATTGGCCCCTGCCCCTTTCTTCATTCTTGGAATGCAGCTCTGTGGAATTGTGGAGTTGCAGCCTTCAGCCTTGTGCCCATGGGAAAATAAACCTAAAGGCACACAAAAAAATTTCCAAGGTGGCAGAGTGAAAGAAATAGCTTGGGCAGCTATAGCAACCATGGGCTTCTTGTTTTGTAAGATAATCGAACATCTTTATCAATTAACCCACTGTGAATCAAGCATCCTATTATTGGAGGCTGAATGCATCTGGAACCTATATCTCTGTTCTACAGCTCACGGAACAGCCCCTCTTATGCGTACTGTGATAAAACACTTGAAACGCCTGAGCAACTTCCCTAACAACCAGCAACCAGATGTTTGCCAAGGTTTTGGAAGACAGCAAAGGTATCCCTTGTCGATTTTAACTTGAGATGGCTCTTCTACAGTTTGTCAAATATAACGAGAGCTCAGTAATTCTTCACTAAGCGTGAGGATTCCTCTTTTCCTTCTCAGTCTTACCTATGCATCAGGTTCCTCGGAGGATTGCCTTCTTTGTAAACCCTCATGATTCCCTCCAGCCCCCAGGGTGCTCCTCATAAGGACACCTAGTACTTATTTAATCAATACTTAATCATATTCTCTTACAGCACCCTTTGTTTCTTTACCCTACCTTCACTTTCACGGGTCTGGCTGTCTTGAGGGCATGCACTAAGTGCTCCATTTCTTTATAGCTCCCCCGGCATCTAGCACGAGGCAGGTACTTGGCAGGTGTTCAAAAATCTCTGTAAAATAGGTCCGTGAAAGAATGAAAGAGTAGGGCCAGATCATGGAGTGGTATTTACCTTAAGTAGTTTAAGCCAGTTGTGAATTGGTCTAGATTATGATTATCACCTTTTACACAGACCTGATTCTTACACAGATTCTCATGTTCAACTCTAATATTTGACTCAACATTTGTCCCTATTTCTTAGAACTTTTACAAATTTTGGATTCATGATATTCTTAACCACTTGACTGATACTCTAATTTTTTCACCTGTATTTTTTTGCTCATACTGTGAAGAACTTATTCTCAACCTCTTTCCACTTCTTTCTTAAATATTCTCCTTTCTCTCATTTCTGCCATCAGGGACAAGCATCCTTCCAACACTCCTTGTGAACTGTGTTCCACCACTGCCCACCCACCCGCATCTCCCACCTCGACAGCTTCTGAAGGCCTGGACAGAGAGCGAGAGCCTGACTATAGCTCAAAATGGGACCGAAACTAGTTGTGGGGTGTTCTGCCAGGGGCAGCCAAGAATCGAAACAGCCTAAATCCCCAGGGAGTGCTGACAGTACAAACACAGAAAATCAAGGGCCAACACCAGTTTCTAGAAGCAAACAGAGGAGTCAAAGGTCAGCAGCTCTGCAGAAGCTGGAATGAAGTGGAAGCAGGCTGGAAATGGAGCAAGAAGGCTCACGGGTAGTTTCTAAGAAGAGCCCTGGAGCGGCCACACTTCTCATTACCAGTCAGAAACCACACCACACAAGGAAGTGTTGCCCACGCACACACAAAGCAAAGAACCGGAGGACACCTCCTCTTACATCTTTCTCTTTTCCCAGCCCCACAGATTTTTATAGTTCACCTTGGCTATTTTATTTGTTAGGCAAAGTTCATCTCCTCCATATTATCTGAGGATTGGGTTGTCCCAGAGTCAGCTGGCCAGTTGCCAGGCTGCCTGCATAGTTGCCACTGAAGGACACTGTCATTTTGGACACTTCCAAGGACTCTAGGAGGATAGTGATTTCCCTAGGCCGCCTGCCTTCTGGAGCGCTTCTGACACTCCTGTTCTCAATGGGAAGCAGGCGGGGAGGCAAAACAGAGAGAAAGGCAATAAAATGTGGACAGCAAAGTGCTAGCGTAAGAGGCTACTTAGAAAAACAAACAGATCTATATCTAGTCCTAGAACAGCAGCAATGTCCACAGGGCAGCCAAAAACCCAGTGGAGCAAGTAAAAGATAACAGACAGCGAGCAGCAGGCAGCAGCTGACGGATTCCTCAGAGCAGGCAGGAGGCAGTCTGAGCAATTACGCAGGGATGGCGCTGAGACCCCCTGAGCAGGGAAAAGACATGCAACGATGCCAACAAAGACTTAGGGGTAAAGGCAGCACAGGGGAAATAGGAGCAAAGCTTTGCACTTGCCATAAGATACCAGATAAAGAAAGTTCCAGATCAAAAAGATAGATTGGGTCATCAAGGAGGAAGGAAAGAGGGGGAAGGAAGGAGGACGGGAGTGGAGTTTTCAGTGCAATTGCTTAGAAAACTTCTGATCATTTTCTATTTACAAAGGTGAGCTCAAAATGAGATCACTGGGGACATTATCACTGCAGCCCGCAGCTGCCAGAGTAAAGTAGAAAGGGCAAGGATTTCTAGAAGTGCAAAGTCACTGCCTTGACTCATGGAGGGGACTCCCCGTGGTTGTTTCTGGTGGCCCTGGATTGGGCCGCAGGCCGCAGCCCCAGAGCAGTGAGGCAGGCAGGAAGGGAGAATTCTGGTTCCTGAATGCAGCCAGGAAGACCTCGATCTAGAAGGTAAAGTCTCCCTGGCCAGGGAGACAGCCTAGAGACACGGAGGGCTCTCAGCAAGGGCAGGCAGACTCCGAGGGACACTGAGATTGATTTGATGGGATAAGATAATAGTGTCTAAATCTGCAATAGCAACTTGTCCCAGGAAGCCTCTGTGAGGCCATGGGCTTGTTTAGGTATGCAATGCTCAGCACTTTGGCACTTAGCCTCACTCCCTTCCCTTGACCTTCTGCCACATCCTCTGGCCCATTTCCCAACCTGGATTATTTCCATGATCCATTTTCTCCACCTTGCCCTGGACCCCAAAGCCCACCATGTGACCTGGCCTGCCACATGTCCATCTGGGCCCTCGAGAACATCCTCCTAGCCTTCTAATGATTTCTCATCCATTTCTGAGCACACTTGCCACAAACTTTCTTCACTCTTGTCCTCATGTGAGCTTGATTTTAATAAGGAGAAATTCCTTCCACTTTCACCCCCTCCCTTCACACACATGCCACTGGGCCCTTTCTTTGTCATCATTTATCATCTGTCTTGTCATCATTTATCATCTCATCATCTCCCAAATGCATTCTTCTCAACAATACTATGAATCCCCTCTTTCCTCAAGCTCCAACCTCACTTTCACCCCAGTTCCTGTGCTGGTCAGCAGATGACATCACCTTTACTTAAGGAACTAGGTCATCTGACATCCTCTCTTTTTCAGAGTCCTGTGACTTCCCTCCTTGTCTCTCCATGGTTCCAGGCCATAACAAACTCCTCCACTGTACCTTGTCCATGCCTGTCTCCCCGTGACCCTCCACTGTCACTCATTCCCGCAGCTCCTACATTCCTCATCATTCCCTTCAACTCTCTTCTTCCCTTTTGTATGAAAGAGAGGTTTTCAACCCTCGCTGTGCTTCAAATCACCTGAAGCACTTTAAAAAAGCATGGATATACCCCTCAAAATTGAAAACAGGGTTGTGAAGAGATATGTGTACACCCATGTTCATAGCAGCATTATTCATAATAGTCTAAAGATAGAAGCAACCCAAGTGTCTGCCTACAGATGGGTGAATAAACAAAATGTGATGCATACATGCAGTGGAATATTAGTCAGTCCTAAAAAGGAAGGAAATTCTGATACATGCTACAATGTAGGTGGACCTTGAGGACATTACTCTAAGTGAAATAAGTCAGTCATCAAAGGACAAATATTGTATGATTCTGCTTATAGGATGTACTTAGGGTGGTCAAACTCATAGAGACTGAAAGTAGAATGGGGATTGCCAGGGGCAGCAAGGAAGGAGGCATGGGGAGTTGTTTAATGAGTACTGAGCTTTAGTTTGGCAAGATGAAAAGAATTCTGTAGATGAATGATGGTAGTTGCAAAACAGTGTGAATATACTTCATGCCACAGAGCTGTACACTTAAAAAAATGGTTAAAACGGTAAGTTTTATGTTATGTATATTTTACCACAATTTAAAAAATATTTTTAAAAAGAAGGATGCCCCTTTTCCACCCCAGGTCCCTAACACCAGAATCTCCAGAGCTGAGAATGCATCTCATTCATCCAACAGATAGTGACTTTGTGCCAGGCACTGCAAGGGGCTGGGATGCAGCCATGCAGCACGCAGCACCTCCGCCTTACAGAGCGCAGGCCCCCTGAGGGGAACTTCTGCTTTCCATGCAGTTGCAGGATGGGAAATGCAAAGGGCGTGTGGGAGATGAGAGAGCAGTTTTCAACCCTTGGCTCAGAGGGCGGAGGTGGGCAGTGTGGAAGGGTTCCTGGAGGCAGAGCTGAGTTACCGCCACTTCCTACAACCCTCCCCCTTTTACTCTTTGCAACTGGATTGTCTGTTCACTCTATTAAAATACTTGATGAGTTTAAATGTCCCCACCCCTTCCCCAACCCCTCGTGTATACACTCATCTTTTTGAAGGTGTGTAGTGAGTTCCTAGTTGTCAAACACTATGGCATATTACATGTGGCAGAGATAATACTATGGGTTTTCCCAGCCCTGTTTCATTTCCCTCTCTCTGGGCACCCAGGAACAGATCTTCTCTTTTCCCTCCCTTCCTGCTAGATTGAGGCCATGTGCCTGGGTTTCTGGGAAATGGGGTGTGAGAAGAAGCGATGCAGACTACTCCTAAGTCAGCCCTTTAAAAATCCTCCCACCCCCGGCTCCAGCTCCCTCTTCCCTTTCTTGGCATCTACAGCAACTCCTGCTTTATATGGATAAGCCACAGAGAAGGTCTCCTGACCAGCTCTGGTTTTCCTGAGAGTGAAAAACAAACCTTTAGTGGATTAAACCAACGGAGAACTTGGGGGTTTTCTGTTGCCACTGCTGGCTTCAAATGCCCTAACAGTTCTCCGTTTCTGTTCATTCATTCAGTCAACACTTCTTTAGTACCGTTGTGCCTGGCACGTAGCTGGGAGTATACTCACTCCCCTTATTTTCTCTGCAGAATCCAACTGGGGGCCATCCTCCCGAAATTTGTTCCCTCCACGTTGTGGTGACAGGGCTTTCTGCTGAGGCTCCTCCTGACACGATGGTGCCTTCACCCTCTCCTCACTTAGGAAACAAAGGTATTTCCAGACATTTTGCCCTTGGTGTGTCTCCCTGACACTGTGTGTCAGTTCAAGGAGAGAGGGGGGGAGCCTTGCACCAGGATGGGGATCTGACACCTTTGAAAGGGGGGAAGGAAGGATGGGTTAGGAATCGCCAGGCTGCCCGACGTGCGGCTCTGAGAGTGTTGGCAGGCCGAGCCCCCAAGCAGAGAGTACTTGGAGGACTCCCGTGTAGGGCAGGAATGACGTGGCTCTAGGACCTTTGCCATGCCCTGACAAGGCCAGGAGCAGCCCCGGAAGTGTCACTCCACTTGACCGCTGCGGTGGACCCCGGGGCGCAGCAGCTGGAGGCTGTCCGCTCCTGCACTCCTCACGTCCGCCCTCTCAGGGGAGATCCAGGGTGCAGCACCCTGGCTGCCACATCCATCTACTCGCTCCTTCTCTTGCTTACACTATTTCTCCTCTTAGAAGCTCCCTGTTTCCAGCATGTCCACTAACACTTGCCATCCTGGGAGGGCTAAGTGCAAGACTCAGAGCATCTGGGAGAGCGTACTTTGTATAGGTGCCTCAAGCGTCCCCTTCTCTGGGAAGCCATTCTGCCCCCATGCACCCCCCTCTGTAACAAGTGTGCTCCCACTATTGTCTCAGCACTTGCCAAATTCTGTTCTTAAAAAAAAAAAGTTTCTTTTCCCCAGTGGTCTGTGGGCATTACACATATTTATCTTTGCATTACTATAGCTTGATGCTGCATGAGACAGACAGTGGGTGCTCCAGTGTATGTTGGGTGAATTATGTAGAACTAATTATTGGGCTGATAATGTAGGTGTGGAAAACCAAATAAGCTAGGAGCAAAGGAGTTGTGTCCAGTCCTAGTCCAACACTTACTGGCTCTGTGAACTTGGTTAAGTTACTTAACATCTTTCACCCTCATTGTCTTGTCTACAAACAAGCAAGTGATTTTAATTAAGTGTCCGCTTTAGAGTAGGCATCTCACATGTGATCATCAGTGGGAGTTACCTGTCTACCCTAACGACAAGGCTATTGTGAGCATCAGCAAAAACCTTGGATGTGAAAGCTCTAGGTAAACTCTAAAGCTCTATAAGAATGTAAGACCTTATATTTTTACCACCTTTGTGCACACAAGTCCCAAATCTTTACTTCTACCCTACTTATGTCTCGAGTTCCAGGCTGGCACACTAGATCAAAGACTCCCCTTGCTCACAACAAACTTGTCTTATTCCAGTAGTTAGTTCTCTGTATATCAGCCCCAACCATCTTTTCTGGCCTCTTCTTACACTGCTTTCCTGCAAGGCAGACCTTTTGCAGGGGTCAAAAAGACCTAGTTCTGGCCAAGAATTCTGTTATGTCCACTCCCACCAAAGTGATCTCTCTTGACTCTTGATTTCTACGCTTATTAGTAGTACTGCTGGTAACTACTAATACCACTACTATTACTAATATCTACAGGTTTGTTTGTATCCCTTTATCATGTACTAGTTGTGTGACTTTGGAAAAAGTAATTCATCTCTCTATTTTAGTTCCCTCATCTGTGAAATGGGCATAAGACTCCTCCCACCTCGGGGTTATTGTGGAAACCAAGTGAAATAATACAGGTCATGAGCGAAGTATTGTTATAGCCCAATTTCCATGATGACCCTAAGAAGAAGGTGTTGCTGTGGTCTCCATTTACAGATGAGAGAACAACTGTCTGCACTTCAAATGTGGCACTTCTCTAACAAGATATTTTCATGTGGCAGGGTCAACTTCATTGAGCTCTACGCTCAAGTACTGTGATACCTATATTATTTATTTCTCACAATAATCCAAGTCCCCATCTTTTATAAGCAAAGAAACCAAGGCCCAGAAAAGTAAATCAAGTTGCCCAAAGTCATAAATATAATTCGTTTCTGTAGACTTCAAATTAAACTCCAAATTCCATATGTTGATATTATACTACACCATTTCCTTAATATGTATATATAGGTCTTATCAACCAGATTGTAGGTGACCTGATGGCAGTGTCTGTCTGCACTTCTTGCTAAAGCCTCTCTCCCAAGCACTGATAAGTATTCAATAAATACATTTTGATTGATTAGTTCATTCTACGTTTATTGAATGCCTACAACCTCAGACAGACAGAAAAGTGAAGCACAAATTATATTGTAAGTAGGAAATACTATTATAGTATATCATATATTATAGTGTGTGTGTATATATATGTACATATATACATGTTTATGTACACACACGTGTACTATAATCCATGATAGTACTGCACAGAGTGGGAGCACAACAGAAGGAGCCATCAACTGATCAATCCAGTGCACATCAAAAAACACCACGCACAAATACCCAAAACAGAAATGACCTGAGAAAACATTCTGTTTAGCAGTAGCCTAGCTAGAAACATTAGATTAGCAAGCAAACCCTCCATGGATTACAAAATGCTGTAAACAGGTCTCTAGCAATGTTTTTGACTGCAGATCCAGGACGAAGAGACTGCCAGGGAGACAGCTGTCTCCTCTGCTGACTCTTACTCATACTGAGCCACGTCTCCCCTCCAGACCACAGCCACGAGAGCAAATAACCCTCAGCCAACAGAGGCACTGAGTTTAGGTGATGCAGAAGGAAGGGGTGCTGTACACCAGCTAATAAGCACGCCCTGCCTGTTGGGATCCTCACTGCACTCTCCAGATGGCCATTTCAAACTCACTCCCCAAATCTCCTACTCCTCCCCACTTCTGCTGATGGCCTTCACTTTGGAAGGAAATTGCTTCATCTTCCCACCACTAAGTTCCTAAGCCTAACTGAATTTGTACTCAACTCCCTATTCCTTCTCGTTACCATAAAGAAACCTTCCCATGACCGAAGGCCAGTCCTCCACCTGACTTCCGAAGCGATCCCCTCTTGTCCTCCCAAGGACTTTGCTCCTTCTTAGCTCCGCTTTGCTTCATCACTATTCTGCCCGCTCTGGGGAGTCGTTCTCATTGGTCTAACGTGCACTAGTAGCTCCTATACTTAAAACAAACAAAAGCTTCGCCATCACCCTCTTCTTAGCCTCTTCCCTAATTCCCTAAGGTTATCTGCACATGTCCATATTTCTCATTTCCCCCTATGATTTTAAATTTTAATATACAGGAAAAATATTAAAAACCTCACCAATATTCTTATGTGCAGCTCTCATATTTCATCTCCCTGCAACTCCTCCAAAGGTAACCACTATATGAATTTTGTTTTTTATCAATCCCTGGCTTTTTTCTTTGTCATATGTACCATTAAATAATGTGCATGCAATAAAATTCACATAATTTAAGAGTACAGTTCAACGACTTTTGCTAAATATATATATACCATGATGTAACCACCACCATAATCATAATCTACTACATTTCTTTTACCTTAAAAAGTTCTCTCTGGCCATTTTGCAGTCAGCCTCCACCCCCACCCTCAGCCCCTAACAACCACTTATTTCTGTAACTATAGTCTTGCCTTTTCTAGAATTTTATATAAACGAAGTCATGCAATATGGAGTCCTTTGGTTTTGACTTCTTGCAGTTAGCATAATACTTTTGAGATTCATCCATGTTGTTACATTATATCTATTTCATTCCCTATTGCTGAATAGTATCCATTGTACGAATATATCACAATGTGCTTATCTGTTCACCAGCTGAGGGGCATTTGGGTTGTTTCCAGGTTTGGGCTATTATGTCTAAGGCTGCTTTGAATATTCAGGTGCAGGTCTTTATGTAAACATATGTTTTCATTTCTCTTGGGTAAGTACCCAGGGATGGGATTGCTGGGTTCTATGTTTAACTTCATAAGAAATGGCCAAGCTTTTTCCAAAGTGGTTGCACTAGTTTTTCATGCCCAGCAGTAATGGAGGAGAGGCCCAGCTGCCCCATATTCCCGTTGGCTCTTGGTTGGCTGACCTCTATAACTGTAGTCTTTCTAGTGAGAATGCAGTGGTATCTCGCTGTGATTTTAATTTGCACTTCTCTCCTGACTAATGATGTTGAGCATCTTTTTATATGTTTGTCATCAAAATATTTTCTTTGGTGAAGTATCTTTGCATATTGTTTGCCCATCTTTTAAATTGGAGTTTTGTTCTCTTATTAAGTTACAAGACTTCTTTATATTTTCTGGATACAAGTTTTGTGTGTTTTTTTAAGTGGGAAAGAAGTCATTAAAGAGATTGATTTAGACCATCGGTAACCACCAGACTCCCATATATGACATCGGTGTAATTCAACTTAATCTCCTTTAACAATTTAAAAGTTTTAATAATGTATTCCAAGGTAATAGTTCATTTCAAACAAATTTTAATAAATTACACATGTACTAATTTGTTTCTATCTTCTATGTGTCATTTTAAAGCATTTTAAACATTTTTGATGTTAAAATAGAATAGCGATGTTGAGATTAAAAGTTTAGACGAACTATCACTGACTTGAATATATTATTAATCAAGAAAAGATAGCTCAACACTTTCAATTTGAATGAACTTGATAAAAATATGTCAGGGCATGTTTAAGAAATTTGTCCTTGTTACCTGAACACCTTTCTAGTTCTTTCAGTGAATTCTGCAAGAAAGGAGTCGTTTCAACAAAGTAGTATACCTAGCGCTTTGAAATGAAAAACAGTAACTTAAAACCTCTCATCACTTTGGTGAAAGCAGAACATCAGTTCAGAATCACATATATGCCAAAGTGAAAGGCAAGTGGAATGGATGAAATTAATCCCAGTTAGTATTAAAAGCACTGGGAGAAGAAATGTCACAGAAAAATAAAGAAAAGAAGATGCTATGAAGAAAAAATAGAATGTATATTTGGATAATTTATAATCTATAATTCTATCAAAATTGCTAGAATTCAAACATCTTTCTGGCATATTTCTGGTAAAATGAAAGTCAAAATATAATGCCTGGGATTCCCCCTTCTCCAAAGAGGAAATTAAAGTAATCAGGTAATTTGTTCTCTGAAATACTCTGCAAATTCCAATATGCAAGAAGTATACAAAATAAGATAAACAATAAAAAGTATATATGGATGAAAGCTACAATAATTCAAATTTTTGCTACCTCAGCAAGATACTGTACATATACTAAGTCAATATAATAGAAATGGCACAGTTTCTGAGAATACGATCCACATTTTATTTATATTTTTTAATTGAAGAAAAATTTAAATTTTTATTGAAATCTCTCAAACAGCACTAAATGAAAAATAATAAAAAACAAAAATTATTTTAAGACTAACTTTAATCTCAGAATCACACATCCATACACCTATTTCCTTTTTGCTGATTTCACTTAAACTTAAATGCATGGTTTATCAAACACACACTGCAAACCAATATTTACCATGTCTGTTACATGTAACATGCAGAAACAGCTTTTAACAGAAAATCACCAACCTTCCCCATGACATTTTAAAATTATAAATACAGGTATCAAGACAATCTTGAACATATTTTTGATACTACTGGTAGTCAGCACTCACACCACTTCAAAAATTAAAACAATTGGTGCAGTATTCATTGTACCCACTACTTTAGACAGTTTAAACTGCAGCTCTTTCACTAAGCAAGCTGGATAACGCATGCCATTTCTCTTTCCTTCCTGAGATTTTTACTTTTTAGAAACACACATGCTCCCACAGCTCTCTGACCCGTCTCACCCTACTTTCATCTCCAGGTTTATGTTTAAATGACAGTGCCTTAAAAAAATTGTGCTGAATTTTTCCTAATGTCACCTGAAAACATAATGTGTATACATATATTAAACATATCCTTACAAATGTCCAGGTCATGTTTACCAGCTGGAATTCTTTTACTTAATGTGTGGGTATTTTGCATTGTGGTGACTCTGTTACTCACACTCATCCCGAGCTGCCAGAGTCACTGCCGCCGCCACCGTTCTCACAGTTAGTCTTCTTTTGTTAAATCAGATACTGGACATTGTGAATTTCTAGTGCTGGTTGCTAGATTTTCTTGTATTTCTTTAAATCATGTTTTTTGAGGTTTTTCCCCCGATACTCAGTTATTTCGATCACACTAGGATCATTTGAAACCTACTTGTAAGCTTTCTATTTGGGGTCCACAGTAGCCTTTAGTAAGGTTTCAGGCCCACTACCAAGGTGTTTGACTTCCAAGATTCTTACCTGATGCTCCATATATTACGATCGCTTCTCGGCCTTTTGGCTAAGAACAAGTGGAGATTGTTCTACGCTGACTTGTGGGAACAAGAACTTTGCCCAGTCCTGGGTGAGGTCCAGCAATTTCCCACAAAATATTTCCACAAAAATGAAATATTTTAACATTTTGGATTTTCTTCTTATAGGTCCTTCCTCGCCGACCCTGCCCACCCCCAAGTCAGTCTCACTCAAGCGTAGATAATACTCAGCCAGCGATGCTGAGGCGATCCTTCTGCAGATCTCTGGAGTTCTTTCTCTGCAGCTCCCTCCTCCATGGTACGCTGCTGGGCAAATTGTGGCTGCCTGGTTCTCCCCTGATTGCCGTCAGTTTCCTCCACTCAGCCAGACCACTGGATTTGGGGGTTCCCCTTTCTGCACCGCCACCTGGAAACTCCTTCCATGGGGTGAGATGGTGCAACCAGAGCTCACCTTGTTTGTTTCTGTTTGTTTTCCTTCACTCAGGCGTTAGAGTCCTGCTCTGCTGCCAACCAATTCTGAAAACCATTGTTTCATATAGTAATTTTCTAGTTTCTTAGTTGTTTAAGGCAGAAGGGTAAATATACTCTCCAGGCCAATATCTTGGCCAAAACCAGAAGTTATAATTCCCTTGCTTTTAAAAAATGCTTTTACAAAACAAAACAACAAAAAAAACTACTTTTACAATATAATATGCATCCACAAAAATAAAATATTTTAACATTTTGGATATTCTAAGATAATTTTAAATGCATAGCAAGTAATACTGTCAGGTGTTTTTTAATGATATTTTTCTCCACCCAAAATAATGTTTATAAGACTCATCTTTGGTGGTCTGAGGAGCCCTACAGAATTCATTCATTTTCACTGCTGTGTGAATACACCAAGACTTACTGCTCCTTTTTTCTGTCAACGTTTGTTGTTTTAGTTTTCTTCTATCATGATCAAAGCTTAATATTGCTAAGAGTGTACTTATATGTGTCTCCTAATAGACACAGGCAAGAATTTCTCTAGGACATATACTCAGGAGTGGAATTACTGGGTTTTGTGGTAGACAATTTCACTTTTTAGGGTAATGCCCTCTTTTATTTTTCAGTCTACTAGGCTACTTTCAGTTTCTCAACTCCTCTTTACCAACCCAGGGCCTTTGCACAAACCACTTCCCTTACCTGAAACGCTTTTCCCATCTGCTCTTTACAAAGTGTACTTTTGGCATCCTTTAGATGTCAGTCTAAGTGTCACCTCTACAGGGAGGCCTTCTCTGACTATCCACTTGAAAGCAGTTTCTCTATTCTCTGTCACAGTCCCCAGTTCATTTATTGCCTCCCTCACCGGGCTGTAAGGTTCATGAGGGCAGGAACTGGGCCTGTCTTGTTGGACATTGTTCATCTACTGCCTAGCTCAAGGCCTGGGATTGTAGTAGGTATTTTAAAAATGTTTTCTAGATGATTGACTACATAAGCAAACCAATAAAAGATGTTATTATCTGTTTTACAAAGAAGGATATCAAGGCTCAGGGAAAGTTATATAATACAGTAACATGATACAGATAGTGGTTGAAGAAGCCAGGATTTGACTATAGGACATTTTTTCTCAAGGTTTTGGATAACACAATTAAAATAGTAGAATCTTCTAATAGTCATGAAGAAGATCTCTCTTAGTTTCTGGGATCCCTTTAATATCTTGTGTTCCAGGACTTTGGGCAACTCCTTTAGCAGCAACTAACTAGAATCCACCCATAGACTACTGGGTATTTCTTATTCTGCACATTAAACATAAGTATTTTGTAAATTACTGCTATGGAAAGTGGGGAACAGGATTACTGGGCTATATTTCCCTAATTATACTTGGACTATTCCACTAATTTAAGATCAACCTTATCTGTGCTTTAACCAAAAACTAAAATAAGTTATTATGTATTTCTTGAGTATGGGAGCCATGTCCCTACATCTTTGTGTACTGGATGTCTAGCACAGTATCTCACTTATAGTGGGTGCTCAGTACACATTAGATGAGTGAAAAGTGGCAGAAGCTGGGTCATGAGAAGGGACACCATTTCACCTGAAAGGCAAAATCATGCCACTGAGATTGTAGTCACAAATTCTTCATATTATATGTACATATACATATATATGAATAAATTAAAATAACAGTAGCATGTTCTGAAGACTGTTACAGAAAATAAGCCTTATTAATTATAGTCAAATTAAGTTACATAACAAACCAGTGTATTCTGGCCAAGAAGGCACTAGAAAAAAACTAACAAATGCAATTCTGGTAGAGACATGAAAGCAAAATTAAAATCTAAGGTTAGAAGGTTATGTGGCATCGCGGCTAAAAATAGGGGCATGAGCATCAAATCTGGGTTCAAAATCAGGCCTGCCACTTAGTACTATAAGAGCTCAGCAAGTCATAACTCTGTGCTTCAGTTTTCTCATCTGTAAAATGAGGACAGTAACACCTATTTCGTAGAGTTATTGTTAAGGTTAAATGGCACAACAGGAGTGTTTACAGCAATCCCTGCCACATGCTAACTCGTCACTAAATGAGAGTGTTACTACCGTCATCATTTTCATCATCATCGTTGTATCATATTGGTAATTTGAATAACACATTTAATGGTCAATTCATGGAACTAGAGATCTATTGTGTTGTGACAGTATAGAAATTCTTGCCATGGCCTCCTTTTTCTGCTCAAACAATAGATCATTGTAAAGTACCTGGCCAACTGGACTGATCTGTTATAATCGTTATAACAAATGTATTAGAACTATAAACAATATTAATGCCTATTCCAGGGTAAGATTACTGCATCTCATGATCATGGAGCATAGAGGGCCTTGATCAACAATTGAAACAAGAAAGAGCCCGATAAAGCTTTGAGTGGAAGTACTGCTATTGCACACTGAAGGGGAAGGAAGCTGGGTAGACATGTGGTTGAATCCTAGCTCCATCCCATTTTTTATGATTCTTGAAGCTAGATATTCTTGTGAGCAGTAGTTTCTCAATTTATAAAGTGGGAATATACCTGCCTACCAAAATTTCTATGAGAATTAAATAGTATAATCTCTGCTAAATTGGTTAACAAAGCACCTGGCACAAATCAGATACAAGAAAAAAAAAGAGAGGTCTCCTCTTTACTTCCCAGATCTCTTAAGTGGTCTAGTCTCGATGGAAGGAAATTTAAAACAAAACAAAACAAATCAAAACAACAATAACAAAACCCTTTCTGAGAACAAGGGGCAGTTGGGTGGGAGAGTCTTGTCTGAGGCCCTGGAGGTCTTCCTGTTTTCATAAAAGCCTGAATTAAGGAAACAGCAAATAATCGAGCAACAAAGGAAGAGGAGCTGCTGCATGCCCTCTCTTTGATTTTTCTTTGACTTCCATTCCTTGTCTTCCTAATGACCTTCTTCTTAGGGCTGCATTGTAGCCTAGGTGCTTTTGAAACTGAATGTCCAGGTAACCTGACCGTATAAATTAAGAATTGAGTTTTGGAAACTATGATAAAGGTACCACACAGGCATCAATCTTTAGTGGCTACACATTTTTATAAGGATTAATAAATTCTGTGAAGCTTTATTTCTTCTTTCAACTCACCATTATCAAGTATCACTTGTATATTAGGAACTGTGCTAGAAACTAGAAACACAAGACATAACACTGTTCAAGTTGTTTGCAGTCCAAAATCCTTTCCTCTTACCCTCAACCCCTGAAATGTGACTGTCAGCAAGAATATTTTTACAAAGACAAAACTCTCCCATACTGGTCTTCGACCATTGTCAGCCTTTATAATAATAGGAAGCCCAAGGGAGGAAATGCCAGAAATCTACAAAGACAAAACAGACACTTAAGAAAGAGTGAAACGGTTGGTCAATATGGTATAAATTTTAATCTTAATCTCAGTATCTTCATTGATTCTTGTAATCATTTCTAGGCAGCATCTGAAAAGTCTGCTTTTAGTCTTTTCACTTATAATAATTAAGTCAGAAATATCATTTACTTCAGTTTTCCTCTTGATAAGAACTCAAGTGTTGCATGGCCTGAGTGTCTTGAGATACATATTCTTTCTCATATGTTGTGCACTAATCCCACATGTGAATTCTATTGAGTTTCCTTACATTCCAATTCTGCCCCATCATTTGTAGTTATTTTAAATTAGTTTTTCCTTACTATATGGCTTGCATTGTTCTGTGCTATTTCAAATCCCTTCATAATCAAGGAAAAATCAATAGAAATATATGCCTTTGGCTATTATACTAAATTTGTTGAGGACAAGCTCCCTTTGTGTATTCTTTCAAAAGCACAGCTTCTCACAAGATATTTTTTAACCACTCACAGTTAAAACATAATGATTGCCATAGCAAATGAAAATTTTATAGGGCTTTAATTTATTTTCTTAATAATAAGCCTAGGTATTTATTTATTTATTTTAAATAGCCCAAACCTCAGTGCCATCTCCACCTAGTTACAAATGAAATACCTATTAGAAATATTTATAAAATCATATCAATATATTTATACTTTAAAACATTGCAATCTGTTTCTTCCAATCAATTTCTTACTGCTTGGTTTGTAATCATCAGGATGGTTAAAGGTTCAAAAAGATCCCTGGAAGTCCTCTTTTGAGCTACATCCAGCTCATAGCATGAAATATTATAGCTGCATCAATTATTAATGTCACTTTAATCCTCCATTTGAAACTACAGTGTGAATTAGACTATTTTACTGTGTAAATGACACCACGGGACCGTGTTAAGCACTGTTAGATGCTGCTCTAATGCTTTCAGCACTTAGCACAGTGCTCTGAGCATGATCAGCTCAGCTACGCACACTTTATTTGCTGGGTTCAGATCATTTGGATGCATTTGACACACTAAATCATTAATAGGTGAAGCGGGGCTTAAAGTTAGTTCAATCTAACAAGCATTTATGGGACACCTATTATGTAATCTGATCATGCCACTCCCATACTTAAAGTTGATCAATTATTCCCTATAGTTTTCAGGCTAAAATCCGACCTCCTAACACAGCATATGAGACCTTACATAATCTATCAATAATGGCAGATATGTGACATGGAGGCTCCCACTCCCCTCTTCTCCTCCCAGAACAAATGGAACTAATGTATCCCATCATTCTTTCCAACAGAGATTGACACGGCTTCAGAATCCTTCTCAATACAATGTTCCAGGCAGCCACCACCCATAGGCCAGAGTTAAAAATCTACTTGCCAGTCCTGCCAGATTCTCTCTCTAGTGCCCCTCAATGTCGCCAAACACCATTTGCCTTAGCCACATAAAATGTCATATATTTTCCTAAACACATGAGACTTTCACATTTATGTGTTTTTTCATGGGCTGTTCCCTCTCTGCAGATGAACCTTCCTCCTTTTCCATGTTTAGCTAACTCCTATCTGTTCTGCACAATTCAGGTCAAGTTTCACAGTCTGATTCGGGTACCTTTATTCTGTGCTCTCAAAGTGACTTGCACTTAGTATTTTATCAGCTGGATCAGGATTGTTAACTGCTTCTCTCTCTCCCAGACTAAGGTTAAATTCTTTGAGAGCAGAGGCCATGTTTTATTTCACTTTGGCTCTCCAGCAGCCAGCACAGAGCCTGGTGTGTAGTAGATATTCAATGAATGTTCAAAAACAAATGTTCTAGCCACTATGTTAGGTTTCAGGAACATAAAGGAGAATAATGTATAAGGACGAGGCATATTTATTGAGCACTTACTGTGTGCCAGGCCCTGTTCCAAGCACTTTACATAAATTATCTTATTCAAATCTCACAACAACCCTTCAAGGTAGATTCTATGATTACCCTCCTTTTAATGAGTGAGGAAACTAAGACACAAAGGAGCCAGGTGACCTCTCTGGGATCACACCCAGCCAGATAGGCTGGTTCCAGAGTTCCTAACCATTGTGCTACACTGCCTGGGCCCTGCATGGACCCTGTCCTCAGGGAGATCAAAGGTTAGTAAAGGAGGGAGTCAGGTAAGTGATTAATAACCACATATCATGGAAGGACTATAATAGACTTTTGAGCAATATAAAGGGACAGCTCAGACGAGGGAGTGATTAACATAATTGGGGGTGGAAGACAAGTGTTCAGGGGAGGTTTCACTAAAGAAGTGGTCTGCAGATTAGGCTTGGAAGTTTAAGAGCACATGAGATGGAGATGAAGGGAAAGATATGCTAGGCCGAGAGAAGAATACGTGCAAGACACAGAGGAAGGAAGCAACATGATATTTGGACACCAAGACCAGCTACACAATTTGCAGAGCCCAGAACAAAATGGAAACTCATTTTGATCATAAATTATTAAGAATTTCAACACAGTTACAGCAGAGCATGAAATCAAATGGCCCTTCTGGGCCTTGTGTAAAGGCACAGGTTGAATGTCCATAAAGCCAGAACTTTTGGGCACCATAAATGCCTCAGTGTTACTGGAACAAGAAGTACCTGGGGCAGAAGTACTTTATGAGGCAGGAAATGACACTGGCGAGGACAGCAAAGGTCATGCCATGTTGAGTAGCCTGGACTTTGCAGTCAGTCTGGTTGGATCATTTACAAAAAGATATTTCCGGGACTCCTACTGGGAGGAGATGGAGGGAGGTGACCAGAGGAAAGCACAGCAGCAGTAGCAATTACACAGGCCAGAGAGGCTCAGATCTTGAACTTGGCCTTTTCAGTGGGGAAGTGTGAGAAGGGTAGATCTGGGAAATGAGTAGGAGGCAAAGCCTGCAGAAATTTACACTCAAGGTGCCTAAGGAGCCCGTGAGGAAAGAGGAATGGACCAAAGGCTCAAACAAGAGTGTGGGGTTCAAGAGAATGCATCACCACTTGGCTTAGGCCTGCCAGACCAATTTAAAACAGTGCTAGAAAATTAATTAGATAATTATTTAGCATCATTTATATCAGGGACACCCCTAATCCCGGAGAAGGTCAATGCACAGACTACAAGAAATAAAGCCCTTGTGTAGATTTCCATGTGTGCAACTCCCACAAGCAAAGCTGCACATGAAGAGTCTATTTATTTGTTTCTTGATCTCCTTCCAAAGAACCATGGCTCTTTGGGTCACTTGAGTTTTTCCCATGAAATAGAAAAAGAAATGATCCTTAAACCCTTCGGATGTGATTTCTCAACTGCCAGACTGTTCCCAGCAAGCTCCTGAGTTCTCTTCGGTTTTCTGGCACTATTTGAATGTGATCTCCTATATAATCAGGATAAAATTAATTACACATTAGTGCTTTGGAAATGGAAGTTCAATGTAAATACGGCGATATCAGTTTCATACCTGGATCCTGGGAGGCTGACAATGGTTCACAGAACTAAATTATTTCTCCTTTATCACTCAGATGGAGTGCTCTTCCATTCCATTTTTTAAGGTTCAGTCCATTTGTAGAAACTCTCCTAACCATGCTGACTTCCCTTTCACACATTTGCCAGAAAAACTCCGGGAACCAGAATATGAACATACACAAACTTAAACAGTCAAAGCATGGACCTGCTCACCAGTCATAATTATCTTTGTTACATTACAATTCAAAAAAATTTTTTTTAATTTTAATTTTAATTTTTTTTTTTTTTTAGTTAATCCTCACCTGAGGATATTTTTTCCATTGATTTTTAAATATATCTTTATTGACTTGAGAGGGAGAGAGAGAGACAGAAACATCAATGATGAGAGAGTCATTGATTGAGCCCACAACCCGGGCATGTGCCCTGACCAGGAATCGAACCCCGATCGCCTGGATCCGAGGTCGATGCTCAACCACTGAGCCATGCCTGGCCAGGCTCCATTGATTTTTAGAGAGAGTGGAAGAGAGAGAAAGAGGGAGAGAGAGAGAGAGAGAGAGAAACATTGATGCGAGAGAGACACATCGATTGGTTGCCTCCCACACACACCCTGACTGGGGGCAGGGATCAAACCTGCAACCCAAGTACGTACCTTTGACCAGGAAAGGAAGCCTAGACGCTTCCGTACTAGGGCTGACACTCTAACCACTGAGCAACACCAGCCAGGGCAAATTTTTAAAAATTTTTAAATGGGAACGTTGCAGATTGTACTTGGGTTTACTCTCTAGTTCTGGGGCTTCCCGTTACTTTTTAATCTTTTTATTTATTTTCTACATGCTCCTAAAGAGGACAGCAGTCTTCAACAATATGCTAACAATTGGGCAGCTTGGTATAATGAAAAGCTCATGGGATTTCATGGGACAAAGGCTGGTACAGATGTGATCTTAGGCAGGCAGGTTATTTAATCTCCCTCACCTTCAGCTACACTGGGTGTGAGGATTTATGTCTACATTGCAAAGTTAGTGTAGGGTTGAGTGAGTTCACAGATGTGTAAAACAGTTGTCCCTCCAATAAAATGAGGTTCCTGAGTCACCTGTGTCTTTGGTGAGGGAAATTAAGTGATATTTAGTACCTTTATACTCTCTACCCAATTTTAATTCATTGGTTCCTAGGGTGCTTGAGTGGGTTTTTTCCTTTGGGCGTAACCAAGTGGGAAGATTCCAGCTTTGGAGCACCAAGTCACCAAAGGTCATATCCAGAGCCAGCACTACTGCACTGGGAAACTCAAAATCTTCATCTGCCAAACAACCGGGCAGCTCTTCTCTTTCTTCCCAGGAACTGCTTTTTGCCTTCATAGTCAGTGCTTGTTGGTAATTACTCAGAAGTCTCCCTCAACCTCCCTGACCTCCCCACTCAATCAATTCTCCCTGCTATAAGTTCTCTTAGCAACCTATAATTGTTTCTTTGTAGACCTTACCACAATTATAATTGAGAAATTAATTATGTAATTAGTTGTTTCAAGTGCATTTTCTTCAACAGAATGTGAACTCCACTGAAACTCTGTCATGTCCATCACCGTGGACTCAGTTCCTGATGCATGCTCTTGCACATAGTAGGTGCTTAACCATGGATGACTAAATGAGTGGACCCTTATTAACTAATTTGATAAACACATATATTATTTTTTAATTAAAGTATAGTTGGCATAAAGTATTATATTAGTTTTAGGTGTACAACATAGTGATTTGACATTTATATACTTTATGATGTGATCACCATGATAAATCTAGTAGCCATCTGTCACCGCATAAAGTTATTACAATATTATTGAATTCATTCCCTATGCTGTACATTATATCCCCAAGTCTTGTTTATAATTGGAAGTTTGTATCTCTTATTCCCCTTGCGATTCTATTCACCCCTCAAACCCCTCCCCTCTGGCAATCATCAGTTTGTTCTCTGTATCTATGAGCCTGTTTCTGTTTTGTTTGCTTATTTTGTTTTTTTAGATTCCACATATAAGTGAAATCATATGGTATTTGCCTTTCTCTGTCTGAGTTATTTAACTTAGCATAAAACACTCTAGTTCCACCCATGTTGTCACAAATGGCAACATTTCATTCTCTTTTATTGCTGAGTAATATTCCATTGTATTTGTATATATGCACCACATCTCCTTTATCCATTCATCTATTGATGGATACCTAGGTCACTTCCATATCTTGGCTTTTGTAAATAATGCTGCAATGAACATAGGGGTGCATAAATCTTTTCAAATCAGTGTTTTGTTTTCCTCAGACCAATACCTAGAAGTAGAATTGCTAGGTCGTATGGTAACTTTATTTTTAATTTTTAGAGGAACTTCTGTAGTGGCTGCACCAATTTACAATCCCACCAACGGTGCACAAGGGTGCCCTTTCTCCACATCCTCTCCAGCACTTACTCTTTGTTGACTTTTTGATAGTAGCCTTTTTGACAGGTGTAAGGTGATATTTTAGTGTGGTTTTAATTTACATCTCCCTGGTGATTAGTGTTGAGCGTCTTTTCATATGTCTGTTGGCCATCCATCTGTATGTCTTCTTTAGAGAAATGTCTGTTTAAGTTTTCTGCCCATTTTTAATCAATTTTTTTATGTTGAGTTGTATGATTTCTTTATATATTTTGAATATTAACCCATTATAAGATATATGTTTTAATTTTGTTGATGGTTTCCTTTGCTGTGCAAAAGCTTTATATTTTGATGTCCCATTTATTTTTTCTTTTGTTGCCACTGCCTAGGGAGACATATAAAAAAAAAAATCACTGAGAGGGGAAAACAAGACTGGCGTGGGTAACAGCTGCACCTGCCGCCTCCCACAACCACATCAAAATTACAACTAAAATACAGAACCACCATCGCTCAGAGCCTCCTGAGATCTGAACAGAAAAAGCCCTACAACCAGGGAGCTGAAGGAGCATCGAGACCGGTAGGAGGGGCGGAGACGAGGGCGGATCTGGGCTGGATCCTGAAGAGGCGGCCGCAGGCCCACACCCGGTGCCGCGGTTGAAACCCGGGAGGGAATCTCGGCGGCAGAGGTTTCCCGGAGGAGGGAGGGGTCCCATCCCAACAGCAGGCCCCCAGCCCAGGGCTCCAGGGCTGGGAAAAAAGTCCCCACAACTGGGAGCTGTGAAACCAGAGGGGACTGTCGCTGAGGGTCACGGAGGCTGCGGGAGCCCCAGGCTTTCCTCTTAAAGGGCCCGGCGAGGACTCACTCAGACCCGCTCCCTCTGAGCCCCAGCCCTGGGCAGCAGCTTGAAAGGAACTGAGGATACTTGGGGAGGAACTAACCTGCCTGAAGTCGGGGTGAGAGGTGGGGGGCCAGCTTTCTCCCAGGCAGAGGAGCTGGCAGAGGCCATTGCTCCTTTAGGAGTCCTCCCTGAACACAGCCGGCAGGCAGGCGCCATGTTTGAATCGCCAGCACCTGACTCCCACCTTTGGCCCCGCCCCGTGATTCCCGGAGGCCCCGCCCCTCCCCACCTGCAGGTTCATCCAGGCCATTTCCAGGGGCTTTTCTATCCAAGTGGCCTCTCAAGCCTCATGCTTAGGACTTTCCTAAAATCTCTCAAACAAGCAGCAGCGGGCCCCATATGGCTTGATAAGTGGCCCCAAGCCTGGCACTAGCGGCAGCTGCATTGGTTCATAGCTTGGCCTCTCCTGGGCACCTCGAAGCCCAGCACAAGGAGCAGACAACTACAGTTTGCTGTGTAGCTCATGCTGGGTGGCCCTGGGCAGGGCACTGGCACAGGCTGACTTTGCACCTCCTGGGAGGCCTCAGAGACAGTGCACCTGGTGGTCAGACTTGACCACGCTGGATTACAACCCTACCACATCCATGAGTGACACTCAAGGGGCGCACTTGGTGAACACCAAAGCTCCACTGAAGTAAATCCTGCTCCATAGGGGTGTCTCCAGCACAGCAGCTCTCTGGCTGTAGTTGCAGCTGGTCCTCACAGCTGATTGGCCTGGAAGTTAGTTTCTCCCAGTGACGCCAACAGCAACCAAGGCTCAACTACAACAGGACAGTGCACACAGCCCACACAGGGGAGCACCTAGAAGGCCCAGCTCAGGTGACTGGGGAGGTTGAGCCACTGGACCCTACAGGACACCTACTACACGAAGCCACTCTAAAAATTCCAGGAGACATAGCAGCTCTACCTAGCACATAGAAATAAACACCAGGAAGCAGTCAAAATGTGGAGGCCAAGAAACATGTCACAAAGGAAAGAAGAGAAGAAATCTCTAGAAAAGGAACTAAATGAAATAGATCCAAGCAAGCTAACAGATACAGAGTTCAGAATAATGGTTATAAGGATGCTCAAGGATATTAGTAAGAGTATGATGAAAATAATTGAGAAAATCGATAACATAATAAAGGACCAATTTGAAATGAAGGCTACAGGAACTGAAAAGTAAAATAATTTACAGGGAATCAACAGTAGAGTAGAGGACCCTGAGAATCAAATCAGCAATTTGGAACATGAAGAAATAAAAAACACCCAACCAGAAGAGCAAAAAGAAAAAAGAATCCAGAAATATGATGATAGCATAAGGAGCCTCTGGGACAACTTCGAGAGGCCCAACATTTGTATTATTGGAGTGCCAGAAGGAGAGGAAAGAGAGCAAGACATTGAAAACATATTTGAAAAAATAATTACAGAAAACTTCCCCTACCTGGGGAAAGAAATAGACTTACAAGTCCAGAAAGCACAGAGGATCCCAAACAAGAGGAACCCAAAGAGGCTCACAGCAAGACACATCACAATTAAAATGCCAAAGGTTAAAGATAAAGAATCTTAAAAGCAGCAAGAGAAACGCAGTTAGTTACCTACAAGGGAGCACCCATACGACTGTCAGTTGATTTCTCAAAAGAAACTTTGCGGGCCAGAGGGAGTGGCAAGAAATACTCAAAGTGATGAAAAACAAGCACCTACAACCAAGATTACTCTACCCAGCAAAGCTATCATTTAGAATTGAAGGTCAAATAAAGAGCTTCTCAGACAAGAAAAAGCTAAAGGAGTTCATCACCACCAAAACAGCACTACAGGAAATGTTGAAGGGTCTTATTTAAGAGGAAGCTAATGAACAAAAGAATCTGATGAACTAAATAGATCCAGAGACATTGACGCACGTAACAGATGATCATATTTCAGAGGGAAGAGGGAAGGGGGGTGGAGGATGGGAAGAGATTAACCAAAGAAGTTATATACATATATGCATAACCCATGGACACAATGATGGGGTGAAGGCCTGGGGAGGGGGTGGGACGGAGGTGGAGGGGGTCAATTGGGGGGGGGAGCAGAATGGGACACCTGTAATACTTTCAACAATAAAGATAAATTTTTTAAAAATCCAAAATATATATGTATATATCACTGAGATCAATGTTTTCTTTCAGGAGTTTTATGGTTTCAGGTCTTACATTTAAGTTTTTAATCTATTTTGAGTTTATTTTTGTATATGGTGTTAGAGAGTGGTCCAGTTTCTTTATTATTTTTTTTTTTCTGGCATGTATTTTCCAACACTAGTTTTTCCCACACCATTTATTGAATAGAATGTCATTTCCCCATTGTATATTCTCGCCTCTTTTATCATATAATTGATGAAGCATGGGTTTGTTTCTGGGCTCTCTTTTTTGTTCCATGGATCTACGGAAACACGTATGTTGTTTGTAGGTATAAATGTAAGGATGAGTTTGCTTGATTCATATGTGTGTCCTTCAAACAGAGGACTGGTCTTCATGCACAAGAATGTATAGTACACTTTGAATGCTTTTCTCATGGTAGCGATAGGTTTGTGCAGATATAGCCTAATTCTCTCCCTTATTGTGTTGTGTCCAACCACATACACTTGGTGACACAAATGACCATCACTCAGAGATGACATGTCCTCTTGTAGTGGGCAAGTAAGGAGAGGAATAGAGAAGAGAGAAACAGTCCCAAATCCACTGTGGTGGTAGCTTTAAGCTCGCCTATGATGCTGAGTATCCCTGAGAGTGATCCTGAATGTACTTTCTGAGGACTCCAGGAAATGGAGCCAATGAGTGAGAGGGTGGGGAGGAGCAATTAACAGTGAGAAAATACCTTGTAGAAGACAATGACTCCACTGACATCAATATTATCCCCCAACTATAGTTGAAGAAACTGAGGTTCAGAGATCTTAAGTAAACTTTCCAAGGTAACAGAACTAGGATAAAAAATAAGCTAGAATCCACAGTCAGGCAGTGCAAAGAAAATACTAAAAAGGGGCAAAGAAGAAAATAATAATAAGGTAAATAGAGAACCATAAGTGGCCCCAGCCTCCACAGGCTGAGGGCAGCTTCATTTCCCAAGAAATTACAGCTGTCTCTGTGACCCATCCTATCTCCCTAATATCCATCCCATTCTTCTTAAAAGGCAAAGACTCAAGGTATGTGGGGTTTGGGAGGTGGGGAAAAGGCAGCCCCACTTTAGAGCTGTCGTTATCAGTAATTACCTTAGTAGGAGTGAGTTCTCAGATACCTGAAAATGATATGAAGAAGAAAGAAAGAAAGAAAGAAAGAAAGAAAGAAAGAAAGAAAGAAAGAAAGAAAGAAAGAAAGAGAGAAAGAGAGAAAGAGAGAAAGAGAGAAAGAGAGAAAGAGAGAAAGAGAGAAAGAGAGAAAGAGAGAAAGAGAGAAAGAGAGAAAGAGAGAAAGAGAGAAAGAGAGAAAGAGAGAAAGAGAGAGAGAGAGGGAGGAGGGAGGGAGAGAGAGAGGGAGGGAGGGAGGGAGGGAGGGAGGGGAAAGAGAGAAAGAAAGGGAAGAACATGGGCAACAGCAAGAACAGGTGGTGGGCATAAAAATCACCACTTTGCCCTATATGGGCCATTCCAAATCACCCCCTTGCACCTCAAGTATGCAATGGACACATTATAGGTCTGTGGTTTGAACTCTGCCCAACAGAGGTGTGACCCTCAACATGGTCAATCTATGAGCTTGGCTTCTTTTGCATAATAATATGAGAGAAAAAGACATGCAGCGGTCCCACCATCAACCAAGCTGCTCATGCCAGGACCTGGAGTCATTCTTGACACCTCTACTCATGCATTCAACACAGCCAATCATTCGCAAAGGCTCACTTATACTTCTGAATCTGTCTTTTTAATTCTCCTGCTGGGATCCTCTCCAAGGTCCTCAACTCCGCCTTACTACAAAGGTCTCTTGAATAGTCTTTGTGTGTCTACCCTTGCCTTCATCCAAGTCATTCTCTCTCTGTCCACAAGCCAGAAAGATATTTTAAAAACTCAAAATTGATTGTGTCCTTCCCCTGCTTAAAATCCTTCAATGGCTTTCTGTTATTCTTGGGATAAAATTTCAAATCCATCTGACAACCAACAAGGTCCCGTCTGCGTCATCTGGTCCTTGACTAGCTCAGCAGCACCAGCTCCTGCTTCCTTACCCCTCCTCATTGCACTAGCCTTCTCTCAATTCCTCAAGCTCACCAAACTCCTTCCTCTCTCATCCCTCACTGGTGCCACTCTACTTGCTTCTAAAACACTGTTAATTAATACCAGTCTTCCTGACAAGACTCATTGTAAGCTCCGTGAGGTTAGGGACCATGTCTGTCATTTTTAGGGACCATTGTCTAACATTCTATCTCAGGACTTAGCATAATCCATGTGACGCAGTAATGAGTCAATAAATATTTGTTGAAAGAGTGAATAAATCTTTGTTGACTGAGTAACTGAATAATAGTATCCACTTACTCAGTCCACAAATATTTCTTGAGCCAGTACCTCTGCCAGGTAATGTGTAAGGCACTAAGGATACAGTGAGTAAAATATACACAGTCCCTGACCTCTTAGAGCTTATATTCTAGGAGACTTTCTCCCATTTTCTTCTTCTTTCTTTTCTTTTCTCCCTTTTTCTACTGGAATGAAATAATGGATCCAACATCTTATAAAACCTTATGTGATTATCTTGCTCTTTGAGTTTTCTTGAGCTACATGAATTAGCTCTTAAATACTCTCTTCTAAGCTCTATTATTTTTCTCATCTCCTTAATAACAAAGTAAGATACTTGAAGGCAGGGAACTATTTCAACCTTTTTTTTTTTTTTTTGGTTCCTATCTCAGTCTACATAGAAATTTCTTTTAAAAACTGTGCTATGTTTTTTAATTAAAATGTGACTTGCACCCGGCCAGGCGTGGCTCAGCAGTTGAGCATTGGCCTAGGATCCAGGAGATCGGGGTTCGATTCCTTGTCAGGGCACATGCCCGGGTTGCGGGCTTGATCCCCAGTTGGAGGTGTGCAGGAGGCAGCCAATCAATGATGACTCTCTCATCATTGATGTTTCTATCTCTCTCTCTCCCTCTCCCTTCCTCTTTCTGAAATTAATAAAGATATATTAAAAAAAAAGAAGAAAAAATTGTGACTTCCTCATCTATGATGATAGAAATCAGAACAGTGGTTGCTTATGAGATGTGGGGATCAATTGGAAGGGGGTATAAGGGAGCTTTTGGGGCAATGGAAATGTTATATATATTGATTGGGATTATATCATTATTGAGGTTATATCTTGACTGGACTTTATATCTTGATTGGGTTACTCATCACATATTGTACACTTATGATTTGTCTTTCACTGAAGGTAAATTTTACATCTTAAAAATACTATTCTAAAAAAGGAACATATGCTTATTATATGAAACATTATCAAGTAAAAGTAAACAAAAATTAGAAACCCAAAATGACCTGTAATGCCATCACTCAAAGAGGAACATAGTTTACATTGTGATGAATATCCTTCCAAATTACTTCACTTTTTATACATAAACACACAATATGTATTCATACAGAATGTAATGCCTCCTAATTTGCCTGTTTTGATAAATAGTATACTAAGAGCATATGTAAAAGATTCTTTATTTTATTTTATCATTAATATTGGGGTGACATTGGTTAATGAGTTTATATAGAGTTCAAGTGCACATTTCTATGATACATGATCTGTATATTGCACTGTGTGCCCACCACCCAAAGTCAGATCATCTTTTGTCACCATGTATCTGGCCCCCTTTGCCCCTTAGTTACCCCCACCTCCTTCCCTCTGCTAACCACCATCCTGCCGTCTGTGCCTGAGTTTCAGTTTTATATCCCACATATGAGTGAAATATGGTTCTTGGTTTTTTGTGACTGACTTATTTCACTTAGCATAATATTCTCAAGGTCCATCCATATTGTCATGGGTGGCAGTATTTCATCTTTTCTTATAATTACTACTTAGAGGGATTAATTTGCTAAACTAAGAAAATTCAGGATTCTAAATTTATTTGAAAATTTTTAGAGCCTAGGATATTTCATCATCATCACCATCAACAACAGTTACTGAATGTGAAATGCCATCTCTAAAGAGGTTTCTTGACTACTAATAATCTTCAGACTGTGGTGTTAAGATTGCTAAACTGAAAAATCAGTCACTAGCAGTAAATCTTTAAGCTGATTTACAATCAGCTTTAACTAAGAACATTCTAGTGACTGAGTACATTCAACATCACCTCAGAATTCATTCTTCTGTCCTCCTCAGATTATTAAGCTGTTATAAAATCCAATTTATGGCATGCCGCCCTTATATTTATTATTTAATTTGTGAGATTCTAATTTAATACAGAGACCCATATAATTGCATGGCTAGACTGTTGTGATCAACAGCTCCATAAAATTTACCACAGCATGAGATCAGACATGCACATCTCACATTTTTATCAGAAATTCAAACCACATTAAACTGAAGACATAATATTTGAAGTCGGTGAAGCCACAGCCCACCTCTAACACTTCCTAAAAACCTATTACTAAATCTAGCTCAACCAGAAGGCATGTGAGTAAAGATCTGAGTGGGTCCTTTGTTAAGTTTCCTGATGGTAGTGCATAGACTCAGACAGAAGGAGAATTATTTGAAACTACCCAGAAAATTAGAAAAGTAAGGACTAGACGCAAAGATCTGTGAGAAAGAGGAGTGTCTTCGGCTTTACACTTTTGGCAAGTGATAAAAGGCAGCTTTAGTGACAGCAGCCAGATGGAGATCAAATGACAACTGTGAGTTCCTAATGGTCTCCAGCATTCTGGCAAGCGCGAGGGGCAGGAGGGGAAGTGGGAGGGATCAGCTTTACTGGTAGTACAAGCCAATCTGGTGCACATCAGGGTTATCTGACGTCAGCTACAACCAGTTCTGAGGCACTGCATCAGGACCAGCTGCTAGATACTGAAAGCACCCTGGCCTGCCTCTGTGTACTCTCAGAGCTCCCGCCCATAACATTTACAGGACACTACCAGTTAATTTATGTTCCCTGCAGCAGGGAGGGTCCAGATGTTGAGGCTGCAGTTGCTGATTTGAAAGGACTTCACAAATACAGGAAGCTCTCAGAGGATAAAAGAAATGTAAGGCCATTCTACTGTTTGAGAAACCCATTGTTCTGTATTAAACACACACACATACACACACACACACACACACACCCCCCCAAGTCCTTTCTTTAGCACACAGAAGTACATCATTCAGGCTATCAAAACACCATAAAGATCTAAAGTGCACAAATGGGGAAAGTTTGATAGTCAGAGAGGAAACACATAGGTTGCCTTCTTCTGTGGCTGTTTTAAACTTCAGTGGAATTTGTTTTACAGCATTAGGCAGGGACAGGGATGCCTAGTAGTTTTACCATCGGCAATAATGTCCCAAATTTAGAGAAAATGGAAATACAATATTTTACTTAGAATTAGATGAAGGCATTAACAATGAAAATTAGAGTGGGAATTGGAAAGTGGGTGCCATATAATTGACATTTATGGCATTCCATGTGCCATGCACTGTAAGTGCTATACATATATTATCTCATCTAATCATCAAAATAAACTTATGAGACTGGTACTGTTATTACTTGGGAATGAGACAAAAGAGGGTAGGTAACTTGCCCAAGCCTGACTGCACAGAGTCTGCACTTTGAAAGCTCTGCTCTGATGCTCAGTGACCTAGAGTTGTTCAGGAAGGAGATAATCCATGGCTAAGAAGGTGAGCTCTGGAGTCTCACAGATGTGTGTGTGCATCCTGGCCCTGCCACATAAATATGGGTCCTTTGAGCTAGTAACAGCTTAACCTCTCCAACAGGCCACAGCTTCTTCAACAGGAAAGTGAAGATAACAGTGTCAACCTCAAAGATGGCTGTGAGTCCAGTGATGCCTTATAAATAAGAATTCATCATAGTGCCAAGCATATGATAAGCATTTAACAAATCGGCTGTTTTTATAAATGAATCACAAGTCTATTAGAAATTTTCTGAAACATCCCTGGAAGCCAGCTCGATGTTGCTCACAGATTTGAGAAGAAATTCTTCTAAAGGGGTGCACATAGGTTGAAATTCTGATATCTCAGATTCTTGGAAACTATGCTAATAAGTGTTTCTAGGTTAAAAGGAAGTTCTTTTTATGAACAAAAACTAAAAAAGAGAGAAGGGAAATATCCACGTCATGGTTGATAAAAAGTAACCTGAGAAAAAGCAAATTGCAGAACTCTGCCAAAGCCCTTCTTAAGGGCTCCTCCCAGCTCTAACCAAATAAATTAGGATTTACATTGTGGTTCTATTTAAGGAGAGAATAGCTTCAGGATCACAGATGGACTTGTTTTGATAGTTTATGAGAAAGACATAAACCCAAACTTATAAAATGGAGTAGAGGGTCCAGTTGCCAGAGATAATGAGAGACACGCCAAATTAACCAAACTTAATTCAGATGGTCACTAAACAATGACCCCACCTGGTTTTCAGTCGTTTTACCATCTGTTGTAGCTATTTCTTCTCAGAGGGGAGAGTTCCCACTAGCTCCCAGGTGCGACCTGTTTATTAAGACGCAGTGCCAAATCATACTCCATAGAGTTTGGTAACCAGGCAATATATTAAGGTTAATAAGGCAAGTTGTAACATAATCTCAACTAACCTATAAAATGGATTGAAATTTTTGGAAATTGGTATCAAAGCAGAGGAATATGAATGTGTTTTTAATTCTTTAGGCAGATTATCTGGTGACTAAAATTTTAAGGCCCAGAAAAATAACTTTTTTTGTGATAAGTAAAGTAAGGTATTAGAAGTTTTTCAGTGGCTGCTGAAAATTATGGAATAACTATTAGAATAAAATTATTAAGCACAAAATGCTAGAGTTAGAAAAGTCTAATAGAACAAACTTCAGTTTCTGACTATGACCAATGTGTGCCTAAGACCATAGGTTGTGCTGGGGGAGGGGGCTGGGGGGAGGCCTAAATCTACAGACCTCTCTGTCCATCAGCCCCACTCCCATTTGGCTGCTTCAGCCAGAACACTTTTGCTTTTATCTATCTGTATGTGGGGATTATACTTACTGTTTCTTTTGGGGAAAGGGAATGCTCTTTCAAAAAAAAAAATTCAAAAAAATTTGACAAATGGGGAAACTGAGGTAAGAGGTTAGTATTGCCTAAGACTATGCATCATTCAAGCCACATTCTGGAAGAACATCAAATTAGACTTATCACGTTGGCTGTGCATGCAAAGTAGCCACATAGGTCTTTATTTTACATCATTTCAAAACTTCTTTAAAATGTAAACCATCAAATGAATCTATAAACAGGCCTTCTTGTATTTGATGGTGAAGCTTTCTCAAAATAAGGATGGATGGCTTGACAAGGGTGATGTTCCAGCTGAAAAAGCAAAATCCCTGACACATTTCTTCTTAGTGGCCAGTGATACTAATGTGCCCTCCCCCTGCTATATCTTAAGGAGATGAGCTAGAACATATGGCAAAAATCCTTAGAGGTCAACAACAAAATGTTAAACACAATCCATCACTTTGCCACAAACTGATATGGTCCATGAAGCGCAGGAGCAAAGTGCTCATAATGGACAGCCAGATAACAGTCTGCTCACTGCATTCTTTGGTTACTAAAAATGAGGCTACTTTGGACCATTACAATATAAAGTCAAACAGTAGCCAGAGTGCTGTAAGACAACCTCTAAGACCAGCCATCCAGAAATGGGCACCTCACAAGACTATGCCCTAGACCCTCTTCAAAAGATCACAGCCTTATAGGATTTAATCATATATTATCCTGTTTTAATACTTAACATCTTCCAGACTTTGAGACTGACATTTCATAGCCAAAGTAAAGGAGTACCAAAGAAAAATAGAAGAATGAATATTACTCACACACAGATCTTACATGAAATTTTAAAGTATGAGCTCTACTGGCAGAAATTTCCAGAGAATAGAAATTAAATGCTTACAAACACTTAAGCCAAAGTAAGAGGTAAATGTTTGAATAGTAGTAAATAATGTTCCTATTATCCTTTACCCCTTATCTCGTTTGTTTGCAGTCTCCTAAATATTTCTCAGTTTCTTTAATTTCACCTCCACTTGTATTTCTTATAATTTGCTTCTATAACAAAACACTCCATCTTTGCTCTTTTTAATCTTCTACTTCAAAACTCACGTTCATAAAACTTTTCGAAGTTGTTTTCCTCATCATTATAATCTCTTATGCTACATTGGAAGAATAAGCCTTGAAGCTTAGCAATTAAGCACCTTTAAATCTATGGGGTTTTATGTGTATACAGTACAAACTGGTTGAGATCACAAATCCTTAGTTAATAAAATGGACCAGTTTATAGGTCCTGAAAATAATATTTTAAAAATCATTGGGGCTGGGGGTAGAGGGAGTATGAAGACTAATTTAAAATGCAGATAATGGTGCACAAGCCTCTGTAATTAAAAAAATTACAACCAACAAAAGTAGGATTCAATCAGGACATCTTCCTTGCTAATATATAAAAGACCAGAAGATTTATGTTTTAGTCCATTAATTACATCTTGAAATGTGTATAACTTCTTCATTCAACAATATCTGACTTAATAAATATTTACTGAGGATCCACTCTGTGCTAGGCACTGTTCTAACCATTTGGGGTCAACCAGTGAACAAAACAAACCCTACTCCATTAAACTTATACTTGGAGAATAGAGTGGGCAGGAGAAGGGAACCAAATAACAGACAATATATAAAAGTAAAATATGTTAGAATGCGATCAGAGATATAATTTTTTTTAAAGAGAGAACAGGGTGTAGGGGATCAGTAATGCCAGGAATAGAGGTATTGCAATTTAAGTAGAGGGGCCAGGGTGGGCGTCATTGAGAAAGGAACTTGAAGGGAGTGAGCAATGTGGTTATCAAGAGAGAGAATAATATGGGCGAACAGTCAGTACGAAGGCCCTGAGATAAAAGGAAGGCCAATGTAGCTACAGAGGATGAGCATGGGGCATAGTAGTAAAAGATGAGACTGCAGTAGGATCCAATATTTTTTAATAACAGATTTTTTGAAATATAATTCACATTCCATACAATTCACCTTGCATATGCTATTCAATTGTTTTTAATATATTAATAGAATTGTGTAATTACCACCACCATCAATATTAAAATGTTTTCATCATGGTCAACAGATTTTTGTGGGGTGTTTTAAGCCATAGTAAGGACTTTGGCTTTTACTCTAAGTAAAAAAAAGCAATCTCTTATATATTAAAAATGAAAGATATTTTGATTGAATCCTATGTTTGTTGGTTGTATTTTTTGGTAATTTGGTAAGTTTGGATCAGAGAATTGACTGTGATTTGACTTGCTATTTATAGAATCATTTTGGCTGCTGGAGGTGAGTAGAGAAAACACAAAAGGAGAGAGAGAGGAAACAGTTGTTGCAGTTATCCAGGTGAGAGATGATGGTGGTGGTAGTGATGGCAACCTGAGAAATGGTTGAATTATTTTACATTTTGAAGTAAACTGATAGGATTTGCTGATGGACTGGATATGGGTTGTGAAGGAAAGAAGTCAAGGATGACACCATGGTTTGGGGACTGAGCCATTGACCTACAGGAGGACAGTAAGGAAGTCAACTTTTGCCATTTTAAGTTTGAGATGTTTCTTGTGTATTGAGACAGAGATGAGTAAGCCTGAGCTTCAGAAGAGATGACTGACCAGATTAGAAATATACTTGGGAGTCATTAGCATATAAATATTTAAGGCCATGAGATGGATGAGGTCATCTAGAGAGTGAGTGTAGAAAGAGAAGTCCAAGGACTGACTGAGCTGTTAAAAGTTTAGGAAAAAGAAAACTTTGTATGACATGGGTAAAAAGAATTATCTCTTCTATTTCAGAGATAGAAAATTCAAGAACCTATTCAAGGTACCAGAACAAACTACTAATGACCAATTACCAACTCAGACTACCTGCCTTCTTCACTGGTGATTAACCCACCAAGTAGAGACATTCACAGAGAGAACATCCCTACTATGTAGAAACCTTCTGACACACATTCAATGCAATGGGGGGGGGGGGGGGGACACAGAAGTGGGATGAAGGGGTCTTTGAAAAATGTCCCACTGAGTCTCTTCATTTGACATGTCCACTGGCTGGCCCCTGCATGACTGATGACATGCATACAGCTGATAGAAACATGGGTGGTTAGCCTAAAGCCTAAAGCAACACCATGACTCCCCTGCCATGAATATTCATAGCTGAAGAAAATGTCTATAGAGTAAGGATTCATTGAACACACAATAAAATGGCATTTAGGGGACTATATTAGGTTGTGGGTTTTGTTTTGTTTTTTTAAAAATATATCTTTATTGATTTCAGAGAGAGAAAGGGAGGGGGAGAGAGAGAGAGAAACATCAATGATGAGAGAGTCCTCATTGATCTGCTGCCTCCTGCACCCCCTGACTGGGGATCGAGCCTGCAACCCGGGCATGTGCCCTGACTGAGAATCGAACCATGATCTCCTAGATCTTAGGTCAATGCTCAATGGCTGAGCCACGCCCAGCCGGGTTATATTAGGTTTTTGATGTTCCAAAAAAATTACCACAAACTTAGTGGTTTAAAACAATACTCACTTATTATCTCACAGTCTCTGCAGGTCAGAAGTCCAGGCATTGCTTATCTGGATTCTCTTCTCTGGGCTTCACAAGGCTAAAATCAATGTTGCCCAGGCTCATCTGAAGGCTTTACTTGGGAAGGATCTATTTCTAAGCTCCCCTATCTTGTGGGCAAAATTCAAGCCTTGCAGCTGTAGAATTATTTGAAGTTTGGGTCTTGAAAGTCACCAATGAAGAGAACGAGTCTCTGATGCTTATAGTCTCTCTTCAGAGAAGGCCTAGGCTTTTTTCTAAATAGTTCATCTGATTAGGTCAGGCCCACCTAGGTTAATCTTCCTTTTGATTAACTCAAAGTCAACTGATTAGGGACCTTAATTACATCTGCAAAATTCTTTAGCCTTTGCCATAGAAGGTAATATAGCCATGGGTGTGATAGCCCAATATCATTTGTATATTTTCTTGGTTAGAAGTAGGCATGGGTTCTGCCCACACTCAAGGGAAGAGGATTATACAGAGCTTAATACCATCTGTTACATACAGGTCATTGAGTACATCTTAGAATTGCCTACCCTGGTAATGGTCCAAGAAACTAAACATTTATGTTAAATTCAAATAGAAGTATTGATCTTAAGAAATGACACGTTTTTAGGGGACAGTAAATCTTGTCTGAATTATCTTGGAGGGGGGAGGGGGGGATTCAGAGCCAGCCTTTAGAAACTAACTTCACCAGACTCACACACACAAAATACATCAGCAACCTTATGATTTTTAACAGTAAAATACAATATAATACCGTTTTAGGTAGGTAGTAGATGAATCTGTCATAGTCTTATTTCCTTTAATGTGAATAATGATCTAATAGTGAAATAATAAGCATCAAATTCCTTTCAGATGTTAAAGTGTTGACTAATTTTTGAAAGAGAGAAAGGTACCATTCAATACTATAGAACCAATAGTAGGAATATATGTATGCTAAAAGTGAAGAAAATATGCAAAGTAGGTAGCAGTGCTAAAATAATTTAACAATCTTGACTACATATTTTCATCTGATTTCCAATAACCATTTGGCATCCTTACAAATATCATTACAGGGTGATTCAAATCCTATGCAGCAGTTGAAGTACTAGGAGCTACCTGGGGTGTTTTAAAAATAATTTCACATATTGGAGATTATATATACACACACACACACACACATATATATGGAAGTTCCTCTGATTTATCATTGGATACCAACTTTCCCAGGACTAATAAGCATTTATGAAATATATTGTCTCTGATCATCCTAATGTATAACTGCAATACAACTGTAGCTAAATGCAACTTCTACTCCCAGCCATGAGGACCAACTTTGCAGATAATCACTGATGAAACATTCTAGTTAGACTCAGCAATGAGGCAAAATGATGTAACCTATCTGAGTCAGAAAGTATGACAAAGGAATATTTCTTTTGAATACTAAAAGACTGGGCTTATCTCATAGAGAACCCCACAGTACTTAAACAAATCATTTTCACATGAGCCCAAATATAGCATGTAGTATAATTTTTGATTGAGAAACTAGGACTATATTAGAAGTAACCATTTAATGCCACATTTTAACTGCATATTAGTTGACTTGGGTGGGGCATTGTTAGAGCTGTGGTTCATTTGAATTGCCATAAACAACACGAGGCTTCTATTCTCCTACAGTTTCTGTTCAGATGACTAAATTCATGGCACTTTCAGCATAGCTAGCTGATGGCAGTGCATACTAGTTTGTCTCAAAATCCAGTTGAAGCATGGAGATACCAATTAGATGGTAAGCTCTCTAAAGGCAAAGGGCCAGGAATTGCACAGTTCTTCATACATAGGAAGACATCAAAAAGTTTTTTCAGAACTGAAGTTAAATGTGGAATATATAAGTATTCGTGCAATGCACAGGAAGGCAGAATTCTGAGATCTTGTTTAAATCAAAAGTTTATTCAACTCCATAAACATTGACCATGCTTCTACTAAATGCAGAAATTGTGCTAGGTGCTGAGAGCATCCAGTTCATGAAGTCACAGTCCCTGCTGTCAAGAAACTCACAGATTTCCTCATTCTTTGTCAGGTCGCTGTGATCACATTTTCTTCCAAAGAACCTGGAAGAAATGCCTCGCGGATAGAACCTTGGAGTTTCACAGAACGCAATCCAATGATCTCCAAATGATGACTCAGGCCAGACTGTGTAATTCAGGATTTGTTTGCAAAACTGTAAGTGCTTCAGCATCACCTAAATTTCAAGTTTAAGGAATTCTTAAACAAAAACATTACATGTTAGAATTTAAGGTATAGATAGGAAATACACAAGCACCCTTGGGTAAAATTATGAATTAGCCACCAGCATTCCTTTACTCAAACGTCCCTTGCTGACAAGGCAGTTAGTGATTAAGTACAAAATAGCAGCTCAAATAAATGAGCCAGAAAACTGACCCATCACTTTTCTTTTCCACTAAATTAAGACCAAGAGAGCTGGAGAATATTTTGTCTAGAATGATACAAACATATGAGTGCAAAAACTCCCATGTGTCTTTGCAAAAAAGTACTTCTGTGACCTTTGACTATACAGTAACCTTAATAATGAAAGCATGCATAGGAGGGTATTTTCAGCACTTTTAGTGACTTCAGTAGGTTTAAGACATGTTTTTGCATTTATTGAATAAAGTCATAAATCAGAGGAAAGAACTTTCATCCTATTCAGTGAAAGCCTATACATTAAAGTTTGCTTTTCAAAAATATGTCACTACTGCTTACTTTCCACCCACAGGTTGCCATTATCTCAAAGATGAAATTTTAGCATATGACTAAAACGTCCTATAGCTGCAGCTTCATGATTCAGCATCTAACATCAATAATTCACAGTGAGATCACAGGCTCTCTGGGGAAGGTAGTGACATACTTGCCTTATGAAGGGAAGCTTAGGGCATATTGAGAGCATTTTGAATTCAGACTTGTGGCTTGTGTGGGTGTCAGACATTTGTCTCTTAGCTAGTGGAGGTGCAGAAGGATCCTACTTTGGGAAAAGCTCTCTGAGAGGTGAATTTGGGTTGCAAGGCTAGGATACACACATGTGGTGACCAGCTCCTCCTGAACACGTTTTTCCACAGTTACCCTGGGCAGGTGGGAAGCCCTTCTGCTTTCTGTGGAAAAGATTCCAACTTGGTTCCCTGCCACCGCCAAACACAAATGTGTTGATTTTTCTTTTTTGAGCTTCCAACCCTTGCAACCTTCCAAAAATAAATCAAACCAGCCATCAGGGCACCGAAATAATACTGCTAGTAGTAAGCAGCTTTGCCTAGACTTTCATAAACAACACTTCTGAGGTAAACTTTGCCCCAGAGGTCTGGACACATTCTTTTTATGTAACCTGCTTACTAATAATTACTAGACTTGGGCGCATTAACCCTGAAAATAGATTTTAATAGCAACCCCTAAAAACAAAAGACATGAAACGACAATAAAAAAATGTGCACCAACTAGAAAAACACTTGGCAGCCTGCTCCAGCCCACGCTGAAGACAACAACCCCTCCCCACTACCCTCCACTGCAAAGACCTTCTGTCCTGCGAACCCCGCCTACAGGATGAGAGAGGCAGCTGGGGGCCCCGCCCTCCTCCAGCCCGCCGCCCCGCCCCCGCCGCCCCGCCCTCCTCTAGCCCCCCCCCCCCGTCTAGCTTCCGCGCAGCTCCTCCCCCTTCCTCTCCTCAGCCTTGTTCCAGGAGCTGGGGTCAAATTGTCTCCGATGCTTATTTGCATAGCCCAATGGCTGCGCGTATGCAAATGAGGCGGGAGGTGGTTGGCTGGGAGTTGGCAGGATAACTCGAGTAAGCGGGGCCTTTGTCCTTCAGTGGCTGTGAGGCAGCTGCGCTGTAGGCGACGCGGCACCCGGCGTGGCGAGGCGTGGAGCGGCGTGGAGCCGGGAGCAGACCGGCGAGCGATCCCGGCGGGAGGGGCGGACAGCGCGGTGGCGGCGGGCGCTGGAGCAGCCTTTGAGGGAGTGCAGAGCCGGCGCCCGGGCGCCCTCCGGGTCAGGAGCAGCCCCGCCGCTCTCTCTCTGTGGGGGACCTGCAGTTGCAATATGACTTTGGAGGAATTTTCGGCTGGAGAGCAAAAGACCGAAAGGTAAGTCTACCGGAGCCTCTCCCTGAACCCTGGCCCGCTGCGTGCACCCCAGTGCAGCCGGGCTATGGAAGGCTTGCAGGGGAATGAGCTGGTAAAAGTTTGCAGAGGGCACCTCTCGCCTTTCTCCCTCGGGACCCTCCCAGGGGACGAAAAGAGAGTGCCCCCAACCCTTCCGAGCCGTTGCAAAGGGTAGAAGCGATCTCCTTGCCCGTGCGGCTCCTGTAGCTGGCAGCCTGTGGCAGCGCCCGGCGCCAGGGACTGGCAGTGCCCTCTGGGGAGGGTGGTGGGTGGCACTCTCGGGGCTTCTCCCGGGACTCCCGGCCTCGGTGTGCGAGGAGTCGTGGTGGGTGAGGGGGTCCGGCGTTTGCAGAAAGCAGAAGTGCGCGGTGGTTCATGCACTCGGAAGGGAGGGTCGCGGTGCAGGGTGAGCGGGTGGCATCGGCCCCGGGGGGACCGGGCTGATGGACCCCTTGCTCTGGCCGGCGTGTAGGATGGATAAGGTGGGGGATGCCCTCGAGGAAGTGCTGAGCAAAGCCCTGAGTCAGCGCACCATCACCGTCGGGGTGTACGAGGCGGCCAAGCTGCTCAATGTGTAAGTGGGGCCCTCGCGTACCCCTCGTGGCACCCTCTCCCATCCCAACCCGGGGAGGTAGCCGGCGCTGGGCGCCCCTCTCCCTGCTGCGTCGCTCCCTGCCGCTTCCCATCTGCCTGCGGTGCCTGCCCCGGGGTCGCGAGCGGGTCGGGCCGTGACGCCTAGGACCTGGGAGGGTGCTGCGGGCGTCCACGAGGGCTAGTGGTGGCCCCTGCGCTCACCCGCCCCACCCGCCGCCCGCAGGGACCCGGATAACGTGGTGTTGTGCCTGCTGGCCGCTGACGAGGACGACGACAGGGATGTGGCTCTGCAGATCCACTTCACCCTGATCCAGGCGTTCTGCTGCGAGAACGACATCAACATCCTGCGCGTCAGCAACCCCGGCCGCCTGGCCAAGCTCCTGCTCCTGGAGACGGACGCGAGCCCCGGGGCGAGCGAGGGCGCAGAGCAGCCCCCCGACCTGCACTGCGTGCTGGTGACGGTGAGGGAGAAGGGTCTTCGTGCCGGTCGGGGCGAGCCAGGCCTGAGGACCGCCTGACTGCCGAGTGGAATGGGGGGGTGGGGGGTCAAGAGTGTGGCTGCCTTTGCCCCATTAGAGTGTGGCTGGACTTTCAGCCGAGATGTGCCAGTTTCATCATCAGGATTTTCTCTGGTACAGAACATGTCTAAGCACGTTGAAGGCTGCCAGCAGCGGAAGAGATCCTTGTGAGTCAGCACTGTCAGCCCAGCTACTCGCTACCTACATCTGTACTACCTCCCGTGACTAATTCCTTTAACTGGGCAGATTAGATAAAGCCAAATAAATTCCTGGCTCACTCTCATTAAGGAATCAGCTTCATTCTCTGGCAGTCAAGGCTAAAAATAGAAATGGTGTAGGAAACAGACCTTATTAATTCCCTAGAAATGCATTAAAAGGATAGAGTGGAAATTTTTTCTTTGCAATCTTGCATTTTTTAAAATGGAACTTCCCCCCCCCCAATAAAAACCTTTGGTAGGTAGATAACTTGTGGTTGCAGAGGTACATGTGATAGCTTTTTGTCTTTTACTACTTTTGGGCTGGTCTAGTTAAGTGGCAGCCAACTTTGCTGCTCCTGGAAAATACTTCTCTGTCTTTTGGGAGGATAACAGGTGGCAATTCGAGTGAACTGCTATACAACTCTCATTTCTGTGAGCATAGCATGAAAATGTTTCTCTGGTTTCATTCAGGTCTCTACCACAGTACAAGTTTGGTAAGACAGACTTGTGAATGATACTCATGCAAAACTGAATAAGTATTGTCTTGCAAACATATGCATATGGTTCAGTGGATTGCATTAGTTCAGACTTTGCAGAGTACAGTTTAGTATAGAAGTACCCTTAGTGATTTTGCAGGAAATCCGACTACTTGAAAGAAACTTTATTTTTTATGGGTGTAACTGGTCCCCATGTCACACAGCCAAAGTATAGAATGTTCACCTGTCTTCCTCTCAAAAGTGTAATTATTAGCAAATGCTGATTTTTTTAATAGTAAATTTATTTTTCTAAATTTGTTCCTAGAACCCACATTCATCGCAATGGAAGGATCCCGCCTTAAGTCAACTTATTTGTTTTTGCCGGGAAAGTCGCTACATGGATCAGTGGGTTCCGGTGATTAATCTCCCTGAACGGTGATGGCATCTGAATGAAAACTGAACCAAATTGCACTGAAGTTTTGAAATACCTTTGTAGTTACTCAAGCAGTTACTCCCTACATTGATGCAAGGATTACAGAAACTGATGTCAAGAGGCTGAGTTCAACTACATGCTCTGGAGGCCCGAAGTTAGATGACTTTGCAGATGGAAAGAGGTGAAAATGAAGAAGGAAACTGTGTTGAAACAGAAATACAAGTCAAAAGGAACAAAAATTACAAAGAACCACACAGGAAGAAAAACAAACTATGTATTAATTTAGGATGGTTGAGTTACATTTAATTAAACCAAATATGCTTTGTTAAAGTTTAAATGTGCAGTAGTTTGGGTATTTCGGGTTTATATGCCCTCAAGTAAAAGAAAAGCAGAAAGGGTTAATCATATTTTAAAACCATATTTTATTGTATTTTGATGAGATGTTAAATTCTCAAAGTTTTATTATAAATTGTACTAAGTTATTTTATGACATGAAAGGTTATTTATGCTATAAATTTTGAAACACAATACCTACAATAAACTGGTATGGAATAATTGCATTATTCCTTAATGTGTGCTTTTGTTTCTTTTAACTTGGACTTTATTTTTTAAAAGTTTTTTAATATGAAAAAATTAAAATTTCTGAAATCAGATCTACAGTATATGTGTGTCTCTATATAGATATATATCTCTGTATGTATGCATGTATATGTTTTTTCTACTTTTAAACATTTGGGCTGGACATGGGGGCATAATTTTATTTCACAGGCATTTTACTGATGCCCAACTCTACACTATGCACAAAGTCAGAAAAAGGTGATTTAAGAGGAGTTGGGTTTGCAGTTAGGGAAAAGAAGATTGATCTTGTAAATCGAATAGATAATTACAGTTCAAAGATTTAAGTGCTACCATTAGCTTATATGCAAAATGCTAAGGAAGCAAAGAGGAGAGTGCCTAAAGTTACCTGCAAGACAGGTGAAGTTTTTACTGGGGAAAGATCATTTTTTAAGTGGGTCTTAAAACATGAGTTTTATTTCCCCAGCTAGAGAGAAGAAAAGGGTATGGCTGGCAATGGCACTAGCTTGTGTAAATGTGTGGAGGCCTGAAAGGCCAAAACCTGTTCAGGGAACAAAGGGTGATTCTGCTTGTGCCCCTGGTATAGAAAGATAGGGAGAGATAAGGTTGAACGTGTAGTGGGGTGATTAGGCTCAGACTGAAGGGCATTCTGTGTTACCCTTAGGCATTTGGGTTTCCTTCTACAAACTCTGGGCAGTCAGCAGAGGCCTTCAGGCAGGGAGTGACGTGGTCAGTGTTTTAGGAAGATAACACTGGGGACTGTGATAAGAGGCTGTAGGTAAGAAGGCCAATTAGGAAGTGACTAACAGTCCAGGGCTGTGCATTTTGCAGAACTGTACTTCGGGAACAAATAGAGAAGTGGCCTGGCGAAGAGTGCTAGTACCTTTCTTCTCCTTTGAGAGCTGTGTGCCTTCCAGCTGGACATTTCTGCTGTGGTTCTGAGGGGTCTGGTTAAATTATGTCAGACGGGAGGGATGGAAGAGAAGAGCAAAAGAAAGAAAAGGCTGCAGCAGAACTATCATCTTTTAGCTGGAACAATCACTTGATAATTAACTGCAACAATCTCATGTAGAGATAGCCAAAGAAAGCAAAAATGCTTCCAAGGCAAAACCTAACATAGCTTTAGTCCACAGGATTTTTGCCAGCTTCTCAAACCATACCCTCCCTGGCTCCCCTGCCATCTGTCTCCCATCCTTGTCATGACTACATGCAATCAGGAAAAAGTAGAAATCAGAGGAGAGAAAAACAAACCAGTAGTAAAAAGCTCCCAAGTTTCTGCATAGCTTATGAATAACAAAGGGCCATGAGCCCTTCACCTTGCAATTAAGTTTCTGTTTTTTTCACATCTGTGAAAAATGTGGGGTTTTAGGCCTTGTTTAGGCTTGTCTTTTATGTAAGCCAGTCCTCAATCCAAAACATAACTGGTATTTAATATTTGTTTCTTATATTACCAAAAGATTGAGGGCAGTAAGTTGTAAACAGCAGAGGGTTTTGTTTTGTTTTTACCTTCCCACTGAAGTTAAGTATTTTCAATTCTTTTCTGTAATTACTTGATTAAAAACACTCCTGCAAAGGTTAGTGCATTAAACTAGGAAAACGGGAGAGAAGCAGAGCTGCTTGGTGGAAAGAGCATGGGGATTGGCCAGCAGTAGTCCCTCCCCATCCCGTTTTCCTCGTCTGTAAAATTGAGATAAAATTACCCATCTTGCAGAGTTGTTGCCTCTCCTACAAGCTTGTAACTTCCCTGAAGGTAAGAACTAATGTCTGGTTCCGAATTATAGCCCAGTACTTAGCACACTTCTCAGCAAGCATTAAGTGTTGAGTTAATATTTGTTGACTAAATGAATGGCTTAGGAATACTAGTCAATGCAAACTATCTGGCGTATGATAGGTGCTCAGTATAGTGTGTCTATTACTAAAACCTAGGTGAGAGCAACAGGGAAACTTCATGGCATCAGAAAAATGTCTGTTGCTTATCACATGTACTTTAGGAAAAGAGTTTATCATCTCTATTCTCAATCATAGTACTTAAAGACACAAAGTGATAGTATACATTCTTCAGGTTGTTTTGTTTCAGTAAAATCTCAACAATTAATGCAAAGCTGTTGTTTTGTTTGAGTTTTTAAGTTTTAACTGTTGTTATTCTTTCCTGGTTGAACATAACATAAAATTAATATGGTATTGAAAAATCCAATCATGAAACATGAGCTAATTGTAAACACGTGTGCAATGACCTGGACGGCTTCTACCTCACATCTATGCTAGTATTCTTCAGTTGTCGCTTTAAATGCCATTAAACCCACTTATTGAAAGTTGGTGGAAATGTTACAACAGGAACAAAAATCCCCTCACCTATCTAAGGTGTGTTGTGTGTGGAAAATACCCACTTTTTCCCATTGTCAACCTCACCTCAGTGTCATAAATAGCATTGTCTCCTCTTTCTACAATTAACCAAGGCTCTCAATAAGTTACACTTCTATAATGAAAGGACTCATGAAGGTAACTAATCTCCTATAACACATAATTTCCCAGCTAAAGAAAAAAAGGTCATTTCTAGGAAAGAACTGTTTTTGTACTGTCAATTGGAAACATTTCCAGAACATGTTTGAGATACCTTACTGTAACCTTTCTGAAGTCATTGTTCTCTCAATTTTCAACTATATGGGTTAAATTTTATTCGACACATGGTAAAAGACTAAGCTATAACAAGTCTTTCCTTCAAATGAACAAAACTCTCAATGGCATGATTTAACACCATGCAGACTGAGTTGAATCTATGTTTTTCCTTTCTAACAATCCTTAGATAAATATAAGAAACTCTGTGAAAAGGTTGTATTCATGAAGACCACCAAGAAATACTTAAGGACTGCTTACTATGGGCAAGGGACTATGGTGGTGATTTTGAAGTCTACAAAAAGTCAGACACATACTCTGGCCTCAAGGAGTTCATAGTCTAGTGAAGCAATAAGACATGTACAGAGATAGATGTAATCCAAAGCCAAAAAAGTGCTCAGGCCCTGCCTGCATGGCTTAGTGGTTGAGTGTTGACCTATGAACCAGAAGGTCACTGTTTGATTCCTGGTCAGGGCACATGCCCGGGTTACAGGCTTGATCCCCAGTGGAGGGCATGCAGGAGGCAGTTGACCAATGACTCTCTCTCATCATTGATGTTTCTATCTCCCTCTCCCTATCTTTTCCTCTCTCTGAAATCAATAAAAACATATTTTAAGAAAAAGAAAAAAAGTGCTAAGTAACATCAGAAAGGTCCAGAGAACTGCTATGGGAGTTCAAATGGTAGAAATCTCTGGATGGCATATGGGGATAAAGTGAGGTAAATGTAAGCTCTTTGATCAGAAGCTAGCATTGTATTTTGCAAACAGCACAAATTACAGATGCTCCTCAAGTTACGATGGGGAGACATCAGGATAAACCCACTGAAGGTTGAAAATGCATTTAATATTTCAATGTGGAGTTTCAGTTGTTTACCCTCATGACCCCATGGCTGCCCAGGAGCTGCGGCTGCCGCCGCCCAGCATCACAAGAGAGTATTGCATATCGCTGGCCCAGGAAATGATCAAAATTTGAAGTACGGTTTCTACTGAATGAGTATTGCTTTCACACCATCATGAAGTTGAAAAATTGTAAGTCGAATCATCATAGGTCAGGAACTGAACTTAATTTATAATTCTGCTGAGATCCCGCAGAGAAGACACAGATGTAGCCTATCGGATTGCTTGTCCTTAAGAAGTTTATAATGAAATAGGAAAATCAAGCTCAGCACCTTCATTCCTTTAACACTGTTTATTGAAAGCCCATCATGTACCTGGCACTGTTAGGCCCAGGCGTAAAAAACAAGGTCTCTGCCTTCAAGGATGTGCTCAGTTGTGGGGATGCCTGACACCTGCAACACGGGGCGAGAAGTGATGACGGGGTAGACTCAAGGCCTAGGTGTTCCTGGGGGTAGGGAGCTTTGCCAGATCAGTGAACCTGAGGGGTGAAGAGACCTGCCAGGGGACCATGCAGAGCATGTGTTCCAGGAAGGGGAACTGCAGCTCTGGAGGGTATGAATTCAACATGTTTGGGGCTAGCTTCTGGGGGCTACATGCTGAACACTGTTCTAAACCCTTTACTTATAGTAACTTATTAGCACTCACAATAGCCATATAGAAGTAGGTACTATTGTTAGCACCATTTTGAAGGTGAAGAGACTGATATGCAGAGATTAATTTGCCCAGAATCGTTGTTAGTAAGTGGCAAACCCATCCAGGATGCAAACCTAGGCAGTCTAGCTCTAGAATCCACGTTCTCTAATGACAGGTGGTGTGGGAAAGGTGGTATGAACCAGACCGTAAAGGGCCCTGCAAACCAGGCTTTTCTCATTGGGCGATAAAAAGCCATTTAAAAATAACTTAAAACATGAGAGAGGCAAGGAAAAGATGAAACTATGGCTCACAATGTCCTAATGTGAGGTCGGAAACTGGTAGTCAAGATAAATTTGGCCTATACAATGTTCAAAAAAAATTTTTTTTTAATCAGTTGTCAATTTTTAAACATAGAGAAATTTCTTAGAAAAATCCTGATTTCTATTGTCTTGAAAATTTGCTACATGTGGCAAAAATGGGTTCACATTCTGCACGGCATTAATTGGCTAAGCGTGAGAGGAGACACCTCCCTTTTAGATAAAAGGCTTCCCAACTTGCCACAGGCCTCACCCCTCCCTACTGTAAACTTAATCCCATTGGACTGACTTAGGCTTCTTTCTGATTCTCTTAGGAATGTGAGGTCCACCCTTCACCCCCAACAACTAGTATCTCTCAGTCTGGGGCTCAGAATCTTGCTGTGTAAGACAAGGTGTTTGTACTCTCGGAATTTCTCGAATTGTTCCGATAATAACAAAGACCTGAAGGTGTTTACTTAAAATATAGCTTCAAGATCTCTTTCCAGGAGCTTCAGATTAAGTGGGGCTGGGATAGGCTGAGAATTTGGTTTTTTAACAAGTACTTCAGGTAATTCTTATTATCAGGGAAATTGGAGGAATGTTGCATGCTCTCTCTTGGAGTTCTCCCAGCTAAAATTCAACACAACCACTCTACAAACCTCAGGGAAGTGGAGTGGGAGGGAGGAGCTTTCACTGATCAGCTTCCAGTCTCCCTGCTGGCAGCCCAGCAGGAGCTGAGGAATACACACTTCTCTGCGAAGGCTGAAGAGATTTCCAGGGAAGAGTTCTAACTAGAACAATTGGCTACCTGGGACAGAGAATTCACCAGTTTACTAAGGTGATTACTGCCCAAGAACCACGAAAGGTGGGACAGTTCACAAACAGAATGGCTCTCAGCACTGCCTTGAGCTGACTGATGAGCTGATCTTATGTGCCAGACACAGCGTTGGCATTTTGGACCAGACCAGGAAGAAGCTGATCAGCATGATTAAAACCTGTTTTTGTACAACTTACTGCTCAATGTCAGGCACAAGGCAGGAGCTGGAGAAGTGAGTGGAGTTCCCATTTTTCTTATATCCATTAGTTCTTTCTGGCTTATTATGTGCTGTAGCATTGATTAATTCAATTCCTTGCTAAAGCAACTGAGGCTCAGGGAGATCAAGAGATACTTCTAAAGTCACACGGCAAGGAAGGGGAAAAACTCAGAATTGTACTGTGAGCTCAGTCCTCTGTAAACCTAGCTTTATCTCAGAGAGGCCAACCAGGCAGCAGAGGTTAGCCTGCGTGAGGGTGGAACTAATTGGGTCTAATCTTTTACTTATCCAACCAGTGGGACAGAGCCTCAGGAAAACTAAAGGAGACAAAAAGCAGGAGGAGTGAATTCTAAGAATTGTTCTTTCATCTCAGAACCTTCATGGCAGAAGTGATCTTTGTGTCCCTGGGTGCTCTTATGCTAACATATTTTCTGCAATTAAGTGCCTGAGAAAGAACTTCATGCAGAGACGCTGCAAACTTTCTTAGTATCATCACTTAACACCTGATTATATCCCCATGCTCTAATCATATTGCCATCGTCAAAATAATCACTTGACAAGTGGCTCACCTGGAGGAGAGTCTTCGGATTTCTTTTGCTTCTTTGTGTAACTATTAAGGACAGAGCTGGCCAAAGATAAAGAGTTCGAGTATAGTAGTTAAGACAATGGGCTTTTAGCCCGGCAGGGTGGGGCTCAGCGGTTGAGGCCTTGACCTAGGATGCAGGAGATCGGGGTTCGATTCCCGGTCAGGGCACATGCAGGAGGCAGCCAGGCGATGACTCTCTCTCATCATTGATGTTTCTCTCTCTCTCTCTCTTCCCCCGTCCTTTCCTCTCTCTGAAATCAGTAAAGATATATTAAAAAAAAAAAAAAGACAGTGGGCTTTTAGAGCTAGGAAAAACCTGAGCTTGGATCTTGGATCCTAGCTAGGACTTGAGAATTTCTTGTAACTTCTCTACACCTCAGTTATTTCCTCTCTAAAACAGGAAAATGAACAAGGCTTATATCATAGGTTTGTAGTGAGGATTAAAGGAAACAGTGCATAGAAAGCACTTAGCTCAGTTCCTAGAAGCACTCAATATTTGTAACATCTCCCACGAGTGGGTAGTTTTCTATGTGTGTGTGATATGTATTCTACGTAATTATGCTATGTTGTAAATTAGGGGGTGATTTAAGTAAAAAAGAACACCCCCCCGCCCCCGGTAAACTACATAGCCCAATAGAACTGAATATGGGAAGACACCATCCAATTAAGTTTTGTCAATTTCCACTAACCTAGTTTCTCCTCTCTGTTTCTATTAATTTAATTTGGTTCTTTATAACTCATTTGAATTGTCAGAAAATAAAAAGGTTTGATTCTGTTCAAAATCAAAGGTTCAGCATGTACCGTGTGCCAAGTACTGCGCTAGAACTTGCTACATAAAGATGACTATGGTACAATTTCTACCTGCTGTCTAGAATAGGAAGCTGACAAACATAATTTTCAGGTCTGTGTGTGTCATGGCCAGGTCGGGCATACGTTGCAGTGCAGGTGTGTAAGGTGGTGGTGGTGAGAAAGCCTTCCAGGAAAGGGAGGTGCTTGACCTGAGTCTTGAAGCATAGTTAGCAGCTGGTCAGGGGAGAATGGAGACGAATGAGGGACTTTTTTAGTCTGCAGTGTTTGCTAGAAAGTTGTGTTAAGGAAGGGAGTGGAGAGAGGTAAGCTGAAGGGCAAACAGAGAGCAGGTCATAGAGAACCCTGTTTGCCCTTCTAAGGAGCATGGGCTTGCCCTGCAAGCAGTGTGAGGATTTTTTATAGAAAACTAAAATGGCCCAACTGGAATGTTCTATGGCTCACTCTTCGCAGATGGATCCAGCTGCCCAGCCACAGCGTGCTAAATGGGATCTCAGGGGAGTGTAATGTAAAGGGACAGCTATTCATTGTTCTTGTCTGTCCTGCCCGCCTTCCTCTTTTTTCTGGGAACCTTCTTTGCTGTTACCAGCCCTCACCCCAGCCTCAAGGGTAAATTTGGAATATAGGTCTGGCCAATCCTCCTGGCCGTGATGATTGGTTGGGGATCGATCTCTGACTTCAGCTGGGCCAATCCGATCTTCCTGAGACTTTTCTGCCAGAGCAGAGAATGTCCCTGGGTGTTGCTTCGCTGCTGGATGTCTGATTGCTATCGCCGGCTTGCCTGCCACAGAAAATAGGTCTATTCCAGGGCAAAGGACAGAGATGAGACCTGAAAGCAGAGCAACCAGCTTTCCCTGAAGTGAGACCCGTGGCTTTTTAGTAATGTGCTTGAGCTAGTTTTGTTTATTTCCAGAGCAATTTATTCATTAAAATCTATTCAATATGCTCTCAACAGTGCTCCTGTGTGCCTTGTGCTGATAGACACTGAGAGGATTTAACATGTTTGTCACTTAGTAAGTATCAGTTCACTTTCATCACATGATATTGTACACGGTCATCCATTGAAGCAGATTTATTTTTAACAGATCTAACTTTTTAAAAGTCATAGATTATGTATGTTCTGTATAAACTAGTGGATAGTAAGTTAGTTCCTTTGTTTTGACTTATGAGCCTCAACTTCACTGCAGGATAAAAAACAGGCCAAAGAAAGCATAATCCGTCACTCGTATAGAATAGTATTGTTTCTATAATTTGGAGCTTTCTGAATGGATGGGTTCAGGCTTGATGTAGCTGTAAAAAGATTACTTAATAAATAGACTATGGAAATTGTACAAAATGTTATTAACTGTAATCATTAATAGCTTACACTGCACTATGTTACTAATTGCTATTCAAACTCAAAAACCTCAAGGTGGCATGGGTACACAACCATACCTCCTTGTACTTGGGGGTGTGTCAATACATATTTAAATAGAAACTTTGGCTTTAGGAAAGAGTCACAAGCATGTAAAATAATGGCTTTAATCATCATTTTAAGTATACAGTAGAGGAAAGTGTGCCTTAATTAAATATACTTTACACCAATGATGCTGGCAAGGTTGAAAGTTACTCCTAATGTTGATAGCTATAAAAATCAGTTTGTACATGACAAGACAGTGAGAGAAATAAGCAATCCCTCTGAAACAAATTCTTAAAATTAAAAAAAAAATGTTTGCAGTGGTTTGTATCAACAGTATGCATTTTATGACACTAACATGTACAGATTGAGCACTCTAGGGGTCTGTTTATATCCTAAAGAAAATGAGCGTTTACACTATTCATGGCTTGTACTGAATTTTAAAAAAAGGTCAATTGTACACTTACCCCTTAGATAGGATAAACTGTCCTAGGTGTACAGTTTTAACACCATCATTAAAGTTGTTTGCAAAAGGGAGAGAGAATTTTAAAAAACCAAATTTTTTCTTGGGAGTAAAATCTTTCATTTGCTGTTATAACCAGTAAATGTCATTCATTAATTAACTCAAAAATGGAAGGAAGTGCCCCACAAGCACACTATTTGAGCAAGCTGACCAATACACATTACAGTTTTAAAACTGAAGGTTATATACTATATGTTACAAGTCCCAACTAGGCAGTGTCAAAATGACATCTATTTTTTTTGCTTGCTTTGTGATCATACCCCCTGGGGGTGTTACAGGTCTGATGGCATTTGGCTTCTTTTCCCCTGCAGGCTTTAAAATCTAAAAAGAGTACATTAGTATTTTGTCCAAGCTCAGTATGGCACCTGCATTGTCAAACTCTCCACAGCAATTGGGTGCAGTAAACAGAGGGACCAATTGCCTCTTTGCAGAAAATTCATGTCCATTTTCAGCCGTCTGATAGGCTCTATATAAGATCCAAACCATGCTTATGGGGAAATTCTGCAACCACTTCTGCACCAAATGTGAAGGACACTCCTCTGTCATTTTCACCCCAACCTAAACCATCTTTATCGGGGGTCAGACCACAAACGATCACAAAGAAGACCCTGAGCTGGTCCATCTGCTCCATAGATTGAAGATCTGGTGATAAACCTCCATGACCGCAAAACATTTTCTCATCCACGATGCTGCTATAAGTAAACAGCGAAAGTAGTCTGCAAAAGTTATCCATAGTTGAACGTCATATCTTCTTTACATTCATCATAAAATCCTTACATTCTATTGATGCTGGCCATTCATGGACTTGGGAGATTTGATTTTGTACGCCAGTAAGAGGCAGATAGTGTCCACTGCTTCCCCCTGTCCACATAGTCCCCAAGAAACAGGAGTTGCTTTCTGGAGAGCAAACACCATCAAAAAGTCCAAGCAAATCATAGTGCTGCCCATGGGTATCACCACGTATTTTGAGCGGCCCTTTAAGTTCTAGTAGGATAGGCTGGCAACGAGCTCTCGGGATGTTAAGCACAGTGCTCTGATTTCATTCTCCTGCAGCCGGGCGTTCTTACCAGGCTTGGACCCTCTCACTTCCAGCAGCTGTTGGATGAGGCTGAACTGGTTGAGTTTTTCTATACCCACCACTGCCTTCCACCGCAGAAGCCTCCCGCAACGGTGCCGCCCGCAGCCCGCCCCCGGGACTCACGTCTCCGTTTCCAGGCCGGGGGCGCGCAGACGGTGGTGGTGGCCTCAGTGGCGGCAGCTGGCAGGTCCTCCACGGCCGCCCCGCTCCCTGCGTTCTCCTCTCCCCACTGGGACCACAGAAGAGCAACGTGGCCGTGAGCTAGTTTCATTTGCAACTAAAAGTAGGGTGAGCAATGGAGTCTGAAGGGTTTCTGGGATGCGAGATTTTCAGGGCTAAAACCTGGACAGTCCCAAGGAAACCCAGACATTTGATTACCCTAACACCAGGGGCAACCACAGAGGCTGGAGTCTAGACGGAGGCTTCTGCAGTAGTTTGGTGGAGAGATGATACGGGCCTGAACTTGTAGGTGATGAGGAAAATCAGGGACGGATTTGAGAAATATTTGGGAAATAGAACAGGCAAGACTGGGCAATCAGATGTAAGGGATGAGGGAGCGTTCTTGAGTGCCTTTCAGGTTTCCAGCTAGGGCAATTTAGCGATGATAGTGCCACCAATGAAATTTTAGGGAGGGGAGATGGCTTTAATCTTGGACCCATTATGGTTCAGGACCTTCAGTGACCATCTGTTAAAATGTCCAGTAGGATAGGCAAGTCTGATGCTTGGATAAAATCTAGGCTGGACGTTTTGATTTGATTTTGTTTTGTTCTGAGCATGTAACTATGAGAATGGGTGAGATCTTTAAGAATGGGTAGAGTAAGAAGAGCAGGAGGGGACCAAGGATAGAAACCAGACTGAGGGTGGGATTTTGGGAGGCAGACATAGGAAAGGGAGACAGAGGAGAGGAGTTTCAGTGGCCATTTTACTGAGAAAAATCAGTTTCATTACATAGGTGGGAAAACAAGTCAGATTGCAGCCAACTGAGAAGATAGGAGGTGGGAAGAGAAGAGAGGGAAGGTGGACCACTCTTTGGAACATTCTGATAGAGGAGGAGAGAAGGGGTCTAGGGACGTAGGGGAATAGCTGGGAGACTTGGCCTTGGGCCGCAGGTTGCTTCTTAACCTGAGCGTCTGATGGAAGATACTTAGATGGGTGTGACAGAGACACTTGGACGTGGGAAGATAGGACGTTTTGAGAATTTAGGCCAAATGGCCCCAACATTTTTTTGATGGTGGGAAGGACATAAATAAGGGGGGGTTTGAGGAGGGTGGCAAAGGTGTAGAAAGGAGAACTTGAACAAGGAATAATAAAAGGATTGTGAAATACTGTTGGGACTCAACAAAGATTAGAAATACTACTGCCAGTATGTCTCCACTAATTTATTCTCCTTGTTCAGTCTAATTATCTTTATGAAAACAAAGGTTATCATGTCAAGACCTTGCTTTAAAATTTCCACCAACTCTCTCCCTTTGTTTATATAATCAATACAAACTCTTATGCTTTGGACCCAAACTTCCTTTCTAGCCTCATTAACGTTCTCCTTCCCATGCTCCCGCCACAAAGATCTGTGATACCCCAGAAATCTTTAGAATTTAGCATTTGGATCCACTGTTTTTGCTGCTAAGAATATCCTTTCCCTATTATTACTAACAAACTCCTACTCATCCTTGAAGGCCCAACTGATTTATTGCCTCCTCTGTGAAACCTTGTCTGACTCATTTAGAGCAGCTTCTTATAATAGCATTTACCACATTGTATATAGTGGTTTATCTGTTTACCTCTTACTGCCCATCCCCACCCCACCCCCACTATCCTGGGAAATCCCTGTCTTTTCTGGGTTTATCCTAGGACATAGCATAGTGCTAGCAAGAGCTTCTACACTCCTAATAGAAGCTCAACAAATGAATAAATTCCTCTGTCCTGTTTCTAAAAAGCAAATGCTCTGTTACTCAAATTGAATGTTTGAGTGAACTAGTTTAATTTTTTTGTAGTTATGTTTTATGAGATCTGTTTATAAGGCATTATTGATACTTTGTTGAAGAGCTTTGCTCACTTAATTCTATTAATTGCCTATATACAAAATACCTTTCTACAATTTACTTTTCCTTAAAAATTCTTTCCAGTCCTGCTGATGAGTCAGTAGCTGAAGTATCAGGAAGTGAATCTTTAAATATCTTTTAAATACCTATAATTATACATGGCAAACCCACATACCCTTCTCTGACCCCATACTCTAGACTCTGGTTCTTCTCCTCTTGATTTTCAGTTCAAGAAGGAAAATGTAGAATGACTTGGGGTGGAAATGGCAAAAAGCAATCGAAAGTGAATTATTCTCCTTTCTCAAATTTGTATAAAATTTAAAACTAGAATAAACGTTAACAACTACCAAGTCTAAATCCTTTTTAAATAATAGATTCTTTTTTTTCTGGAACTGGACCAGAAGTCATAAAGGCCCTAAGGTTGCCCAGCAAATTTATGGCAGTCAGACTAGAACCTACATTTCCTGAGTCCAAAACGTGTTCTTTCGCTTACTTCATACTGATTACTCACGAAAAGTGCAGAGGTTTTTGTTTGTTTTTAAGTGTATCAAATACACTTTTGGATCTCTCCAAACTTCCATGTCCTTATATGTAAAATAGGGACAATAATAGTGGCAGTCTCATGGGTTTGTTGTGAGAATTAAATGAATTGATACAAAATGCTGAGAATACCTGGCCATAGTAAGTGACTACAATTTATTATTGTTTATTCTTAGTTAAGGTGTAGGCCAGGACACTTTTTTTTTTTTCTTTAGTTGATTTTAGAGAGAGAGGAAGGGAGAGGGGGAAGCAGAGAGAGCTCGGTTGCCTCCATAAGCACCCCTACTGGGGAAACAACCTGCAACCTGGGAATGTGCCCTGATCAGAGATAGAACCCACAACCCTTTGGTGACACTCTTGATTACTGAAGAACTTACTTGCTTACTTGATTAATTTTAAATTTCCCAGTTATTTTGTTTTCCCCCCATTTTCAAACCAAGCTACAAATATGAACAGTCCATTTGCTGTAGAGTCTGATTACCTAGGTATATGAAATTATCATTTGTACCTTTTAATTGTAGGATCCTACATAACTTTCTTTACTTCTGAGTCTTAGCTCATCTGGAGGATAGAGTAAAAGAACACCTACTTTCCTGTAAGTGCTGTCCTGGGGCTTAAAATGGGAGAACAGCCCTGGCCGGGTGGCTCAGTTGGTTGGAGCATTGTCCCGTGCACCAAAGGGTTGCAGGTTGGATTCCTGGTCAGGGCACGTACCTAGGTTGCGGGTTTGATCCCCGATGGGGTTGGGACACGTACGGGAGGCAACCGATTGATGTTTCTCTCTCACATCGATGTTTCACTCTCTCCTTCCCTCTCTAAAATCAATAAAAACAATCCTCGGGTAAGGATTAAAAGAAAAAATGGGAGAACAGATGCAAAGTGCCAGCCTAGTGTCAATGTTGTGTCCTTCCTTTCCCCAGCGCCTCACAGAAATGTCACAGATGTCATATGGCCCATATTAAAATGTACCTCACTGGTGTCAGCTCTAAAAGGGTCTATTTAGAACCAACCCATCTAATGCTTTGGCAGATGAAAAAAAATACATTGGCCTTTTGAAGGTTAAAAGCAGTAATGATTTGTTGCACATGGATGATGGTTGGAGTGCAGTTCTCCAAAGGGATGTCTGTTTTCTGACACACTGTAAGGCTCCTTTACAATTTTTAACATATCCAAGTACAAGCTGTACTATATATGTTTATTTTTTGAAAATATAAATTGGCTTACTTTTTATTTACATCTGTTTTAGAAGGAAACTTTATATATCAAAACTTGTGCTAGTTCTAGTTTTCCTAATACAGTTTTGACCTTTGAACAACATAGGGGATAGGGACACTGACAGCCCAGCAGTCAAAAATCTGTGTATAACTTTTGACTCCCCCAAAACTTAGTTGTACCTTGGTATACATAGGGGATTGGTTCCAGAACCTCCTACGAATACCAAAATCTGTGGCTGCTCAAGTTCCCTGTATAAAATGGGAGTGGATCAATGCATACAGTCAGCTCTCTGCATCTGTGAACTCCCAACCACAGATTGAAACAGTACAGGTATTTATTGAGAAAAATCTGCGCATAAGTGGACCCGTGCAGTTCAACCTGTGTTGTTCAGTGTCAATGTTACATAAAAAAATATATACTAGTAAAATAAATTTTAAAATTTGTGTACTATCTAAATCTCACATGCCAACTTTTAAGGTTACCCTTACCCTGATCTTAGGGGACTTTAATAACCAGGTCTGTCAGTGCCTGGCACAGAGTAGGTACTGCGGGCTATGTCTGTTCAGTGAGTGACTGCCTTAGACCTTCCCCAGCAGACCAAGTTGTGGATCCACTGTCCTTGTGCTATCACATGGTTAATGTCCTATATCAGGAGAGATGTAAGGTCTTTGAGTGGAGGGAGCTCTCACTTCTGTCACTAAGCAGTGTGGGTGTGTAGGGGTGGGGGCGGGTTTGGATCTAGAGGCCAGAAGTAGCAACTGGCATATAGATGCCTCTCAGATTCCCAAACTCGAGATCTTACCATTGTGTAATTCAACCTTTTAAAGTACTTGCTTTCATAACTGAATAGATTATCTAGGAGTATAGCAATGTTTCATATGTAAAAATAATTCTCAGTGATTCCTAAAACTTAACTTCCACTCCTTTGTGCTAAGCATTGCTCTCTCCATAGTTCTATTTTGTAGGGCCAGTGGCTTTCTACAGACTTATATATTAAGTCATTAGCATTTTAGGATGAACTTATTTGGACTGCATTTTCCTCCTGGGCAGAAAAAATACTAGTTTCTTTAAAAATTGATAGTGGAGGTGAGGGTTCCTGAGACCAACTGTACACGTTTGCCCAGGGCTGGCCTACAGTTAAACAGCTGATGTGAATAGATGTGAATAACTCAGATAAAGAGATAGTAATTGGAGCAACAAAAGGGCTCTTCTGGAGACAAAGGTTATTAGCTGCTGATAGTGGTAAAAGGGGCAGTAGAGGAGCAAGTAGAATAGAACATACTCTGAAAACAAGCTAAAGGCCAGTCACCCCAGGTTGTGCAGAGATGGTCAAAGCTGATAGGGGGACCAGGTTCTACAGTCAGAGCTGTGAGCTAAAAGCTTGTCAACCTGGGCACAGGGAATGAAGCAGGGAGAAGTGCTCAAGACTGACTACCTAGCCCCCAATAAGGCAGCTTATAGCGAACATCCACATGTCTGTGTGTAATTGACCCTCTTGCCAGTGAGAAGCTGATGGCTGCTCACAGCCAGGGGAGCTGAAAGGCCACGTGACGTGCTCCCACCATTACCTGTGGGTTTGAGTCCTTGTTCGTAACGTTAAGGGTCACTTTTCATCTGCCACGACTGCTTACATAATCTACCCTCTCAGCCTCATTAACCTCAGCGCGGCCCTATCCCGTCTCCCCTCCCCAATACAACTGTCTTCCACTGAAAGTCACAAGAACGTCTAGTAATCTCGTCTGTACCAAAGTGCTTGTCAGTTGCTGCCTATTTTTCAAGACCAAAGTGTCTAAATTCTTCAGTCCTTTCCTAGAAAGGATGAAGTGACTGTCATTTGCGCCCGCCCTTTGTAGTGTGTGAGTACCGCTTCTCAGGAGCAGAGGCCGCCTCTGTAGGTGCCTGGTCCGTAAGCAGGTGCCCAGCGGCTGGCTTTCCTTCGACTCTGTGGGAATCCCAGCCCTGGGAGAAGGGGAGGAGGAGGCTGGGGACCTTCAGCAAACGCTGGGTGAACATGAGTCATTGCGAGTCTAATGACCTTTGCATTTGTCATGTTTCCATGGTCACTGCTGGGTCTCAGCATGGGAAACAGCTCTGCACGCGCCGGGAACCCTTATGTCACTCCTTAATGACCTCCACTGACTTCCTGTTTCTTCTGGGGTGACAGGTAGTATGGGAGATGCTCTCCACACTAGCTTGGAGCCCCCTTTTCTCCTCCTCCTATCATTTCCTCCCAAGACTTCATCCCGGGGCTTAAAGGGCTTCTCTGAAGACCCAGCTCAAACATCACCTCCCTGGGAAGCCTTCTCGGACTTCGCTGCTGTGGAGGCCTCTCCCCCTGGGCTCTCAGGGCACTGCGTAGTCACCTGAATTATGGCACTTCTCACGTGGCGACATACTTACTAGTTTGTATGTCTGTTACTCCTACCATCCTCACTCTAGCCTGTGAGCTGCTCACGGGCTGGTGTGTCTTATTCGAGTGTCATCAGAGCCCGGGTTCAACACCTGACTCTCGGCAGGTGCTCAGAAAATGTGAACGGAATGGAGGAAAAGGGGAGGAGAACTGGTCTTTTCATTCGTTCAGCCAGACACGGGCAGGGTGACACATGAGGCACCGACCCAGTACAGAGAGCAGTGGTGCTTTAATGAAACTTCTTTCAAATCTGTGAACACATCAGCTGTGAAATAAATGCTTTTATTATTTCCATAGGACAGATTTCCAAACAACGGTCACAGTGTTTAGGTTAATAAGATGCTGGACAGATGAGTAGCCAAAGAATGTTATAAAATAACAAGATCCCATCAACTATATATCAAATTTTACTGAGACATCAAGAGAATATATGTTTATAGTTACACAGCTAAAAACAACAAGACATTATTACAGTAATCAAGTCCACAAAACTAGAAAAAAGAGCTGTATGACAAAAAGGCCTTTCATAAGCTATTAAATGAGCATACACGATAGACAAACTGAGTTTATATTTGAAGCAGCTTATAGCACCAACACGTTGGCAGACAAGTAGAGGGTTGGGTGACTGGACCAAGGCATCTGAGGGCAGGAAGGGATCTCAGCCACCATCTACTTCAAGCCCCTTGTTTTACAGATGGCGAAATGGAGGCCCAGGGAGATGAAGTGCCTTGTCCAAAGCCACACAACACAGGGACACAGGATTGGCTAGAAGACGACGTAGGCCATCCAACTTTAGGTAAGCGCTCTATTTTAATACACATATAATTCTATTTGATTCAATGTACGTTTTCCTATTAACAGATACACCATAAAAGAAATCAATACAATTCATAACATACTCTGTATTTTATTTTATTGAGAAAGGACTGACATGTAGTGTAATTCATTTCTTGGGCCTATTTCGTTCTTAAGTCAAAATTGGGTATAATCACTCAGACTGCACTATTTCAGTTGTAAATCGGTTGAGAAGAAGGCATCTGAAGAGAGAGTTTGGCACATCCTCTATTACCTAAACTAACCTATGCCTCAAAATTACTAAATCATCAGTACAATGTTTTTATCTGATAGTTTAAAAATTAGTAAAGTACAAAAATAGTCCAAACAAAGAAAGTAAATTAGGTCTTTCCTTTAAAAGATAAGTATGGCACCTTGTATTTTAATAAAGTAAGGAAATGTAAAAACCTGATTCTTTTTAGAAAAAAAGGAGTTACAACCTATAACTTGGGAACCACCTGGTATATAAAGTGTTTTCTCTCTAGGAAAAAAAAAAAAAAAGTGTTTCTGTAAAATTCTTTGGAGTCATGAAATTTTGTCTAGCATACCTCGCCACGATCCTGAGGCCTCAACTGGACAGATTTATGATGAACTAATAAAGACAGAAGAATACAAAACAGTGAGATCACTGTTAACACAAGCAGCATCAAAGATAGTGAACATATTTAACTGGCTTCATAGATAGGAAGCCAAGAAGTTGTATGTATATATGTGATTGTGTGTCATTACTGTGGTAGTTGGAAAAAATAACACACACTGGGCATTTGTCTGTCATTATCATAAACCAGCTGCTGCAGAACAGATGGACTGTGTGGCTTCACAAGTAGAATAAAGCCCGGTAAATAAAAGTGACTTCTGCATATCATATATATGTATATATATATATATATATATTTTTTTTTAATTTTTTTTTCTTTTCTCACATATAGTCTAGTTATATGTAAATCAATATTTAGCTACAACCCCCTCCCCCTTGGGTCCAGCATCAAAGGATTAGATTTCACTTTTCTTGAACAGGTCCTATACCTGGTTAGGAAGTTACATGACATTGATACTCATGGCCTTTATGATATCTGGCCAGCAAAAACAAAATGAAATCTCCTGGGACCTCAAGTCCATTCCTTATCACTACAAGCATATTAACAAATATATAGCAAAACATATTTGTTTTCTGTTTTAGAACATGTTTTAGTACTGAAGAATAAACTATGCCTGCTACCAAAATTGTGCACATAACTGTTTAATAAACATAATTTCATGAAAATTCTTTAAATATTTATAATACATCTTGTTAAAGTAACATTAAAAATCAGAGTGAAAATAAGATTAGTGTTCTGAAACTACCATAAAAATATACTCATTAAAAAAGAGAATGTCTCCTTAAGTGAAGCATTAAATGTAAAGATGTCTTTTTAGTGTACATTTCAAATTTTGCCGTTTGAAAGGTAAAACCTTTCTCTCTCCTAAACAGGTGGCTATAATTTACTTGGGAATTGGGCATATTGCAGAACCAAGCTCTAGATGACAAGAGGTTTAGGGCAGTGATTCACATGGTCTTGGAAAAGCGAGGGCAGTTCACAATGCTGAATAGATAGGTGATATGGAGAAACACTGAATATATTCGAGCAGTTTAAAAATAGTCTGGCATTTGTTTATCCACATTAACATAATACTCAAAGCCCAGGCATTAGATTTTAAAAGGGGCTTGCATTATAAGGCAAGACTATACAGAAGTAGGGAAAATCCGTGGTAAATAATTCCTTCTTGGGGTTTAATCCTTTTTGAGAATACGTTTTTAATCCTTCATTAGTAGTTATTTTTAATGAACTGAAGATGAATTAAAATATCAGAGGCCAAGTGTATGGTTTGGGCCCTTAAGTGAGCATTTAGAAAAAAAGAACCTCTCTTCCCCTTTGATAAAGTTAACATACTCTCTGGTCATAGGAGATTCCTTCTTTTGGGATCCACACTGGAAACTGAGGATGTGAGGGCTACATTCATGCCCAGAGGAAAACTGAGTTACCCAACACCCAGCTGCTGGAACCCTTGGGCCCAAGTCGTGTGCCACTGAATCCACGCCTCTCTTGGACTGTTTGTGGACAAGGTAGGAATGACACTGCAGATGCTTGAAAAGAGCTTGTCTTACTACCTTTGTTTTTTGTATGTTTCATCCCCACCATGTTCCACCCACTTGGGCTGGGGAGGTGAACATTACCTCTACAAATAGGTGTTCTAGCAGGACAGGAAAGATAAAGGGAAGGCAGAGAGAAAGAGAGGAGCTAAATCAGAGTCTGGTCAGGAATAGCAGCTGGTTTTCACACATTCCTGCTCCTCTCTCTGCCAGGCTCCTGTGCACTCTGTCTCATTCCCATCATTAGGGTGGATATTTCAGATGTCTATCCCTGGTCCAGAGAACATGAGTCCCGGGGGCACAGATGCCTGGTGTCCTCCCCTTTTCTAGATTCAGGATCACTGAAGCCAAAAGGCCTCTTGTGAATGAATGAATACCTCACATTATAAAAGGGCTTTCAATTCACTTTAAAAATTTTAATTGGCACAGTTTATTGTAGCCGAAGAGGGTCAGCAAGAGATGACTTCATTTCTCCATTACAATGAATACAGCCTTTAGGATGTTCTTTACTTTTTGTACAATAACTATATAAAAAGAACTTCTTATTCTACCTACACATAGCTTAAGATGAAGGTACAACTTCTGGAGCTGAGGAACTGATGGTATGAAGAGGCATTTTAATAAGCTTTGATATGTGTATATACAAAGACATATATTTATATCTATATACACAAAACACTCCTCATCCGTGTACACTGTACAGGTTGGCACAACCCTATTAAGAACACATTATAATATAAAGATTTAAGGACTTAAGCTATTCTTGGAATTTTAATTTAGACAGGGGTTTAGGTAATTTAGGTCTTGACATAAATGGATTGTTCATATATTTGGAAGTATATCATTGTGTTGTTTAAAAGGCCCAGACTGACTTTCATTAAGCAGCAACCCAATATGACACCACAGTTACCAAATGAAAAACAAGATTGTTATTATTTTGTATTAGATCAGTAAAGGGTATTTCAGAGAAAGAACAACTTGGAAAATAAAGACCTCAGAGTCTACCATTCCATGTTAAGAGCATTTTAGTTATTAGCAGTGGTTACCAAATAAGCTGATGGTAATTCTCTTCAAGGAGCTGCTCATAATTTGATTTGAGAAGACGCGAGGAACTGTGCTGCCCTTCCTCTATAAGATGATGCATGTTTTTTTATCCTTGAAAGGGTTTTCTGAGGTTGGTATCCCTATCAGCAGAGGGTCACTCCTGGCATGCTCCTCGCAGTAGGACATGAGGTCAGCCGACGCCTTGGAAACCTAACATGCAGACAAACAAAGCAAACAAACCAGGAAGGAAACACTTCATTTACAAACTCTAAAAAAAATGTGTTTGAATGCTCACCCCACTGGGTGGAAGACTGTTGGAGAACAGGATAACCAGGGTCTCACAGTATCAGTCGCAGATTACTTGTTAAAAAGGGAAAGGTACTTTTATGTGGTGAAATCTGGTAGATCAAGCCTTCCTTAATCAAGGGATTAAACTTGTATCATCTAATTTCCTACTGAGGAGACACCACCAGCTAGCGCGTGCTCCACCAAAACATTCAACTGGAATCTAATCATCAGTAAACAATTCCATCTCAAGTGAGGGCCACTCTGCAGAGAGAGTGGCCTGGATTCCTCATGAATGAACTGTGTGTTAGATAATATCCTTAGCTGATCCTGCATGTTATCACTGTACTGTGGTTGTGTAGGAGCATGCTCTTGTACTGTGGAGAGACAGACGGTGAAGTATTTAGGGGTGATAAGTCATGATGTCTGCCAATAACTTTTAAGTGGTTCAAAGAAAAAAATTATTTGTATTTTGAGAATAGTGTGCAGAGACAGAAAAAGAGAGAGGGAGAGAGAGAGCAAATGTGGCAAAACGGTAACAATGGATGAATCTTGAAAAAGGGTATAAGGCTGTTTGCTGTTACAACTCTTCCGCAGATTTGAAATTTCTCAAAATATAAAGTTGAGGGCAGGTAAGAAAAAATATAGGTGAATCAATGGAAGGTTGTATCTTAGTTTCTATTCTGCCTATCCCCCCCCCCCCCCCCCCGCAACCCAAAATCGATTAGGATGCATAACAAACAGTTACAGAACTGAATTATGGGCTTGGAGCCAAAAATTCTAAAGGAATAGAGCAAAATTCTACTGCAGTTTCAAGATTTACTGATTGGGCTTCGGGAAATAAAGAGACATAACCAGCATGGGAAGATGCAGTGCCTCACTCTGGCATGAGTTAAAAATGGAAAATGCCAGGCCCTGTTCAGAAGTCTGGGTGGGAGATCCCTTGGAGTACTCGGATCAGTGTCCTCGGCCGAACCCTGTCAAACACAGCAGGCCTCATGTTTTAGAGACAGGTGACTATCTCTAGGCCCAGAGGAATTTATCAGGTGACTGCTTCAGTTTCTAGGAAACAGCATTACTCACAACATTCCAGGGCACTCACTGCCTAGTCCTTTCTTGGGATTTTGGAGAAAAAGGCTCCCAAGTCAGGGGACCTAAAACATACCTTCCGGTTTCTTCCAGATCTCGACTAGGGCTGGCATTACTCACCCTGTGTGCAGAATGCGGTCACTAAAGTCCACACTCATTTAAAAGGTTGCATTCTCCTAAAAAGGAGACCCCGACTGCTGACTTGTTCTGCAGGCCTAGCTCAGCTGCCCTGATAAATCCAGAACACTTAATAAATTCCAGAGGGGTGACGAGGAATCCCTGTCCCAACGTAAAACCTCATGATCACAGGACTTGACCGTGTTCGTTCAGGGAATGCAGGTCCTCAGGAAATCCTGTCACGGGTCTTAGGTTTTCTGTCCAAATAGAGAGGCTAACTTTGGCTCCCCAGGGCTTTTGAAATGAGGCCTGTGCTAGGTGGAAATGGAAGTTAAAGTTCTAAGACTCTCAGCTTGCTCTAGGAAAACCCTGGCACCAAGTTGCATTAAGTAGCATTATCTTCTCTGAAACGTGGCCTGGCGTTAAGAGAGTGAGGGAACCAATCAGAAAACACATCTGATCCAACCAAATCATCTTACCTTTATTCTTTCAATGGAGGCTTCTAGTCTTAACTGCTGCACAGTTCTCCTGGCTTGGGTGAGGTTGTTGGTGCTTGCGGTTTTGCTTGACATCTTCAGTTATTGTTTTTACCTGAAATCTGAAAAGAATTTTTAAAAAGGTGAATAACAGTCATCTTTAAGTTGTTTAAACACTTTTAATGCCTGGCATTACCATAGGTGAAAGGGATGCATTTTTCTAGCCAACAGCTTCTACGAAGTAGTTACTAAAATACCCCTTGGCAATGAGTGGTGGCTTAGGTGTCTAAGCTTGTAACCCATTAGAGCACCTTCATAAATCTTTGGTCTGAGAAACCCAGTACTAGTTAGTAGTTTAATCCATGCACCCCACAGACAGCATAAAGTAGTCTGTTCTAGGATTTTCTAAAGGGAAACAAACATACATGAACATTTGCAGTAGTTAAGGGGCCTCCAGCAAATGTGAGCGTATGTGACCAGAGGCCATATTACAAGTGCAGTTTAAAAGAACTTGTATTTTAATAGAAGGCTTGGTTTTATTTCATTTTGGCTCTCTTACCCAAATATTACATGGATGCAAGTTCTGGCAACAGAAAACGGCAAAAGACAGTGCCTCTGGCGAAGTCTGCACAGAGGGTTTTAGGTACTATCAGAGTTTGAAATAGTTGGGAGAGCCTTGGTGAACCTTTCCAGGAAAAGTGGGAACCTTTCAGCTGGAAGATTCTCAGTGGCAGACAGATCCACAGGAAATGTCAAATGGGATACAATGAACAGCCTAAAGGCCTTACATATTTAATGAAATGTAATCATTCTCTCCTTTGACCTCTCTGGCTTCATCTTGGCAGCCAGGAAGGGCACTTGCTAATCCTGTACCCGCCATATGTTAACAGGTTTACTCTCCTCTCTGGCATGAGCCCTTGGACTCTAGACCTCCCTCTCCCTCTCTTTCCCCAGCCACCTAGTGAAAATCTAAGGAAACCTCCTGGACCTTGAGCCTCAACCCATCTGGTTGTCCAATGGCATATTCTAAGGGGAGGCAGGCTGTGGAAGAATGCCGTGTGGAGCCCCTCCCATATACAGCTAAGTTCTCTCTGGGCCTGGTGGCAACTGGAGGAAAATGCAGAGCTGGCAGGCCTGGTAGCAGTGTGGCAGTCCTATGACTCATAGGAGCAGGTGGATGACGACAGGTGTGCCTCCTCGGCACTATGCAAGGGTTGAGCAAAGTCTTAAGGCACCGTGGCATCGCTAGCAAACACAGGCAGCCCACGGGCTCCAGTGTCCACTCTAGTTCCACACTTAGAATGTTCCCAGTGGCTGAGTTCAAGGACTTGGGTAGGGTTTGTGCCCTCTGAAATCAAAGGCAGGTTTGGGTCAAATGCACAAATAAAACTTTTAAATATGTGCATAACTCTGAAAATCCAGCCTAATCAGCAAACTTCTCATTCCTGGGCTCTGCCTCTGCCACATACTAGCTGGAAGAAACTGGCTACTGAAACAGGTTACTTAACCTCCATGAGCCCAAGTTTTCTCATTTGTAATATAAGGATACTGTTTCTGAGGATTTAATTTGCTGACGCACAGACAGGGTTTAGCATAGGACCAAGGCACTCTATAAACAGCAGCTGCTATTATATTTCTCCTCAGAGGTCACACCCAGCACAACAAACCGAAATTCCCTGTGTACCTGTCTGCCTCCCCTGGTTAATGAGCCTCAAAGGTTTTTGACTGACTGGGTCTGGGTGGGCTCTGGGGGCATCAGCCCTTTTCTGAGCATCCCTAAGCAATTCTGCTACACTCTCGTGTCAGGACAGGACGGAATGGCTCGTGACATCCACAGAGGATTCCCCTAAAACCAGGAAGTTCTAGCAGTGCAGGAAACTGGGAGGAGGAATCCTGGGGCGGGGCGGGTGGCCCAGGCCTAGGGTGACCTCGTTTCAATACACTCCCTGACCAGCTGCCTCTTCCACAGATTCTTCAGTCATCCTGCCCCACCCAGAGCAGGCCTAGGATGTCTTCCCGGTGATTCTGCTCACACCCAGTAGCATGGCCCAGCCCATTTCTGTGCTTTCAGGCAAGAGCTTATTAACAGTCTTTGAAATGGGACCCAGGCAGTAGGCAGCCTCACTGTGAAAAGTATGAAATGCCCTGATTCACAACACGCTGCTTCCACATTTTGTTCCCTGTAGCACGTTACACTGGGCTCCCCTGCCAGCTGGCCCTGGTTCTGAGGACTGGCCCCCCAGCCTCCAGAAAGCGAACATGACACCCCTTCTGAGCAGCCTGTGGTTTCCAGGCTGCACCCTAAGGACTTCTAAATGCTCCCCTTGCATGAGAATAACGCCAAGCATTCTCTTCGCAACCTCCAGGGCGTAAAGTTTCCAAGGCCTGAGCAAGCGTTCCTGTAACTGCAGAACAGTTCACAAGTATCAGGCCTGGATCAGTCATTGCTCCCACCCGCAGGGCATAAGCAAATAGTCCACAGTCAGGCTCTATTTATAAAATGCTTGGGTAGGCCCCTCCAGAATTGGCCAGAAACTTTGCATCTAGTACATGAAGGACTTTCTTACTTCCTGGCTCTATTATAGTCACAATTAGAAACAGCTAGCAAGGCACAGCGCCCACTCGCCCACTTGGCTCCCTGCAGCTTTCCCCTATTCTGATGTCTGTGTTCTGACCCACCCCCTCCCAGAACAGCCTTCCTGTCGTCCGGATACCTCCTCTGCTTCAGGTAGCCAGCCACCTCCTTCTGCCCTGCCAACCTCTCTCTCAAGCTCCCAATTCAAATACAGTTTCTCTTTTCAAAGAATATAATTTCTCTCTCTGTGGAGAAATCAGATCAAAATTGTTTCAATTTAAGAAGCTGAGTTGCCTCCCATCTATGCTGGAGGCCCACTGCCCTTTGATTCTGGAGGCGTGGGGGATGTGCACGGGGGCTGGAGGTGGAGCTGAGGATTTCCTCCCAACCTGCAGCTGCTGCCTAGAATCTCAACAGCTGGGCCGGGGCTGAATCAGAGTGAGAGCTTGCGAAACAAACGTCCCTGAACATCTCTGTACCTTCAGAGGGCTTTCTTTGGTCTTCCCTTACTGGCAAAGATGTCTGGCTGTTTGTTTGTGCTACCAGGTGGATGAAAAGTGTGCTTTATTCTTATTCCAAGAATAGCTTCCAAGGCAAACAATACGTGGTCTTTGTGCGGAACCTTAGCTGCACACGGTGCTTTCATACGCACCAGCTCAGGGAGCCTCGCTGTGATTGCAACAGGTGTATTACTATTCCATCCCTGTTTCATAGGTGAGACGACTGAGGTCAGAAAAACTTGCTCCAAGTTGACCTAGCCTGTAAGCCTTTTCACCCCAGAAGCCACACTTTGCACTGTACCAAGAGAAGGATGCAATTCCGATAGAATCGATTCACAAACACTCGGGTCATCACTGCAAAGTCCACGGTGTGGTTCTTAATCAAGGGTGACCTCGATGCTCCCTGGCCTGGAGTTCCGAGCTTGCCGAGGGCCTCATGTTTGTGCAATACCTCTTCTGGTGCAGACGGTATCTGTTTGTCTGTCTAACGCCCTGGAGGACAGCCCCTCCCCCCCTCATCCACAAGCTAAGCAAGAATGTTCTTGTTGCTCCTCCTAGGCAAGGACCGAGGTCAGCATCTGGAGATCTTGCGCCGCCAGCGCTCTATCCCACTCAGGCCAAGGCATGTGCAGACCCCCAGTAGCCTTGTTTTCATTTTTTGCATGTGGCTAACAGATTTGAATAAACATATGCAGCATTTTGCTATTCAGATCATTTGTATTGGTTTTAATGTTCATCTGAACTTTCAGGGTCCTAGAAATGCCTAGGAACAGAATGTCCCACTAGGGAAATTAGGGCATTTTAATCGTCGTCTAGAGAGACCTGAAGCAGGGAGAGAAGGGGAGGTGGAAAGCGTGTCACGGAGCACACTGTGGAAGGAAGACACCAGGAAGCGCCAGGAGCTGCATCACAAGTCACCATGGCCCAGGCAGTAATTGAATCACTGGAGTGAAGCCAACGTTCATGAGCAAACACACCCCTTGTGGCTGTTATAAAAGAGCAGGCAACCCCCACCCCACCCCCAAAAAACAGGCTTACACTTGCTCTCTGATCTTGCCTTCAACTATCAGGGTATGACTCCAGCTCCTGTCTGTCCCCTCATTTGTTAAAGGGGGGCACAATACCTATCTTGTAGGGTTGTTGGGACGACAGACAGGAGTGCCTATCAGTAAAGCACCCTGTACATACAAATGCTTAATAAAGGCCGGGCCCCTAGGCTCATTAACAAGACAGAAACCATGGATGTGGCAGGACACAAGAGAAAAATTCAGACAGTAAAAGGAGGATTTCAAGGTCATATGACCAGGTAGCAACATCTTTCTAAAATGGCAGGAAGTGTGAGGAGTGCACAGTCAGGCCCTTAGGAAGTTTTTCTATTTTCGTGAACACTTACTATTTTCTGTCAGAGCCCATGGGCTGAATCCACCCCACAGGTGTGTTTGGTTGGGCCCCACAGACGGTTAACTCAATAGTATCTGTGTATTTTAACTTTAAAGTGATTGTCAACATTTGAAAAAAAAAAAAATGGATAGTTCACTTTAAAAGAATGAAAGATTTCTGGAAAAACCAGAGAAATCTTACAAGCTAGGCTGGATCTGAGTAGTGGCTGCCCCTTTAACATTTCCTGGCACCCTTGCTAGGCTCTCTATTTAAACTTGTGACATGGCTTTCCTTTATACTATGCCTTGGACATTTAGTTCCAGGCATACTCAAGGATTAGACCAGGGGACTTGAGCTCACTCCTGCCCCTGCCGCTTCCTAACTTTGAGGCCCTGGGAAGGACTTGTCACCTCTCTAAGCATCAATTTTCTCATGGGAAAAATGGGGGATAATAACACTTTTGTATGTCAAAGGACTGTTAAGAACATCAGATAAAATAAGCATGTGAGCGTAATAAATATAAAGAGTACCTTGGCTGAGCATTAAGTATGTGCACCCTCTGATCACATCCCATGCAAAGTGCTCTAAGCACTGTAGTCCCTGATGGCTGGTGCTGGGCAGCTGCCCTGCCTTCTTCGTGGGTGCCTTGCTGAACTGCAGTGATGAAAAGTAAAATGCTATGTCTCTCAATGCTATCAGCTGAACTGGACCCCCCCCCCCCATTCATATATTGAAGTCCTGAGCCCCCAGTAACTCAGAATGGACTGCATTTGGAGATAGGGCTTTTAAGAAGGTGATTAAGTTCAAATGCAGTCATTAGCGTGGGCCCAATTCAATATGGCCAGTGTCCTCATAAGAGGAGGAAATGTAGACACAGATGGGTACAGAGGGATGACCATGTGAAGACACAGGGAGAAGAAAGCCATCTATGAGCCAAAGAGAGAGGCCTCAGAAGAAACCAACCCTGCCAACAGCTTGTTCACAGACTTCTACCCTCCAAAACACTGAGAAAATTTCGGTTGTTTAAGCGACCCAGTCGGTGTTGTACTTGGTTATGGCAGCCCAAGCTGCCACTTTCTTGCTGTTGGCTCATTTCTGCTTGGCAAGCAGGGTAGTGGACAAGTTGTTCTTTGTGGAGGTGGTGGCACTCAGTGTCCAGTCACTAGCCATATGGTGCTAAGAAGCTATGTGGTTGCAGCAGCCTCCCAACTCTTTCCTTCCTGCCTGGCCCTGGGGGCTAGTTCTGCACTGAAGTCTGGAGATCAGTCTTGAAGGCTCCATCTAGAACGTGCTCCTCCAGGCCTTCCACCGATTATGCAAGCACCCCATCCCCTGAATTAAAGCCCATTCTGCTAATGTTTTTCAGAGTGCTGTCTGTCTGCTGTAGCTGAATCCCGACTGATACACAATTGTTAACATCCCGTTTAGAGATCTGTAAATAACTTACTAATAGAAATCATAGCTGATCTTTGTATCAGGCCATTATTGCTGAACATATTAAACTATAAGCCTTGAAAAGAGGGAAAGGTAAGACCAAATTCTTTTTCTCCTTCTTCCCAACCAAAGCCTGCAGGCCAAGGGTGGTTGAACCTATGACCTGTCCTATCCTGCTCCTATCCAGTTCTGAGAGCAAAGAGCAAAAGAACAAAATGCCTGTGGGGGAGGAAAATGAGACAGAGAGGGGAGGGAGGGGAGGGGAAGGGAGGGAAGGAAGGGCTGCAAGGAGCGGTGGAAAACGTGGTTTGGGATAGGGAGGAGATAGTGACCAGAGGTCTTCTAAGAGAAGTTTATAGAGGCTCAGAATTAGCAGAATAAAAAAGAATGAGAGCAGCTGTCTCTCAAGACCTCAAAAGAGCTCACCCTCTAAAAGTTGTGCTTTCATACTTGCAAACCCTCTAAGGTCCTTGGTATCCTTGATGAGTCAATTTTCCCCGCCTTCCAGGGCACAGGTCCCTGAATGATGATGATGATGATGATAAAGTTGCTGTTGTAATAGTGAAAGTAGATAACTACCACCATTTATTGAGTACTTAGCATGTGGCAGGTAAGTCAATTCCATGAATCATTTCATTTAATCCTCTTAGAGATGAATTCTTTTATCATTTCTGTTTCACAGACAAAGCATAGAGCGGTCAAAAAGGTCTTGCCGAAGCTTACACTGATGGACGGAGGGGAGCGGGGACTCCGGGCCACCTGACTCTCAAGGTCATCCTCTTAATCACCACTCTATCCTGCTGCCCCTGAACACCAAGGGTGCGAGGAAGGAATGGGGAGAAAGCAGGGGCAAGTGAGAGCCAGGAGCGCCGGGCGAAAGAAGACATGGACTCCATTTAGGGCCTGTTGTTCATTCTGGTAGGTGGTCTCCATTGCAAAGAGCGTGGAGCGTGGAGGGAAGTGGCTTTGGGAGAAGACCTAAGCGAGATGAATTGGTTGTCTGTATTTGAAAGAAGAACTGCTCCAGATTCCAGGTAAGACTATTGCTAAAGAACAGGATGATCCCATTCTCCTCCCATCCTTAGCAAACCTGGCAGGGAACCATGGGAATGAGCCAATCCTGGGTAATAAATCCAGAGGAGAGAGCTGCAGAGCCTGAGCAGCGGGTTCCTAACTTCACTGTGTATCTAGAACACTTAGGGCACCTGTTAAAAAATCTGATTCAGTAGGTCTGGGGCAAGGCCCAAGAATCTGTATTTAAAAGCTTCCTAGGTGATTTTAATATAGGGCCTCATGAGAAACCCTAATAATGAGAGTCTCTGCCTCTTAGTTCTCCCCATGTTAATTTCTTCTAGGGTTTTAGAATATGTCAGTTTAAAAGAATGTCCCTTCCTATCTGTGCTTACCTTTTCAGAGCTCTGAACGAGTCCTGGAAAAGTCTAATATTTTAAAATGAACTTATCCTACAGTATTAAGACTCCTTCAGTTTGAAATGGCTCTTATCACTTAACAGAATTCTTTGCTACAAAAGTCTAACTTCGTGTTCTTAACAGCTGTGTCCTGGAAAGTGCCTCCTCCCTGGCTTCAGTGATGCTAGACTCTACTGTCCTTGCCTGTGCAATAGCACTCCTTGCCACAGCGCTTGCTTCTCCTGACTTGGTTTCTTTAGGGGCTCAGTCGTGGAGGCCTGCTGTGGCAGGGCCAACAAGGGCTTTTACAGTCAGATTCAGTTTAAATCCCGCTCATCACTTACTGCCTCAAGTTGCTTCAGTTCTCTGATTTTCAGTTCCCTCATCTGTGAAATGGGAAGGGATAATAATAGTGCCTACCTCATAGGGTGGTCACCAGGAGGAAATGAGAGAACATATGTAAATTACTCAGCACCTGCCTGACCGCACTGGCCCTTAGTTACAGTAGATGATGCTCTACCCTTATGACTTTCTCATGACCAGCGTGCTCCCCCTGTACAACGTGGACACTTTACCCTAATCCCAATCTCTAAATGAAAGCCGAAAGCCTAAATTTATACCTGAATGGTGCACAGCTGCTTCAAACACAACATGCTGAAACCCATTGCCTGGCCCCAACCTTTCCGATGTCGCTTTCTCAGCAAGTGACACCACCACTGTCCTGGTCATCAAGGCATCCTTTAGCCTCAGCCCTAATTCCTTAGACCAAGGTTGCCCAATACAAATGTGGGATTTTAAATTCGGTAGTGGCCACATTAAAAAAAAAAGTTAAATTAACCTGGACTAGCCACATTTCAAGTGCTCGGTAGTCACTTCTAGTGACTGCCTAATTAGACGGTGCAACCCTAGATTTGGCAATTTCCAAATTCTCTTGAGTCTTACTTTGACAACCCCCTGCCCCCCATTTTTATTTTTCCCCAATCCCCTGGCTTCTGTTTTACCTAGTATTGGCTCCCAGCACCTTAAGTTACAGCCACTGCGTCAGCCTTGGAACAGGACTCGTGCCCCTCATCTTCTCCAATCCAATCTCTCCTGACCACTACGCTTACATATAGTAGCACTTCCAGCTTAGTTTCCTGTCTCAAAAAGGTACCCCCAGGAAAAGTCCAAAGGGCGTGGCTTTGTAGTCAAAATCCTAATATTTCTGCCACCATAATAAAAGTCCTGCTCATAAAGGCAGTGTGTTACCACATGGAGCTTACTATATGCTGGACACCAGACTATGTGCCAACCACTGTCAAGACATTACCTGCTGAATCCTCACACTGACCCTGTGAGGTAGGCTCAATTTTCATCCCCATTACAAATGAACAAACAGAGGCACAGAGAGTTAAGTATGTGCCCAGTGTCAAAGAGCAAGCTGCTTGGCTGAGGTTTGAGCCCAGGTAGTCTGATTCCAAAGGCCTGGCCCCAAACCTCTGTTGCTATGTATACTGCTGTGGCGATACACACCGCTGCAGTGTCAGGGGCTGTCACCCCATTCCCTGGCTTGGTGGGCTGCATTTACAAGTCACACCTGCAAGTCTCTGCCCAAGTTCTCTGCCTGCCTCTCTTGGCTATTTAAATTCTTTCTTCTTTTAGGGCTTAGGTCACATTTTAACCCCTTCCAGAAAGGCCTCCCTCCCTACTTCTGCTTACAGTGATTAATTCTCTTTGTGAATTCCTGCTATATGCTTGGGTTTGAGGACCTCTACGCAGCTGGCCCATGTATGAGAAGGGCAGGCGGGGGGGGGTTGTGCATGAATTTCCTAAAATTATATGCAAAATGCAGTGTGAGTACCTATTTTGTTTTTTCCAAAGGAATGGTTTATAGCTATTATCAAGCTCTCAAAAGGGTCCATAACACCATTTATTTTGGTGCTTAATTGTGTTATTTAATGCTTATTGTTATATAACTGACTGTGTGTGAATACTGTCTTCCCACTAAACTGGGGGAAGTTTAGCTCAATAATATTAGTAGAGCAATTGCATTCACTCATTACTTACTGTGTGCCAGCTACTTCACCAAGTGCTCTCTACAGATACTAGTTCCTTTAATAAATATTACGTGCAACCATACAGGTTGGATTTACCATATCCATTGAAGCCCAGGAAAGTTAAATAATTGGCACAAGATCAAACAGCTAGTAAGTGGTAGGAACAGGATTTAAACCCAGATCTTTCCTACTTCAAAGCCATGCCCTTAACCAGGCCAGTGAGTTATTTCATTCCATCTTCTCTCTCTTACTGACTAATGCAGAGAATGGGGCCTCCATAAATACTTGGGTTAGATTAGGACATGCAATGTAGCAACCAACACATCAGCCAGCTCAAACCTCTCACCCTGAGGTGTTTATGTACACAGTGTTTGTTTTCTTGGAAACAGGATACACCCTGCTCACCTTCCCACAGGTATCCTGCAAATACTGAGTGTTCCAAGCCAAAGGTTACCCATCTGCTTGATTTCCTACACAGCTTAGAGAAGCCAGGGTGGAGTCCTGGGACTCTCATGCACTTGATTAAGGCCAGTTGCTGGTGCTGCGAATTTTCACCTCCAGCATAGGATGGCCACATGTGTGGCATCCAGATTCCAAGGGCAATGTTGCTTTGCACCCCCATATTGTACCCCAAACAAGTTTTCCTCCAGGTGAAGGTGGGCCGGGGGAGCAGCTCTTTGATGGTGACCTGCAGAGGTGCAGGAGCCAGCCCCCTCTGTGGTATGCTGGGCTGGGCCAGGACCCAGGCACACAGAGGCCTGTGTTTACAGTCAACGCTGTGACCTTTACAAACTGGTTACACTCTCTACCTAGAGTAGCAAGACTGGCTGAGAAATTATTTGCTCATATCTGCATGGCTGACTTAGGATAGCTGGATATCTCATTTGTTTATTCATGAATGAATAAATAAATGAATTTGAGGAATGCAACAACTATTTAATACTGAACACAAAAGCTAATACCTACAGGGTGCTTCACCTGTGTCAGGCACTGTGTAAGAGTTTATATAAAGTTATTTTATTTACTCTTAATAACATCCCTGAAAAAAATTTACTATTATTTCATTAACTAGTTTTCAAATTTTAAAAGAATATATGCATATGGTAAAAACTGTAAACGGTTCTAAATAAACAAAAACTAATTGTGCTACTCTAGATTTCCTGAGGGGAATCACTGTTACTGGCTTTCCATATCTCTTTCTGAAGACATCTCATGCATACACAAACATGATTATTCATATATCTGTCTTAAAAAATATAAATGAGAGCATGTTATATGCATTGCTCTGTACCCTGCTTTTTATTTTAATTAACATTATATTTTGGAGAGCATGGTGAAAGTATTATTAACCCACTTTCCAAATAAGGAAACCGAAGCTCTCAAGGATACCTAGTCAGTCAGGAGTAAGTATTGGGGCTGAAACCAGCCCTGGTGCTCGTAGTCATCCCTGACCACTGCGTCTGCCTGCAGGTCCCATATTAGGAGCTTGCTGGGGCTGGAGAGAGGAAGTGGGGAGGTCAGAGAAGCAGAAGACTAAATTTCTGCCCTCAAAGGGCTCGTTGCTTTTGGAGGCAAATGATGCTATATGAAGTGAGAGAATGATTTCCAAAGAACGCAAGAATATATCCAAGATACAGTTCCACTGTGCCCCGAGGTGCTAAGCATTTGTGAAGGGACAAAGTAACTGTCACAAAAGCTAGGGTAAGAGGGAATTTGGGGAGAAAGAGCAAAAGTCAGTGCTGTATAGATTATGTTCAGTTAAAAATATACTTTACCTAGAAAACATATTGGAAGGATATACTCCAAAATGTAGCTATTGCTGGGTGGTAGGATTTTAGGGGATTTATAATGTTTTTATGCATTCCAACAGTTTTTTAATTTTTATTTTTTTTGGTCTTAATAGCTAATACTTACAATTGCCAAGCACTGTTTATTTAACCCTCAAAATGATGCTACGGGGTTGTTACTATTGTTTTCCCAGTTTAGGATGAAAGGAAGTGAGGGCGGCAGAAGCTGAGAACACAGCCAAGGTCAGAGTGAAGGAAAGCTGGAGGAGCCAGCTCTCCGTCCGGCAGCCTGGCTCCAGGGGCGGTGTTCTTAACCACATGTGATACTTTCATGATTAAAAAAAAAATTCCCAGTAATTGTTATTCACAAAACCAGGAGGAGGAGCAGATATCAGTCGCTTACAGGGTAAAGGAAGGGGAAAGAGAGCAAGTCGAGCTCATGGGACTTGGTGATTAGGGCTTCCTGGGCACCTCTGAGTTAGTGGCTTCCACAGTGTGAATGATAAGGGCTTGAAGAGAACTATTACTTCAGGAAACAGGGCGGTGAGTGTAGGGGACTATTTAGAAAAATGTGGCAATGTGGTAAAGACAAGGAATTGAATGGAAATTTTTAGGACGGGGATTGTGTTAAGAGATGGGTGTCTGAGCATCTCCAAAAGCAGAGGCGGAGTGTTGAGCAACCAGGGAGACAGTGAAGATGCTGGAGAGACAGAGGTTCATGGAGAACCGGAGAGCATGGGCTCCAGACTGAGCTTGGACCCGAGGACAAGCAGAGGCTGGGAATTGGAGACCTGAAAGACAGGGGAGTAGGGCACCAAGAGGCTCAGCCTGGAAGTGCTCCAGAAGGTGAGGAGGAAAGGGAAGCCAACTGACAGGGCATGCACGCAACAACACGGGTGAATCTCTCAGACGCCACCCTGTGCTAGGGGAGCCAGTCCCCAAAGAGCACATACTAATTCCATTTATATAGGGTTTAAGCAAAACTAATCTGTGGTGACAGAAACTAGAAGAGTGGAGAGAGTGAGTAAAGAGACAAATGAAGCAAGGCTAGCCATGAGTTAGCTGCTCATTGATAAAATTGGGTGATTGGTACATGGGATGCCTCCTACTTTTCTACATTTGAAAATTTCAAGCATAAAAAGTTAAAAGTAAAATTCTATGATCCTAAACCCTTTGGAACCTAGAACACGATAATTATTAACACTATAAGATGAACTCTGTCATTAAAGAATGGAAGGGATGTTAATTATTATCTACCATTTCCTCCTCTGGATCATGATCTGGCAGGGATGTCCAATGTCCACAGTGCAGGGAAAGTAACTGCCTTTTGAGGAGGAACAGATGGGATTCAAACAGCCAGGATCTGGGCCCTTTGCCCATTTTACACAGTGCTCAGGCCCTGGGTCACTGATGCCAGAGTGTAACTGGCCAGGAAGCATCTCTTCTTGCATTCACCCACAAAACAGCAAAGGCCCAACACTGTGGTTCAGACACCCATACCCTGTACATAGCCCAAAGATTACAAAACAGGGTATTTAATTTTTCTTTCTTTCTTCATCTCACCTTCTCCCAAGAAACATGCCCCTACTCCTTTCACTGCTTTGAGGAAAAGCAAAGTCTATCAAATTCCTGGGATGTGCAGTAAAATGAACACAATATATGGTCCCTCATGGTTAAAGTACTTGTTCTGGGCCTCACAGTATCTAAAAGTTTATATATTTTCAGAGGAAAAGTAAAGATACAAGGAATCCTCAAGTTAGCTTCTTGTAGTTCTAACTCATTCTGTATGTAAATTGTTTAGAATTCTCCCTCGAAAAGCAAACTTGTGTTGAATAACTCCTTTTTTAAATGAAAGTTAAATGAGAGAAAACACGAAATAGGAAGCCAAGTCATTTCAGGTCCAAACCTCATCGGCAACATCAATGCAACTTAACTAATCCAGCTCACGAAATTTAGTTTGTTGTAAGGACTGATAAAAAATTCCCCAGAAAGATGAACTGATTCAAATTCATCAGTATCTTTCTTTAAATGAGATACAGAACTTTTGAGAAAGAGGGCTGAATCAAACAAAAACAAATCCTGACAGAGCATCACTTACAACAATGGGAAAGATGACACCAATTGAAATAAGAGGCATGTTACTTACTACCAACAATTTGCTTACTAAATTTGGTTCTCTTAAACTCAAGAATTTCACAAAACAAGATCATCAAATGAAACGCAGTGAAAGATTTCTACCTGTAAGCCCCGGAAAAGAATTTCTATGGCTACTCTCAGCCCCAGATTTTCTGGGCTAGAACCACTTCAAATATTCTGCTTCTCTTGGTGAACTAGTCACCTGCCAGACCATGAGTCCCAAGAGTTGGCTTTAAAACGATGGTCGTCATACTTCTTTCCCAAATACTGACATCTCCTTTACCCATCAAATCCCTTCTTTAAGTCTACTCTTCTATCTGATGGTGTGGGTGCCTTGAGGCCAAGCACCCCGTATTACACGGTTCTTTACCTCTTCCATATGCAATACACAAGATATACTGATTTGATGTGTTATGAGTCATGTGGATGGCCTTGGCAGAAAGCAATAGCTTTGCAAATTTTTCCTCTTCATACTTTAGGAAAGAGAAGGGACAATATATTCCTGGGGTTAGACACGGAGCAGGAAGTCAATAAGCATCCAATGAAATGATGGCACAAGGATCTGGGGCCTTATTTTAAGTAAGTGATAAGGGCTTAAACCTAATGTATAAAAATCAGAATTTATGAGACAAATGGGGATCAATCATGTCACATTACAAAAGGATTCCTTCAGAGAATACTTTCCTAATGCACTGTCCATTGGACAAAGAGGTTCGGTCAGAGAAACTCACTGTTTAGCTCGGATTCTGGTTAAATATCAATTAGGAACCGTAATAAAGATCTCGAAATTATAACATTTTGCACAACTCCATCTTGTGTCTTCAACACAGCTCTACTGACATTTCCAAAATCTAATACTAGTGTGTGTATTTTCCTCATTCCTGTAGTTATGAAAGGGAGGGTGATACAGACTTTGATTTTAAGCTACCTGCTATCCTTGGTTTCAAAAGCAGCTCCTTATCTGGCCTCTATCTTTGATGGCACTTTCCCCCTTGTACTGACAGAGTTAGGAAAGTCCAATTCTGATGTTGCAAGCTCTGGAAAGAAAGAAGTACCCCTAGATGCCTCCTTTGCTTAAATCTGCCTGCGCAGGTCAGGTACTTAAAGGGAGGAAAAGGGCTACTTCCCAAGGATAATCATCTTATGAATGGCACTGGGCATTAACATATACTTTCAAGCAAATCCTAATAGCTAACACAATATTAGTACCTTTTATTTATTCATGTATTTAACTATAAAGGTAATTAAACTTTTCTAACATTTAATGAGCCCAGGGATTAAACTCCTGAGAGAGACCACCAGAGATCAGCATTTAGTTGTCTGTGACCAAATGTGAGTTTCAGAAGGTTGAAGTTGACCCTACCAAAAGTTTGTTCTTGGAATATTTTCAGAAGTGCATGAGATTCTTTGGAACACTTGTATGCACAGCATAAGTCAAAATAAATGGCACATGCTTATGCTAACATGTCAAAATTATGAGATTGACTTTAGTAGATTGAGTAAATAAATGCATATAAATCTTATAAACAGCCATGTATAAATAAACAGTCCTAGTGATGACATATTGCTGGATGCTTGTGCCTTCATTTATAAATGAAAACAATCCCCAGCTAAATTCTGGGGAAACATACCTAAGTGTCACATGTAGATGCTGCCACATATTTGTATGTCACTTCACTTCTGCTTTTACTCAATGCAGAAATCTGGCATTCTATTTCTAATGTGCTATGTCTGATATAATAATGCCATCCAAAGGCCGTAATTTAGCCCAGCCAGGCGTGGCTCAGCGGTTGAGCATTGACTTAGGATCAGGAGATCATGGTTCGATTCCCGGTCAGGGTACATGCCCGGGTTGCGGGCTCAATCCCCAGTTGGGGGCGTGCAGGAGGCAGCCGATCAATGACTCTCTCATCATTGATGTTTCTATCTCTCTCTCTCCCTCTCCCTTCTCTCTGAAATCAATAAAGATATTTAAAAAAAACCACAAAGGCCATAATTTATAAAGTGCTTTCTCATATACCATTTCTATTTGACAGGGTCAACTAATTTATTTTAATTTCTACTTATGTGCAAACATCTTAAATTTAGCATGCAAATTTATATGATCAATAAGTAAGATATTTTTGCAGAGAATCCGAAAAGTATCAGAATCCTTTTGTCTCATGAGACTTCTATTTCTTAGTAGCCTATGGTGCTTTCCTTCTTAATGTTTAGTGTATTTTTACTTTTAATACTTTGTGTAATTCCACATGCTTCTTAAATGGAGGAATGTATTCGTTTTTCCTCTCTTAAATACAACCCACTTAATGGCATTTTCTTAGAAATAGATTATACCTACACCTAAGAGATATGCTAAGTGAAAGACAGAAACCACAAAGTGATAGGAGGTTGGATCCTAGCAGGCTGCTTTGCAGAATCACCTGGGCAGCTCTTGCAGTGCACCCAGGTCCAAACCTCACCCCCAAACCTCCAGAATCCAAATATCAGAGGTCAGTCTGAGAAAACTGCACCCTGGAAAAGCTCCTGGTGATTTGAACATATACTCTGGGGGAACAGCCATAAGATTTAAGCACATCAGGACTCTTCAGGCACAATACCCAGGTCTCTCTGACTGCTCTGCCTGAACTCCAGCTTACTCATCCTTAACAAAGGAGAATATAGGTGCTCTGTGCCTCTTCTTTGTTTCTCTCTGAATTATCCTCTCTTTCCTGATCTTCAGAACTATTCAGACCATTGGTTTAAGCTCTTAATATTTGTATATTGTCATAATGATCTAGGCAGGGATTGTGTCACTAAAGTAAACCTGTGGGCGACACAAACATCGAGTGCCCTGAAAGAATTATGAGCTGCTTCTGAAGCCTCAGAAGAGTACAACTGAGGGCCAGCCCAAATAGGGGCAAGGCTGGGCAGCTTTCCTTACCAAGAAGGTTCTAAAGCAATCAAGTGTAGAGGACAGAAAATAGTGTTTATGGTTGTTTAAAAATAAAGCTGTGTTCACAAATACGGTAAGCTCTTTTTTAGCCAAAATGTTCTGGGAAAGGGTATTAGAGCAAATTGAAATTTCTGGTTGAATTACCAAGTGCAAGGGTACACTGTTGCCAGTTTTCAAAGATAACAGCACAGTACACACATAACCCTGAACATAACTGATGGTTAAGTAGGCACCTCGGGAAATTTCATAATTCCAGATACAAGTTCACTTTTGTTTAGCACTGACACTGCTGCGCTGTCCCAACCTCCCAATTCTGTCCTTGCTCTCTGGGCACTGCCCTCTCCTGAACCATGTCTTCAGATAGGACAATAGAATCCACAGGACTGGTCACAATCTCTTTGGATGCCAGGGAACAAGGTGGTGGTCTCAGAAACAGAACTAAAGTTTTGAGTCCAGATAACTATGATAGAAGTTGTTTGATTAGCAGAGAGATTAGAAGCCAAGTCCAGAGAAGGGCCAGGTTGTGGGCTCGATCCCCAGTCAGGGGCGTGCAGAAGGCAGCTGATCAATGACTCTCTCATTATTGATGTTTCTATCCCTTTCTCCCTCTCCCTTCTTCTCTCTGAAATCAATAAAGATATTAAAAAAACAAAAACAAAGGCCGTACTGTCTCCTGGGTTGACATCTTTGCCTCTCCAAGTCCTTTAAGCTCAGCTGTCCTTGAAGATTTTGCCCAAGTCCCTGTTTTTCCTCTGTCTGTCCACCCTTTCATCCACCCCCAAGTGCTTGCAGAGGACTCTAACATATCTGGCCCTGTCTATGGGACCCTCATGCAGATACCTTGCCTGCAGTTCAAACTCGGGACAGTTGGAATCTCCCTCCTTGACACAGAAGGCCCTTTTCTGGACTTGGCTTCTCATCTCTCCGCTAGTCAAACAACTTCTATCATAGTTATCTGGACTCAAAACTTTAGTTCTGTTTCTGAGACCACCGTTGTTCCCTGACATCCAAAGAGATTGTGACCAGTCCTATGGGTTCTATTGTCCTATCTGAACCTTCCTCCCTGGTGCCTCTGCCATCAACCTTTGGACTCTCGATATGTGCTGGGAGATGACAGCAACAGCTTTCATTTTCTTGGTATCCCTGTGCTCTCCCCCAACAGCCATCACTGTCACATTGCTGGCCATGGACCAGTAATTCCAGATGACAGCAAGAGCTCCTTAAACAGATATAAGCATGCCTGCTCGGTTGGAGGGTGGTTGGGAGTGAGGAGCCTGGAGCACTACCACTAACACAGCTTTCCCTTCTCTGTCCCTGTGGAGCCCCTAGGAGGATGGTGTAGATTCCCAGGGCTCCCGGAGAGAGTCGGGAACCACTGCTCTGAGCCACCGTGGATGCCGCAGCCAGATGTGTCTTCCTAAAATCTATCTCTAATCACAGGCTGCCCCTCAAAAATCAATTCGTTGGTGGGTATGTAAATGACGGTGGTATTCACTTAGGCCGGACATATTGCCACTCTAATCCTCGGTGTAAACCGACAGAAATGTGTGCACATGTTCACCGAAAGGCATGCGTTAGGATGTTCAGGGCAGTGCCGCTCGCACGGCCCCAAATGGAAACTGCCCAAAGGCCCAACCAGGAGAATGACAACTAATGAAATCCTCTACAGCAATGACAGCGAACAAGCTTCACATTCATGCAACAATGTGGATGAGTCCCACAGACAGAAAGTTGAGTGAAAAAAGCCAGATAAAAGAGTAAAAAAAGGAGTATATACATCAGGAGTCCATTAAGTACAAAAATAGGTGAAACTAATCTATGCTGTCAGACATCAGACTAGGGTTACTTTTTTTTTTTTAATCCTCACCTCAGGATATTTTTTCCATTGCTTTTTAGAAAGAGTAGAAAGGGGGCAGAGAGAGAGAGAGGGAGGGGGAGAGAAGGGGGGGAGAGAAGGGGGGGAGAGAAGGGGGGGAGAGAGAGAGGGAGGGGGAGAGAAGGGGGGAGAGGGGGGGAGAGAAGGGGGGAGAGGGGGGGAGAGAAGGGGGGAGAGAGGGGGGAGAGAAGGGGGGAGAGAAGGGAGGGGGGGAGAGAAGGGGGGAGAGGGGGGGGAGAGGGGGGGGGAGAGAGGGGGGGAGAGAGGGGGGAAAGAAGGGGGGAGAGAAGGGGGGAGAGAGGGGGGGAGAGAAGGGGGGAGAGAGGGGGGGAGAGAAGGGGGAGAGAGAGAGGGAGGGGGAGAGAAGGGGGGGAGAGAGAGAGAGGGAGGGGGAGAGAAGGGGGGAGAGAAGGGGGGAGAGAGGGGGGAGAGAAGGGGGGAGAGAGGGGGGAGAGAGGGGGGAGAGAAGGGGGGAGAGAGGGGGGAGAGAAGGGAGAGAAGGGGGGAGAAGGGGGGAGAGAAGGGGGAGGGGGGGAGAGAAGGGGGGAGAGGGGGGAGAGGGGGAGGGGGGAGGGGGGAGAGGGGAGGGGGAGAGGGAGGGGGAGGAGGGGGGAGGGGAGGGGGAGGAGGGGGGAGGGGGAGAGAGAGGGTAGAGGGAGGGGGAGGGGGAGGAGGGGGGAGGGGGAGAGAGAGGGGAGAGGGAGGGGGAGGGGGAGAGGGAGGGGGAGGGGGAGAGGGAGGGGGAGGGGGAGAGGGAGGGGGAGGGAGAGGGAGGGGGAGGGGGGAGAGGGAGGGGGAGAGGGAGGGGGAGGGGAGAGGGAGGGGGAGGGGGGAGAGGGAGGGGGAGAGAGAGAGAAAGAGAGACATCGATTGGTTGCCTCCCACACCCGCCCCGACCGGGGCCAGGGATGGAGCTTGCAACCAAGGTACATGCCCTTGGCTGGAATCGAACCTGGGACCCTTCAGTCCAAGGGCGGATGCTCTAACCACTTAGACAAATCAGCCAGGGCAGGCTACCGTTACTTTTGGAAGGGGAGGTCACCAAGGAGGCACAAGGGGGCTTTTCCCAGTGCTGACTATAGATGTGCATGTGTGTTTAGCCTGTGGGAAAATGTCATTACATTTATGATTTGAGTAGTTGCTGTTAAGATATTATACTTCAATAAAAAGTCACAAAAACAAAACCAAACCATCAACTGCTCCCAATTAAGTACACCTTTCACTGTGGCCCAGAAGCCCTTTACAATGTGGCTGTAATATACCTTTTCAGTCTTCTCTCAACTATTATTTTTTGTCTGTTTTGGGGGATTCTTTATCCCTAAAGGGTCCAGGCACCTTCTGTGAGACGCTGTGAAATGCTGTGGGTATGTACATTTTCTGGGGAGAGGATCCATAGCATTAATCAAAGAGACGCAGCAACCCAAAAGGGGTAAAGAGAAATTGTCCTACCTGCAGTAACTCAAATGGTTCCTGGAATTGAACTCTTAACTTGCTCTGTTATTTTCTCCCAGAAAGCCCTGGCCTCTCCCAACTCCCCCAGGTGAGATTCCACCCTTGTTCCTAGGTCAAGTCAGGTTACCTCTTCCAAGTCCCTGCTGATCCTCCAACTGGAAACTACTCTCTGCCTTCCTCCCAAAACTGTATCAGAGGCTGGCTCCAATTCTTTGGTAAGCACTGTGTATGTACAAATAAACAAACCTTCAAGGCACTTTCAATCCAGTAGAGAGAAAACAGATGCATCTACAAATAACTTTAGGCAGAAAAGAAGCATCAGAAGAAAGAGAGGTCAGTCCAAGGGGAGTTCAGAGGAGAGAGTGATTCCTTCTGGCTAGGGGAAATTTGGGCAGGCTTCATGGAGGAGGTGGCACTACAAAGGATTTGTAACTGGGAGAAGCAGGCATTCCAAATGGAGGGACAAAGGCTAGTGCTGTGAAAACCCTGGTGCTGTGCAGGGAAAGGCAGAGCAGAGATCATGAAGAAGAGCTAGAAGGAGTGTGGGTTAGCATCAAAATGTTGGCCACCAGGCTCAGAAGCTTGAATTTTTAGGCTGCAGGCAACTGAGAGCCACTGAATGTTTTTAAGCAGGGAATGATCTGATCAGAAATGTGCCTTCTTGGAAGGTCAGACGGATGGAGATGATCTGTTCCTCATTTGTGGGTTTAAAACACACTGTTCTGCCTCTATTGCACTTAACTGCTTCTTGCTTTATAATGTGGTTATCTGTGAGCTTATCTTTTTGTGCTCCCCACCACCACTGAACTTAAGCTAATGAAAAACAAAAGTGGTTTTAGTGCTAGTATACTGTCTTACGCACGGTGGCACTCAATAAATATTTACTTCAATGAATGTGCAATGTCTGCCTAAAATGGGTTTTGAATAAATGGGGAGAGTGGGAAGGTGAGAAAGAAAAAACACAGGGTGTCATGTAAACGAACTGGACAGGTTCAGGTGCTCCATTCTACCTTAAAATTCATTGTCTCAGCTTAAATGTTCACTATGCTGAATGACATCCAGAGGAAAAAACTACAGTCACGAAGAAGTAGTACATTTAAAGTTACTGAAGGCCCTGTTACAGGACATGGATGTGAGGAGTGCTGTCCCAGACTGTGTTCTCAGCCAACACTCTCAATTCCAGGGGTGCCCTCAGGATAAAGGGACTATTATATCAGGAGAGTCCAGTTAAATGCTGATTAGCACCTAGAACATGGAATCTGGGTGTCCGGCCTCACCCGGGGCCCTGTTCCCTGACTTCTGCTGGGATCTGGGAAAGTGGGGGAAAGAGACAGACTATATAGCCTCTCAGGCCCTTGGGTTTCTTATCTACAAACGGGATTTCTAGACAGCAAGTACTTTGCTGCAAAGAAAGGGGCTCTGCCTGCAAATGAACAAGACTGCATTAGGAGAGAAATCAGCTCAGGCACTGAGTGGCAGGTCCCCTAGCTCAGTACCACTAATAATAATGTCCATGGGCTGGTTTTTCCTTTGTACATGACCACTTTTTACTTTTTAAGCTCTTCCACTTCTATTATCACTCCTCAGAATCACCCTGTAATTAAGTTACTCTGTACATCTAGCATATAAGAAAATGGAGGCAAAGGGAAATTTGACGCCTTGCCCAAGGCCCCCAGCACTGGGAAAGAAACCCAGTTGCCAACTTTCAGACAAGGCTTTCCCCACTCCACCTCACCCTCTCTGATCTCTTCCCCCTGGCGGGGCTCCAGGGTTTGGGGGAGTAACTTTCACAGGAGCCAGGACTCCGCAGAGGTGACCCAGTGATAACAACTGCCCTTCCAACAGATGTTCCCCCTAGTATTTGAGCTTAGGGTGGGCCCCTCCACTTGGTCAGGGCCTGGGTCATTAAAGTGCTGTATCATGGCCAAGGGTAATACACGCAGAGCCGAACCCTCGAGGATCTGAGCAGCTTGGGTGGCTTCCCTGAGGGAAGTCCTGGGAAAGCAAAAGCAAAATGTAGCACCGTTTGCAACTGCACAGGCTCCAAAGCCACACACTGCAAGGTCGAGCTGAGTGTGCACTGTGCTGACCGTGACAAGAATTGGTCCATTTTCTGGTCTGACTTTCCTTCCTTCTCACTGCAAAACCTCCAGCCCAGTCAGGCAATACCTATTATTGGCCACTACCATTTAGTCTAGTCCTATTTTTGGAACTAGCTCAGGATGTTAGGCTTTTATTATTTTTCTTTTTTAAAAAAATAACAATAGGAACATGATGAAAATTTCAAACTATATTGCATGTGACTAGAATAAAAACTCTTTCCTTTTGATTCCACTCCAAAGGGGTAACTACTGTCCATAGTCTTTTTCCTTCCATCCACACCTTTTCCTGGCCTTCGCAAACATACACATCATACACATGTATGTGGTTTTTAAAAATAAACATTATTATATTTACATATAGTTCTGCAAATTTCATTTTTCACCCAACAATAAATATATCATGAGCAACCAGCCTTGCTTGTACATGGGGTTGGTCCATTTTTCTAATTTTAATTTTTTCATCTTGAGACATTTAAAATTTATAGAAAATACACAAAGGACAATATAAATGTATAGGATTCACTTCAAAAATTAGTAAATTCCTGCAATTGCTCTTTCCCCCAATCATCCTGGGAGTCATTGCCTGACCAACCTCAGACCATGCAGGGAGGGGAGGGAGCAAGACCACACAAGTGATATCTGCCTGTTGCAGAACTTTGCAAGAGGTGGCTCAGGCCGGCTGCGTGCTGAGCCACCAGTACCTGGAAGGTGAGCCTGCAGAATTGCAAGGCTCCTTACCCAGTACCCACTCCCCTTGGAGGATGGATCTGTTTTGGATAGTTGCAAGTTCAGTGAAAGTGCAATGCTTTGCAATGGTTTCCCCTTCTGGAAATCCAGGGGCCAACAGTTTGCAAGGGCAGCTGCTTTGTTTAAACATAGGGAACTTGAGTTCCTTTCTCACCAGCACATTCTCTGCAGATTCTGCCTGGGCCACCCACAAGTGTGTGGCTAACCCTGATAGCTATCCCCTGTCCCAGGAGGAGTGCATGCTAATCCTGACTCAAGGGCAGAGACTCGAGCCCAGGTCTGAGCTGCTATCTGGACCAACCAGATGGTGAGAGGCAGAAGAATCCAGAGTAGTTAGAGAGAGCAACCATGGGAAAGAGGGAGGGCAAGCTTCCTCTATGATGTTTTCTGAACATAGTGAAATAGCATTTTGGTTGTGGCCAAACCCAAGAGGTAGCATATGTTTTGATTCCAAGTACTTCTCTATGTGCACAATAGTCTTCTAGGTCTTCTAGACGCCCTGACCAATTTTGTCTTCACAATCATCCTGTGGGAGAGCAGGTGGGGAAAGTGAGGTGGAGGAAGCTAAATAATTTACCTAGGTAGTAGCAGATGGTGGGTTTAAATCCAGGTACTTTGGCTCCAAAGCCCACTTAACCACCAGGCTACATGCCAACTTATGCTAGTGTGGTTTTTCTCAAAATGAATTACAACAGATTAGGTATATATGGTAGAAAGGTTCCTGCAACATATATTTTAGAAAGCCCTAGTTCAAACAAAGATAAGCAGGCTTCTTTCATGCAAGACTTCTCAAGGTCATTCTACTTTAAGACGCATTTATGATCTTCAAGAGGCATATGGCTTGTAGCATTTCCCCCAATTATTTGTACATAGATATGTTTTCCTAGGAACAGCTTGTGAGAACAGTGTTCTTTCTGCTGGCCACACTTTGAGTAAATGTGGGCAACAAGAGTTGTTAGGAACAGGGCTTAAGCTTTGGCTCTTGCCATTTAGCTCACTTTGTGACTTTGGAAATTGCTTAACCTGAGCCTCAGTCTCCTCATCTGCAAAATGGTAATAATAATAGTCCCTATATCTCATGGAGCTGTTGTGAGGATTAAATGCACATGTAAAGTTCTTAAACTGGGTGATATTATAATGACTCAAGAATACTGAATAATTTTTTAAAAAAATATATCTCCATTGATTTCAGAGAGGAAGGGAGAGGGAGAGAGAGAGAGAGAAAGAAACATCAATGATGAGAGAGTCATTGATCGGCTGCCTCCTGCACGCCTCCCACAGGGGATCAAGCCCGCAACCCGGGCATGCGCCCTGACCAGGAATCAAACCGTGATCTCCTGGATCCTAGGTCACTGCTCAACCGCTGAGCCATGCTCGGCCGAGCAAGAATACTGAATAACTTAAAGACAAAGGAATTAAGAGAATTCATTAAAAGAAGCAGAGAATCCCTGCAAATATTAACCCTCTGGAGTGATCTTTGCTGACAGTTCCTGTCAGAATAACATGAAAAATGTTTACACAAAAGAAAATTCTAAAACACCGTACAGTGCATTACCATTCTAAGCGACAGAGAAACAAGGGAAGAAAACACAGCTCAGACAGAAAGTTTCTCTGGCAAAGAGGGTTTTCTGATACGGTAACAGAAACAGACCAAGGACACCAAAGCCAATTTCCTGAGCACTGAACCAAGCTGAGACTTCCTTCCCAAGGGACCGATCCAGGTGCTGGACCCACTGTGCTCAGGGAAAGGAGCGAGATGCAGGCTGACTTTTTATGGGGATAAATTCTCATGATTGAACTGAAAACGGCTTGGCATTAACAGGATGTCTTCCTGTTCCCATCTATGGAGTGACTCACGCATCTGCTGTTTCACTTGCAGCCACTGTGGGAGAACTGTGCAGGAACTGTGACTCCACAAAAGGAATCCCCTTCCTGCCTGATGCAGCAACCCCCCCCTTCCGGTCATGCCTGCCAAACATGTGACAGTTGACAAAAAACAACTCCCCACCCTCCAAAAACAACGACAATAACAAACCTCCAAAATCCCAACCCTTCCACCAAGCTGTAGGAGCAGACTGCTGCTCCCAGGTGTACAAGTGGGAGCCAAGGGCACAGGCCAGGGCTCCAGGCCCGGGCACCTGAAGCAGTCTGCTCTCGGTGGGCCGGAGTGGCTCTTAACGCTGGACCCGCTTCCTGTTGTGCAACTGTGTAAACGAACTTGTGCTTGGGCCAGGGCCAGCTGCACTGTGAGGCAGGGATGTGTGAGTAATGGAGCCACGGGGGCAGCCTCTCACTGAAACTCCACGCAGGCAGCCCACAGGCTCAGACTCGTGATGTCTGCCCCAGGGACAGGGGCTCCTCGCGGGGCCACCTTCTCTGCCAGGGAGACCGTCCATGGACCGCCAACTTCCTGGCAAGCACAGCCTGAGGAAGACAGGAGCCAGGAACATCAGATAGGGAATGAGTTGGCAGGTAATTTAAAACCTGGGGATTGGACTGCAGGCTAAACTCAGAATGGTTTCTTTGGGTCACTTCTAATCAGCCTCAGTTTCCTCACATGGAAGACGGCAGGGTCTCATCTCTTTCCCCAAAGCCTTGTCTGCATAGGCATCAAATGTGTGCTTTCTAATGACCACAATAACACTGGAAAGTAAAAGTCTCCCTCCCAATTTTGCAGATGCAGAAACTGAGGTTTGGAGGAGCAAATTAGCATGGCCTGTACAGGTACTGGAGTTGTAGAGCCAGGATTTAAACCAAGAACTGTGGATATTCAGATACGTCCCCTCTTGAAATTCTACATGAACTCCTAAGCTTCTTTAAAATGATGTTTGCATTAAAAATGAAGCTCCCTTTTTGACCCAGTGATCCCACTTCTAGGAATGTATCCTAAGAATCCTGAAACATTGATCAGAAAGAATATATGCACCCCTATGTTCATAGCAGCGCAATTTACAATAGCTAAGATCTGGAAACAGCCCAAGTGCCTATCAGTAGATGAGTGGATAAAAAAGCTGTGGGACATTTACACAAGGGAATACTACGCAGCTGTAAAGAAGGTTCTTGTACACTTTGGGGCAGTATGGATGGACCTGGAGAAAATTATGCTGAGTGAAATAAGCCAGGCAGTGAAAGACAAACATCACATGATCTCACTTATACGTGGAATCTAAAGAACTTAATAAACTGATGAACAGAATAGATTCAATGACATGGAAGCATAGATGAGACTGACGAATGTCAGAGGGATGGAGGAGGGCGGGTGGGTGGAGGGGGAGAGTGTAACCAAAGAATTTATATGCATATATGCACAACCCAAGGACACGGACAATGGTGGGGAGAGGGACTGGGAGGGGGGGGTGGGATGGGGTGGAATGGGTCACTGGGGAGATAAAGGGACATCTGTAATATTTTAAACAAAAACAAACAAACAAATAAATAAATAAAAATTAAAAGTAAATTAAAAATAAAATAAAATGCTGTTTGCAATGAAAATCAAGTCTTAATTTCTAATATGAGAATTACTTGGTAAATTACCTACAGAAAATTAAAAATCTTACTTTCACAGATCCTTCTTGGACTACTCATTCTTTTGTATTGCCAAATGAAATGTGCTTAGGGAACTATACATGGATTTTTTAATTAGCTAAAGCAAAATTTAATTACAATTTTCATATTAAATCATTACGAAAATAAATCACAAAACTAATTCCATAGCCAAATATGAATGCTTTCTGTTCTAAGGCAATACCTTGTTAATTGGTCTGAAGAAAGTTGATGCTGAAAGACAGAACAGGCATATGGGTGGTGGAAAGAGCTTTGGGCCCAATTTAAGGAGACCTAGGTGTCAGTCTACACCCAATTGTTAATTAGCTGCATAATTATGCAAATCACTTAATCCTACTCCCCTTCCTTTTCTGTTTCGGTAAAACAAAGGGCCTGGATTCTATCCAGGTTTCTCACTCATTTCTTTATGAAGACTCCTTTGAATGCACACACTCACTAAACTCTCTGCCCTCCATAGACAGATGTCACGTGACAAAATATTAACAGAAATGTTCTCTTTTATTTTATTAATTGCGACATCTTCATATACTTGAACAAGAGCATTGATGTTCAAGACCTTATTTATTCAGGTTACTGAGAATGTGTGGCCCCTACAAACATTCTCTCACTCTGGCAATAAACCATCTACTCTCCTTACTATCTTCTGTCCACACATTTTAAACTTTTGCATTAAATGGCCTCAAGGGTTCCTTTCAGTATCAAGCTCTGATTTTTTCATATGCCAATTATTTCTTAAGAAACTACACACCAGGTTTCTATTTTTTGTTTGGTATAATAAAGCAACTTTTCGGTGAGTGGGGTTTTTTTTGCACTAAACCACACTCATCGTGCAACAGTTGAATAGCCACAGATTCGTGTGCTCATCGGACACAGACTGAATGGTCGTGCTAGGCATACAGGGGTGAGTAACAGACATGGTCACTGTTCTCACAGAGCTTTGGTTTACACCAAGTCTTTCCCATGATGCTGAGCCCTCCTTCTGTTTATCTCCAGCCTCAACCTCCCCTTGGGGCTCTGGCTTCTAATATTCACCTGCCTGCTTAACATCTCCACTTGGCTTTTTCGAAAATACACCTTAAACTTAACATGTGTAAACAACCTCCAATTCCTGCCCCCATGTTGGCCAAACTCCTTCTTCCCTTGGCATCCCCATTTCTGAAATGGAAATATTCGCCCAAATGCACAGGCCCAAAATACTTGGAGTCATTTTGACTCCTTTCTTTTTCTCACACCCAGCAGCTAATCCCAGAGATAGCTCTGTTGGCACCACCTGCAAAAACACATCCCGAACCGAGGCTCTAGCAACTCCATGCTCCTAGCATGGTCCAGGCCACCCTCGCCTCTCTTCTAGACTCCTGAGATGGCCTTTTAGTTGGCCTTTCCCATTTCTCTCTTTCTGCCCTACAGTTTATTTCACAATCAGCAGCTGGAAGGAAGCTTTCTAAATTCAATCTGATCACATTGTTCTTTTTTCTCAAATCCTTCGGTGGTTTCCCATCACTCCTAGAATAATTCCAAGTTCTTTGCATGGTTTATGAGACCTTAGATCTGGCCTGTGGCCACTACTCCAGTCTTGTCTCCCACTCTCCTAATTCTTGTGGTCTACTTGTTTTTCCATAAATGTGCAAGGCCTGTTCCTACCACAGGGCCTTAGCATATGCTGTTCCTCCTGCCTGCAATGCTCTTTCCTTAGATATGAGCATGGGTTATTCTCTTTGTGTTTTTTTCCAGTTTTCTGCTCACATCACCCTCTCAGGAAGGCATTTCTTGATTGCCCTGCCTGAAATAGCCATCACCCTACCTTACCTGTCACTTTCTTTCCTCCTACTTTGCTTTAATTTTCTTCTGAACATAGATCAATGCCTGACATATGCTATGTGTTTTTTGCCTGCCTCTGCTCCTCGAATCTGAACTCCACAAGGGTAAGGTCTATCTTTTTCAATGCTTTCTGCCCAGCTCCCGGACAGGGCCTGATATTTATGTGTTCAATAAATGACTGAGTGACATAAAATCTCAAGTACTGTTTACTGAATGTGTCTTATGTGCCAGGTTCTGCTTTCATATTATCTCTAATCCTTACACCAACCTGAAAAAGTGAATAATATAACCGTTTCACAAATAAGGAAACTCACTGGAAATGCTCTCTCACAGCGTGGAAGAGGCACAGTTGACCCAGGTTTTCAGTTGCCTGTGTGAGATGAGAAAGCTGAGGATGTGGCAGAGTGTCTGAGCAGCTCAGCAACTGCTGGGTGGGTCTATGGCTGGTGGGTTTCCCGATACTTCTGTGAGAATGAACTCACCAACATTATTCTAGCAGCCGCTGAAGCAGCAGTAAAAACTGAAGAGGACTTGGTGAGGGTGGAACTGGGGAGCTCACCCACTCACTGGCTATTCTGCTAACCCCGTGGCTCGACTGGTCTTAACCATCCCTCGGGCTCTGGCTCAAGGTCTGCCTTTCCACAAGGTCCCACTCACACCGGCCTCTTCCCCCCCTATTAAAAATAAGAGATTGCAAGTCTGCCTCACTCCAAAGCCCATTCTCTGACCACATGGTCAGCTCTCTTTAGGGCTGACTGACAGTTCTCAGGCAGCTAAAAGGGGTTATAGGAAGGTACCCCAAAGTAAAGGTGACTCTCTGCCCTCAGCTATAACCTGCCTGGGCCAGGCAGCACCACAGTGAGGACGCCACGATCAGGTCTAGGTCTCAGCAGGTTCTAAACTCCACCTGTTCCAACTCTTTTAAAGCCACTTTTCAATCTTTTTCAAAAAGCATAAAAATGTTCATATCTCTTGAAGCAATAATCCCAACCCAGGGTATTTATCCTTAGGAAATAATCCAAAGTAAAAGGCATGTGCATAGAGATATTCACTGTGGTATTATTGATTAAAATATTAAAAATGAAGAAAATAAAAATTCACAAAATATAGAAATGGATAAATTACGGCATGTCAGCTAGATGGAGAATCCTACACCATTGAAGGTATACTTTCTGGAGATCGTACTGCTATATAAAAATATTTAAGTTATTACATTAAGTAAAACAGTTTTACCCATGCTACTGCAAGCTGTATAAAATTATACACGCAAATTGACAGAGTGGTCAGGACTCAGAAAAATGAAGTTAATTTGCTAAATAGGACTATAAATGTTCTTTTATTATTGTTGTTTGAGCAAGAAAAACAAGACTATAACATATAAACAAATGTAATTAAGCCTGCCATAGTTTTCTCACCTAGAGCAGGGGTCTGCAAATTACAGTCTACGGGCCAAATCCAGTCTGCGGTCATTTTCTGCATACAGTTTTATTGGAACATAGGAATGTTCCACTTGCTTATATTATCCATGGTGCTTTCGCCCTGTGCTAGCAGAACTGAGTAGTTGTGACAGAGTCTGTATGGTCCATAAAGTCTATAATACAGTTACCACCCAGCCCTTCTAGAGAAAGTTGTGCTAACCTCTGAACTAGAGTAAAGAAAGCTTGTGGCTTCACTCAGAAGTCCACCTCATGTATAACCTAGTAGTACTCCATGAATGTGGATGCATAAACAGGAAGTCGCCTGTTGTATACATTCATCCACTAGTTCTTAAAAAAAATTAAAACAAACTAGTCCCCCACATACATCTCCACACTGTTTCCACTTCATCTTGGATATGAAAGTCATGCATTAATCACATAGCTTATCTAATGTGGACCTCGATTCATTTTTATAAAATACATTCTGGGAAAAAGAGACAGAGAAATACTTTTTAAAGATTAGTTCTGATCTTTTTAAGCATTTTTTACAATTTACAGGGGGTTTTTTTGTTTGCTTCTTAAAGCGTCTCTGGCCTTTGGGAAGAATAAACAACTGAGAGTTCCTAGCTGTTCCAACTGACTGCACACCTGGACCTCAGGGCCACGGTCGTCTGGAGTAAGATCGCTGATATGTACAGCCAACATGGGCTTTTCTTCCAAGCTGTTCCTCACTGTTTACAAAAATGCATTGACCCTGGAAGAAAGTTCACCATATTCTAACCAAAGTCCCTACCAAGTTACCTAGACTGTCAACTGCCTGGCATCTGTTTCCTACGTCTGCAAAGAGATGGAAAGACTGGAGCCTCTGCTTTAGGGCCAACAGCTCATTCTGAGATTGCGGAGGAGCTGGGATTGCCCCCAATAGAAACTGACCACCAAAGTTACAAATCGCTCTTTGATTCCAGCATTCTTAGAGTTTATAACAATTAGACTAGCTGTCTGACATTAGAATACGTTACTGAGAAAATGTCTAAGGACAAACTCTAAAATCTATTGAGGAAGCAAAGTCACAACTGGCAGCTGGAGGGTTGGAGCTGGTCTACAGGCCCGTTTTATTTGGCCCACAGAGAATTTAAATTAAAACAACAACAACAAAGGAAGCCAACATTTAGAAATTGGGAGTTTCCACATTAAAATCCAGATTTCTGGCTTCTTTACAGAGAGCACATTCCCTTGTGGCTGCAGCTCCCAGGTAGGGCCCAGCCTTACTCACTGCTCCACTGTCCTGGCCTGGGTCCTTTAGCATCTGAGTTTGTGATTACAGGGTAAAGGATCTTTTGGAAAGTTGTCCTAATATTTCAAGCAGGTGATGGGACCAACGACAAGTTTAGGAATTAATAACTTCAAAGTCCTGAGACTGCATTTCAGTTCCTTTTCCTTCTCCATCTTAGAGGCAGCATGAATGAGGGGGAACCAGCCAGAGAGAGTCTCCAAAAGCCTCTCAGAAATGACTTAAGTGTAGCCACAGAAAGGACTCATCCGCAATTAATACACTACTACCAAGAAATGCTTTATTCTCCTGACCCCCATCTCTGTCTGTTTCCCCTGACTTCTACGACTGAATTTTTAATCATTTAACAGATATGTGTTGGGCATCTTCTGAAGACAAGCCACTAAACTATATATTCACCAAAGAATTCAGGAATTCTCTGATCCCAAGAATTCGATGAATTCAGCTGGGAAGAAAACTCCCACACAGACCGAAGAGGGAGTAACAGCCCTAATCCTGTGCCGGGCACTCTGTGCAGAGCACCCTGTGCAGAGGTTCCATCCTCACAATGACTCTAGGAGGTTAGTATGACTATTATCTCAAAGATGAATACATTTTAGAGCCTTCAATGATGAGTAGAGTCCAAAGAAGATGAAGAAAACTAGTGCAGAACAGTGTGTTCAAAGTGACACATATAACCTAAAAAAAAGAAATAGCAAATTATACCATTTGATTGGGCTCTACATCAGAATGCTATTTGCCACTTTCTGGAACATACAGTGATTTCTGGTGGTACACAGTCATACATTCTTTATTTTAATAATAATAGCTAGCCCGGCCGGTCATGGCTCAGTGGTTGAGCGTTGACCTAGGATCCAGGCGATCAGGGTTCAATTCCTGGTCAGGGCACATGCCCGGGTTGCGGGGCTCGATCCCCAGTCAGGAGCGTGCAGGAGGCAGCCGATCAATGACTCTCTCATCATTGATGTTTCTATCTCTCTCTCTCCCTCTCCCTTCCTCTCTCTGAAATCAGTAAAGATATATTTTAAAAATAAAAATAAAAAATAATAATAGCTAACATTTATTTTAATGTTTATTAGAAGAAGATAATTAATTATACACTAGACCCATGGTTTTAAGGATGATACTGTTTGAGAAAAGGCTAAGTTAACAAATGAGTTAATTTAACATAGATTTAAGAAAAACAATAAACATGTATTAGATTAACGGTATATTGGTATAAATATTCTGATGATGGTATGCAAAATACTGGTGTGCTTTACTCATTAGAAAAGTAAAGATGCAAGCTGTCTATTAATTAATCAGGGAAAACAAAGGTCTCTCATTGCTTAATGCAAAATTCTCAGTAACACTGGATTCGATAACAATAGCAACTCTGGGTGAAGTGTTATCACCAAGTCATCTTCCAGGAATCTGAGGTAAGGAAGGAGTGGGAAGTTGAGTGAAAACGGACCCGCTGTCTACTATTTCAGGAATTTGAATCTTGGATTCTCAGCATCAACATTTAGTGTGTATCGTACCTAGTACCTGAAGCAGAAGCAAGGTTCTTCTTGACATTGTCAGCCCAGGGTAGGCAAAACATCGTTAAATAAAACAAAATGCAAAGCATTTTTGTTAATAAGTAATAAAAGTTGCACCTAATTCCATGGCACAAATGCTTCTTGTATTTGCTGGAGATACAGCCTAAAGCAACAGAACAAGAGTGAAACCTACATACGGCTGGATTAGATAAGGAGGAGGCTGGGCCAGGATGTCCTTGGAGATGAGGACCCTTTGCGAGGCAAGGCCCCAGGGAAAGAAGATAGTTAGGTTTACTCATGTCTGCTTTTGTTTAAATTTGTTTCTTAACCTTGCCACACACGCACAAAGAAGCCCTATTTAAATTTCACATATATTTTTAAAACTTCCGAAAACTCCAGGAAAAATTAATAAAGGCTAATATAATGCTTAAGATATTTCTGTATTTCATTTCATTTCATTTTATTTTAATCCTCACTTGAGGATATTTTTTCCATTGCTTTTCAGAGAGAGTAGAAGGGACAGAGAGAGAGAGAGAGAAAGACATACATAGATTGGTTGCCTCCTGCAAGAGCCCTGACCAGAGAAGGGGATCAAACCTGCAACCCAGGCTCTAACCACCGAGCCAAACCGGCTAGGGCTATTTCTATATTTCTATTCATCAGTAAACTGGCTTTTTTTGTCTTTGGAAATAGGAGCTAAGTTATGAAGCAGGACATATGTCTGTGTAAGAAACGTCCAAAGCTGTAGAGAATTTTTGTAAAAATGTGTTTAGCCAAACAGGATACACCTGGAAGGAAGGTCTCAACAGACTGAGATAAATGCTTCAGAAAATAACAATTTGTAGTTTCTTTTATGCATTTGAGATGAAGGAGGGAACTGTAAGGAAGATTACATGAAGGTGGGAGGACTCGACTTGGGGGCAGGATTGCAGGCTTGTAGTTAAGATGATGTGTTCTCTTGGGGGTGGTTATGGTTTATTTCAAAGGTGTGTTAACCTAGGTGCACAGGAACAAGGGACAGGGCTTAAGGCAAAGATAAACCTTTTACTAAAGAAGTTATATGCCTGGGGTGTGACTACCCACTACGACCTGACTAGTTAGGAATTTATGATCAGATCTCCCTGTGAGGTTACTTTCCTTAAAACACCCCTTTCCCCCCTATCCAGCTTTTTTCAAAGGGATTGGTCCCTAAGAGACTTGGGAACACCAGTCAGATGCTAAATAATTTTCTGGAAATATATCAAGATGGAGAAAATGGTATTTATCTGTAGAGTACTGAAAATAGTCAGTATTATAATCATAATAATATAAACTAATATAACAATAATAAGCTACTTTGGGTATGTGAGAGGGAAGGGAAAGACAGGAGGAAGGAGGGAAGAAGCGAGGGGGGGTGAGAGGTAGGAGGGTGAGGGGGAGAGGAGGGGGAGAGAGAGAGAAAGAGACAGAGAATTCTCAAAGGGCATGGCTTGAATGATGATAATACTGACAATAATAAACAGTATTTACTGGGTTCTCACTATATACCAGGCACTGTGCTAAGTGCTACGCAAGGACCACTTCGTTAACTCTTCACACTAATCCTACCATCCCTACTTCAAACTAAGGCATGAAGAAATTCTGCTTTCAAATGCTGGTCCCTCAGTTGCCTTCTAAGCAAGATGGTTCCAGGCTCCGAGGCAGGATTTTGCAACGCCCAGCTGCTTGCAGTGAACGAGCCTAGAGCCCAGGCGACAACTCTCAGTGTCCGAGGAAAGACAGAGGATACGGCGGTGTTTCCTTCTCACTGTGCCACACACCATCAGGCACCCCTCTAAGTCACTGATTTTCAAGTATATAAAGAACACTCATGAGAAGGGGTGGCCAATTTGTAGTCTCCAGAGAGAGCCCGTGTATCTTTATGAAAATGGACAGAGAAAGGAACGAGTCCAGAATCAAGAATGTATCATGATGACACATCGATCTGCTAGGAGGACTCAGGTGTTTTAGTGATGGGCTATGTAAATACTATCCATTTCATCCCCACTACAATCCTACAAAGTGTGCATTATCCCTCCCCATGTTACAGATGGGAAGAGTGAGGCCCAGAGAGCTTCAATCATTTGTGCCAAATTACATAACCTAGTAAGGGGCCTTTGGAACCTAGGCCTCTCTAGCTTCAAACCCTTCCTCCCAGGTCCAGCGAGAATTAGCTGTGTGACTTAGAGAACGCATTTTATTCTCCAGAGCCTTGGTTCCTCCCATGTTAAAAGCTGCGGGCTCCCAGTGTGACCAGGAGGCATGGTACAGGGAAGGAAAGGGGACAGACAGACATGGGGTCCAAGTGCCCTGGGTTCTGGTTCCAGACTTTTACAACTTTCCACAAATTGCTTCATTCTTTTGAATTTCCATTTCCTCCCTAAGCTGAAGAAAATGGTACCTGTCCCCCTTATCTCACAAGATTAGGGGCAAATAAGAAAGCGAACCTGAGAGCCCCTAGGCAGACGGTTCTGTAAGAGCATCCCCCTTTCTGGGTAACAGGTGTGCACTTAGTAAATATTTGTAAAAATGGTTCTATCATTTAGCACAGTCTGGAATTACCCCCCTTATTTACTTGTTTCTCTGTCCCCTAGAATCGAAGGTCTCCAAAGGCAGGGCATTTCTGCCTATATCCCTGTAGTTGATTAAAAAAAGTAAGTACTTAAGAAATAGTTACTGATTGAATTTGTGGGAAGTAGGAACATGCGAATAATGAATAAATAACTTTGAAGTTGTGTGAGGAGCAGACCCCTCCCCCCACAAAAAAAACACACAAAAAACCTGATCTAAAGACTTTAATTAACATCCAAAGCTCTGAGAAACAGAAGGGAAGACATGCAGGTATGAAGTTCTTCTGTATCACTGGACTCCTCTAAATTCTTTTCTCTGGGGAGGCGGTTTGGGTGGGGAACAGCGAGTTAAGATACTATAAAGTGGCTAAATTAACATACTCAGCAGGTACACCAACTTTCTAGGGCTGAATACCAACTGAGATAATTAAAGGCCAGAGCCTTCTCCTTTTTAAAAAGTGACTCCCCTATAAACTACCTGCTGACAAAGGCATAATTAAGTTGACTCCTGTAAGAAATGGAAGAAAACTTTTCTCCTCCACTCTTAATTAAAAAAAAAGTCCCCACTTTGCCCCCAAGCTCAATGAGCACTCAAATTCACTAGAACGGAAAGGAACCACACTTTTTTTGGTTTTCCTTTCCTTTTCTTTTCGTTTTAAAATTAAGCCTGCAACATCCTTTCTTTCCAGTAACCAATTCATCAGAGGCTCAGACATAGCTGTGCTGGGAAAAGCATCCGGAGGGAGGCAGCTATCCAGGCCAGGAGGTGGTCACACCAGCTCTTCGCTGAGGGATGAACAAATGCCCAGGAACCTCCCCCATTACTGTTCATCTGTGTGGCCTAAAATAAAATCTGCAATTTTTAAATACTGTTCTAAAAATAGGGAGTTTGGCCTAAATCCACCAGTTGGTGTTTCGATTTTTAAATTATGTACCGGTAAGTTATCCAGGGAGGTTGCAATTTTACTTTGATTTCAAGGTTCTAAAACATTTGTTCTCTTAGGCTATGGGGAAAGGTGAAAGGAGGTAAAAGGAAGGTGGGTGATAATGATGCAGAAGGCTTAACTTCCAGTTTGAAAGCAAAAGGCAGCTAGACATCCCTAAAACAAATAACATATTTGAAAAGTTTTTTTTCGGGGGAAGGGGGGAGTCCGGGGCTATAATTCACTCAAACTGGAAGAAAAACTGGTAAGTTTCAGCTTACTCATATCTTTCCTGGTGTCATTTCTGGAACCAACCTTCATGCACACAAAACTGCAAATAATTCCTAACAGGCAGCTTTAAAAGTATAAAGAATCTTCTAAGTGTTAGGTGGTCCAAGACTTGGTCTTTGGGGTAAGAATTTTAAAGTCTCCATTAGGCACCCATCATAATCAGAATGTATTTCAAGAAAGATGTGCTATTCTAGCATCTTAATGAAGATTAATTTAACATGAAAGGGGGCTATTTTTAAAAAGTTCTCGTATAATGGGAGTGGGGGGGCGTGGAAGTGTTAAAAGAAGCTATGTGCTTCTGGACAAAAAGACCGAAGTACCGTAAATATTTGATTTCACTTCTGAATTTTAGCAACACAATTTTCAGCTAATCTCTAGTGTATAAAGATGTGGAATGTTGTGTGTGTGGGTAGCATCATATGTGAACCATGAGAGCCACCATCTCTCCCCCTCTCCCCGGAACAAACACCCACAAACCGATGGGGATGCTCTGAAGGTTAAATTGGTTAGTGTAGTTGTCCAGGAATGTACGCTATGCAAACAATGTTGGCTCCCTGTGCCAAGGCAGAGATATTGTGGGACTTGAGGCTGCTGGCCACGGGGAGGATGGTGGAGCACACAGCTCTGCTCAGGGGGGCAAAGTGGGAACTCTCAGAGTGGCTGCAATGTGTCAGTATCCTAATCTGCAAAGGACAAATCATTACAGAACTTGCTATATTAAAACCAGAGACTGTTAGTCTGGGGGTGGGGGGTGGGGGAGTGTATGGAAAGAGGGAGGGCAGGAATAAAGAGCCCTTCTTTTAAGGAGAAAAAACAAAAAGGGAGAGAACCTGAAAAGTGTGCTGCAATTCACTTTTAAAAGGATTCTTCTGCTTGCAAAATGGTTCTTTTGAAGAGAGGAAATCCTGGGTATTTAAGGGTTTGGTTAAAGATCTATAAAGAAATCCTGGCTTTTCAGATGCTGGTGGCAGAAAAACTAAAGTGTTAGGAGGCAGGTTGCCAATCAAAGATCAATCCCATAGGAAGGTCAGAGAAGCCCAGGAAGGATACTGCACGCTTCTGGGAAGATGCAGTTTGCTTTACAAAAATATGTTTTATGCAATTTTTTTTTTCTTCAGAGAAACACAGGGGATGTGGGATCTTCAATCAAGGCAGCAAAAAGGGGAGAGGAAGCAGAAGAACAGGGGTTTGGGGGCAAGAAGAAGAGAAGGACTGCAGTGTCTCCTTGGGATGGCAGGTGGTTCATTTGCACCCTCTAAGAGTTCCTGAAATAATTAACATGCACTGCCATTCTTGTTTTTCCAGTTGTGATTTCATCCAGTCCTTGCAGAAACTCAGAATTAAATGTCATGGTTTTGTTTTTTGGAAAGCAAAACTCCTCCAAAACAAGGGAGTTCTGCATACCGCTGAGAGCTTGTGAGCCCTGAAACGTTTGCAGAGCGCTAATCATTAACATGCCGCGTTTGAAGGTAGAAGTGCCCCTTTCTTTGCTGACTATCACATTTCCTTCCATTGGATCCTGCCCCGTCCTGATTTACTTTCTGTTTCTCCCACTCATTTCCACGCATTCTTCTGAAACACATGCGAAGTCCAGAATAGCCTCTCCCTTTCTGCAGGCCAGCTCAACACTTCCCTCACAAGCCCTCATTTTTCAAAATAAATTAATCTCTGACTTATTTTTCCAAGACCTCTCCCTCTTCTCACTACCCTGGGGTGGGGGGATCCCTCTCCTTCTTAAATATTGCAGAAGAATAAAGTAGAGGTAAGATACGCAAGAAACTGCAAATAAAAAAAGGTGTGTGAGAGGAAGACTAGTATGGTACTTAAATGTGGAGGTAGACAGCTCTGAGTTTGCATCCTGGCTTTGCCATTTACTAGCAATGAGGCTTAGGATTGGTTATTCAATCTCTCAGAGCCTCGGTTTTCTCATCTGCAAAATGGGGATAATAATGTAAAAACCCTTCCAGGGCTATAAGGAGAATTAAATAAGACAAAGTATATGAAGTGCTTCTAGTTCTTGAAACAGTACACACTAGACAAATGTTTGCTTTATTATTATTATCGCTATTACTATTTTAACGTAAACCCTTTGGATAGGAATGCCACCCTACCTCCCTCAATGTATAAAGAGTAACAAGAACTCAGTGCTTCTAAAAGCTAAAAACTAATACCATTAGGAAGGCTCAGTGCAATTATCTGCTGATCACAGCCCCTGGGAAGCACTTCTCGGAGGCAATATGCAGAACAGAACAAAAGGCTCAATTTCAGGCATTTCCAATGAGGACACAGTGGTTGATCTGCTGGCCTTACCTGGAGGACCAGCCTCAGCCACATCCCCCTCTCCACAGGCTGTCAGCCTCCCCAGGGAGCTGCAACACAGCCCTGGACTCAGGAATTTACAACCAACTTGCGCCTCCTGCTCCATGTTCCTTCTGCCTTTTGGTGACCTCAAGGCTTGAAAAGAATGAAAAACAACAGCTCCTCCTCACAAATAAAGCAAGGACCCTGCCTGCTGGTACCAAGTCACTGGTTAAGGCCTGTCCGATTTGTAGACTCTCTCAAACAATGACACAAAACACAAGACGGCAGGATCTGAACCTCAGAAAGGCTCTGATTCACCAGGGCGTACTTCAGGGCTGCAACTTTGGAGATGGGAGGCACACCACTGCCAGCCTGCCAAGAGCCAATCTTCCTTTTAAAAAAAAGAAAAAAGAAAAAAAGAAAAAAGGCGAACCTTTCCTAATAAGGTAATGCCACATGCCATTTGTGGTTTCGGATTGCTCAGCACTCCGGATCATATGACATTCACCGCAGCCATCCCTTCACGCTTGTGCAAGGCTCTCCAGGAAGAATGGGAAAGAGTCTTTGGTGTGCCTGTGGGGATTACAAATGAATGGGGAGCATGCCTTGCCAGTGGAACCCCACATTTTCCTGATTAACCACACTGGCCTCGCATCCCTCCTTCGCACTGCTGCCTGCAGGACTGTTGCTTTGTAGGCCCAGCCTGTGAGCGCTCTCAGGTTGCTTTGCACGCATGCTTTCTCTCCAACTAGGTACAAGCTTCTTGAGGGCAGAAACGCTCCTTTATTTCTTTTGTTTCGCCCTGCTATGCTTATCACAGCGTAATCCACCCAGCAGTTAATAAATGCCTGATGATAGACTAGTGCTGAGAATTTTACAGATCAGTAGGTGATCGCTTTATACCATTAACCCCCAACTTATAAACAGGCAGGGTTTCAAAAGTTAGCTTCAAAGAAGGTACTTACGAAGCATATTTTCCCATAGAAACGGTGCTATAACTGGGGGTTAGGTTTCCAAGCCTGCTCATTTCTCAGAATATCCTATTCATATTTATATACCCTCTTATTGAGCCATTTCATTTTCTCAGACTCACAATTGGACTGGCCGTGCATGTGTGGAATATGTTCTTTCAATTTAATGATTCCGTTTAGTTACATCAGCAACTTGCACAGATTTCCCACCCCCTTATTGGATGTATTTTCATATTTCATACTTTATGTAGGTAATGATTAGATACTTCAAAAATAACATTAAGAAGAAATTATTTCTGCTCATCATTTAAAAAGATGCACATACTTTTGTTTTTCCTTTTGTATTAAAATACAGGGGTGGCAAAGTAGGTTTACAGTTGTAATACAAATAAGCAATACAATAATTAACAATTAATAATACAAGAATAAACTCTGTTTTATGTACTCACAATTGTAAACCTACTTTTACCCACCCCTGAATTTTTTCAATAGTTTTTAACTACAATTATTATTTGGGTTACTCTGGACTTTCCCAGCCATTAACACACATTCTCCTATATATCCATTTATATATTACCTATTTCCAAAAAGAGATATGTTAAAAAAAAAAATCACAACCTCCAGGATTGGCCATTTGTATTTTTGTTCATATATATATCATATATAATAAATATATATTAATATATTACATATATATTTATTTGGGGCCATTAAAATATTTTTCAGCTTTTAAAGTAAAAGGTATAGTTCAAAAATAAGGTAGAGTCAGTAAGACACTTCTTGCTGGGGCACAGAGAGAATATTTAATGGTCTGCCTCTGGGAGTAACTCCGTATGTGTGGAAAAAAGCTCTCGATGGCTCAGAGAGGACAAATGCCATCAGTGCCTGGTCCATGGTGAGGACAGTCTGGGGCCTCAGTGCCCAGGCTCCTTCAGAGCCTGCAGAGTGGCAGCTCTGTGAGAACACTGTCCACTGTCCAGGGTGGAGCCTTCCAGGTCAGGGTTACTGGGTTTGAGACCATTAGTACAAAATACATGCACTCAAATGCTTGTCTTTGCATTGCTCCCTGTAATAACTCCCTAGACACTTAAGTAACCTGAAAAGCTTTTGTTCATGCAATAGCATTCTGAAAAGATAACCTAAATATTTTTCCAGTATGAAAAGCATGATGTCTTGTGTATTTCTAAGACTGGTAGAAAGTATTATCCTGTGGATATTCTAGAAGTGCCAAACCAAAACAATAAGCCAACGGGGAGCTCTCCCAAACCCAGCATGCTGAACTCCCGTACTAACTGCGCCCCTCCCCATCTCACCCCAGTTCACGGCTGCCTTTCTAACCCAAATCAGCGTTTAACGCAGCACAACTGAGATGTCAGGTTAATGACCGTGAAGTGTGACAAGTACCAGGGCATTGGCATCACAAGTGTCTTTCAGCAAGAATTATTACCAAGATACAAGAAACTGCAGTCTCTCCCCCACCCCACTGCTCCTGGTTGGAACTCAATATGGCTCATCCTTGATTGATGGGGTTGACCTTTTCATGGGAAGCCCTGGATAACTGGATATTCTCATTACCTGCCCTGTTTTTTACTTCAGCTCTTAGAGAGAATCTAACATATATTCCTTTACTCTCTTACCATTGGGAGAAATATAACTCCTGCTTCCAGCTCTGATCAGTGACAAGAGGGCAGCTGTTTAGCTGTAGCCAGTTATGGAAGACTGGTCTGAATGTACCTGGATTCCAACATACCTTTGAAAGTGTGATTGCTTAACTTTAAAACATTTCACACATGAACTGTTTGTTTCTGAGAAATGCCAAATGTGCAGGGGTGGGGATCACAGGTTTTATGTGGCAAGATCCCAGGTATTTGAACGATTCTAATTTTAGGATGGCAGATGTGTGGCATGTGCACTGCCTCATCCCCTTCCTGCTCCCATGGCAGACATGACCAGTGGATCACAATGATCTCTCTTGTCGGACCCAGACCTGAGTTAATCAATACTTCTTTTCAACACCTGGCTCCAATCCACTGTAGGTGGCCCCTATGATGAAAACAATTAGCTATTCCTGTTCTAATTGATTTTGCACACTTCAAATCCTTACCTTTATGCAACTGACAGTTGGCTAAAGTACCATTATTTTATTTTAGCAACATTCCCTCTATTCTCAGCTAATCCCTCACTAGGAAGAGCTACAAATAATGTGAGCTGTCATCCATCGCATGTTTGCTACATGCTAGACACTTTTAGACATGAAATGCCAACTTATGTCCCTGTGTCTCTACAAAAATCACAAAGATGGGACGGCCAGCTCAAATCTGATCTGTATTACAGCTTCCACCCTTTCCCTGGTACTCCAAGCTGGATTAGTGGCCTCCCTTTGGCCTCCCACAGTGCCACCACTGCACTCACCGCCTACAATGGCAAGTCCATGCAACCGTCTTCCCTGCTCAACTCCATTAAGGCAAGACCCATGTGTCACTCGCCTTGGAACACCCAGCACCTGGAACACCACTGAGTACATAGTGGGTGTTCTGTAAATAAATTGAATGCATTTTTTAAAAAAACTCCTGCTTTTAAATACTCTCAGGGCTTCAACTCATGCTCTACAACGAACAGACGATCCAAAACAACTGCTACTATGGGAGGACATTTACGTCATAAAGCAAGGTGCCAGCTCAGGCAAACTGAGCTCAGTGCCTCTGAGCACTGAAAGCACCATGGTCACCCATGCCCTTTCTGCCTTCACGCTTCACTGCTATTTCTTCTTCTTTTTTTTGCCTTTCCCTGCGTCCCACACTGCACTGTGTTCTACTCAGTTCTAAAATCCTAGCACCCACTAAAGTGCTTGGGCCGTGGTGAATAAAGACTCTTGGACGGGATCAGCAGGCAAAGGAGCACTGGCCTGAGTCGGGAGAGCAGCGACCTGCTTTCAGACCCGCCCCGGCCTGTCGGGCGGTTTCGCTCTGTGCTGGTTAATGGGAGAGGGCCTGCCCCAGCAGCGCAGGCTGTGTGCATTAAGCGTGACAGGGCATTTAAGCACTCTGCCAAGTTAAAAGCAGGTTATCACTTCTGCTTTTCGTGACGCTGCCGTGTAAAGGGATGGTTGTCACTCCAGCACATCCCTGTCCCTCTGTGGCCACCTCACACAGCCCTCGAGTCCACTTCGTGCAGACCATTTCACCGTCACACACGAGAACCCTGCTGTCTCCTGCCCGTGCCCAGGCCTGCAGAGCTGTGACCTTTCTAACGTGGCTCAGGGCATTTTTTTGGCCTCCAGTTCTCGTCATCACTGTCTCTGCACAAATTCTTAGGATCAAGTGTAACTAACCTGCCAGCATGGCCCACAGGCCCTGCGTGTTCTGACTCCTGATTACCTCTCCAGCTCGTTTCTGACCCCACCCGCCTCCCACACACTAAGCTCCAACCATACCTGAACTCATCATTCCTGTCCCTACCGCAAACCTCCGCCTACTGCTGTGGTCTCCAGCTCAGGGAGTGGCATCACCACTCGGGCAGCTGCCCAAGCCAGACACTCTGGAGTTACACTGGACTCCCCTCTCTCCCACTGCACCTCCTTTTCTGTCTCCTAGTTCTACTCACTCTACCTCCTCAATATTTCTCAAGTTAGTATATATTTTTACTCCTACAGTGCTTGCCACCACCCTAATTGGGACTATAAGCAGCTCCCCACTGTATTATTGCAACATTGGGACAGCTTCCTAGCTGGTCTACCTTCTGTCAAAATCCTTGCTAATCCCTTTTCTGCAGCCAGAGTGATCTTTCTGATTAAAAAAAAAAATCTGTGTCCCTTTAGACTTCTACAATTTAGATGTCACTTCCTCCAGGAAGCCTTCCAGATGTGCTCATGTAGCACCTGTATTTCTTCCATTAGAACAATGAGCGTGCTTGTGGATCCTCTCCATTAGAAGCAAACTCCTCAAGGGCATACCTTATTCTCCTCTGAGCAATGAGAGATGTTTTATGATTCCCTCAGTGGCAGACACTCTATCCTACCATTCAATAGCTATCTCACTCTTCCTCTCTGCACCTTATAGTACTGGTCATGTGCTTTGTACAAAGTGGATACTCCAAGTGTTTGCTAAGTGAATAATTTAATTTGCCTCTGATGAGTCAAGGGCACTTAAGACTTTTATAGTGTCCTAGGGTCATAATGATGAACAGTAATTATCAACAAATTGTGCTAAATATATCCTGGTCTTAGGACATCACTAGTGGTTAAGTTTTGTTTGTTTATATGAGAGCCTTGATACCGACACACCTCGATGTGAAGGCTTCACAACAGAACAACAAGCAGAGCGAGGCACTGTAGAAAGGCTGACACTAAAGTCCCAGCAACACAGGTGCCTGGTGAATGAGCCCTGAATGTCCACCCTGCTCGTGCCAGGCCCTGGGGCTACAACTAGATGAGACAGACCCACTGTCTTCAAGAGGCTTAGATTCTGGGGAGGGCAGGGGGGCAGACAACTTCAAAGCAGTGTGGTCAGTGTTACAAGAAGTAGAGAGTGCAATAGGGAGGAGGCCCGTGCTGCACTCGGGGGGTTGGGACGACGTCCCCGAGGAACACCCATGCTGTATCTGAAGGCAGAGGTGAAGTCAGTCCGTCGGAGGGGGTCCAAGGAAGAAGAAAAAGGAGTAGTGAGATCAGCCCTCTCAGGACAGAAACGGGTTGAAGACATGATGCTGAGCATGGGTCCCCAAGAGCTTATGGTTCTGTGACTGCTGCTCAAAGGATGACAGCTCTGGACACCAGCCTCCCACCTTCTGGGTTCGGGACGGGGAGTTGGAGGCAACATGGTCCAGTGCAGTGGTTTAAAATTTCTATTTGGTTGTAAAACACTTTGTAGAATGAAATACGAAAATCTGGCACTTTAAAACAAGCAGAATGGCTCTATTGAACGGGGAGTGTGTGTTTGCATGTATATACACGTGCGCACACATGCACACGTGTGATATGAAGTCCTGCCTCCTGATTCACCCCTTTCCCATAGTCACTTGAGCACAAGGACAGTTCTGGTCCCAGCACTGCCACTGATTCCTTTGTGACCCCACTCAAGCCTCCTTGACCTTCAGTTTTTTTCACAAGTCCCAAGAACAATGTGAATCTTAAAATCTCTAAAATAGAAACCTACCTCAAATTTCCAACTTAGGGCGACAAAAAGGTGTGGTGAAAAGGGTCCCTGATAACCGACCGCAAGGGCGATCTGCACTTTGAGGTTCAGGATTCTCTGAGGTTCAGAGCTTCTCAACCAGTTCCCCTGGTTGAGGTTCAGGTGTGCCGCAGCCCCAGGTGGCCAGGCAGGAACTGGCTCTCTAAAGCCTCAGGCCCCAGGCACTGGCCTCCGGACTGTGGTAAGACTGTTCTAAATGTGCTCTTGTGAGAAAACAGGTAGGAAGCCCTGTTCTAGGCGGGAGAGAAACCCACATGGGCCCAGAGTCTCCTCTGGCCCATCGTGTACACCTCTCCTGTGTTTCTCAAGTGTCCACTAGCTCCCTTAATGACAAACACCAACCCACTTCCACCTGTGTCCTGGGAAGGTAGCACAGGACCGACAGGCCAGAAGGTAGCAAGCAGTAAGACTAGAGGCACAATGACAAGTGGGAGCCCTTCCACCTGTGCTCTTAACCTCATGCCTCTCTGCCTCCTTGGGGACCTTGTTCTGTTGAAGATCATGTCCCACCCAATAGCTCCAAACTCTCCCACTGCCATCTCTGATGTGCATAATTTTGGTCACAGTGGGGGGAAAAATCGTCTGTTTAGAGGGAGAAATATTCAGAAGGGAAAGCACTGCTTTCCTGGAGAAGGCTGGACCTGGGGCCTCCAGCTCACGCAGGCCCCAGGGATGCTGAGCAGTAGGAAGACCAAGGCAGCTCAGTCCACTTGCAGAGAAAAAGCAGCAGTGGACGGAGGGTTTCGAAAACAAGCCTCGGTGCTCTGAGTCACAGGTCGGAGGAAAAAGTCTTTGTCTAACCTTGTTTGGGTTTCCTATTGCAGCGACACATGGAAATACAAGCAAGCAACCCCCTGGGACAGAATTATTATACCTGGAGAATGATTCATGTGGCCCGGGCCCTTCGTTCCTTCCTTAGACCTCATCGGCACCATGATGACTAAAAATTATTGTCTGGTAGCAACGGCCCGCTGGCTAACAGGGCAGCAGGTGCCCTCCGCGCTTCACGTCCCCTGGCATCGGCCTGGCACCAGGACTGGGGAGCGTGCCCACCAGAGGCTCGGTGGGTGCCCGGAGCACACACGGATGGTGCAACACCGAGGTCTGGCCCAACACCCTGGCAACCCTCCAGGCCTGGCTTTTACAGCAAGAGACAGGGCGGGACACCACTATCCCAGAACAAACCAACTTAAGAAACGTCTGCCAGAAAAATGCGAAACAAATAAAATGAGTTGAGCTGCTCCCTGTGGAAGCGTTTCTTGAAAATGTCCACCACGGTGACAGCCTTTTTCTGACTGTTCCAAATGAAGACTATCTTATTGCCAACAAAATGCTAGCATGAGGAGCAACATGAACGAAGGCCAGTGCAAGCGTGGTTTGGGGCAGGAGTATGAAGACCTGTATCACTCGCTCTTCCTTAGAGGGTCTTCTCCGTGTTCGCTGATTATAGTCTCGTTTGAGAACTATTCAACTCAGTCAACTCTTATCACTCATCTACCGAATATATGCAAAGTACTGTGGAAGGCAGTGCAGTACAGTGGTTAAAAGACAACTTTGGAATCAGGTGGGCCAGGGGTTGTGTTCTGACTATTCCACCCACTCCCTGTGTGACCTCAATAAAGCTACATAACCTTTCTGTGCCTCAGTTTCCTCATCTGAATAATGAAGGTAATAACAGCATCTACCTTATAGGGGTATTGTGAGAATGATACTTAAACATCTTAGAATAAATAACGCCTGACTTTTAGTAAGCACGCAGTACTTGTTGGCTATTATTATTATAATCTTCCTGCACCTCAATTTCCTCATCTATAAAATGGGCATAATAACCAAACCTACCTCATAGGGTTGTTGTGAGGATTAAATAGAATAATGCATGTATGGTGTTTAGCATAATAAGTTATATGTAGTAAATGTGCAATAAATGATAATTATTGTTATTCCTAGATTCTCCCCAAATTACTTTAAAAAGAAGACACTCAGATCTGAATGATGGTCCATGCAACAAAGAAATTCTTTCTTTGAACAATTTCATTTTGTGACTATGCCACCCTGAGTCCCAGTTATGCACAAAACACTCTGCTTTGGGCTCATTAAACTCCACAGTGACTCTCCCAAGAGTTCTGATACTGATATGCCATCCACTCAGCCATTTAAGGGGCTATTTAAAATTCTGGCTTTGTAGTGCTCGCTTCGGCAGTACTAAAATTCTGGCTTTATAAACAGGGAGCCTGGTACACAGGCTTCTCCTGCAAAGCTTCTGAAGCCAGTCCACTTGGCTTGGCAGGGAACAAAAACGTGACATTTTATGATACCAAATACCAGAAGTAGCTCTCATAGCTGCTAACCTTATAGACCTCTTCCTCCATCCTAGCCAAGTGCTGAGCATGTTCCATGCATGACATCACTATGAAAAGGCCCTGGGGAAGTTCCAAGGTGTCCAAGGTCCTAGTTTTGTGTGAGCAGAGCTACGGGCGTAGTCTACCCCACACTTGGCTGCAAAGAACATGCACACAAATCCTGGGACAACTGCCTTTTCCTAGGGTGAGCCCCCAAACTCATCCAAGCGCAACTAGATTCCAATTATAAGGCCACTCCCACTATACTCTTGGTGGGGCAATCAGTTCAATGATATTTCCCCCCCTTTCTCTGATATTTGGCCAACCATGCCACCTAGTGGCCGGTCCAGCACACACATGGGTCTTTTCAAAAGGCTGGCAGGCCCATGGAGCACACCGTGCTCAGGACAAGAGGGCACCTGATGTATCACATCCAAAGTAAAGAAACTGGGGCCCAGGGAAATGAAGAAAATCGTTGAAAGTGAAAGAGAGAAGGAAGCCAATATGCAACAGTGTGGAAAACCTGGACCTCAGAGTTAGAACTTGGGTTTCAGGCTGTGTAAATTCTACCCTCAGCAAGATACACCCTTCAACCATTCAAAATTGTTCAAAGAAAGAATTTCTTTGTTGTATGACTGAGCACCAGCTATGTGCCAGTCACTAACCAGGTGGTGGGGACATACTGATAAGCAAGGGGCACAGTCTCTGTCTTCACAGTCAAATGGGAAATGAGTATAATTACAGGGAATCAATAGTAACACCACCAGTTGATATGAATTAAGGAATCACTCTGCTGCCAGATACTGTGCCAAGAGCTTGAGGGGCACTAACCCGTAATCCTTGCAACAATCATAGGATGGGGGTGTGATTATCACTCCAGCTTGAAAAATAAGTGGGAAAACATTTACGCTATGAGTAATAAACTGAGGACCCTTATACTTTTCTAAGTTTCTGAAAATGAGGTTGTTGGACTAGATGCTAAGCAATTTTTAAGGTGTCTTTCCAGCTCAGCTTCTCCTGTACTTCAAGGATTTTGGAGGTAGGGCTGGAACTAGAAGCCCTACCTGACCATGAATCTAGTGTTCTCCCTTCAACATGATGCTAGTTGTTAGTAATAATAACTGGGAGTTAGTGAATGCTCACTATATGCCATGCCCTGAACTTGTATCAGCTCATGCAGTCCTAACAACCTATGTGATATCTTCACGATGGAAATAATTACCTGTGTAAAATATCAAGCTCTAAAATGGTTAAGACAAAAAAAAGAGAAAAGGTTCCAAGATAAATGGAACTTTTAACCACGGATTTATCTGTGGACAGGGGACATCTTTAGAAAATAGAATGGGTGCTCATCCATCCTTATGTATTCAGTACCTAGCACCATGTCTGGGTTGCAAGGGTGCTGACTTCCAAAGAACTGGCAAGTAAAGCAAGGAATTCTGGTTTACGAGGTCATATGGTTTAAACTCCTTCCCAATAAAGGATTTCCCTCAAAATATTTATTAAAGAAATGTTTTAAAAAGTATGTGTGTATGTGAGTATGTATGTGTATGTGTGTATATGTGTGTGTCCATATGTGCACCCTAACCCTAAAATGTGTGTATGTGGGGCGCATGGTGGTAAAGACACAAAGAGCAAGATTCGCTCAGATCTTTCTTTGAGAGAAAGCCATATCTTTATTTAGGTTTTTTCCTCCTAATTTTCCAAGAAATATGTTATTTAGAGAAAAATGAGTAAAATGTATGAACTCAGATAAGAGACAAAAGTTAACATGTTGCTCTGTTTCCTTCTAATCTCTTCTCCGTGAGCTTTTTAAAGTAGCTGAAGCTGTGCTCTATTATACCATTTTATATTCTGCTCCTTTCCAGCAAAGGCACCTCCTTAGGTGATCACAAACTCTTCATAAGCATCATGTTTTAAAAACTCTTATTTTGACATAATTTCAGACTTAGAGAAAAGTTACAGGAATAATACAAAGAATTCTCCCACACCCTTCACCCAGATTTGGATCCCTGAAATGTCAACATTCTACATCCCTGCAGTGCCCCTGCAGGGGGGAGGGGGGATGTTGCTTTACCCCTAAATACTTCAGTGTATTTTCTATAAATAAGGAATTCTCTTACACAACCATACTACAATTAACATGCTACTATGATCTAATCTACAACCTTATTATAATTTCAGCAACTGTCCCAATAATGTCCTTTACAGCAAAACAAAACCCAAAGTTCTACACTGCATTCAATTGTCCTCTCTCTCTAGTCTCCTTTAATCGGGTTACTCACCCTGGACTCACAGAAGTGAATATGCATGATTTTGAACGACTGCAGTATGATTATTTTACGTAAACATCCCCTTAATATAAAATCTTGGACTGTTTTATTATTTTGCTAGAATTCCAAAATGACGCTCTTTCTCTTTCTGTCAAATACCTATTTGGCTTTTCTTCATTAATTTCTATATTAATGATTTATTTGCGGCATTAAAAGAATAAATATTTTAAAGCTGTTGATAGGTTAATAACTTTTTTCTAAAGCTCCTGTCCATCTGTACTCTCACACTGATGTGTCTACTCCACCTCAGGCTAATAGGCCTCACACACTGGCATGTTGTAAGATATATTTTGACTCAGAAAGAAAAAAAATAACATTGCACTGCTGTGCTAGTCGACTTCATCTTAAAACATGGTTACAAAGGGCGTTTTTCCTCCCAGGACACGGAATACATTTGTTCCCGTGTGTGCCTTCATTCATTCAGCAAATATTCACTGAGTATCTACTCCGTGCCAGTATTTTTCTGGGTGCTGACATCAAGGTCTCATGTAAAGAAATAAACAAGATAATACAGGTAATTCATGCTAAGGGCTATGAAGCATTCTGGTAACAAAGTTACTGGAGGGGTGCTCCAGGTGGAGACAGACAAGGGCCTGATACTTGGAGAAAGGGGACAGAGCCAGTGTGGCCGCAGCCAGGGAGCAAGGGAGAACCTCTCCAGTTTCGTCTCAGTACTTACCACAAAATCCCATCAAAATGTCTATGAAATATTGTCCTTCACTGAAAATACAAACCCCTCTTCTGCCCTATCTCAATACCCATTTCTAAAGCCTGCCCTTCCCCTCCCTGTCTGTCCAGTCAGCAGAGCCTGAACTCCGGAGTGTTGCAATTTGTGAACAATAACGAAACCTTGAAAATGCTCTGAAATTAGAGGGCACTCACAAACCACTCCGGTGTTGCTCAGCCTTGCAATTATCTGAATATCAAGGAATCGCTAATGAATCAGGCTGCCTCACATTAGATTAATGGCCACTTTTGACGGAAAGGGGATAGATACACAAGAAGAAAGAAAGGTATGTGTGTGTTTTCTCCAAATAACAGGGGTGGTGGCTACAGCCACAGGCAAGGAGGGTGGATGTTCAGAAAGAAGAGGAACCAGCCTGTGCTGTGGACTGAGACTGGACCAGCAGGAACTCCAGGTCCCATTCCTTCCCCTGGGCTTTGTCAGAGTGAGTCAAGAACCAAGAGGACTCTCCCAGGAACTAGTCCTGGGGGATATACATGCGCCCCTCCCCACAACTAATGCCTATTTAGTACTTAGGACAATTGATTTCCATACAAGGGAGGGGATGTGGGGGAGCAAACAAATAATATTGTCCAAAAAAATTTTTTTTCTTACAGAAAAATTACATGAAATAAAAAATTAAAGTAGACAAAGTATATAAAAATATGACCAATAATCATTAGAAATCGGTCAGTTAATCTGATGTATGAGTAACAACCTCTTAACAATACCATTCTCTCAAACACTGAAGTGCAGCTCAGGGTTTCTGAGAGCAGAGAAAGGAAAGAAACACCCAACTACTCTAAATGTTACTAACAGAAATGCCAGGATTGTACCCTCCACTTGGGGGTGGAGACCTGGAACAGTGAGATAGCAAACAATCATCCAGGGACATGCACGACCACTTGGTGAACAAAAGATAGATGAGATTTTTAATATGAAAGCACTTATTATAGAAAACACAATACAAGCTAAATAATCAGGTCAGATCTGGTAATTAAAAGCAGTTGAGTAATTAACATAGGATTAATGAAGGTGTCAGAATAAAATCATATTTTAACAAAAGATGAAATATATGGGAAGGTTTTTATATTTCAAACATTATCCTTCTTAGTCTGTTTTGCATTTTGCTTTTAAAAATTTACAAGAAATGTAGGAACTAGTACTAAAACAGACTAGTTAACATGTGACTGAAAGCTACTTTCCTGGCAGTTGTTAATAGTGAGCGTAAATGAACTGAGGCACCTAACTTAAACTTAGCAAGGATAAATAAAAAGATTTCAATGTGGGCAAAAGCGAGCTGAGTTTGTAGGATCACTAATAGATATCCAGTGGGTGGTTGAGAATTCCTGTTTTCTGGTTGGTTTTCTGTCTCTGCCACAACCTCAAGGAGTGAAATGAGTCTCAAGACTGGTGAAGATTTGTTGTAACTAGCACTGGTGGCAGAGGCTTCAAAAAAAGTCTACTGTAGTTTAATGGGTGTGAGCCTTAAACCTGATAGCATTTTGACCATTTCACTGCTTATAGATATTTTTTTAAAAGCATTTAACCCTAAGTTTAGAATAATCGTTTCAAAGCAAAACAAACAAAACAAAAACAAAACCAAAAAACACCAAAACACTGAAAACCTTATAGACTGGGCCCCTTTCACTGTCCTGACTCAAGCAAGACTGACGATTTCTTTCCAGGTTATCAGTTGGAACAAGGACGGCCTAGATGGCTCATTTTACACAATTCTCTATTTATCCACCAGGGGGCGAAGTTGGCCAGCATTTCGCTGAAAAGAAAATTATTTTCAAACTTGTATTTTCACATAGTGGTAGAAAGATATTCACGTACAAAAAGGCCTTTCCCTCCTCCTGCTCCTTCTAAATATACTTAATTCTGGCTGATTAGAAAAGCTCTCCAGCCCTTTTGTGCAATAAGAAGGAAGGGCCATGATTAAGGGCGGAGTGTGAGCAGAACACTTAATCAGCACAGCACTGTAGATTATCTGTCCCATTCTCCTAACTGGAGATGGGGGTCTGACAAAGAGGATACAGTTTCAAGGGTATTCCTTTTCTTTCTTTTTTTTTTTGGAAAATTTTCCACTGGGCCTATACTGGCCAGCTGACACAACCCTCACATAGGTAGGGCTGGCTCCCTCCTAACCGGCTCCTTTGCAGGGGCTCCCTCAGAGCAACCACAAAGCCGCTGGAGGTCTGAAAGCACCTGCCTCACCTTCCTGCAGTAATGGTGGGACCTTTCTACTCCATGGAGATATCTGGTGATCAAGAAGTACCCCAGACAGCAATCCCTCGCTGGGCCTCCCTCCCCCTCACTTAAAGGGTTAGGAGCTCCCAGTGGGAACTTAGGTTCAGCTGCAGAACAGGACACACACAGGGGCAAAGCCTGTTCTTGAGGGAGAAGCAAACTGGAGTTTTAGAGTTTTGGTGATGGCAAACACAGCAGAGGGAAAGCCCCAGAGTGAGTGACAATTCTCCCCAGCCCAGGGACAGATCCAGTTTTTGTGAATCCTGAGCCTTATATAATTGGGAGTGGGGCTCTTTAGAAAAATAATACAAAATTAGGACTATCACATTAGTTACAAGGCATCAGAAGGGGTGGTTGGTAGTGAAAGACCATAAAGCTTAAGCTCCACAACTGGCATTAGCTCTGCAGCTGGCTCTGCTGGTCGAGAGGTGAGTTGGCAAGAGGTTCCCACAGCCTTGTCCATGTAATGCTAATGGGAGGTCCTGAGGCTCAGCTTCTGCCTCAAGGAGTGAGCTAAGGAGTTAGGGAAGAATGCAAGGTGGTCAGTGGCCCGGAGGGCAGCAGAGCACATTCTACAAGGCTTGATTTTGCAGAATTCATAAACTCAGGATGAAGCCCTGATCAAAAGGCCCCCATGAAGCCAGCAAATCAGCTCTCAGATCAAGAGAAACTATGTTAGGGGTAATGAGCATGAAAAATGGTGATTGAGCACAGTGTTTCCAAATACTAGCTTCCTCTTGGGGTTATTATCAAGTGCACTTAGGTGTGATGGTGGAGAAAACCTACCCAGAGACAAGGTCAAAGGCTTCCTTGTGGTCTTAGGGAACAGGGTATCAGCGAAAGCCTGGCTGCCAACTCAGAATCTCTCCCACACAGGCAGATTTTCTCAGACCAGGTTCACCTACACACTTCTGACCCCATCGATGGGGATGTTACCACGAGCCAGGCCTGGCTTCACAGCAGTGGCATCTTCCCAACAATTCCAAGTTATTTGCATATCCGAATGGGATGCTTGCAAGGGAGCTCCAGCCCCAGGCCTGGACAGGTTTCAAGCACAGGATGAGGGGCAGCTTTTAGGGGGATTCTTGTATTAGGCCAGAGATTCACAGTTAATACAAGATCCTAAAGTGGAAGTTTCCACTGCAGCATCAAGATTCAACAGATGGGAAATTCCAAAGCAAGGGGCCAGACCATGATGAGTAAATTTCAAAGAAGTCGGCCTAGCTGGCTCAGAGACCCAGAGAGGGAATACAAACAGGCTCAGGACAGTGGAAAGTGACAGGGGATTCCTCAGAAATGCTCTGGTTCCCTCCTCCCCAAGGTGGGTGGGTGGAGGGGTCAGCCTTTCAGCTCAAGTCTGGAGAAGGGATTTCAAAGGCAACATCTGGAGGGCAGGGAACATCTGGCAGGCTTGATCTGTGCCTCTAGAGTTTGGGGATTGGTACGTGACATCTGCCTGAGAAGCCAAGTGTGAGAGGGGGGCTGCAGTGGCCTAAGGTGGCAGAGTAGAAGGCCAGATAGAACAAAGAGACTGCTTGCCCCCTCCCCTCATGGTGGGGGAGGGGCTGTTAAAGGAATGTGAACTCTGGGCATCAGGAATGCCAGCCTGGGTCTCTTTAAAACAGGTTCTACCCAAGAGGGCCTCAGCCTGAGGGTGAGAGGACCCCAAAGAGAAGACCTGAATGGAAGCCAGAAGCTGCTGGAAGATGTTAGCAGCTGGCAGAGGGACAGGCACTGCCAGAGTCCTGGGAGGTCCCAGGTGGAAAGTCCAATGGGGAGTCCTCAAGAAAGCCACAGAGGCAGCCAAGAGAGAAAAGGGTCCCTTTACCCATTAGCCAGGCTCAGAGAGCCCAGTGCAAGGTGGGATTGTAGCAGTCAGGTAAGATCTTTCCTCTCTCTCCTCCTCACCTGGGGAGGCCTGAAGTGGTGGGTGGGTAGCTGGAGGAGGGGGGCCTCACTGGCAAGACCAAGGAGAATCTTCTGTTAGAATGAATACTGACTGTTCATAGAGTAGAGTGAGCATTTCCAGGTTCCAAAGTGAATGTGCGTGTATATGTGTGTGTGTGTGACTTAAAGTGGCCTTAGGACTTTATATTCCCTAAGAGTAACCAGAAAAGTCATAGGCCTGACCAAGTTTTTAATCAGAAAATGAGGAAAAACATACCCCATTGAGTAAAGTTTAAAGGAACAGTGGGAGACAAGAATAAATCTGTGCCTTAGTTAAGTCCCACAAGTCACATTGTGCCATGTGCTAGTGACAGCGAACCTTTGCTAAGCACTGACTATGTGCCAGGCATGTGGCCAAGGACCTTATAGACATTACATCATTCAGTCCCCCTAACAACTCCACGAAGCAGGTTTTATTATCCCCTTTCACAAATGAGGAAACTATGGCTAAGAGTGGTTAGGCAGCTTTCCCAGAGTCATACAGGAAGGTAAGTAAAGTAGAAGAGTGGACTCAATCTCACATCTGCCATCTAACCCTGAACTCTTATTGTCCCAGATGAGTGGATTTCAGCAGACAGTTGTGACTAAAGCAGGACAGGGACTTGGGTCCTGCTCATCCTTCCCTCTCAGTAGTCCTTGAGCTAGAAAACCAAAGAGCAGAGTTTAAAAACCACTGCATCATGACCTCGGTGATCACTCCCAATTCTGGGATTCTATGATTCTATCTATAAGTGGTAAGGTGGAGAGATGTGGACCCACAACAGCAGACATGAAGAAGAAGAGAAACTTAGGGTTTGTATCCCATGTTTCCAGAGAGACAGCCGGAAGGAGTTTGTTCCAGCAGGTGGTACTATACCCACACCCAAAGTTCACAGAATTATAGTCATGTGTATAAATATAGTTCAATAATGCACATTAAGCACTTAGCACCAAGCCTGGCACCAAAGTAAGCATTAGGTAAATGGCAACTGCAACTGTGAAAAGTTGACACATATGCCTAAAAACCTCAACATGTAATTTAATGCAACATACTCAGCCACTGACATCACTGTTTCTGCTCCATAAGGAGCTCTGTTTATCATGGATGCTAAACTTCACTAGTCGAGCCAAGACAAGAAATGAACACATATGACTAAGCTAGCCAATTCTAAAACAATTCAAATAAGTCTGAAGCAATGGCTCTTAAGCAGTAGGGGTGCACAGGATCCTACGAGAAAATGATGGAAGCATGATCCCTTTCTCCAGGAAAAAACAGAAAGAGTATACACACAATTTTGCAAATAATTATAGATGCCCATTCATTGATTCCTTCCATCGATTACAGATTTATTGAAGGCCATTCATTGTTTCCAGCTTAATAACCACTTCTGTGGATCCTGAGGCTGTAACATGATGTCCTCAGGTCAAAAGCTACCTACCCACAGTGGAGCCATTTATCCTCACTCTCTCCAAATGCTCAATGTTGCTGGTCTTGATCATGACACCAAATCTGGAATGGGTAGTAGGTGTCATTGAATCTAAGTTTAAACCTTTCAAGTTTAGTGGACCCCAAATTAAGAATTTCTAAATCAGTGGACTCTAGTACCTAGAAATTTTATCTTTCCTTCCTTCCTTCTTCTGGTAACAAAATTCCTTCTTTTAAAATAGGGGGCCCCATTCCATGTGATTCTCCTTCTCTAGATTTGAACTTGAGCAAGGCATGGCCAAACAGATACTGCTTATTGTCTTACTCCTGGCTAAGTTGACTCAGGTGAGAAATCTGAACTGAGCCAACTAAGAATCCTCCTTGGTATTACTGTTAGAACAAGAGCAAAAGAGGCATTGAGATCCAAGGCTGTGAGGATGACAGAAACGTAATGCTGATGGCTAGCTCTGGCACTACCGTGAGAGAGAACCTGCCCGTAAACGAAGCTGACAAGAGTTAAGCAGAGCCAAAAGATGGAAAGAGTGGAAGGTAATGGCCTGATGATGTCTTCTGAACCCCTGGATACAGCTATGCCTAAAGGTCACGCCAGCATGGACACCTTAGTCATGGAAGTCAGACAACTAATTTAAGTTGGACTTCTGTTACTTACAAACAAAATAATTCTAACTAATAAGCCTGGTCTAAATGAAAATAGAGCTCAAAAGGAAATTTCCATTCCTGGGGAATCCTTGTGGAATTCTAGGCTCCTCTCTGACAATGATTCTTACTGAATTAAAATTTTTTCATCCTGTGACATTTCTGTAAAAAAATCTAGGCTTAACATTATTGTCCTACCACCCTTTGGCCCTGACGGTTCATCTTACAATGCTGCCACCAACCAGGCACCACCTCTTGCACTAAATATTAAAGTGACCAACCAGAAGAAGAGTCTCAGTAGTAGACAACAGTAGCCCAGGTGACAGTTTGCTACCACCAAACACACACATGGGGTCCACTATTGCGCCTTGTCCCACGAGCTTCTCAAACAGCCCTGGTTCTCCCGAAAGGTACTGAACCCTCCAGGATCATGAATGTCCTAGAACCATGGGGCTTACAATGGAAGGGGAGACACATCTGGGGCAAGGAAAATGGGCCTCACAGGTCACAGTGGCCAGGGTCAGTGCAAATTCTGTGTATAAAAAGCCACTCCACAGGCTGGGTCGGGGCGTGGAATGATTTGGGAGTAGGGAGAAAGAATAGTGACAGAGTACTTCTAGGAAGTTGTTTATTTCCCTTTAGAACGGGGATGGTAAGTAGATTTCAACTCATGCGCCAAATCTAGTCCACAGCCAAATGCCCAGGCTCAGCATCACGAGCCACGACAATCTGGGAAGTCTACTGGCGGGGTGGGGCTGGGAGATGAATATATGTGTTGTTCCAGCTGAAACCATTACGTTTTATCCATGGATTAAACAAGGCCAACAGAGAAACGCAACGCTGGACTGGTAGGGCTTTTCTTGGACTGCACTCAGAGTTACGTCATGCGCCGGGGGGAGTCCTCATCATTCGTTACTATAGGGACGTCGATCTGTACCTTACGTGGTGTTCTGTTTGTGAGCACCCTGAAGAAATTACTCTACATCTTGAATCACGATGAACCTTGTTTCTTTTGAGTCACTAGTGGTTTTACATTCCAGCCACCATGATACTGACCATTCAGAAGCTCAGAGACAGGAGTGTGGGGCCTGCTGGCAAATATAAGGGCTCCCCGCAAGCACTGGGGGCTGGACTTTACCGGGGCACCTCACTTTTCCTTCCCCACAAATTTCCTTCCTTCCTTATTTTTCTGAATCTCATTCTATTATACATGTGTTTAAAAGCCACCTCAAAAATCTTTAAAAGAAGACAGGCATATATACTAGGTCAACAGCAGTAAATTTTAAAAGGTAAAGCAAATCAGATGGTGAATGGAGAACCATTTTACAAACACGGCCTGTTATGGGGAAGCTCCAAGGCAGTGGCCTTGGGTCAGGAACAGCCCTGGGCCAAATTGTCAAGTCAGCAAATATCTCAATCCTCCCCCTCCCCTTCTTGCCCTCCGAGTATTCCCCCCCCCCCCCACTCTGTCCTTCCTTGGGGATTGCTCTCCTGTCCCCAGCTCCTCCCAGCAAATCAAAGTAGATCCCACTTCTGTAGGACCTTGTACTCGATACCAGTAAGTTGTCAGTGGTTCATAGCAGCCTAACCAAGTATTTCCTCTCTCAGGGATGAGTACATTTTAACCAGGTATTTTGAAGAGGGAAAAAACCAAAGGACTAATTCACTAATGGTAGAAAAGGCTGTAATTATTGTACAGATGCAATTGAAAATCTCAATTACTTCTATGAAAAGGGTGTAATTATTGTACAGATGCAATTGAAAATCTCAATTAATTCTGTGTAAAGCAGCTAGCATATAGTCAGCAGTCAATAAACGGTAGACATTCTTTAAGACTACTGTTGCCCTGGTCGGTGTGCTCAGTGGTTAGAGCGTCGGCTTGCAGACTGAAGGATCCCAGGTTCGATTCCGGACAAGGGCATGTACCTTGGTTGCAGGCTCCATCCCTGGCCCTGGTCGGGGCAAGTGTGGGAGGCAACCAGTTGATGTGTCTTTCTCACACTGATGTTTCTCTCTCTCTCTCTCCCTTCCACTCTCTCTGAAAAAAAATATCCTTGGGTAAGAGTTAAAAAAACAAACAAAAAACTACTATTGCTGTTATTATTTACCCCCTGCACCCCCACCACCACTTGAATACTCACTGCCTATTCCCCTATCATTACATGACTGCTACCATGAAGGTAACTGCTCTTCTCTTAACACTGGCTAGCTGTAGATCCACATCAATTAATGAATTTTAATGATATTCCATGGTCTATAAAGCACTTACACGTCCTTTTTTATCTTCTTGGCAATCCTCAAGTTAAATATTATTCCCCTTTTACAGATGAGGAAACTGAAGCTCAGAAAGGTTGAGTTTATGAGGTCCCAGAGCCAGGAAGTAGCAGAGCCAGGGCCCAAATCCAGTTCTCATGTAAATTTCTTGTTCTTTCCCTAACAAGTGGTTACCAACTAATAGCAATCATATCAGAATCATCTGAGCACCCTAAGATTCCCAGGGTCCACCCTAGACCTTATGAATGTGGACAGCCCAATGGAAGGGACTAAGAGCTTGTATTTCAATGAGTGCCTCACATGATTCAGGTGAGCGGCCAGGGGGTGACCAAGTGCAGTGTCCATGCTGCTTCCCGGTTGGCTAAGTACCTGCTGTCCTCTCAGCCCTGTGCTGACTACTGCAAGGAAGGCAGGGGTAGACTTCTGCTCTCAAAGCGCTGACCAAGCAACGGAGGAAGCAACACTAGCCAAGGTGAAGAGTCCACCACCAAAGAGTATTTGGCTTTAAAGTGGTTCAGAGCAGGGACGATCACAGGTGGCAGGGACAGGCAGGGAAGGCAACGTTACAGGGAAGGGAAGATTCTACTGGGCCCTGCGGAATGGGAAGGGTTTCCAAGTAGAGAAGGGGTGAGAAGCCTGAGGTGTCCTGAACAGAAATGCTAGAAAAGGAATAGTGAGAGGTGAGAGGGGAGGTGGAGCCAGATAATGAAAGTGGAGAAACCAGAGAGTGGAGTTTAGGTTAGTATTCTGGGTGCTATGGAGGCACTAACAGTTTTTGAGCAAATAAGTAACATCCTGAAAGATAAATTGAAGGATGATTGGTGTGGTGGTGCTGTACAGAATGAAGGGAGGGTTAGAGAGTGGAAAACCTGGTATTGGAAAGACTACTTAGGAACCTGCAGAACTGCTTGGGATGGAAGATAGTAAAGAGTAAGACCAGGATTCTGGGATGAAAGGACAGGCTGTAAAATGGGAGTGTAATCTGAGTCCTCTCACTCTCCATGTGCTTTCATTTGGTCACAGCTGTTTCCATATGACTCGAACACTGCATGGTAAACTGTAAAAACAATCTTTCCTTCTCTGTATCCATGCTCCTTGCAATGTAATTCTGCAGCTCTCTTCACCAAGAGGTAGAATCTGTATCCATAACCTTTTTTTTTCAAATGTATCTTTATTGATTTCAGAGGAAGAAAGAGAGAGAGAGAGATAAACATCAACAATGAGAGAGCTGTCACTGATCGGCTGCATCGTGCATGACGCCCCCCACGGGGGACTGAGCCCGCAACCTGGGCATGTGCCCTGACTGGGAATCAAACCTCGATCTCCTGGATCCTAGGTCGATGCTCAACTGCTGAGCCATGCCCGGCCAGGCTATATCTGTAACCTCTTGAATCTAGGCTAGCCACATAGCTTCCTTTAGTCAACAGAATGTGATAGAAGCAATGATGTTCTGACAGTGACAGTTCTGAGCCTTGGCCTCATGGCACTTCTGTTCGCTCTCATAACCCTGCCCAACCCTCATGTGAACAAGTCAGGGGAGCCTGCAGAACAGTGAGACACATCTTAGTCATTGTCATCCCTCCAGCCAAGAGCCAGGTGACCTCCAGAAACAAAGCCTAGCTGACCTGGCGTGGAGCTGACTGCAGATACATCAATGGCCCCACCTGAAACCAGAAGAATCACACAGCTCAGCCCAGCCAAAATTGCCAACCCACGGAACTGTGGGATGAAGAAATGATTGTCATTTTTAGTCAGTCAATTTTAGCTCAAATTTCTGTATATATATTTGGGAATGACTTGTTACTCAGCAAAAGCTATCTGTTACACACTGCAAATAACAGTATTGCCACAATAGCAGGGAGTGATGTCACATGAAAGCTCCAGAAGCTTGCTCACTTAAAAATTATATTACTTTCCTAGCTCTAAAGGCAGTTTTCTACCCCTGCAGAACTGCTATCTCACAACAATCACATTCAAGTTCAAAGATAGATGAGAGAAAAAATAGAGCAATAAGAAAGCTAATATGTTATAGCTGTGAGCCAATTTTCATTACAACACACTGCAAGGGACTGTCTGCATTCCTTGGCTGAAGTGAACCTGTTGTTGTGGATACTGCCTGAGACAAGCAGACCATCAACAGGGGCCTGGAAATAGTTTCATTACAAAACATAAACACAAAAACAAAAAAACACCCCACCTTTTTATTTTAATAGTATTTGGCATATAACCACAGGTCTGTTCCCTGACATTGTTCTTAGCCAAAGAACATGGATTGATCTTTTCCTTCTTTTTTTTTTTTTTTTAAGGCATGGAAACATCTTAAGTCATTTCAGAGCGAGAAAAAAAGTGTGAATAAATAGATATCTAATCATAGTACTGGTAGAGATGCGTCTAACTTAGAAGCGTGAATATCATTTCAAAAATAATGTCAGTCACTTTGTTTTAAAAATGAAAAAGAACTTACCAGGAAGACTGTGTGTGGGCCCACCGTTTTCAGGTTTCAAGTGGGGGAATGAATCTGAAATAGAGTCAAACAAAACACCCCATAAGTAAATCACATTTGGAAAGGGTGTGCTTTCAATCCCAAGTGACTGACACAATGTTGAGTGTTATTCTTTTAAAGATTAGCAAAGCTTTTTCTGGCTGGCTCCTGATGGAATAGGGAGAGTTTTTCGCCCACATATTTCAACTTCCTGAATAGAGAGCATTCTCTCATCTACTTCAGGGAGTGCTGAAAGGCTGAGCCTAGTATAACTATAAATGGTAGTGTTTTCGTCCAAACCCCTCCAAGTCAGCGGAAGCCTCCCTAGTTGCTGCTCTTGCCTTAGTCCCTCAACCCCCCTTCTGCCAGGACCACGCCATGGCTCCCTTTACAGAACCAATTAAAAAACAGCCGGTCCAGTATAACTTGACTGGCAATGGGAGGCGTGTGGAAGGCTTTCCAATAGTGGCCGCCTTATCACAACCACAAAATTTTGTTTTATTGACAATGGTGAGCCTAAGGCAGTGTTTTTCAATAGAAATATAACACAAGCCACATATATAACTGTATACTTTCTAGTAGCCACATTAAACAGGCAAAGGATACAGACAAAATTAATTTTAATAATACATTTCATTTAACCTATTAAAATACTGTTATTTCATTGTGAGCAATATAAAAATTATTAATGAGACATTTTACTTTTCCATACTAAATCTTCAAGACCCAGTACATCTCAACTCAAGCTGGTCACATTTCAAGTACCCAACAGTCACAGTGGCCAGTGACTACCCCACCAGACAGTACAGATACAGAGAATCTATTCTTGGCCCTCAGGTACTAGGCAAGGCTCCAAAGTGAGTTGAATGCATATGGAGATTTTATTCATCTATTTTCCTGCTCCTAGTAATCTATCATTACCTCATTCATGATGTCATCTTAGTAGAAATAATAATATAATAACAGCAAATACTTATATAGCACTTACTATGTGCCAGGAACTGTTCCCAGCATGTTCCTATGTTACCTCAATTAATCCTCACAATAACTTCACGAGGGAAGCATATTATATTATTCCCACTCTGTAATGAGGAAATTGAGGCACAGAGAGGTTAAGTAACTTACTCAAGGTTACAAGACAGTGACAGAGCTGGGATTCTAATCCACAGAGCCTGCCCCCTGAGCCCATGTCCTTAGCCACTGTATTCTCAATTAAACTTGAACAGCTCAATATAAGATAATTGCTTTCAGTTTTAATTATAACCTCTAAGTGATCCAAGGCTGCTCCCCTGATACATGGTCAGGTAATAGCAGTGACGGCGGAGAGGAGTGGATGTGCTAGCAAGTTAACTTAAAAACAATTTGGGGTAAGAGCACAAGAACCACAAGCCTGGGGTCAAAAGATGGCACTGGGTCTGGGAGCCTGTTTAGATGACCAAGGTGGGATGCAGGGGGAGGTCAATGTGGGGGTGTCTGGAAAATTTTGTCTTCATGATTTTTCTGAGAGAAGGATCTATCACTTTCATCCACTTCTCAAAGGCCAGCGTGGCTCAGCAGTTGAACATCAACCTAGGATGCAGGAGATCATGGTTTGATTCCCGGTCAGGACACATGCCAGAGTTGTGGGCTCGATCCTCAGTAAGGGGGGTGCAGGAGGCAGCTGATCAAAGACTCTCTCATCATTGATGTTTCTATCTCTCTTTCCCTCTCCCTTCCTCTACTCTGAAACCAATAAAAACATATATATTTTTTAAAAGGGATCTGTAAAACAGCCATCTCAGCAGGGGTAGGGAGTAAGAGAGGAAGACCTGGGTAAAAAGGAATCAAGGAAACACATCCTTTTCACTTCATTAATCTGTGGTCCCCAAAGAAATCACACCTAGTGAGAAAAATCAGATACACAAATGTGAACTCACTATCCAAATTATAGGGAAGGAGGTTTTTCAGTGACGCTTAGAATCAACAGGCCACAGGCCAAGGCCAATGAGGGATGCAGCTGCCCAGTCTTGCACGCTGAGCCCTGAACCTGCTGAAAGTTCTGCAGTGCTTCTTCCACGTTTTAGATCAAGTCGAAGTTCCTTAGCCCAGTCTCCAAAGCCCCTGCGATCTCATGCCTGGTTCCCTTCTTGTGTCCTCTCCTCCCCTAGGCATCCTGTCCTTGATCCACACAGACCTATTTACAGGCCCCTAAACGCCCCATACTCTCACTCCTCTCCACCTTTGCAGATTCTGTTCTTTTGTCAAACGTGTCCTTTCCCGATAATATCAGCCTATCTTCAAATCTCCGTTCAAAACTCATCTCCTCTGGGAAGCCTTTGAGAACTCCCTCAGCTGACTGAGAGGCAACTTCTCTTCATTCCATTCAATCAATAATTATGCACTGCTACTACTGATAATGACAAGGGCTTGTTTTTATGGAGCTATGTCCCAGGCACTATTGCAAGTGCTTTGTGTGCTTTAATCCACTTAGTAACCATATGAAGTAGGTTCTTTTATTACCCCATTTAACAGGTGAGCAAACTGAGGCACAGAGGTTAAGTCAGCAGACTAAGGTCATATGGCTTATAAGTCACAGAGCCAGACTGTGAACCCAAACAATCTGGTTCCAGAGCCTGCACTCCTAACAGTCGCACCATACCTGCCTCCCACTGCCTTCTACTCTTATGGTCATTGTACTTCCCTCTGTTACTGCAAGTGGCTTCAGGGTTTTTGGGTTTTGTTTACTGGTCTCTTCCCACTTGTTTGCACAATCTGAAAGTCAAAAATATGTCTAACTCATCTTTGTCTTTCCAGGACCTAGCAAGGTGTTTGGTTCACAGTAGTTGCTCAATAAAGGCACACACAGGAAAACACTGGAACAGCACTGGAAGGATGGGACAGGGCTATAAACTCGTGCCTAATAAAAATCCACTGGGATAAGGAGCCTCTGAATGTATAGTTTAGCAAAGCAAGCTTTAACTTCATCTTCTAAACTGAGCCATTGCCAAGGGGATGGGTCATTTCCCAGGTCTGTTCAGTAGAGAGGAAATAAACGCAACTCGGAGCTTGGCCAACTTGATCACATCTCTAACTAGTTCATCAGCTTCATTTAACTTTGCACATGGATCAATGGATCTAAGTAATAACATGCCTTCTGAAAGGTGTGGCTGACCATTATAAAGGAATGCCAGAAAACATATTTCCTTTAAAAAATGCAATAGTCAAGAAAAAAAGGACACAAAGTCCTGCTTCCTAAGGTTTTCTTGGTTTCAAATAACTCAATATGAGCATATTCCAAGTACTTTTTTTAAACAACAGTCTCATGTTGAAAATCTCCTTTTGCTGTCCAGACATGGCTTTGCCATTCACTACACTGGATGGAGTTCCGTAAAATGTTTCCTCCCATTACTATTTAAACTCCCCTTGGATGGATGAATATAAAAAGTGACCTTATAGGAGGACACTCTCCTCTTTCTCTAATAGTGGGAAAGACAAAAGTTCCAAGATCTGGGACATACACAGATCTCTAGGGAGAAAAAAAGCTCTTTCTAGCTCACGTCAGAGCTAGAAAGGACTGTGGACCAGCCTTCCCTCTCACAGATAGATGCAATTAGCCATAATGCCCACCCTTCCCAAGGCACCCAGAATGTAAAAGAAACTATAAACTTCCCATGTAGTATATGGATGTCAGCATCATCTCAGCTATTAGCAACCAAGTTATAAACTGTATTTTGACTCTTGCTATCTTATCTCTTCCACAATAAATATTAACTTGTCATTGAGAGATTTAGAATACAAATTGTGTGCTGGGCAGAGTTGTAAGAGCTAGAAAGACAGTAGTGAAGGAGGTAAACAAGGTTCCTGACATAGGGGGTCTCTCATTTTAATGGGAGGTAGAAAATAATTATACAAAGAGAGCTTCAAAGTTCTTTAAAAGTTCCATATAAGCAGGGGGTGATGGGAACTACCGAAGTGTTTAATAGAGTCTCTGGTAGCTGTATGGAGGAGTCTGGAAGAGGCAACAGCAATGAATAGATCAATGGTGACCAATTATGAGGCCATTCAATTGTTCGGGTAAGATAAGATGATACCTTGGGTCTCCAGGAGTCATGGAGAGAAGTGGATGGATTCAGTATAAGTTCTGAAGGTAAAACAATCAGGACCTACAGATAAAATAGATGTGGGAGATAAGGAGGAGGAAGGGGTCGAGATGACACTTAGTTTTTGGCTCAAGCAACTGGGTCAGTGATGGCTTTGTCTGGGGAGAAACAGGATGAGAGAGGAAAGAAAATCGAGAATTCTGATTTAACCTTGTTAACTTTGAGACATCCAAGTAGAAATGTCAAGAAAGTATTAAAAAGTGTTGAACTGTGCTGTCCAATACAGTAACCATTAGCACATATGGTAATTTAAATTTAAATTAAGTATAATTAAAAACTCATTCCCCAGTTACATGAGCCACATTTCAAGTGATCAGATAGACACAGAGGCGACCACTTGATTGAACAGCACGGGATAGAGCATTTCCATCACTGTAGTCTATTGGGCAGGACTTGTCTAGAGCACACACGATAATTTGCTAGACTCCTTTCATTACTATAAAGTTTATTGCAATTATAAAATACAATATTACAGTAGTTTGTCATCTGCAGGGGATATGTTCCAAGACTTCCAGTGGATGCCTGAAATTGTGTACAGTACCGAACTCTACATATACTATGTTTTTTTCCTATACATATACATGCATATGACAAAGTTTAATTTATAAATATGGCACAGTAAGAGACTGACAACAACTAATAATAAAATAGAACAGTTATATTATAATAAAAGTTATGTGGAGGTGGCTTCTCTCTTATAGCTTACTGAACTATACTCAGCCCTCCTCTTGTGATGTGAGATGATAAAATATCAAAGAGATGAAGTGAGGTGAATGAGACATTATTAAGTAAAATAAGAGTTACTTGAACACAAGCACTGCAATACTGACAGTTGATCTGATAAGCGAGATGGCTACTAAGTGACTAACGACAGGGAGTATACAACACGGATACGCTGGACAAAGGAACGATCCACGTTCCAAGTGGGACAGAGTGGGGCGGTGCAAGGTTTCACCAACTACTCAGAACGGAGCGCAATTTAAAACTTACGAGTTGTTTATTTCTGGAATTCTCTATTTAATATTTTCGGACTGAAGTTGACCGCAGGTGACAAACTGCAGAAAGTGAAACCGTGGATATGGGGATTACTGTATAGCCCTGGGAGGATCTTGAGCTTTGAATGGCAGTTGGATTCTGATCTGTCTGAACGTATTGGTTTATAGTCTCATTTTAATCTTCTAGAAAAGAATATTATAGGCACTGGATGCGAGTGGAGTGAGCACTAGATTTACAGGCCTGGCTTCCAGCTGTCTTCAGTACCAGTGCCTTCCAGTAAATCACTTAATAAGCTGTCCCTCAATTTCCCCACCTACAAAACAGGGAGCTACCCTGAAGGGGCTGTATGAGAAGCATGTGGGAGAATGCTTCCCGCTCCAGAGACATCTCCACTGCTCTTTAGTCAGGTCGATTATGTTTTCACTTGCAAATTCTGACATGATGTTATCTCAAAGGGCAAAAGAGACATAAAAGGGCCTCTGAAACACAAAAGACCCGACTGTAGGCATAAAGGGTACATGTAAAGCAAGGGTGAGGCTAAGTTGAGAGAAATATACCCTGTGCCTCAAGTCCATCACAGAAATTTGTCTGTTACTAGATGTTGGCAGAGATACTGACTTTACAAAGTAATGTTATATGTATGCGCTCAAGAATCACAAATGAAGTCTTGAGCCCCAAAGGTAAAAGACAGTAGGAACTCAAATGGTGACATTTCCCCCCATTGTGCAAGGGCTTCTGTCCCAGGGAAGGACACACCCCGAGTGGGTGAACTGGCCTACTTTAACCAAATGGTGCCACCCCATTTCTCTGCCTTGACACTGGCTCCTGTCCAGAAGAGCTGGTCTGGGCTGTTCATAGTGAGAAACTCTCCCACCCGGTCACTGTCCTCAATCCACAGATTGTTTCCAGAGACTTAAAATTTGTTTTTTAATTGAGGAGTAGTGGTATATGTCCTCAATTAATTTGTAGATAAGTTGGGAGTGGGAGGGGTAATCCTGATTATGCCAAAGCTAGTGAGAAATTTAAAAAATACACATGTATTTCTATTTTGCCAGCATTTAAGAGACTATGTAAAAGAGTAAACAATAAATTGAAATATTGCACACAACATATTTATCTATTTATCTACTGAAAGGGCAACGGCAGTTAGTTTTTTGTTTGTTTTTCAATGACAGTTTTAAATGGATAGCAAGTTTCTCTGGAATTGACCCATATTCCCACCATACCAGTGTTACTATCTATTTTTGCTGTTAACCCTCCATAAACATATGTTTTTATATGACTATGTCCATAGTTTATATACTATTGGTAGGAAACCTAGTGAAGGCTTTGGAGTTGGGCAGATCCGGGTTTGAATGTTGGCTCCTCAATTAATGAGCTGCAAGTTTTTGGACAATTGACCTCTAAGTCTCAGTTTCCAATGTGTAAAATGCCTTTAGCACAGGGAGAGCACTGGCACAGAGCCACTAGGAAAAACTCCACAAATGATGACTATTATTTTCTTCTTCCAATTTACTTTAAATTTTAAATATTTGTTGTGAGTTTCTACATACAGTCACAACAATTGTCTAAAAGGCCTAATAATAGTCCTTCATGTTGAAAAATCTTAATTTACTAAATCATGGCCATAATGCTGAATGTTTAAGTTATAGCCAATTTTTATTATTATCAGATTACATCAGCTATCTTCATGCTTTAGCTTTTTTCATTTCTTTAACTTAACTCCCTAGCTTCCCTAAATTCCTATGGTTGTTTTAGTAGGGGTTTTTTGTGTGTGGTTTTTGGGTGTGTTTTTTTTTTTGCTTTTAAAGGGTCTTTTATTAACAAACAATAACACAAATAATGGAGAATTTCTGAAATCTTGAAATTATATCTACAAAATGGTATTCCTAATGCTGTTTTAATTTGCACATCTAAGATAATTAGTGGGGAGAGACAGTTTTTCCTGTTTGTTTATTAATGATTTCTCACCCTGAAAAGTAGTAAGTTTATATTCTTTGCTTATTTATGTAGGATCTTCAAAATTTTCTTTTGAATTTGAATGAGTTTGTTATAGTGCATGATAATCAAGAGTTAATATTGTATTGGCTATGAAAATATCTCAGATATTTTATAACTTTAAGATAACAATCTTTTCATTTACATGGCACTTCAATAAACAAGAAGCAACAGCCATGCTTATCTTGTATAAACCTCACCAGCTAGGATATTGCCTCTTGGCAAATTTTTGGCTTTTGGTTGCTTTTTAATGTCCATTTACACCCATTTTGATTTTCACAGCAACCTTGTCAGTGAGCCAGGGAGCCTGACAATTCCCACTGTACAGAGGCAAAAACTGAGACCCACACAGGCCAGGTGACTGAGACAGTCACCAAAACCTGAAACTGGTGAACTCTGGATGAAGTCCTCCTTTATCTGAACCAAAGGGCTTCTTGTTGAAAGGAAGCTATCGAGGTAAAATACAGAGATGTATTTTGTGGAAATGCATTATTATCCAAAGCACCATTTCCGCATCATTTTCCATTGAAAAGCTTTTATCCAAAGCATCAGAAAACTGCCTGCTGTATTGGAGGTGCTCAAGAAATGTTAGTGTCATTTTAGCAAAACCACCCAAACAATGGCTCACATAACGGACCATCCTTAAACAGTTTTTGTAAAGCAGTTAAAACAATTTCAATAACTTAGACCTAAATTAAGTGTCGCTTTTTATTTTTTTAACCTAGTACAGATACTACTTCCTTCCCCAGTAGTACCTCATTCTTTGGCTCAAGAAAACTGCCCCTCTCCTTGAATTTCTACAACCTTTACCACTTTCTACATTTTATTACAGGTACTTGAGAATATGTATCACCTCTTCTACTGGATTATAAGGTATCTTATTTGTGTTTGTCTCTCTCGCCAAGAACCCAGCACCTTGCTCTGCACAGAAATGGCACTCGTTCAGTGTTTTATGCAGAGACAGGGGAAGAATTTTATATAGTTAAGAGATAACAATAAAATAAAAATTACACTTTGGTTAAAGATCAGATCATTTAAGTACAGATTGCATTAACTGTGTGCTTCTTGCTACACCACACCTTATTTTGGCAAGCATTCTACCATGAGACAGGTCTAATGCATTCTTAGGCCAGAAGTCTACATTAGTTAAACAATAATAAACTACATTAAACAGATTGTCCAAAAATGTATCCAGCCTTGAATAAATCTTATTATTCTGTAGATATATCTGTTATGCTTTTCTTTGCAAATTCTGATATAACTCATTCCTCAAAAATACACTATGTGTGTACACGTACACACACACACACACACACACACACACACACACACACGCACAGAAGTCCTGGTTCAGCATTTGGGAAAAACTCAGTTAAAAATGTGAAACATCTATAGTGTCAACAATAAAAGTAAAGTTAAAAAACATGGAACATCTGTTTCCTAATATCAGGAAAATTCACAGGAAACTATTAATGTTCACTATGGAGAAAGAAAAATAACCTAGATTAAATTATGAAATGAGGCGTCCAACATTCACAATTTAACACAGGACAGCCTGCGAGTCATCAGATCTTTAGGACTGAGAACAAGATTTCACATTTTATTGAAACCTGTCCTAGTAGAAATATTTTTATTCCACATATCTACAAATACACATAAAATTGTATGCCCCGCCCTACAAAGTATTCTCAGGTCCTATCGATATTTATGTAACCCTTGGCAGTTTGGGTTGGTTACTGCATATGCATTTTCCTACATGCTCAGCCTTGCAGGGCAAATAAGACTTAACTAAACTGGATGGTGGTCCCTGGATGAAGAGGATGTGGTTGTTTTGAGAACGTTCTAGAGTAGCTTCTGTCTCCCATGGAGAACAGGAAGGACAGTGGCTGCCAGGGCCACAGCAAGGCCAAAGCAAATTGTAGGAGAAGTTGGCCTGTACCTTGGTGGCTCTTCCACCATCCTGCTCCTTATAAGCCTCTCTCTACCTACCACATCCCCAGCAATGTAGAAAGTGCTGGGGATACAACAACAAAATATAGTCCCTCTCCTCAAGGAGCCTACAATAAGTCATGCAGACAACTGATTGGGCAATTACAGCTCTAATGGCACATAGTTTAATCGCAGTAAGTAAAAGGAGCTCTGAGAGTACACAGGAGAGGTGCCTAGGCCAGTCTGGGATGATCACAGAGGCTTCCAAGAGGAAGTGTGAAGCTAAAGTGTGAAGAATGACACGGGTTAGCCAGATGAAAGGAGGGAGGTGTAAGGACAAGGGAACAGCTTGTACAAATGCCCAAGAGGAAGCATGTACCTGTGCTTGCTGGGAGCTGCAAATAGCTTAGTGCACTGTAGTAAAGGAGTTTCAAATCAGAGAGAAGCCTCACTACCTAAGGGGCAGGAGCGGGCAAACCCAAAGTGGGTAAGTACAGTGAGAACCATGGGGCCAATGGAAACAACCAGGAACTCGAGCACCCTCATATTAGAAAGAGCTGGCACTGACTCGTCCAGAGGGAACAGCCAAGGCCCTTTTAGGTAACAGGCCTCTGGAGGGCAAGGAGACAGATTGTCCAATCACACATGACGTTGGTCCCCAATTCCACAGAAAAACCAATAGCCAGCTACTCAACCCCACAGACAGGAATAGTGAGCAGGCCCATCACAACCCCATGAGGAAGACAGAATTACTTCCATTTTACAGTTAAGTTGCTGGTTTTAGAAGAAATATTTATTGATATTCCTTTCTGGTCACTGATCCTACTTCTGACTAAGGAACCCAATTTATGCCGGTGTGACCGGGTCCTCCCAGTTTTAGTACTGAAGGTCCCATATCTGAGGAATCCCCTCAGTGCTACACAAACCAAGACGGTTAGTCACCTACTCAGAGTTTGTGAGGTGCCTGCAGTAGACAATAGGGCTCATGCACCAGGTTTTTATATTGGAACTGGTGCAAACTTAAATATGACCTGACCCCACAAAAGCTAACATGGACCTTTTGAGCTATGGGACCCTCTGGGATATCTTGGGGGCTTGTCTGAGGATCCTATATTATTTGCAGTACTTCATATGGAATAATATTTGCAAAGCACGAAGACTAGCTTAGGGCCTAGTGATCACTAGCTGTCATGCTAAGGGGAATCACTTCTGAGAATTAACCAGATATATTTTAACTGTTAATACGGAAAAAAATCTTCCTAAAAAAAAATTAGTCTACTTACCCAGAGTACTAAACATATTTTCATATATCTTTGTTAACTAGGAATCTTCCAGTGCCTCACCCACTGCAATGGCTTATATTCTTACTGTTGAGACAGTTAAGAATGTTTAGAAGACAAAGAAAATCAACACAGCACAGTTTCCAATAAATATAGCCACAATAGGATGTTGCTTTATGTCTATATTTGACAGGTAGAGAGTGGCTGAGAAATCTTTAAGGAATGAAAGTGAAAAATTGAGCCATGTAGAACTACAGAAAAGAAAAGCACCAGGGATTGTGGCTGAGATGATGGCAATACTTGAGCTTTTGCTACAGTGCTGTTGACTCAGGCAGCTGATGCACACAGTTCATCTGATAAAAGGGACCATAAGCTCTTCAAGAGCACTTTCCTTGCAAGGGGGCAATGAGTACAATAGCCCCTGAGGAAGATGCAGAAGGATTCAACATGGTAAGAGCCAAGGGCGCACCATTAAATCCTGCTTCAAAGGCAACCTGTCCCTGCACCCCACCCCTCCCGGCCCAGGTAGCTCAGCTAACGTTAGCCGGGCTCAATACTCCTTTGGAGAACTCCTGACACAGCAACGGTTGAAGATAGGAGCCTCAGACTCTCTCTGACAACAAACAATGATTTCCAACATATGTCTGGTTAGTTTTCAATGCAAAAATATTTTAAAAATCCAACCATGCTTGAATAGAGCTATTTAAGAAAAAAACTATTTAGTAGGATTAAATTTTTATTAGCCTCAGGAAACTTAAAAAAAAAAAAAAAGTAAAATTTAGCAGCATTTATCACTGGTAACATATATTAGAACTGTTTCCTTCTAAAAATTTCAGTTTTAGGGGATCATCATGGGTAATTGAGGTTCTGCTGTATGCTGAAAACAATCATTTTGTCCCTGAGGCCTAGCTCTCTAATCATATCACTCCTTTCAATGACACACTTTCTGTTAGACACTGAGAGGACCATCGCAGAAATATTCAGGTCATGTCTACTGCAGTCAGGCAGCAAAGTAAGGGCATTGCCCTGAGCATGGGTCGGGAAAACAAGACATGGTTGGTTTTGTTTTGAGATGATCAGACCTTCGGTGTGGGTGAGCATACTTCTCCATGACTTGGACTCAGAAGAAGAAGGAAATGAGAGTGTTCCTCAGGTGAGGCTGTGAGTGGCTCCCACCAAGTCCCAGACTCCAATTTCACAGACTTGTGGAACAGATGTGCCATGAAATACCCCCCCGGTTTAGGGGTTTTGACTCCATTGAATGGTTGTCTTTTTTAAAAATATGTTTTTATTGATTTCAGAGAGAGGAAGGGAGAGGGGGAGAGAGAGAGAAACGTCAATGATGAGAATCATCAGTTGGCTGCCTACTGCACACCCCCTGCCAGGGATTGAGCCTGCAACCCAGGCGTGTGACCTGACTGGGATTTGAACTGTGGCCTCCTGGTTCATGGGTCACCACTCAGCCACTGAGCAACACCAGCTGGGAGAATGGTTCAGTCTTAAATGGTAGCAACCAAAACATAGCTGGGCATTGAGAACCTTTCTGTCACTGAAAACCATTCAAATGAGTAGACAGGATATGGAGATTCTAAGGACTTGTTAGTCCTTTCCTGTAACATCAAGGGATCAATAGCTCATAAAAACAAAATGAATCCGATTATGTTCAACATAATCCACTCAAAGCCACATAATTTGACACAAAGAAGACATCTGGTAGGTTGTACCTACCTGTTCTTACCCCTCCCACTTGCTTCCTGGGCAAAGCCACCTTCGTTGCCTCAACTGTAACATTAGTTTTCCAGACGCTCTCATGGAGCTTCCATTTCACGTGTATTCTGAACCACACAGGCAATTTGCTCACCCTTTGGGGAAGAGCACAAGCATATACTCACTGCACCAGAAAAAAGCCAAAACCCCCACCCAGAGCCAAGAAAAAAGTCTGTTGTTGTCGTATCACTGGGAGGGGGGTTAAAGGCGGCCCAGGACATTCAACAATGTTCTAACCCTGGAGTTAGACATTTCCGCACTCAACCCCTTTCCTTGGGCCTCCGTTTCTCCTTCGTTTACATATCTGCATGGACAACTTGATTATGAGGTCCTTTGACTGCATATCCATACTTCTGTATTTGTTTTCCTGCCCACAAGAATGAACTCTTTACCTAACACACCCTAGGAAAAAAAAAAAGCTCTGGATGTACGTGTTTATATCTAATTATCTATACCTGAAAAGCTCACTGTGGCCTGGTGGCATTCTCAGCCTTTTCTCTGAATTCCAGAGTTATTTATCCAACTGACTTCTAAACTTCCCCCCTAAGATGCCTTGTTAGGTGTCTCAAACTTAACCACAGCCACCACCAAATTAATAATCTCCCACACCGTTCCTCTCCTGGGGCTACCAGTGCTGAAAGTGGGAAACCATCATTCATGCCCTGTTCAAGCCCAAATCCTCATTCACCTTTGTCTCCATTCTCACATATTCCACATCTACTCAGTCCCTCAGCAAATCCTACAAGCCCTGCCTTCAAAATGCATCTCCTGAATCCAATCACATCTCAGCATCTCCTCCACCTGCTCCAACACCCAGCCACAGCAGTCCAAACTTGCAGCGTGTCTCACCCGACGACATCAAGCAGCCTCCACAGTGATCTCTGGCCTTCACTCTTGCTCTCCCCTCACCTCCAAGTCCAGTCTCCTGGCAGCAGGAGGAGTGTGATGAGATCGCTTTATTCCCCCCTATTCAAAACTCTCCAGTGGTTTCCTAGCATGCTGAGCACACACACTAAAGCCCACCCTTTGGCCTACCAGACTAAACATGAACCGGCCCTGGCTCACTCTGTCCAGCCAACTGACCACCCCTAATTCTCAAGTATTCCAAGCAGGCTCCTGCCTCAGGGGCATGGCACTAATTCTCCTTCCTACCTGAACTTCTCACAGATACCCTAGGCCTGCACACTTCGCAACCTCATATCCTTCAGGATCTCAGTGACAAGAGTCATCTCCTTTGACAGGCCCTACTCTCTCCTCCTTTACCCTGCTTTGTTTTCTCCACAGTACTTAATGTTCTATTTTCTATGCTACTGAATTATGAGCCCTCTCCTTCACTGGAATGTAAACTCCACAAGAAAAAGATGTGTGATCACTGCTGTACCCCCAGGGCCCAAGGCACCGCCTGACACAGACTAGGCATTCAATAAAACAATTTTTCTTGTTACTGAATGAATGCATAGTCTCACCCAGCCAGAAATAGTTTGTTGAACTTCATTTTCAGATGTTTATATTATGAAATAAATATTTCCCCTCTTCCCAAGTGAGTCATAAGATAATATATGAGTTTTAGGTGATACATGTCCCCGCCCCACCCCGGATTCTGATATGTCTGACCTCTCTGAGACACCCCACTGGGGAGGTCTAGGGTGTCCCATCCCCTTGGGGGGGGGGTCAATGATGTGGTAGTTAAGGTCAATGTATACAAATTCATGGCTATACCCCGAGTTTTTACTAAGCATATGACATGTTTTGCAACCTTTTGCCTCATACTAAAGCCTTAAAGCTTTACTGTCTTAAACACACACACACACACACAAACCAACCTCAGAGAATTCAATAAAGAGACTGTCTGCCTTATTTATGGGAGAATCAGTGTTTCTTTCAGCTAATTCTGAATACAGCTGGCTCTGATTTCAATGCCAAGGGGTTTGCTACACTACTTTTGTTGTATGCTTCCAGGCAACTTGGGCCCGGCGGCCACAGAAAATATTGTGTAATATTAAGAAAACCCATTGGAAGAGACAGAAAGAAGAAGGAAGCACATATCCCTCCTGCCAGGCATCTCCAATACATTTGGGTTTTCTGGTTGCTTCTTCAATATGGGTGCTTTTCAGAAGCACAGTGTTTTCCTCCATGAATGAGCCCCATTTACCACGATGCACCAAGTGGTCAGTGTTCGCTCCCTTCTCCCAGTCCCTGGCATTTTCCCAGCATGGCAGTGAATGCTGCCCCGCAGAGACCAGTATCTCCTTCTGTGAATTCCACCCCACCCCCCTCTTCTACTTGGCCTCTTAGCAAACCTCAGCTTCAGAGAGTTCAGTCCACTGGCATTTTGTCTACTGTGTCTTTTCTCCTTTCTTTAAGGTGTCACCTTTCTGGAGCTTTTTAATACGGGAGATTTAAAAATTCTTATATAAAAACAACATCTTATTAACCCCCAGTCACTTGAGGATATGATCAAATGCTAACGTTAAAAATAACATAAATAGAAAACTTTGATCAATATCAGCTCTCCCCTTTTATGTCCTCAATAAATAAAAGGCAATAAATCATAGGCAAATCTTGAACTTTTATTTACACATGTATGTTATGTATTTCTTTCAGGCTTAAAAGTTTTGATGTTTATTACCCGGAATCCTATTTATTTAATTGTTTAGGAATTGAAGTTGTTAGGTGGCTTCTCCAAAAAAGGAAAATGGTAGATACTGATTATTAAGCATTTAGCCACCCAAGTCAAAAGCTTCCACAAAACACTTGGATTTTTTTATATATTTTTTTTAACCACAGATCTGGATTCCTAGAATGTGTATGTGTGCAATTTAACTCTGGACTTAATTCCACTGTAGCCTGTGCATCCTGCTTAGGCTGTGCAAGGGGCTTCCTTTCTTCCTCTGTCCTCTGAACAGGGAGCATGGGCAGAGCCAACATAAACCACGCTAGTGACACTCTGACCGACCCTCAAATTCCTACACTCTCTGCAAAGCTTCCCCGCCAACCCTTCCTTCACCCCCTCCTCCACTCCACCCCAGCCTCCCTCAGATACTGTTTTACATTTCTTTCTCTTCACTTAGCTTGGGGGCGAAGTATTTTGTTAGCAGTCCTTTGGCCAGTTTCCGCACAGGGCTGTCGGGGCTGCAGCATTTCAGAGGCCAGCACTAACTCCAGAAAATATTTGGCTATTTTAACTCTTTACTCCTCTTTTCTTCTGCCACTCAAAGAGGAAGAAGAAGAAGAAAACCTTCACACACACAACAAAGACACATACAGTCACAAAAACATTTCTGCCCAGCTTAAAACCAACACGATCTTTACACACCAACTGGGAGGCTTGCAAATCCTGAATCCCTAACACAGGGAACAGAGCCTTACAAGTAAACCATATCCACTAAACTTGAACTTCTGCCTTTTTTTTTTTTTAAACCGGTTTACTTGGGTGAAAATGTGGCTGACACTATGATGGTTCTCTATCCACATTTCCCTGCCAACAGAATCCCAGTATGTTTGGGTAGAGAAGCCGTGAGCTAGGCAAGGTGGGAGCCCCGCTCTAAGGGCGGCCACGTGCCTTGTCAACCCAGTGAGGACTGAGGGGAAATTTTGTGAGGGTGCTGGGAAAGGATTTTGTCTCCTCATGAAAGCCAGTAGCTGCGTAATAGGCGCCTCCGTAGCTCTCAACTTTGAAGCTGGTCATGAGGCACAGAACTGTGACAGCCATTTGGTGATCATAGGAAAGCAAGTCTAAATTTTAAAAACTCAATACAGCAAAGAGGGTGGACCAAAGGAATGAGAAGAGCAAAGATCAGTGGAAAATGGCAAAAGCAGCTGCCCCCCTCAGGCTTTCTGAAGATGTGGAAACTAACCCCCTAGTTTTTAGGGCCACAATTAGTCATGTTTTCTTTTCTGTTACTTATAGCCTTGATATACACAAGATAACAAGAGAGGTTTATGGATTTTTCAACTTGGTCTCTACTAACTTAGAAGTGAAAGAATTTGCATAATAAATCTCAAGCTAATAGGCCAAATATAAATTGCATAAATAATTTATATTATGTATATGTGTATATATACTATATATGTAATATATTATTTTTATGTATATTATTTAGCACAGAGGCCCTCTGCCTTCTCAATCCAGAGTGATCTCTCCATCCATTTATTTATCCATCCATCCATGCATCCATCCTTTCTTTTTTCTGCCAATAACCAAGTGCTGAGCCCCTACCCAGTGCTGGGCACTGCACTAGGCACTGAAGATATAAACAACCCAAAGGACAGACAATACTGTGCCCCTTTTAGAGATTAAGGACACTGAAGTTCATAAGGTTTAAATGTTTGTCCCCAAACCACAAGTCTACAGGTGGCAGAGTTAAGAGTCAAATCCAGGATCATTGGACTTCACAGGCCTTCAGAGAAACTGGCATTCAGAGTTTCCTGAGACAGCATCTGATTCTTTGGCGTATGTTTCTTCATTTAATTAGCAGATATGTAGGTAGAACCTGTCATCTGCCAGAGAGTACCAGGCACTGGTGAGCAAAGTAGCAAAGGTCCCCAGCTAATGGGGCATACAGCAGCCAGTAGATGCTTTTCACTATACTATGCGGCTTCAAACCCAGCCGTTATTTTTTTAGCCCAATTTAGAAATAAGAAAAATTGTATTGCTTCTTAATATTCTACAATTTTGACAGTTAATATTTTACAATTCTATAGTTAATATAAAATAGTTACATTGTACTATAGCCACACATATGCAGCACTCAGACCAAATGTCCACTTTTCACCTGGCAGTCTGGCACTGACTTTTTACAGGACGGCAATGTCACCACTGTGCCTTCCGCTTCTCGCCTTGCACCTATTGGCTGCTGTATGCCCCATCCGCTGGGGACCTTTGCTACTTTGCTCACCAGTGCCTGGTACTCTCTGGCACATGACAGGTTCTACCTACATATCTGCTAATTAAATGAAGAAACATACGCCAAAGAATCGGATGCTGTCTCAGGAAACTCTGAATGCCAGTTTCTAAGACTCTTAGTGTAATGAGTTGGTAGCACTTCCAAGACTTTGGCAGAGAGCGCCATTCTAGAAGGTGCATAGTAAGTCGCTGACTAAGCAATCTGTACACAATATTGATAGCAAATATGTTCCTCACTGTGAAGCTCTGGAAACAACCCAAATGTCCAGTATTGAATGAAAATGGCTACGTATCAGTGCAGGGGATCATTTTACTGCCACCACAAGGAGAAAGATGTGGAATGTGAGGACATAAGGCAACATGAACAAGGTCAAATGCAAAAGTAGGCCAACAAAAAGGCTGTACGCCCTGACCCCGAAAAATGTGCATGTGGAAACTGCCTGGCATCAGGATGTGAGTCTGGACTCAAAAGAATAGCTTTTATCTTAAGGGTCCAATAAGAATTCAGAATTTAATAAAATCACAATTGGCTCTTATTTCTACTCTTCTGTCTCCACGGCCCTTATGATAAATAGAATTCTTACAAAATGCATGTTCACAATTTAACATGTGACCAATTTTGAAAAGCATGCCTCTAGGTGCCTATGATGAAAATGAATGGCCTACTGAAAAAAGACACCCATTTATTGGCCAAGCTAAACATATACATTGTTCTCAGTGCCTGAGGCCACATGATAATGAATGCTGACTGTGTGTGCATGTGTGTGAAAAGCACAATACATGACTCTTACCAAACTGTAAATCCAGATATCCCAGTCTGTGCTCTGCAGGGACACCAGACCTTGCCGAGACTGACGTACTTTGGATGCTTTTTTGGCTTGAGGCCTGCATTTCTACACCCTTCCCTTGGCTAATGCTGGTTTGTTCAAGAATTCCTCAACTTGGTTGCATCTCCCTCAAGTGAAAATAAAACCAATGGTACCATTTATTGAATATCTTACTACATACTCAACACAGTTGTAAGCACTTTACTCTGAGCCCCATTTCAATCTCGTTTTCTATAACTACAGACTCAGAGTATAAGACACATAGCAAGTGCTCAATAATATATGTTTACTGGTTGCGCTATACTCTAGTTCATTTAACTCTCGCATCCACTCTAAGAAAGAGGTACAATGATTAACATGGTACAGATGGGTATAGAGAGTCAAGTGAATTGCTTAACAGCAAACATTTTGTTATAGGTCTTTAGAAATGGGTTAGTTAGCTTCCTACCTCAGCTCACTTCACTCCAATACCTGGGGCTTATTCTAACTTCAAATATCACACTTTTATGAGTTAAAAAACACAAAAAGGCATACTCACCAGAATAATATTTACAATTATTTTTCTATTCATACATAACTTATCCTGCCATTAACAAAAAGGACCCTGAAAGGCAGGGAACCCCTGCTCTCTACTTCATTGGCATTCCGCTCCTAAAACGTGTCACCGATTGGAAGACAAGAGCCTGCACAGAAAGGCAGTCCTGCTGCTTGCTGAGCACTTAGGTCCATAAGCATAGTTGAGTCAGGCAGCAGTAAACCATAAATTAAACCAACTGTGAGGAAAAAAAAACACCAAGTATGGATAACACAAAAATAAAACTTAACATTCCACCCCTAAAGTCTCAAGAAGACCAATTAGGGTTATTTAGCTTAAAGAAATAGACCCTTGCTGTGATATTTCTGACTTTTGGGAAAATCTCTAATTGATTTTATTCAAGTAATTCTCAGTTAAACTTTTCAGATCTGGCCTAGAAAATGGGGTTGGAGATGGAAAAAAGAAGGATCAGTCCAGTTCGGGTCAACATGGTGCTGCCTCTGAGATGTCCCTAAACAAAAAAACCATTTCCTCAGGGTGCAAGACCTTTCTCAGGTGACCACGTGAGCAGGGCTCTTCAAGTTCAATAGCAAGCAGGCCCGAGGCAACCAGCACCTCCACTGACATTACAGGATTGCCACATGGCCTCAAAACCAGCTTCTCTGACTCAAACGCTCTCTCCTCAGAACCTTCCTATTCACCAAGGCAGTCTACTCTACCCCAAATTCCATTTCCAGTCTTCTGTTCAAGTCCCTACAGAGCCCTGCCCAGTGTTGCTCAGTGGTTAGTGTTGGCCCGAGCACCAAAAGGTCACGGGTTCGATTCCTGGGTATGTACCTGGTTTGGGGGTTCACTCCCTGCCCCTGCATGGGGAGTGTGCAGGAGGCAACCAGTCGATGTGGCTCTCTCACATGGATGTTTCTCTCTCTCCCCCTCCTTCCCTCCCTTCCACTCTTTCTGAATGAAAACGCAATGAAAAAATATCCTCAGGTGAGGATTAAAAATAAGAAAAACAACAATGCACAGGAGGTCCCTTTGACCTCTGCTTCAATCCGCCCTCCTCTGTTTGCTTTCAATCCCTACACATGAAGCCACCAGAGCGAAGCAATCTCTTCCTACTCTACTATGGTGACCTCCCCTCTCCTCCTCTCCTCACACACGCCTCTCAGCCAAGCTGTGGTCACAGCCTGGGATGCCCTCTGTCCACTCAATTCCTGTCTGGTCCTGCTAACAGCATCTCTTCCAAGGTGACTTCCCACCCTTCCCCACTGATTTCCAATCACCTTCCTGTAGGTTAAGCTCTTTTGTGGAAAGAAACAGGCTCCCTCAGGTAACCTCAAATATTAGAGGCTTATTGTGAGGATACGCAAAACAATAAGGGCCACAGGGACAGGCCTCCCTGAGATCATAAAAAGTAGTTCAAGAACTGAGAGGAGCCAAGGCAGCTTTAGGGATTGTCTTGTCCCCTGTCAGCAGCAGGAGTATGGGATCCCCCACACCAATGACAACTGGGTTATTTCCTCTGCTTCTATCCCTCCTGCCATACATCTTGGGTCTTCCCCTCTGCGTCTCTTCCTCACAGTTTCTGCTGACTCAGAGCCTGCCTCATGGGCTCTCTGTAATTGTCTTCCCAGCCACAGATTAGAATGTCACTTGCCAACTTACCCAGGCCTGGGTATCTTTCATTCATAAATTCTTCTAAAGAATACGATTTGGAGACATGTCTTTAACCTGAGCTGAGGCTCTCATGGCAGACCAGGTTGCTTGTCAGACTATTTAGGGTCAGGGGCTCTTCTTGACCCAATCAACTGAGGCTACAGGGCAGGGGGAGAAGGTACACTTAAGCACGTGGCCATCCATTTTTTTATTTTTATTTTTAAATCTTCACCAGAGGATATTTTTTCCAGATATTGCTTTTTCAGAGAGAGTGGAAGGGACAGAGAGAGAGAGAGAGAGAGAAAATCAATGTGAGAGAGACCCATTGATTGGTTGCCTTGGGTCAGTGATGGTCCTGCAACCGAGGTACTGCCCTGGGCCAGAATCAAACCTGGGACTCTCCAGTCCGCGGGCCGACGCTCTAATCACTAAGCCAAACTGTCTAGGGCCATGGCCACCCATTTTGAACGAACAGTTCAAGCTGTTTCTCTCAGCAGAAACTGGACCTTTTTAGAAGGGGCTTTAGAAACGGCAGACACGTTTCTTAGTCTCTCCAGTGAACTATTCTCCTTCCCATCTCTAATGGACTTATAATAAAATGCATCCCCAGGCTTGGCCATGGGTCACAGAGCACCATATACTATTCTATAGTCAGTTCTTGCCTATTTGTCCTAACTTTGTACCTAACTAGGTCATGCTGGAGAACCCAGAACCACAGTGATATTCATGGATAAACTTCATCAGAGGAGGGATTTATGATTTCACTGATGTACACTGGCAACTAGAACTGTTTACAGTCCTAATACAGCAGTTCTCAAACTTTCTGGTTTCAGGGCCCCTTTACAGTCTTTGAAATTGAGGATCACAAAGGGCTTTTGTTTATTTGGCTTAATCTATTGATACATATACTGTTAGAAATTAAAACAGAAATTTTGAAAATATTTATCAACGCATTAAAAAAATATAACAATGATAAATCCATTAGGTCGTAACAAAAACATTTTATGAAAAACTATGTTTTTCAAAGCAAAAGAAAATTTAGTGAGAAGAGAACTGTTTTACATTTTTGTAGATCTCTTCTCATTTCTGCTTCTAAATCCTATCTGTTGTGATATGTTGTTTTGGCTATAGTATATGAAGAAAGTCTGGCCTCACAGAGATACAAATGGAAAGCCTTTCCCGATAACTATGGATATTCTTCTGTGATATCACTCCAAAACTTAAGGGATAGTTTTTTAAAGGTTAGCTGAAACCTTTCAATGAACTTTTCATACTCTGTTACAATATTAAAATGGATTTGTCTGTCTTGCATTTGAATAGACCTTTTACCCATGCAGGGCTTGTAACATCACATATTGGTCATTGAGAAATACCGGTTCACTGAGTTATGCAGGTTTTCCAAATGCTGACACAGTTCATCGCACAATATCTAAAAAGCACACTAGTTAACGTCAGCACTGATCTCATCGGCAAAGTCTTTAAGTATTAGAAACTTGTCAAGCTTATGGTGGAAAACACAAGTTTTTCAAAATTCTAATTTTTGCATGAAAGCCATATTTTTACCACTGGCAACAAACACTGACAGGTGTTGTTCTTGAAGTGATAGACTGGTTTTGTTCTCTTTTGAGAAAATGTCCACCAAATATCCAAGTCTGAGTAATCCTAGTTTGTCTGTGAGACATTCTTGCAAGTAAAAATGGTGTTAGGTGAAAAAGCGGCTAGTTCAGCTTGCAACTCAAATAATCATATAAGTGTTTCTCCTCGAGACAGTCATCACACTAAATTATTAGCAGTAGAGCTTTATTCTCCCTATTCAGTCATACAGAATATTAAAAAGACGTGTGGTTAAGGGTTGAGACTTAATAAAGTTAGTAAGTTTTACTACGCCAAGGACACTCAAGTGAAAATGGCACTTTATTTTATTTTCCTACTGTGAGTGTGTGTTGGTAAGGAACGTGGGCACTGGTGCAGCACTGCCTCGATTAATAATTAGGCATCAGGAGTTTTAGCCATCACTGCTTTTGCAGCATCTTTCCAAATGTCAATAAAATGAAACAGTGAAATAATATCAAAATATTACAAAAACTATTTTGACCTTGTGGACTCCCTGAAAGGATCTTGAGACCCTCGGGGGGGTCTATGAAACACACCATGAAAAGCACTGTTCTAAAAAGTGTTTAATAAATATTCTTGAATCCCTCAATGAATGAATAAAACTTCATAGTAAGCAGGGTTCTGGATAAGATACCTTTTCAGTTGGGCCATCAAGACCACATAGGATGTTTAAGGCAGAGAAGGCTGGGAGGAGCTAGAAATGCACCGGGAACGTGCCTGCAGCAGAAGCGTAAGAAAATACTTCAGGTGACCAGCACCTGGGCAAAGCAGCGCCCATCATCTCTGTCAAGTCCCTGCAATAGCCTAATGATATGGAGATTACGATCATTCCTCTGGTACAAATAAGGAAACTGAGGTCAGTCTGGAAGCTCTTTGAAGGCAGAAGCCCTGTCAGTTTTCTTCACTAATGAATATTCAAAACTCCACACAGCGACCAACACACTAAAGGCTCACAATACTCACTAAATAAATAAACATATAAGGTTCAGACAAATTCATTAGCTGCTCAAGATCACACAGCTATGAAGTGGTGGCTCCAGGGCTGAACCCAGGTCTTCCGGCACCAAATCCTATGTTGTTCCCACCATACCCTGATGTCTAAAGAGACAGAAGCCAGGGCCATATTGTGAGGGCCTGGATATCAGTACAAGTGGTTTATGAACTGAGGAATTTGGAATAAGGGAGTTACATGATCACATTTGTGCTATACAGGATTAAACTCAGCAGGATCTGGGAAAGCTTGGAGTGGAGAGGAACGAGAGGAGCAGAGATCGATCTGGATTCTTTCAGTGGTCTAGGGGAAAAGCAGGACTTGGGTGGTGGGGAGGGCATGTCACATACCTCACAGATGTCCTCCAATTCTGGCATATAACAGTGTGAATTTGGACAAGTTACCCTTCCTGTGTGATTCTTACTTTCCTCATTTGCAGAATGAGATGATAATAATATATAATTTCATAAAGTTGGTGTGAATGTTAAATGGAAAATATGCACACAGAGCAACAACACAGTTCTTGGCTAGTAAATATTAGCTACAAAAAAAAAAAGAAAAGGAAAAAGAAGGAAAGGTGAAAGGGAGGAAGGAAAGAGGGGAGGGGAAAAAGGGGGAGGAGAGGGAATTATGTGTTGAATGCCTGAGTGAACCTGGGCAGTGCCAGAGAGCTAATCTGTAAGCCCTGCTTGTGGTTTCTTAACTAGAAAATAAGGAAAACACATCAGATCATTCTAAGGTTTCAAGCCTGGGTGACCAGAAGAATGAGCTGATATGCAGGTGCTCACAGGGCATCCAAATGGAGGTGCCCAGAAGGCTGGAACTGTGGATGCCAGAGTCAGACTTCCAGCAAAGGTCCTTTGCAGAGAGGGAATGGACAGTCAGGGAAGGGCACAAAGTACAGGATCAATTAATATCTATGGGACATGTGGCATTGTAAATGAGGGCAAGTGGAAAAAAGAAGAAAACAGGATCAGAAACATAAAAAGGAAACACCTGTTTAAAACCATTTACTGGCTCCAAACCCTTGTCTGCAAGGCACATTCAGGCTCTGTCTCCTCAGTCTCCAGCCAGCCAGTTCTGCTGCTCTGCCAAATCTGACATTTGATGCTTTCGTGGCACCAGACTTCCACATACTCTGTTCTCACTGCCTGCGGGGCAGTCACTGCTTCCCAGAATCAGTTTCTCGAAAAGTGGCACTTATGGCATTTATTATTTTTAAAGCCTTATATTAAGATGATGACAAAATATAACAAAACAATCATTAGGGAGAGCAGTGTTCAAGGTGGGACACTTGAAGCTCTGGCTGCCTCACTGCCCCGGGGTTGTCCTGTCTGCCACCTCTCCTGCCCTGCCTGCCGTGTCCTCCACGCCCCACCACTCTCGCCTCTCCCTGGCTCCTTTCCCAAGCTCCCACTGGCTTCCTTCTGCCCACCACTCTTTGGTCTGTGTCCTGCTGTTGGAGAGTGAGGTGTCTCTCTCTCTCTTGAGATGTGACCTTGTCCTGGACGTCTGAGATGTCAGTCCCAGTGTGGCTGAGCGGTCCAGGAAAGCCGATAAAGAGCCATAAGCGGCCCGGCCAGGCATGGCTCAGCGGTTGAGCGTCGGCCTAGGATCCAGGCGATCAGGGTTCGATTCCCGGTCAGGGCACATGCCCGGGTTGCGGGCTCGATCAGTGACTTTCTCATCATTGATGTTTCTATCTCTCTCTCTCCCTCGCCTTTCCTCTTTCTGAAATCAATAAAGATCTATTTAAAAAAAAAAAAAAAGAGCCATAGCGGAGCAGCAGGCAGAGGACAGGATACCACTGGCCAGCAGTGTGAGGAGAGACTAAGGATGCCAGGTAGTGAAGAAGCTAGTGGCTGTCACAAATAGAAGACTGTCAGAGATCTAAGGCATGCATTCTCACTGGGAGGGGTGCTGCCCCCGCCAGTGGGGGAAAATTGGTTTTGAGGGGAGGGGAGTTAAAAAATTGTTAGATATTACAATAGGTTATGGCCCTCTAATGTTCAACCCTACCCAATAAAAATCACATTCTTTAATGTTTTATTTACTATTAAGGAATAATAATATAATATATTCTCTAATATTTAATTTTTCTTCATTAGGGAGAAATTTAAGTTAAATTCAAGCTAATTAATTAGTTAAAAACCATATATTATCTTTCTTATGGGGTGATAATGGGGAAAAAATTGAGAAGCCCTGATCTATTAGAAGGTGACTCCGTAAAAGGGGTGAGATAAGGGCACGCAGTAGGGAGTGAATTTGGAAGGAGCCGGTAGAGGAGCAGCGACAATGACTTGTCCTCCTTCCCTTCCCTGAGCCACAACTACACTGAACACTTACTACATGTCAGGCCCCAGTTCAGTGCTTTACATGTGTTATTTTGCTTTTATCCCCACAACAACCTTACGAAGTTATGTTACCTTTTCACAGCTGCTTAGAGAATGTAGGTAGCTTATCCAAGAGCCCACAATGGTCAGTGGTACATGATGCAAGTTTAGTACTCAGCCCAAGTCAGACACATTGTAGGAGTGTAATTATCCTAATTATGAGCAGAGCTGACAGGCCTGAGGACAACTGGAAGAAGGGGAAAAGTTTCTGGTACATGGTGAGTGTACCAAAAAAACCACAACATGTTATTTGAATGAGACAGTAGAAAAGTGAAAATGTAACCGGGAGAGGAGACAACTGATGGAGAATGAATCCAGGCAACAGGACAAGACAGATTCCTGGAGGAAGGGCCGGCCCTGGCAAGCTGGACAGCCGGGAGAGACAGGAAGGAAGCTGGGAAAGTGGTTCAGGGCTGTGGCAGGTGATGCGGGCAGTCCAGCAGCTGAGGGCAGGCTGCATGAACTCCTGATGAAATCAATCAGCAACCTTCTCCAGCAACCTTCTTGAATGAGAATTGGCTAATGAATACTATGTCTCCCTCCTTCCCTAAAGCCCAGATTTAGAAAAGGCAACCAGACATTGTGCTTTAGTGAAATAATTCCCAACCTTTTCTAGTATGAAGACAAGTTCTTGCCATCAAAAACAAACAAAAAGAGCCCAGCTTCCCAGGTGCTCAGTAACAGTAGCTACCATTTCAGTATCCGTTGTGTGAGAAGATGCTCGATGCACATTAACTTTGTCCTTCCTAGACACTTAATATGACTTCATAATATCTTTATCACAAAAACACATTTCAACAGCAGACATCCAGTAGGTGAGACATCCAGTAGGTGAGACATTCAGTCTGAGGTCCATGATTGCTTTACATCTGGATTTGCAAACCCCTTGCAATAAATCCACCCTCATCCCCACCTTGGACCATAGGTTGGGGACAACTGGTGTACAAGAAAGGCAAGTGATGTCCTAGATTAAAGGGGTCTGGCATTACTACCCAGACCTCAGTTCAAATTCCAGTTCTCTGATGACTAGCAATTTAATGACAGGTGAGTTTCTGTATGAGTGTGCCTCATTTTCTCCTTTGTGAGATGTGAATAGTAATACAAGGATTTTAGCTTCAAATGAGACTGAATTTATCACATCTAACACAGTACACACAACAGATCATTAATACTATTATTTCTGTTCTCTAAAATCAGTGGTTCAGTGTTCAAAGTGCGGTCCTGGCCCAATATCATCAGCATCATCTGGGAACTGGTTAAAATACGAATTTTCAAGCCTCACTGAGTCCTCTGGGGGTGGGCCTGGCAATCCCTGTTTTAACAAGCCCTCCAGGTGCTTCTGGTGCTCACTAACATTTGAGAAGTACTGTTCTAGAGTAGTGGCTTTCAACTTTTTTATCTTGTAGGCAGAGGAATCCTTTCTTCAAAAGGGATCTTATTCAGAAGGCTGATTTGGGAAGCACGGAAATTTGAAACAGCTCTGACGGTACTGGGTAGGGAGAGCTCGAACATGTACCCTCTGGGTCCTGCCTCATTCCCCGCAGCCATCCTGAGGGACCTCGGGGGCAGGAAACAGTGGTCTTTGGCATGGTTACAGATACTACAATTTTTGGTGGCACCATGCAAAGAATTAAAAGACTCAACACAACATTAAACCATGCAACCATAATTACAGGGCAAACACTGCTACAGTAAAATAATACTTCCCTGGGTGTTAAAAGGCATCTGCAGCTAAGCCAGTGTGCACTATCTTACATGCTTAGGGACAGACTTCTAACAAGTGTCAACCTAGCTATCTTCTTTGGCCCTAGCTTGACGTTACACTGCCTGCAGCCCAGAGCAAGTTGTACCCCACTTACATCAGGTCCAAAGACCCATTTAATCTGCGGTAGCAAAAATACATTTTATGCCTTGATCTTTAGATCAAGAGACCGCCCACCAGTGAGCTGTGGGCACGCAGTGGAGAATCACTACCTGGGATAAGGTGTGAGAACCACTGAAGCAGAGGCTATAACCAAGGAGACCATCCTGAGGGGGTTTCATTTGTTTATTGATGAACACAGGGTACCGCGCATGCCACATGGGACTTAACACAGGCTGATCTGAGCAAATAAGCAAAAGAAAGAAAAGCCAGTTGTAGAGCCACAGTTCTTTTGGGGGGGGGGGACAAGGGGAACCATGTTGGCTTCTCAGATGAAGCAGCAGAGTGTGGAGTGATAGGTAAAGAATGCCTAGTTAAGCAAGATTATTATGAAAAACTAGCTTCCACTGATCAAATCAGTTATCTGTCATCAGTACCATGACTTCCAGCTCATGTTTCATATGGACTGTATTGTCACTGTCTGTACTCTGATGACGAGAGCAACCTTGACACAGTAAGTTCACCAACTAGGAAAAGAAAACCCACCCGCCACTTGTATCGAAACCAAAAGTATTTTGAGACACCAAGGACTACTGGATTTCTTCTCACTGATTTTCTAATTTGAGCCTCTCCCAAAATCATCAGAGAGGAGGGTGACACGACAGAACAGGTGTTAATTTCAGGTGACAGATGAGGAACCTGAGGCATAGGCAGGCTAAGTGCCCTGTGAAAGATCACACTGCTGATCAGTGGAGAGTCAGGCCCATAGTCATCATGAAATCTTGGAGATCTGTTCTAACACCCTCATTTTATAGAGGAGCCACCTTTCATCCAGAAAGTGGGGGTGACTGGCCCAAGGTGATTCTCCTGGTTTGGCACAGGCCAGCTGTACCTGAGCCACTGGAAAAGAGAGCCTCTCATCTGGTGAGAATGAGGTAGGAGGTAAGGACAGGCCTTTCCTCCTCAATGTCTCTAAAGTTGTGCTATCAAAAATGATAACCATTAGCCACATACACCTATATAAATTTAAATTTTAATTACAATTAAATAAAGCAAAAACAACAACAACCAAACTTCTCAGTTAACCAGTCACATTTCAAGTGCTCAAGAGCCACATGTGGCTGGTGGCTACATATCGGCCAGACTGAGCACTTCCATCACCCCAGGAGGTTCTACAGCTCAGAGCTGCTATACGTACAAACTCTATGACAGGATGGAGTTGGTGGAATGGGCACAGCTGGACCTGGAATTAAAAGTCTCAGGGACACCAGTAATTAGTTCTATGAACTCTGGCAAATCTCTGAGCTTCAGTTCCCTCATCTGTAAAAAGAAGAAGTTGGGATCCATGATCACAATGGCCTCTTTCAACTGTAACATCCATAATTCTGTACCTAAAACTCCAGATGGCAGATTCCTGACTCCATCCACTTTTCTTTCCTAGGACTTTCATGCTGGTCCCTTATCAAATTAGATCAGTGGAATACACTTGGTCTCTAGAATTTCCTGTAGAAATACAGTCACTGAGTAAGAATGAAGCAGCATCTTTCTAAGTCATTTCAAGGTTAACATAAGAAACAGCCACAAGAACAATCTCTCCAAATATTCCCCAGGACCAACTTCTGAGGATACTAAGGAACCTATCCCCAGTGTCCTTCACATAAGGTCCCACACAACTAATTTGTTGGAGGTTAGGGCCAGAAAGATAGTGTATTTCTCCAGAAAGCTGATACATTTCCTTTCACCACAGAATGAAACTACATTGTGCATTTTGAATTTGGAGTGAGGAAGGGGCATTAGATTCTCAGAGGATCAGATATTCATGCATCAGTCAATGCCTAAGCACAAGGCCCCATCTCCACAGCACCTGGAACACTGATGTATCCTGTACAGAACTCTGCTGAATATATATATATATATTTCAGCAGAAGCCACATCTAACACTTTTTCAAAGGACAGCTAGAATGATAACATGCTTAAAAATGAAATAGTTCAATGACCTTCCCACTACACCACACTATAGAAGTATAAATTTGGAATACAATGAGAATAAAAAACATGAACTTCAAATCATTGAGCTGAACAGAATTACTTATCATGGCAGAATTCACGAAAGGCTGGCTTGGGGGGACTCTGGCATTCTCCTTCCTAGCCTCTCCTATTAAATTCCAATTAATTAAAATAACAATGACAAACATTTATTGAGTGTCTTAGTTTACTTAGTGTCAGGCACAGTTCTAAGCACTTAATATGTATGTTAATTTATGCCTCACAGTAACTCCAGGAAGAAGGCACATTATCATCTCCAGAAACTGAGGTATCGAAGTGTTAAGTAACTTGTTCAAGATCCACATCGTAGCAAGTTGCAGAGCTAGGATTAATCTGTCAGCCAGCCTCCTGCTCTCTGCCATTACAGAGCACTGTCTCACCTTATAAAGTATAAATTTAAAAACATCTTTAGAAAACATTACAAAAACATGCAAGCAAAGTAAAACAAAAAAACAAAAAACAATTGTATTTGCTAAGCAAACACCCCTTCCAGGCTGCCAACCCTGAGCCCTTCCTGTTTAGAAATTCTGGAGAACACCAGCCCTTTAATTCTGTCACTTTTCCAACATTTGCTCTAAACTTCCTCAACATTGTTTTCTGGTGAAATAACCAAAATGCCTGCATTCAGTGCAACAATCAACCAAAGGCATATTAACACTTAGCAAAACTGTTCCTGCCTATGACAACTCCATACTTAAGGGCAAGTCACAGATAAGAAACAGACAACTGAGTAAGGAACTGATAATTCCAGTGTTTGCAGCTGTTGTGAGTCAGTTGAACAACAAATCTGCATGAGCGACTGCTGGGCTCTTTAGACACATGGTACCTGCCAGGAAGCAGTTCTACTTCCTCTGCTCTGGACTTTCTGTCTTCACACAGATGCTGACTGCGTAAAGCCTCAGGTTTTACTGTGCTTTTACGTTTTACATGCTTATCAGGACAATCTGAGGACAATAAAAGTCTCTGAAAGGGACTAGAAAATTAACAGTTATTGAGGGGGTGTGTGTGTTTAGAGCTAGAGAGCTGCATGGTCTAGTCAAGAGGGCACAGGTTTGGATTCTGGCTCTGTAACTCATGAGCTGTGCAGCCCTGGGCAAGTTACTGAACCTCTCTGAGTTGTAGTTTCCTCTTCAGTAAAATGAACTGATTATACTTTATGGAGTTGTATGTAATACCTGGTCAAGAGCAGGCACACAAAAAAGTTACTTCCCTCTCGCCCTCATCATCAAAGTTGTAAAAAGTGAAGTTAGTTTGAAAACCAAGTTCCACTCTTAAGATTTCATTTTTATTCAGTTTATGACCATAAGGTTCCTGAGGAATTCTCACTTTCAGATGCTTCTGGGAAGTGTTACCATACAGACGACTTCTAGCTCTCAAGGGAAAATCCAGGTGAAACAAACACACATTCAATCTAAGCAAAACCTTGAAAAAAAAAAAAGTATTTGTATCCTGCAAAACAAAGCCCCAAATCAATTCCATGAATGTGAATTTTGCAGGTCATCTTCCCTCAATATTTTTCCTTTACTAACTGTCTGATAAAAATATGCTATTGGAAATAAAACAAAATAAATGTTGACCTCTAAAGCCACTTCTAGTCAAAATTCAAGAACCTACACATACCCCTCAAAAACAATAATTTGCTATTAGGCTCCATAAGATGAACCTGGCCACTTATGTGACACTTATGTCGCACAATCCCAAGATCCTGTTTTCTCAAGAAAACTGTCCAGGAGATGGTACAACTTGCCAGAGAGAGAGAGAAAGGGAAGGAAGGAGAGAGAGACTGACCTTGGCCAAGGCCCCTTTTGCACACATGTAGCTCGTCCCCAGAGTTGTGCTTTTACACTATGCGTGACTGTCAAAATGGGAACGGTGACTCTCCCTTCAAGGGCACTCCTTTTTGTTTTCACCTTACAGGCTACACCAATAATTTGTTCATAAGTAGAAGAGCTGGGTTAGACAGCTTAAAGGTAGGGCTCAGTGTGTTTCAAGGAAAGGGCTCTGTGAGCTGACATGCAGACAGGATTTGTGCTCACAGGCTGCTCCCAGACCCCATAATTACATGAGGAAAATGAGCCAGAATCCATAAGACTCATCGGCGGCCAAATCACAACAGCCCCTGGAGTCAAAGATCTGCACTGCAGAGACTCAGAGTTAACTCAGGCAGCCAGAAGGCCACCCTCCCGGAGCTCCCCACCCTTGGCTGTGAGCTTGAACCGCCCAGGAGCTTTCTGAGAGATGCTGCCCTCTGGGCCCCACGCCAGAGGGGCTGACTTCACAGGTCTGGGGTGCAGCCAGGGCTTCATGGTTTTCAAAAACCACTTCCCAGCTGATTCTAATGTACAGAAGAGTTTCCAAACCACTACCTTGATCTCCTGTTATCATGGCTGCCTGAGCCACTAAATTCTATTCTCTTTAAGAATTATTTTTTTTTCTAATAAAAGATTAAAAAGAAAAAATAACTAATGTACAAAGTCCTAAATTTTAAACTTCTCTCAGTGAGAAAGTTTGAGGTCAGAGTCCTTAGTGTGAATTCACCCCTTTGCCCTGCCTCCTTAATAACTGATTAGAACACAGAATATATTACTGAGCGTACAGGGTACCTACCCCCTTTCAAAGAGGGTGGGAAGAAATGCATGAAAACATTTATGGAGGGGGAAAGAAGTCCAAGGAGAGGCGTCACTGCCCTTTGGATATCTTTACAAGAGCTTCCCTAAGCCCGGCCAGGCGTGACTCAGCAGCTGAACATCAACCTAGGATCCAGGCGATCAGGGTTCGATTCCCAGTCAGGGCACATGCCCGGGTTGCCGGCTCGATCCCCAGTAGGGGGTGTGCAGGATGCAGCCAATCAATGACGACTTTTTCATCATTGATGTTTCTATCTCTCCTTCTCCCTTCCTCTCTCTGAAATCAATCAAGATATATTAAAAAAAAAAAAAAAAAGCGCTTCCCCAAGTCTCCAATCTTCACTAGGTTCCTCCTCCTGGACTCACTGAGCCCTATAGTCTTAATTATAAATTATTCACTCTTAGGCAAAGTCCTCCCTCCTCCCTCCATTCTCCTCTGTTCCCCACCTCCACCCCAGGTTTCCAGGTGGGCCCTCACCACAGAGGGTGTGACATATAAATACCAGTTGGGCAGCGGAGAGTGAGATGGGTGGGGAGAGGGTGTGTCACAAGGTTCCTCCAGGTCAGGTTCCTGCCCACTCAGCCATTCTGGTATAGGCGAGGCTGGGTGATAAGAGGTTCCGAGCCCGGCCAGCACCCAGATACACCCCCAACTCATAGGGCAGATTGGACAAGGCTGCACGAAACAGGAACACAAGAGGCATGGGATTCTAATCTCACCTCTGCCATTTGCTAGCTCCATGCCCTTTGATAAGTAACAGAAACTGTCTAGAAAGAGCCTCAATTTCTCCATCTGTAAAATGGAAATTAATGTTTGACGAGTGTTTTAGTCCATTCAGGCTCCTATAATAAAAGTACCATTGACTGGGTGACTTAAACAACAAACATATATTTCTCACAATCATAGAGCTGGAAGATCAAGGCACCACTCAGCAGATTCAGTGAGAGCCTGCTTCTGGGTACACAGGTGGCTGTCTTCTCACTGTGTTCTCAGATGGTGGACAGTGCCAGACAGCTCTCTAGGGTCCCTTTTATAAGGACACAATCCTATTCATGACAACTCTATTCTCATGACCTAATCACTTCCCAAAGGCCTCACCTCCTAATACCTTTCTATTCAAGGTTAGGATTTCAACACATGAATTTTGGAGGGACATAAACATGCAATCCATAACAACCAGACTTCTCACAAAGCTTTCTAAAAAGAAGTGCTCAAAGTTGGATTATTTTAATACAATATAAATTCTCTAAACATTTATTGAATCTTCTCTACACTGGACACTGCTTGTCACTGACAATATGAAGATGAAAGAATGTCACTGACTTCAGAGTACATTCTGGAGGGGAGACAGAAATATGGCAGGTAAAACTAAACAATTCAGTGTAATAATTGGTTGAACAGCATAGCACTGTAGACCCAGACAAGGGAAAATTTAAATATGTCCAACGATGGGGATAAAGAAGAGATCAAAAGGTGCCAGTAACAGAAGGAACGGGGTGGAATGGGTCATTGGGGAGAAAAAGGGACATCTGTAATATTTTAAACAATAATAAAATTTATAAAAAAAAAAAAAAAGGTGCCAGTAACTGTAATATGACCTAGCATTTATGGAGCTGTGGATGTCAGGCACTGTTCTAGGCCCACTGTGTACATAATAATTTCAGGTGAGCCTCAAAATGGCCTTGTGAGGTAGGTAGGCACTGTAATCCTCATTTTACAGATGAGGATTCTGAAATTCAGAGAGCACTATGGTCTGGATGTGTGTGTCCCCTTGAAATTCATGTTGATCCTAAACCCAAATGTGATAGCATTAGGAGGTGGGGTCTTTGGGAGGTGATTGGGTCATGAGAGTGGAGCCTTCATGAGTGGGATTAGTGCCCTTATACAAGACAGCACAGAGCTCCCACTTTCCCCATGTAAGAACTCAATGAGAAGAGAAGACAGCTGTTTATGGACCAGAAAGTGGGCTTTCATCAGACACTGAACCTGTGGTGTCATGATCTTGGACTTCTCAGCCTTCAAAACTGAAAGGAATAAATTTCTGTCATTTATAAGTCACCTAGTCTATGGTGTTCTGTTATAGCAGCCTGAACGGAATAAAACAGAGAAGGTAGTCACTCACTCCAAGTCACATGGCTAGAGAGTGGCAGAGCTGGGCTTTGGCCTTGGACTTGACCTCAAGATCTGGATCTTCATCTTTTGATGACACTGCATCTATTTTAACTGTGAAACCATTATGACCTCCCCATGCCCTTGCCCCAGCAGAGGCAAAGCCAAACACGCCCTTCTCTGTACTCCACACTTCTCTACTCACATTGCTGCTTAACACTCGATCCTAGTGCCTTTATGTGTATGTGTGTCCATCACTCCCATTAGCTTGGTGGTCCTTAAAGGCAGGAACAGAATGTAGCAAGTGCCTAGTAAATAGCTGGTATTTAGTAAATGTTTTCTTAACGGATGAAAGAGAGAATGAAATTATGCTAGGTTTCAAAAGACTGGGGTGGCTCAGTGGTTGAGCACTGACCCATGAACCAAGATGTCACTAATTTGATTCCTGATCAGGGCACATGCCCCGGTTTCTGGTTAGATCCCCAGTATGGGGCATGCAGGAGGCAGCCGATTGATGTTCCTCTCTCATCGATGTTTCTATCTCTCTATCCTCCCTTCCCCTCACTCTAAAATCAAGAAAAGCATATTTAAAAACAAAAACAAAAGAAGGCAGGAATTCACTGGGTAGTTCAAGTGAAACTTTCAAAAGTAGAGGCAGGCTATACCTTAGTCCTCCTATGTCCCGAGTCTGGCAGTTGTAGGTTCTTAATGTGTAATAAACTCTAGGCAGAGGGAAAAGTATGATGAAATCCAGAGAGATTTAAGGTTACCTGGTGAGGATGGGTAACCTGGCCAGCATGAATCAACAGAAAGGGTGTGTGGGAACACAGAAGTGCTTCTCAAACTACCCATGGTGAAAGATCAGCTTTTTGGTTTTATTTCCAATTCAACATGGACCAATACTTTTATAAAATGCAATAAAAGCAAACTGTTAGAAAAATGAAATATAAAATGCAAGTCTACTTTTTTATTAGATTCAAGAGATGTAAAATGACAGTTAAATTGCTATGAAAATCTCTCACTATGTACTCTCCGTGTGTGCACTCACCTAGCTGCAGATCATTAACAAGCAGTTCAGTCTGCAGACCACGCTTTGCGTGGCACCGGGAGGGGGAAAATGATGTGGGGAGCAGTAGGAAAGATGAGCTCCGGCTGTGCTGTCGAGAGCTGTGGGATAATAATGTTTCCTGAGGGCTTTCTGTGTGCCAGGCACTGTCCTAAGTGCTCCACACATATTAATTCACTTAAATTCCAAAACCTATCTGTGAGGTAGGTGCTATTATCACTCCCATTTTACAGATGGGGAAACTGAGACACAGAGCACCTAAACAACTCTTATAAGATTCCAGAGTTCCTAAGTAGCATAGGCAGGCCTTGAACCTGGACAGTGTGAAGTCCGTCACCTGCTGTAATGCCTTTAGGCAGCTGTGAGACAGGAAGTGACATATTTGGATGTTTTAGAAAAATCACCCTGGTGGCAGTTTGGAGGGCACAGGTCAGCTAGGAAGCCATGGCGACAATCCAGGTGAGAGGCAGTGAGGGTAGAGAGCAGCCCTGTGGGCTAGTTAGGAAGCAGACCTGCAGGCATTGGTAGGGAGTGAGAGGTGTCTGAACTAGAGGGAAGTGAAGAGCAGGGAGGGGTTCCAGATGACTCAGGGGTTCAGAGCCTGGCTTCCTGGGGGGATGGAGATGTTTTGCACTGACATTTTCAGAGAAGGCAGAAAGAAAAGCACATTCTGATGGGAAGATAATAAGATGGTTTCCAACAATGTCTACCTGAATTTGAGGAGCCTAAAATAGACAATCTACAGTTGTGTCTTGGGAAAACTCTAGAGACTGTGATCACAGAGTAGTTTATTGAATTCCAGTAACTACTATTTTTACTCCAGTTCTGCTAAACAACTCTCTTCCTTTTCTTCTTTCCCCTTTGTCCAGGTTACACTTAAAACAGTTTAAAAAGAAGAAATTCCCTAATGCTAAACTTGCTTCACAACATATAAAAGGGTTCTGGTCACCAATCCTGATTCTCATTGAGGAAGGAAAGCAATTCTTGACACCAGCTGGGTGTTCTAAAATTGAACTCAATTCTGACATTATCTACCTGAAGATATTATCAGATTCCACAGGGCAAGGGGCTAAGTCCTACAAGACCTTCTCCCCCACCCCCGAACTTCAGACACTAGTCACAAACTATCACCTGTGCTTCTCACCCACTAGCTATAGATCAGAGGTTCCCATGACCCCCTCCTTGTGTTTGATTAATTTGGTAGAATGGCCCACAGAACTCAGAAAACCTGTTTACTCACTAGATTACCGATTTATTACAAAGGATATTAAAGGATACAGATGAACATCTAGATGGAAAAGATGTATAGAGCAGTGTATGGAGAAAGGGCGCTGAGCTTCGATGCCCTCTCCAGACCACCACCCTCCCCTTGTCTCCACCTGTTCACCAACCTAGAAGCTTTCAGAACCTTGTTCTTTTGGGTTTTTACGGAGGCTTCATTACATAGGCATGATGGATTAAATCATTAGCCATTGGTGATTGATTCAAACTCCAGCCCCCCCCCCCCAGGGAGTCTGAAGAGTGGGACTGAAAGTTTTAACCTTCTAATCACGTGGTTGGTTTTCCTGGCAAACAGCCCCCATCCTTAGGTACAGTCCAAAAGTCACCTCATTAACATGAAAAAGATATCTTTATCTTGTCACTTAAGAAATTCCAAGGTTTTCAGGAGCTCAGTGCCAGGAAAGGGAGGAAGATCTCTCTCTCGCACAGACACACACACACACATTTCCTATTATAAATCAAAATATCACAATATTGCTCATAACTATGTCCCCACAGAGTAGGTAACTGATAAGTACTTTTTAAATGAAAAAAGATTATTTGTGCTTATTAAAAACTGAAAAAAGGATGATGGGACAGGCCCTTAGTATTCAATGAGCTAAACAACTTTTAGCAAAGAAATATCTGAGTTCAAGAAAGAGACTTTACAGAGCAATGTCTGCTCCCTATGTTCCTTTCCCTTCCAGGGGGCCACCCCCTCCACCGGATGGACACCTCTTCCTCTTGCGCTTTTCACAGGAACCGTGGGACAGGCAACACTGCGCCACGAAGACCACTGGCTGCAGAGTTAGACCGACCTGGACTAAAAGCAAGATGCTGCCACCACTCACTACCTGCTGTGAAGCAATATACCACCTCTCTGAACCTGCTTCCTCAGGGCTGCTGCAAGGTAAGAGGAATGTACTGGAAGCTCCTAGCACCTGGTAAGTAGTTGTCTGTCACTCAAGGAGTAACTATCATCATCACTGTCATGTCATCAAATGAGCTGCTGGCACACTATTTTCTCATGGTGTTTGCCAAATGCATTTAACTGTGAGAATAACTTCAACTGAAACAGGTGATGGGTACTCTGTGAGCACTACGATAACATTAATTACAGTAACAATAGTTAACACCTGGGCACTCACTATAAACAGGCTGAATGCTTTATATACATTAGTAGCTCCTCTACTCCTAAATCAAAGATAAAGATAGTATTTTGTCAATTCTAAGAAGCATATTCTGTTCACATTTTAATATCCCTGATAATGGGACGATTCTCTGGGACAGGCAGAATGACCCCCCCCCCCCCCAAGAAAGATGTCTATGTTCTAATTCCTGGAACCTGTGAATATGTTCTGTAACATGGCAAAAGGTACTTCACAGGTGCAATTAAGGTTACAGTTCTTAATACAGGGAGAGTAGCCTGGATTATCCAGGTGGGCACAATTGAATCAAATGAGCCTTTTACAAGACAGAACTTTCTCTGGCTAGAGACAGAGAAATAGAGCAGAAGGGCACCTCAGAGAGATTCCAGGCACTCGAAGGAGTTGTCATTCTACTGCTGGCTGTGAGAGGTAGGGTCCAAATGCAAGGACCAGAGGTGGTTTCTAAGAGCAGAGGGTGGCCTCAGGCTGACAGCCAGCCACCAGCAAAGAGGCAGACCTCAGTCCCAAAAAGCAGGGAAATGGATTCTACCAACAACCTAAATGAGCCTGCAAATGGATTCTTCCCAAAGCTTCCCAGTGAGATTTCGGATGTGCAAAACCCAGAGTAGAAAAACCAGCCAAGCCCATGCTGACTTTTGACCTGTAGAACTGTGAGATAATACATATGTATTGTTTTAAGCTGCTAAATTTGTGTTAATCCATTACGGCAACCATCGAAAACTAATAATCTGAGGGTTGATGTGGCTTATAGTTGAATGGGCAATTTTTCTTTCTTTGTGGCACATAGAATAATGGCACATCTCATAATTGATGGCATCTTAGGGTTGTTGAAATATAGTGTTATTATCTCTATTCTGAAAATGGGCAAGTCATCTGAGAGGTCAGGTGAGTAGCCCAGGTGATTGGGGCCGCAAGCCTAAGCTCTAGACCATCACGCACACTGTCAGAGAGCACATAAGGGCTGGAGAATCCTGCTGACAGGCCAAGGAATGGTTAACAGGATACCATAACACACGCACCCCTCCCCCCGCCCCAATCAGGTCCAATTCTGACACGGGATCTTTAAAACATTGACCACTAAGACCTAGCCAGGACCCCAACTCAGCAGTTAAAAAAAACAAAAAATACGGCATGGAAGGTACCCACGGTAGCATTCATCCATCCACTATCAACGGAGCACCTCAAGGTGCTAGGTAACATTCTAGATACGGGGGACAGAATAACAGACCACGAGCCTGTCCTTATGGAGCTGACACTATAGTGGAGGAGAGTAACACTACAGCAACAGAGAAAGAGAAGCACTGGGAGGAAAAAAATAAGCATCCGAAGAGCTGAAAAGCAACCTTCACCAAAATCATAATCTGCATATTCAGGAGCTAACAAGAGAGCGCTGAGCCTAGAAGATCATATCATCCTTTCAGGAGTGTTCGTGAGCTGCCACTAAATGTAGGAACTCCGAGGAGAGTTTTGTTACCATTGTGAGGTTTTCTTGGTTTTTGTTTGTTTCTTTTTGATGGAGATGTCAGCTACCTTTATATGTGAATTTCTAAACGCAAACCAAAAAAACCACAGTCTAACCTGTAATTTCTCTCTTTATGGATTTCATTTTTAAAAGAGGAAAATTAATTTACATCACACTAGCATCCCAAAAGCTGACTGAAAGCACCACAAAAAGAAAAATAATTGTGCGCAACTCCAACTCCACATCCGTCATCAAATCCTGAACTCTGGCTGTCCGCTTATATTGTACTTTTACTTTCTCTTCTCTTTCACCTTGGAAATGGAGTAAACAGCTCTCTGATGGTGAGATCAAAGGGAGAACAGGAGCCCGATTCAGCAGATTAAAAACGTGGCGTGTATAACCTTTCGGGAGATGCATATAAATGGAAAACTCTAAATTTCTGAAAAGATTTTGCAGAAAATGCCATTGGAGTTTATATATTCTCTATCTCTCTCTTGTTTATGTTTGAGAGGGAGAAATTCTAGACTAGAAGATCATCCTCATAATGGTTTTGGAGAAGCCCCAGTTTAATAATACCATTAGCTGAAAACTATTTATAAGTCAGACATTAGCAATTGGCATAAAACCCTACTTTCCACTTCTCTCAATTTTGCACTGACAATCTGGCAGCCAACTTCTACCCTTAGGCCCAAAAGAGCCATCACATTCTTAGGTCAGTATTTAAGAGATTTTGACAGCAGTGTAGGCAAGAGGCTTGCTTCAGGAAAAAAAGGTCAATAAATGCCCACAGGAGGATCGATAGGCATGGACAGCGCACAGGGAAAGATGGACAAATGGCCCCCAACCTCCACCTCACTCATCATTTGAAAAATTTTAATGACCCAAAGTTACCATTTCCTCCTAACCAGATTAGGAAAAATAAAATGAGATGACACACTTCTTGCTGGTGGGGCTGTGGGGAAACAGACCATCCAGTACACTGCCTGTGAGAGGGCAGAATGAGTCAGCCCTTCCAGAGGGCAATTAGTGGGCCCTGTGATTCAGCAGCCCGCGTCCGGGAATCTGGCTTTTCGGTACACCTGCACAAGAGCAAGATGACTTATTATACCTTTATTTGTTGCAGCGCAGTTTATAATAGCAGAAGACTGGAAATACTCCAAAGGTCCAGTAATAGGGGTTGGCCAAATAAACTACGGTACATCCACACAATGGAAAACTATTATTCTAAGAGAAACAGAGAAAGAAAGAGAGAGAAGTTGTGAGAGAGACCTCTGTATGCTTAGATCTCCAGGACATTCCGCTCATTTTAAAAAGCAAGGCACAGAAGACTATATATAATAGGCTACCTTTTGTGAAAAGAGGAAGAATAAAAATATATATTCGTATTTGGTTGTATTTGCAAGTTGTTACCTGTAGAGTGTGTGGGAAAGGCTTGGATGGGATGGGAGCAAGATTTCTCGGTGTGTACCTTTTTATAGGGCTGTAAGGTTTTGGGGGACCAGATAAATATATTGTCTATTTTAAAAAATGAAGAGGTTGTATAAGCCATGTTTCATATGATTGTGTGTTTTTTTTTGTTTTTGTTTTATTTTTTAAATATATCTTTATTGATTTCAGAGAGAGGAAGGGAGAGGGAGAGAGAGAGAGAGAAACATCAATGATGAGAGGGTCATTGATCGAGCCCGCAACCCGGGCATGTGCCCTGACCAGGAATCGAACCCTGATCGCCTGGATCCTAGGTCGACGCTCAACTGCTGAGCCACGCCCAGCCGGGCTCATATGAGTGTGAAGAACAAGGTTGGCTAAGGAGTTTAGCTCAGGGGTCTGGGAAACCTGGGTGGAGGCGGGTTAGTTCTCAAGTTAACATCAGTAAATCAGAGAAAGCTCAGTCCAGAGTTCAGGAGGTGAGCAGAGTGAACATGGGGAGTTGACCTCTGCCCTGCTTTATGTCACCTGCTGGGTGTGGGTGTCCCTTGGCCCCCTGACATTTATTACAGCCAGAAGGAAGTCAGAGACCTGGGAGTGAATGGGAGGCACTAGGGTCGCCTCCCAGGAAGCAGGCCAGAGGCGTTTATTTGCTTTCTGGATTTGGACAGTAATGGCTGAAGCACTGTGCTCACCAAATATTTATGTTAAACAAAAGAGGGCAAAGCATATGCCGAAATATTCTGCTTAATTCAACAGAGAAATATTCCTGAAAAGTTGAGACTCCTGGAATTTGGTAAAATCAAATCATACTGTAAATGCAACAGGTACATTTGCTACCTAAAAAATTCTGTAGGGAATCCCTGTTAGGAAATGTCATCTCCTGCTAGTTCTGTTTTGGGAATCAGAGTTTGCCTGAAGAAAGCTGCATTTAACCAGATTAAATGTGAAAGGCAGTCACCTTTCTGTGCTTGTGGGCTTTTCCCATAAGGTGCAGCCTCTGCATGAAACAGCAGAAGACCAAGGTCCTAAATACAAACCCAGGCCTTTATCCTCATAATCACTGCCTTAGCAGTTTGATCCACTAAACATGGCTGATCGTACCTGCAGTGCAGATTGCCTCCCCGGAGAGGAGCCAGGAAAGGGAAGTTAATTCTGAGAGTAGGCTTTATAAAGGATCAACTTAAAAGAGAAGGCATACAAGAAGCGCCAGCTGGCACTGGGGACGGTCACGGACACGGACACACACACATGCACACACACAACTTCCTTTCTTAGATTTTGGTAACTTTAGCAATAAGGCTCCCCCCTTCTTACCCCCTAAACCAGAAAAGTCTTTTTACACAAGAAGTGCTCAGAGGTAAGTTCCAAAGGCTCCTGAAGCCACTTGTCCTTTGCATCCTGTCCCCAAGGGGAGGGCCCACTACTGGTCAATAAATAACATGAACCCCTGTGCACATTCCCAGGAGTGAGCACTTCATTCCCTTCATCAGGTGGACTACAAAAGAGGTGTGGGGATCCTGGTATGTATCAGACAATACTAAGCATGTTGTTGGTATTTGACTAACAGTAAGCAACATCAACACCACCCCAAGAGCTAGTCCTTACCTGCCCCTTAGGAAATGATGAACTGAAGAGGGAGAAGCCTGTCACAGGGAACATGAACCACTGAAGGTCATTTCCCAGACAATACAATCAATTTTACTTTTTTGATTAAAAAAACCCAACAGTGGCTCATGCACTTGGCTGGCACACACTGCAGAGAATATGGTTTTATTCCTTCATTCCACTGGCATTTATTAAGCACCTACAATGAGCCAGACTCTGCTGGCTCATGGCAGTTAGAGGGTTACTGTGGCTGGAGGGACGGTGAGAGGCAGAGGACTGCTGGCCACATCATGCCTTTGTGCAAGTTAGAGAGAGGCAACCCCTCAAAGGTTTCGGTAGTCTAGGTACAGGATAGGCAACACGTCTTCCAGCTTAACACTTTCCCAATTTGCCCGAGATTCTGGTTGACTAAACTGGTGTGATGATTTTATATTAATGAAGTCCTCACTGAGTCTCAATAAAGCCCAAGCAACTTTTGGATTTTGATTCCTCTTTCCATCCTTAGATTTATTTAGCTTATGTTGAGAGCAAAACTGTGTTGTTCCTCTGCAGTAATTTCTCCCCGAAAAGCAGACAAAATCTGAGGTCATCACAAGCTTGCGGTCTTAGTCAAAGGGTCCCAGTGGGGGCTGAGGGTTTAATGGCCGGTGCTCAGGGACATCTTGGCTGGTAATCTGCAGCTAAATAAAAGCTTGATTATTCTATATTGGTAAAGTTAAGATTCCACCCCTAAAGGGTTCACGTTGGTTTGCACACAGCCATTTGGAATAAAGGCAACTCTCTATAAACAGAATGCAAGTGCAGAGAGGACAGCTGATTCGGAACCCACGCCAGTGAGCATTTGTGATGACGCCAACCCAGGTTAGACCAAAAATTACGTCTCTCCTGAGTCAACCAAATGGGATCCATGTGAATTATGTGACACTGACTGCAAGGGGAATGGCAGTCTATTCCATAAGAAAGCAGAGGAGATGTAAGGCCTCCTGTCCCTCTGGCCCCAAAGTCACTTGCTTACAATCAATCAATGTGAAAAATTGAAAAAGATTCTTAGCAATTGATTCACTAAGGCAGACCTAGAAGAAATTCTTCTCTTAGCTATTAATTCTCCAGCAGAATTGAAAGTATCAAGTCTTAAGAGTCTGCAACACCCTGGCTTTTATTATACAGTAATCCTCTGAAATGCAGACCCATTAAAAGAAGACAAAAAACCTCCTTGTCAGAGGATGGCAACCAGACACTCACAGCTAAGCACTTTTACGATACCCAATAAAGCCTGACATGATAAACCAAACATTTAAGTGACAGTAGAAATGATTTTCAAGAGACTCGGCAATAAGTGGAATAATTCAGCTAGAAGTAACCTTCAGTCAAATCACCTCCACCCTCTGCCCGGGATCCAAGCCACCTGCTCACTATTCTTTCATTCCTGAGAGGAAAAGTGGTGAGGACAGGGCCTGTTGGTATAGCTGGCTCTCGGTTAGGCCTTAGCAGGCCAGTTCCTTCATCTGTACTCCCAAGCCCTCTTTGGGAGTCCCGGAATGGCAGAGGCTGATTTTACAGATCACTTCAGACCTGCTGAGTCTCTGAGGCAGCTTTGGAAGTTTCAACTTCTACAGCTGAAGGATGAGACCAATGAAAGGCAATGATAATTCTCAGGTGGGCCATCTCACCCCTAAAGGGAGCTGGATGCACCTCCACTTCAGCTCTTGGCACAGGGCTTAGTGAATGGAACGTGGAGTTAGAACAACTCTGGGTCGACTTCTGTTCTGGCCACTGAGGGAGCCTCAGCTTCCTCATCTGGGCTGTTGAGAAGACTGAGCAAGACCATGTATGTAAAGGGCTTACACCTGGGCCCAGCACACAGAACAGCTCCATAAATGGAGTCACACAATTCTGCCAGAAGTATTTTTTATCTATCGAACTTTCCTGTTAAATTAAGTGCACTTATGTCTTCCTCGTGACTGTCTCGCAGGCATCTGACACGCTGAAGGTGCTGTGTGCATGCAGCTCGTCAATGCAGGGCCAAGATCTGGGAAGTGACAGCTTCCATACATCAAGGTTGGTTGACTGGGTCTGTATGCAGACCCTAATTTCAAACATCTCGTACAAAGATAAACCTGCAAACTTCTGAAAGAGCCTCTCTTTTACTGCTAAACAATTCTCACTATCAAAGTTTTGACATTTACTTGCTTTGTGGGCTGCTGTTTTTTCAGCAGCAAAACCCTGCTATATGTTGTAAAACACCAGAATTTTTACTGAGTAACTGTTATACGTATAGATTATTTTTTATTATATATTCATGCTCACTGGGGAAAATGGGGGGAGGAAAGGGGAAAACACCATAGTCCCACCATCCATTTGTCTGAATTTTCTTCTAGACTTTCTTTTCTATGCATACATTTTTAAAACCTGATTGTAACTGTAATAATGCACTGTAACTGTGCACAGTACCCTTCCCCTACTTTACCTAGTGTAACATGGACTTCATAGATTACTTTTAAGTTTCTAATAAGGAAAATAAGATAGAGATCTAGGAGAATTACAACTTGTTGCAAAACTAATATTGTAATCCTTTTCACATTTAAAAGTGCAATGATGCCCTGGCCCATGGGGCCTAGGCAATTCGGTGTCATCCCCATACAGCAACAGGTTACTGGTTCCATTCCTGGTCAGGGTACATGCCAGGGTTGGAGGCTAGATCCCAGGTAGGGGGCATGCAGGAGGCAGTCAATCAATGCTTCTCTCTCTCCTTCTCCCTTCATCTCTCTCTAAAAAATCTTAAAAAAACACACAATGCAATAACAATTGCTTTAATTATATTCTCTTACTTCATAAACATTGTTTAGAGGGATTTTTTAAATTACTGAGCTTTTTTAGAATTTTGGGAAACACTGAAATTTTGTATAGTTGTTTTCTTGTTACAAAATAATACTTGCTCATTACATAATATTTAGAAAGAGAAAATTTCAGTAAGTAATAATTTAACATTAATATTTATTGAACATAGAAAATGTGTCAGGCATTGTTCTAAATGCTTTAGACAGATTAACTCATGTATTCCTCACAACACCTCATTGAAGCACAGAGATATTAAGTAACTTGCCCACATTCTACACACTTAGAAGCATAAGCCAGGAATCCATCACTAAGCTATGATGTTCTAGGAGTAAAAAGAATCAATAATTTATTCAGTCAAGTCCTCCGCTGCTTCAGAGTATAATGTGATAGGCAAGAAATGATTCATAACAACACGATACCCTTTACAGTTATTTAAAAATATTACAAAGCACCATCTCTGTGTCCCTGTGGAACATTTAGTAAAATGAGAAGTCATGTGTGGCATGAGCTATGATTCCAATCAGTCCAATCCTATGCACCCAATGTGCATTAAGAAAAAACAACAGGCACTTAAAAGGGTTTGTTTTTCAAGATGAAAGCATTTTAAAAAATTTTGCAAATGATTCAATGATGAGTAGATTTCCTGAATTAACTGAACATGCATTCCCACAAAAGTTTATAATCAGTCATAATGCTTTTACAAAACGTTTACTAAACACTCCCAATCAGCCCTAAACACTACTCATGGCTTATCTATTGGCACTGGACATCGGTACATGAGAAAGTAAATAACTGGATACCCTTGGGTCACATTTCTTCATACTTTAATTAAAAGTCATACTTGGTTAAAGATAAATACTTCTGTTCCTGGTTTAATTTCCTACACAGGGCTAATAAACAGAACTATTTGAAACATAAATTCCCTTTAAATTTAAATATGATTAATGAAATGTTTCTGACTGCCTAGTTCTAAAAAATATTATATACATCTGTAACTTCAACACTAAAAGCATATTAAAACTTAATCCATTAGTCATAATTATTCATATCACTGTGGTAGAAACATGACACACATATGTACACAAATATTTTACATCTATCTATAAAACCAGGTACCTTCTTTGGAATTTAAAATTGCACTATCCAGCGTTTCCCAAAGGTTCTAGCTGCCATCTCGTAATTTATCCAAGAGCCTGCTGCCAGAGTCAGCTAGATCAGTAAAATATCTAATAATTTTGAACATTAACTGTGTGCAAAGTGTTTTCCAAAGATTGTTTCATATACTTTCATAAAAATCCTAGAAATAGAGACTGCTATCATCCCCATTCTACAAATCAGACTGAAAAGGGTTAAATAACTAATATTCCCATCCAGGTCTGTCTGCATAACACCAAAACCCACACCACAAACCACTGTTAAACTGCTCCTCTTCCAAACCAGGCCTCGGAAAAATTGTATTTGATTCCCACAGTCTACCGCCCTAGATTAAGCTTAAGCTGACATATAAAATTAAAAAAGAAAACAAAACAACACACCCAATTACAAATCCAACACAATAAATGACATAATTCTAAATGTGAATTTTTTTTTAATTGAGTTTATTGGGGTGACATTGGTTAATAAAACTGTATAGGTTTCAGGTGCAGAATTCTATAATACATCACCTGTATCTTGTATTGTGTGTTCACCGCCCAAGTCAAGTCTCCTTCTATCACCATTTATCCCCCCGTGAATTTTTTTTTTCTCCCAGAGAGAGGTTTTCAACAAAAAACATGCACACAAAAACCCTACTAACTAACCATTTCCTCAAGTGTTTTCACTACCAAGCTCTTAGCTGTCACAACCTGACAAACCACCCATGTCCTTCAACAAGTGACAACAACACAAGCCCAACACTGCAAATCACACTGTTAGAGAGCTAGTCTTGCAAATGAGCCTGGAGCTCGCTACACAGAACATTTTTATAATATTAATCTTCTCAGTCTCCTGTGAAACAGATTCACATATTTACGTATTTCTACACAAATTTAAATGCTGTCGGGGTTCAATACCTAGTGTATTACCTGGGCTAAACACAGTAAAAATAACAACTGCAAAAAAAAAAAAAAAAACCCCACCAAAAAAAACACACCACGCCTGCATTTTTTTATAAGGTTTAAAGTCGCAGTTCTTAGACCGTTCAGCATTTTTTTGGACCTCAACCAAGGTTTTATGGTGCCAGTTAACTGTTAGGGAACTCAAAGGGACTGAACATTTGATCGGAAAGTCCTTTTATCACTTTAGCCTCTATAAAACCTTTGATGGCTTTTAAAAATTATGTGGTGTGTGAATCATGTTTGTTTATTGGAAAAAGGACCGGCTAATACATACAATTTTGCCTGGACATAACAAACAGCTCCTTACTTGAATGTGATTGTTTTGGCAACAGTAACAGCCACCCGCCTGCCTCCCTGGCTCTCCTAGGTGAGGGCCGCCATCCGGCGACGTCCACCCGCGAGCTGAGCGCACCCGCAACGGTGCAGCAGCGACGAGCGCTCGCACCACCACCGCAAACTCCGCTTTGCAAGCAGACAACACGCGGATACAGACCCCGACTCTGACAACACCCAAAAGATTCATTATAGACAGTCTATTCAGACGGAGTTTCCACAGCCCCAGGAAATATAAACAGCGTCCGCAAAGACAACGGGGGTGGGGGTGGGGGGATAACTGATGGGAAGGAAGCCGATCATGTGAAGTTTCTCCAACTCCACAGGGTCTAATAAATTCCCGGCTGTTTCCACTCGGAGCAGCCATTAAACGCGCCCTGACACGTGGGCACAGGGGACCTCCCTTCTCTCCGGTTTTTGTCCATTTCCTTCTCCGTGCACTTGTTTGTATACATACAACCACGCCCGGGCGGGGGGACCGACCACACGGTCACAGGCCTCATCAATTCCTTCTCTCACATTTCCAGTCGTCCAAAGTTTCACTCCACGGCCGTGATTTAACCAGAATCCAGAGTTCCTTTCCGAAAGTTATGAATGGTTTAAGTTTACAAGACGCGAACGTAAGGCGAGGGACGAGCGAGTGTCGGGAGACTTCAGCTACAGCGTTTGAAAATTAGCTTTAATGTATATGCCCTAGTTAAAATGTTTAAAAATAATAAAATAAAAAAGGAAGTCACCCTGATCCACGCAGTAAGTGTCCGGACAATACTTTTTTTTTTTTTTTTTTTAAATCCCGCAAGATACACGTCTGAGCCTTGACTTCCCCATAGTATCTGTCACCTGCAAATACGGGTCTCCGGGTCACTACTTGCTCAGGGTGGCTCGCGGGATGTGTGCTCTGGGTCCTCCCCTCTGCGACCCGCCACCTCCCCGCTAGACCCTCCGCGCCCAGCGGGTTCCCGGGCTGCGCACCAGCGGGCTAGTCCCAAGAAAGCGGAAGAAAGTAGGGAAGAGGGGCGTGGCGCCGGGTCGCCCCCAGAGGCCGGCCCTCCTCCCAAACCCCGCACCACCGCACAGCCGGGGCTGGGTACACCGGCGCCTCACAGCCCCAACGGGGCGCGGGGCGCACAGCCCCGGGCGGGCGAGGAAGCGAGCGAGCGAGAGAGCGGGGAGACCTTTCCCCCGGCTCCGGCCCCCATCCTAGGAGCCGCTTCCCCAGCCCTAGCCCCGAAGGTCCCCCCGCTTTCCGTGCCCTCCGGCAGCCGCCCGTCTAGGCGAGCGCGCCGTCGGTCGCCGGCTCCGGCGTCCCTAGCCCTCCCTCCCCCAACCCCTTCTCTGGCGCCCAGTGCCCCGACCAGTCCCCGCCCTCCGGGACACTCTTCCCTCCTTCCTTCCTTCCTCCGTTCCCTCCCTCCATCTCGCTTCCCAGCACCGGGAACTCGGAGGCGGCCCCCGAACTGGCCGGCCGCCGCCCCGCGCTGCGCCCCCGTCCTGGCTGGGACCCGACTCACCACCTGCGTCCGCGCTCGGCGCTCACTGGTCCGCCGGTGCGCAGCCCCGCCGCCGCCGCCGCCGCTGGGGACTCGGTCTCTAAGGGCTCCTGGAGACGGCTCCGACCTCTCCTCCGCCGCCTCCTCCTCCTCCTCCCGCGGCTCCCGCGTCGGCTCCGCCTCGCTCGAGGTAGGCGGGGCGGACAGCCCGACGGGCGGGGCGGGGGCGGCGGCGGCCCGCACTCCTTCCTGCGGCCCGAGCCCTCCCTCCGTCCGTCCCAGGCTCCCTGGCTGTTCCCGGGTCCGACCGCCGAGCCCCAGGCGCGTCCCGGCTGGCAGGGGGGGAAGGTTGGGAGCTGTGAAACTCCGCGAGCGTCTGTCCGCCTTGGTCGTTCCCATTTTTCCCTTTCGGATTCACGGACGCCCTGGAGTTGAAAGACTCTTGGAGACCCCGCTTGATGACCTTCCAGGGGGCCGCCCCGACTCCTCGGAAGTTTCCTTCGCGTGCGAACTCCTCGCCAGCCCCGATGCCAGCAGTCCCCTGGGCCGCGAACGTGCGCGCCGCCAACCCCCTACACCGAAGTTAGGCTCCGCTCCAGGAATTTCTTAAGAAAACAGTCACAGTAAAATTTAAAGGGCCCTGGGGCCCCGGAGAGATTTTGTTTCCCAGCAAGTGGAGACATAACTGCGGCTTGTTGTAGTTGAAGTACATCCACTCATTACGAGCCCCCCTCCATCGCTCCCCCATGAAATCTGTATTTCCGAATGCCGAGCACCTGGCAGAGTTCTGCGTAATAAATTAATTGGATTTGGTTGGGGTTTTTTTCTCGATGGATTCAGGGCCGGGTAATTTAAAGAGCCACTTCTGTTTCCATAGACTTCAAACTATTCCTATGTAGTCATTCAATGAACAGTCACTCAGCACCTGCTATGTGCCACACATTGCGTTAAAGACGATGAATCAGATGGGGTGCACCCTCAAAAAGCCCAGAAAGAGTGAAACAGACGGATGTTCAGAAATCTTACTACTGAGCTGACTTACCACCTGTCCATCCTTAAATATCTGCTTTCTCGTTTGACAGGGTGGAGATAAAAGAGAAAGTGAGGCCAAAGTAGGTCACTCACAACCAGTGTGGGAAGAGTCCCACTTGGAATGGAGTCTAAGAGCATTGGTAAGGGATGTCTGTGAGATGAGTTTCACCAGCTGAAGAGAAGGGAGGCCCAGGGAACTTAGGAACCAAGGACTGTGTAGTAAGAGCATTATCTTCACTCTTTCTTTCTTTCAGATTGCTACTCAAAAATTCTGGTAAAATCACTCGACCAGGCTGCAGAAGGGATGTTGCATGTAGAGGAAGTTTCTGCTTGGATGCCTTGCCCCAGGAGTGTGGTTGTAGCAACCTATGGATGGCAGTAGTTGTTGGGGTGCAAGCTACAGCCTGCTAGGGGAGCCCTTTATTTCCTGCTTTGTACTGTGGTAGAACTTGACTGATTTGCAGACACTGACAGTTCCAAGGATACACTTATACAGAACAGTGTGATGCCAACAGGGACTGAGACTGTCACACACTGGAGTTTCTATCTTTTGGCCACAGATTACAGAATCAGCTCCTACAATCCTACCAGTAATTTCCATTTGGGGGGCACTCTATATTTAATAAATGCTTTCATGTGCATAATCTCATTCATCTCCTGACAAAACCTAAAAACGGAGGCATCAAAAACTTAAGTGGCTTATTGAAGGTTTTCTAATCCACTGCTATTCAAAGTGTGGTCCATAGAATAGTCACAGTCTGGGATCTGTTACCCATCTGAAATGGGATAAGCATAGAAATTGAAGATGAGCATGTAGAAACTTTTACAGCAATTTCACTGAGTAATTTTCTGCCTGTTGAATTTAATAACTAAAAATATGGCCTTGGGTTTTGTATGTCTTTTATTTCATTTTCTCATTATACATTTTGTATCATGTTGTATAAAATCATCAGCCTGCAACAGATTTAAAATGAAATACCACAGGTAGTTTGAGAGACAATGAGTGGGCAGGAATAAGAAGAGCTAACACTTACTTGGCAGATGTTGCTTTAAAAATATATATCTATACATATATATACATATATATGTGTGTATATATATACATAAGTATAAACTCTTTTAATCCTCCTAACCACCCTAGCAGGTAGACATAGGGAAGTAAAGCTATGCAGTCCAAATGTGGCAGAGCCAGAATTCAAACCCAAGGCACCTGGCTCCAGACTTTGTTCTTTTACCCATGGCCCTGGATCCTGCAGTCTTTCTACTCTGCCAATGAGTCCAAACCTTGGCCATTCATATTTCACCTTCATATCATTGTACCTCCTATATGATTTTTTCATTTATACTTTTGATTGACTTACTTTTGTTATTTCTTACATATATTATCCTTGCTATTAGTAAGTTCACCCATGAAATCTGGAGTTTGATAGGCAAGCATCAGTCTCTTACCTTAGATCACATTAAAGTGCACGCCTAACTCCAGCAATTACCGTCAGTGCTCTGCCATATCCCCTCTGATTCTTTTTTAATTTTGTGCGCACTGGTTTCAGATGTGCTATCATTCTCATCACAGGACCTGCATCTCCTTGTCAGAGCACTACCCTCAGCTTTCAGGATTTGCCTTACCTATGCACAGGACAGCTGAAAGTGCCTAGCAAGTAATGTGCCCCTGACCCTAGCCCAGCCTTTTTCCAATGACTAAGGGGTATGGAGATATAAATACTCCAGTTCCTGCAGTTAGGACAACTCTAGGTTGGATCTCCACTGTTTACAGAGCTCCCTACGAGATTGGGCCAAATTCTCTCCCTTCCCTTATGGAACCTTGCTTGATAGCACATTCTTTTTTTAGTATTATATATCGAGGAAACCTTGGTTAGCAACATGTAAATTTCAGGTGTACAACATTATAATTCAATAACTGTATACACTACAGCATGCTCACCCCCAAATGTCCATCGGTCACCATATATTTGATCCCCTTCACCTATCCTTGCTTGCCTTTCTTACCTTTCCGGGTCCCACTTTCCCCTCCTGTATCAGTGTTTTCCTAACGGGGACCAACTATGTGATTTGCAGGGCCCAATACAAGATTTTTTAAAAGTTCATAAATTATTAAAAATTTCAAGAGTATTAAACCAAGTACTGGGTCCTGTGTGACCACACCGGTATGTATGTGACTCTATAGGTTTTACATCAATGAAGCTGGATGCTAATAATCAATTTCACTCGAGTCCTCATCTCAGGGTCTGCTCCTGGGGAATCCCAAACTATTAGAGTAAAAACCAGCCCATCCAAGTACCATCAAAATCATCTTGTGTAACACACATCTTGGGAGGCCACCCCTTGTCAGGGGCTGGGTTATGTCAAGTTGTATGTAAAAAGAGCTTTAGCCATAGAAAGAGGTATAGCAGCTGAGAATAGTTTGGGTTAACAAGAGGATGATGGAGGACACCTGGGTTTTAGTCCCAATTCTGAGTGATACACACAAAGTGTGAAATTGGGTGGGATCTTAGATTGAGTTACCTGGAAACATATCTTGCATGAAGAAAATTTATTGTGGAGTGGTTAAAAAAGATACACCTGTAACGAAGTATTGGGCAGAGGGAGAAGCTGCCACTCAACATGGTTACAGCTGGGCCTGTATGTAGTCCAGGGGAGACTGAAGTTGGGTGGCTCTTCAGAGTTAGACCAAATTGAGTCCAGGGGACTGGGCCTTTGTAACTCCTGCATTCCTGGGAAGAGGTATAGTCATGGGCAAAGCCGTTCACTGAGGGACAAAAATGTGAGTGATCAGGAACCAATATTCCCAGCAGCCCAGGAATTAATTGTTAAATAAATTGTTAGCTTTGAACAGGAGATCTGGGATTAGTTCTGCAGTATGCATTCTAGATTGGTTATCTCTGAGATCTCTCTTGGGTTTACAGTCAGTCATAACAGGAATATTCAACTGAGCCCAGGGCTTGACCCCTTGGACTTGCATGTAGCACCTGGGCAATTTTTTTTTTTTTTTTTTAATTTCAGAGAAAGGAAGGGAGAGGGAGAAAGAGATAGAAACATCAATAATGAGAGAGTCAGTGATTGGCTGCCTCCTGCATGCTCCCTACCGGGGATCACAACCTGGGCATGTGCCCTGACCAGGAATTGAGCGGTGACCTTCTGGTTCATGGGTTGACACCCAACCACTGAGCCACGCTGGCAGGCTGCGCCTGGGCAATTCTTGGTTGTACTCTTACTTTCTCATACTGAGTCTATTTAATTCCCTTTTTTTCTTCTTCAGACTTCTCTTAAACTTTCTTTTGCCTTCCCTTTTTATGTCTGGCCAACTATTTTCCACCCTTCCAGTGGCCCTCAAGACAAACAAATAAATAAAGCAGTTGCCTATGAAAGAGTGGCAGTATAGTAAATGAAGTAAAATATTATGTATTATGAGGTGAAGCCTTTGGCATTAAGTCCAAATTTGGCCACTAACAAACTCCGTGAATGTGGGGCAATCACCTAACCCGATTAATCACTTAACCAGGCCTTTTCTTGTCTTTAAATTAAAGAGCTTGTAAGAGAATGGTCTCTAATGTCCGAATTCTATGAAAATAACATTTTTAAAAGAGATGGCATTCTTTACTGCATAAACCCTTCCGAAGCAAGCAAGAGAAATGGTTTTATAACTCAGGAAAATGGATCCTTAAAATTAGCTGCAATTCATATATGAAGCTCTACTTCTACGAACTTCTATTCAATATTCAATAGCAACACCCTCACTAAAGCATCAGTCAGAAAGAGATGCCTGAAAGAGATGAAAACTGAGGCAGAGCAGCCTGTCTATATGTGACCAGGTCATCGCAGGCTTCAGAGAAATATTCTGGGATCACAGCTTTACCTCTTAAGGATTTTATTCACCCTATTGCACAGGGCCACACTCTTTGTCTGGACCTGCCCTAGAAGTTATGGAGAGCTACCTCCTTTTGAATAGATTACCTGGGTATGTGTTTCACAAACTGGTTTTTCTGCTCAGTCAGAGGCTGCCATATTCCCATGTAGAAGTTAGGTCAGGGAGAAGTACCCACATCCTGGAAATTCCCAAGTGACTTGTTGAAACATGTATTCCCACAGGCAGAAGCTATGGCCAAGACTGTGGCCACAGATCAGGAAGCTATTTAACACAGTTCCTTCCTCAAATGGGTGGGAGCCTTCAGAGGCCTGGGTGGGAGTGGCCCAAAATTGAGGCCCTAACTCAGGTTAGATGATTACTTACTCAATATGAGCTTTCTGGTTTATGACAGTCCCAGAGGCCTTCTAGTTTTAGAGAGCGGATGTCCCCAAACACTGTCGTCTAGAAGTCAAATATATGGGCTCCAGAGTTAGCGAATTTCTCATTATTGGAGGGGTTCAACCAGTGGTCAACTAGGAAGTGGAAATGTAGAGGATATTGGGGGAAGTAGCCCACTCTCCACCAGAGGAGACATGGTACCTCCTTGTAAAGAACCCTGTGAAAAGATCTAAATATATTCATGTGAAAAAATGTCCTGAATACATTTTTGAGCACTTCAGGTTATGAAAGAGCACGTATAGAATTTCCTGCTCATATACAAAAAAGCACACATGCACAATACTCACACACACACACACACACACACACACACACACACACACATCCGTAGATCTGCAATTTTTTTTGGCAAATGTTAGTGATTTTCTCAGGATGGTGGGATTTTGGGTAACCTATGCTTTTTTATACTGCATGATTTCTTTTTTTACAGTGAATGTATAATTTTACTACGGATAATGTGTTTTTTCACATTATAAACATCTCCTTTTTCATATTATATAAAGAAGGAAAAAGGCATTGTGTAGACAAGGGATTGGCACCATTGGCCATCTGTTTATGTAAATAAAGTTTTATTGGAACACAACCACATCCATTCATCTATATATTGTGTTTGGCTGCCTTTGCTTCACAATAGTTGAGTGGAATAGTTGTGACAGAGATCCCATGGCCCGCAAAGCCTAAAATATGTGTTTCTTTAGAGAAGTGTGGCAACCCCTGGTGTAGACAATAAAACTAGAAAACCTTTTCAGTATGGCAAATTGCAACCTAGATATTACTAATTCTTCAGATTTCAATGTGTCTGTATTTTCTATTTAAAAAAAAAAAAAAGTGGTCTCTCTCTTTGAAAGTAACCTCCCAGTTCTGAGTAGTGATTATGATAACAAAGCAAAGTGACAATACCAGTATTGGGGGAAAGTGTTCTCCTTCCCCCTCCCCTGCTTTCCCTTCCTTACTATTTCCCTCCTGTGCCCCCTTTTCTCTGCCTGGTTCTCCCGCTCTTCCTCCTCCTGCTAGACCCCTTTCTTCTCACCCTCCCATGACATAAGTTCACCAGCAGGTTCTCCGTTTTGCCCTCAGATGTTGAGAGAGGGTCAGGTGGAAGACTAAGGTTTCTCTCTCCCCTGGCTTGGGTCTCTCCAAGAAAGAATGACTGAGGAAGTCCTGGATGAAAGAAGTCATCCTGGGCAGGACGGTTGAGGTCCCAAAGCCAGGGGCCTATGGAGGAAAGGAAGGTGACAAGCTCTAGAGGGAAAGGCTGGGAGCCGGCTGGGACAAACCCCCCTCTCATCCCTCATTCCCGCATCACACTCTCCTCCAGTCTGCCTTAAAGCTTCCCCTCCCGCATCATCCATCTGGCCTCCAGGTTGGGGATGTTTCTCCTTCACTGTCAGTGGTACCAGGCATCAATGCTCTCACTTACAGAAACCACTCAAACACAGATAACTAATGCCAGCCCGAGCCATGCCAGGCCCTTGCTCATTTCCAGATCTTGGCCAGAAGAGCTGGATGCTGGCCCTGATGTGGAATGCACTCAGATGCTAAGCAATTAAATGGTTCAACAGAAACGTTCTCTTTGTCAACCACTTACCCCAGACCTTCCCTGAAGAAAATATAAGGCCCCCGCAGTGTCAGAAATGGGAGCACAGCAGCCCGGTAGACAATGAGGGCCTGTGAGCTAAGTTGTGATGGGAATTGGAAGTATTTTTTCTGGCACTCTGATAACAGACCCATTAATTTCATTTAGCTCTATATTCTGGTGAGAATGGAAAATACCAAGCCTGCAGCCTCTGTGACTCCAATTTACACGGCGTGGTTCTCAAAATATCTAAAATGGTTTTCCAGAGAGCAAGGGGAGATCTCAGAAAATGTGATTAAAATGTGTTTTGCTTTGTTTTGTTTTGTTAGTATTCCAGCATTACCCTAGAAATACCGAGATAATAGAGTAATACCAACAAGAGTGCCAGGACTCGTGGTTGGTATTACTCTATTCTCTTAGTATTTTTTAAAATAAAAACATGAACTATTTTGGTCTTGAGACTACCCTGAGATTACGTACCACATTAAAATTTCAGATGTAAAATAGGTGTCTTATTTTAAAGAGTATTCTGACCATGTTCCTGTCCTGTTTAAACACTCCCCAGGTGTCTTGTTGTTTTCTTTCCTCTTTCCACAGTCACTAGGAAGATTGAGCACCTTTTCGTATATTTATTAGTCACGTGTGGTCCCAGTACCCAATTGGGCATGGATCTACTTCCAGCAGTCTCTAATGGATTGTGCTGGATATTTTTGTGTTCCTATAAATAGCCCTGAGCTTTGTTCTGGAATATAGTTAAGTTACTTGGAAACAGATGTATTCTTTTAGATCTTGCTTTTAAGATTTATTCAGCAGAATTGGAGCAGTTATCACTCTAGGGCTAATTTTCCCTCCTATTGAAGCAAGACCGGTATGTCTACTCAATGCTCCATAAATCTTGAGGTTTTCCAGTCTGGAGGGAAGAGGCATCATTCCGGACCCTGTGTGAGCATCATGCACGGCTCCCTCTAACCCTGACAGATGCCTCTTTCCCTGGCCTTGGGTAGCTGCCTCGCCTGCTTGGGTTCACCATCCCTCCTCAGGCTCATCCTGCTGAAGGGGGGCCTTCTGCTAGTCTGAGTTCTCTTTCTGTCCAGCGCTCTTCTCTCTGGTTCTCTGTCCTGTGATTCCCGGTTGCCTTGATCTCTCTGAACTCTCATCCCCGTCTCCTCAACACAAGGGATCCACCAGGCTCTTCATAAATTTCCTCTCTCTCCCTGCTGTGACCTGGAAACTCCCTCAGGGCAATAAACAAGGGAAATTGTAGGATTCCCCTCATCTTTCAGGGATCACTGCCCTTTTATCACTTGATATACAGTGTTTTGCAAACTGTTGTTTCATGTATTTTGTCTGTTTTTAGATTGTTTCAGATAGGAAGATAAAACCAGTTTCTTGTCTCTGTCTTGATAGTCAGCAGCAGTCTCCCCTATCACTCTAAGCCATTTATTATTATTCTTTTCCACTTATCATCGCTTAATATTATTTTGTACACTTTAAAATTGTCTGTCTCCCTTACCAGGCTGTAAGCTCCATGAGGGTTCTTCCTCTGTCTGTTTGGTTTACTTTTGTATCCTCAGTTCTTATAACATTGCTTGACACATAGATAGTGCTCATTAAATATTGAATGAATGAATGAACGAATGAATAAATGAATGAAAGCTAGACCAGGGCCAGATCATGGAAGCATTTGAATGCCAAGCAAGGAAATGGAACAAGTTTTGCTGAGAGCAGAGACTCCTATTCTGAGACTGGAAGGTCAAATTCTATTCACTTGCCATTTGAGGACGCTGTGGGGTGCAATGCTGGAAACCTCACTCAAACCACTCTGTCTGTAAGTCTGCCAAAGCTCTTGGTGGATTAGGTCACAGTTTTGGAATCTGCTTGGATTTCAGAAACCTGGCAGTAATAGTGAATCTTGCCTTTGACCCTGCATCTTAATCTGATTGGCTCTAAGCCCCTTTACAAATATTAATTATGTCTCACAATGGGGTTGCCACCCTGACCTCTTTTCTTAGCCTGGTAACACTGGGACCAGTGTTCAGCACTCCTGTCCCATAATAGCAAACTTATCCCTCCTTCCTAAAAGAAAAAGGTTAGTGTACTATCTTTACCAACATCCTTAAATTCATTAGTTAGTGTTTTATTGATAAACTTCACAATTGAGTAATTTTCTTAAAAACCTCATTTGATAATTGCAAAAGCCTCTCCACTGGTCTGATTCTAGTCTCCAAGACAGTCCTCTGGGGTGTAATATTAGGTTATATGAGGAAATAAATATTGGAAAACTTAGCTATAATTATTTGGTGTTTTTTCCTTTTTTTAGTACAGTAGTTCAGGTATATAATATATAAATAAAAACACATGTATTGGGGCTTTATGCTTAAAGTCTTTCCTTATGAAATGCGCAATAAAAATATTTAGAAATCACAGGTCTAGTCTCCCAATCCCCTCTAAGTGAGGCCAGATTGTTCTTCCTAGAAGGCATCTCCACTTGTGCCTCTTTCCTTAGCCAAAACAAACAAAAAAACAAAACACAAAACATTCTAAGATTTCAGTATAAAACAACTTTTACAGTAAGCTGAAGTCAAAGGGAGTTTTTCTATTCAGACATGGTACCCACTCCATTACTGGTAATAAGCCTCATATTTATATAACATGTTATACTTTTACAGTGCACTGAACTCTACCTACATGTCTTCTGATTTCAGAATGTAGGTCTGCTCTCGCCCAAGCTTTGTATGTGTTTAGTCCTACTCTATGAAGCCTGTTAGCCCCACTTAGAGACTAAACTATGGACCCAGAACAATAACTGCAAGGCCATGAATATCTGTGTAGGCTCCATCAGTACATATGTTAAACAGACTGAATTAATGAAGAGATGATGGAAATAAGGAACTTTACATGTGCTAAGTTATTTACTATTAGGGTAGCTTACAGAAATAGCAATTGAGTAAAAACTAAGCTACAACACACGGTGTGTGTGTGTGTGTGTGTGTGTGTGTGTGTGTGTGTGTGTGTAGGAGTGGGGACAAGGGGCACCTAAGGTACCAGGCATGTGAATGAAGAAGCTATTATAGAAGAGGAACCTCTGGTCTGGCCAGATACCACCTGCACCAAATGAATTGGAAATGAACTGTCCAGTTGAGCCTTTCCTGGATTTCTAATACACAAGTTTATGAACAAAGAGAACTGGTTTACTTCACACCACTAAGTTTTGGGATAGCAGAGCTGAGAGTTGTAGATATCATTTGAGTACCTGGATCCAACTCTGCCTGAAGCAGTATTACCCCTGGATTTTTCAGCAAGTCAGTATATACCTTTTAGTTTATTTGTTTATGTTAGTGCAAGTTGGGTTTCTGTCCATTCCAGCCAAAAGAATTGTGAACAATATAGTGACACTCTTTTAACTTGGGTGCAGAAGCTTCAGCTAATCATTTCTCAGTTCTTAACTTACCTTCATCTGTGCAAGGACATTCTCTTGTTCGATTGGATTTTCATTCATAATTTTTTACCCTATTCCTACTCTCATTCCTTTTCTAGTCATAGATAAATATTATAATTCTGATGTGCATCTTTTTACTTGTTTGTCTTTATAAAATATATATTGTTATTTTGTGTACATGTATTTTAGTATTATATTAATTGTATTATATACTCTTTTTATATATGAATAATACTTAAGAAATTTTCCAATTAATATTATGGTGTCCATATTTTCCTCCAAAACTGCATCATCTGCTATAAATTTTGCCTCTAAGAGATACACAGTCCAATGATATGTATTGTTATTGACAATTATTTTTGTCTTCTTGGCATTAAAAAAACACACACCTCTTTTATTCTCTGAATGCCTCCTTTCTCACCTCTCTCCCCTGCATACATGCTTTATTTTTTAATAATAAATGTTCTGGCTAGATGGATGCTATATTTCTCCTCTCTTTAAGAGTATTAATTATAAATTTTTTTGAGATATTTTTCTGTTATTTTTGTTGTCCCTATTGTTTCCTTTCAGTTTCTTTTCTTTCTACTTGAAAAAAAAAAAAAATCTGTTTTCTTGGCTTCAATCTGTGTTTTTCATCTTAGCAGCTTTCCTCAAATGTCTACTGATCCTTGGCTGATCTGATTGGAGCCTCTGGGTGTGTGCAGGGCTTACCGAGTGCCAGGAGTAGGTGATGTGGCAGAGATTTGACTCTGTCTGCCCGCACATCTCTATCGGTTTCTGTAGGTCTCCTGTTAGGCTAGTCAGATGCACCAGAAAGGGGGTCAAATACTCCACTCGGGCGTGGGGAAGGTTTAAATCTGGCTGCCTGCATTCTAGCAGCCTGGATATCCCATCATGGTTTTTTGTTTTGTTTTTTATGTAGATTCTCACTTAATCTTGTTTTTTGAGTAGCCCACACTCAAACTGTGGCTTGTGGCCATACTGTATGAATCATCTATTCTTTCAAATATTTATCATCAAATATTTATCTAGTATCCCCTTAGCACTTTATGCCAGGTAGAATGCTAGGTGCTGGGGGATCCACCAGCAATTCAAACATAAATATCCTGCCCACATGGAGTTTACTTTCTAAGAGTAATACAGCTCCAGTCTTTCACCAGTGTGTGTGTGTGTGTGTGTGTGTGTGTGTGTGTGTGTGTTGGGGGGGGTATGGCAGGTGACTGACTATAAAAGGCAGTGGTGTTCAGCCCCACTTCACATCCTATCTTCAAAAGGGCTCATTGCCTCCAATTCCAGAGCCTTTGTGGGTTAGGGCAGGAGGAACCAGCTTGCTTTATGTTAACATTCCCCCTACCCTTTGCAGACATCTGACTTTCAGCTTCCTTTATTCTGCTAAACCTTGCCGCTGGTTCATCTGCTCTCTACCCCAGATCCGCTTTAGTCTCTGCCATTTGCCTTGTTCTTGTGACTTACACCTTTTTGTTTCTCAGTTAATAGCATTTTAGTGGGATTTGGAGAGAGGGATAGAGATAATTTTGTGTTCAGTCAACTATGTTTAATCATGTACCAGTAACTCTCTATATGGGCACAAAGTTGCTGGCTTTATAGGTAAAGATAGTGCTAGCCTGGTTGGTGGTGTCATCAGGCTCTCACTTTCTGATGGTCACATCTCTGTGAAGCTGTATTGCTTGAATTTAAACGTGAGCACATAAAAGGTACATAAGCTTAATGTTCCTAGGCCTCTATTATCATGGCTCATTTTCTTTCTCTTTCTCTTTCTCTCTTGGACCCTAGAACATGTTTTAGTTAACTTTCTTCTACCCTGAATCATATTTTTCTTTTATTTCTATGATTGACCTTCATGTTTTCCTTCCTTTGATGTCCATGCTGAGAGAGTATTTTGGACTAAATTCCTAGTCATTACGCATATGCATTGAGATACAGTAAAATAGTGTGTGCTTTTTTAAGTTGGAGAGAAATAGTAGGACGACTAGTAGCTAATATTTATCAAGCATTTACCGTATGCCAGACACTCTCCAAAGAGCTTTGCATGTGTTATCTTGTGAAATTCTACTGTCTTCCTATGAGGCAGCTATTATTATCAATCCACTTTCTGGATGAGATATCAGGTCCTATCACCTTATTTTGTAAATGCAAGACTAAGAGAGACTAAAAACTTGCCTGAAGTCTTACAGCAAATGAGTGAAGTTTTAAAATATTCATGAAATGAATCTGCTTTATATTATTATCAAAGCCACCCATATTCTTTGGTAGACATTTGAAGCAGGGTTTTGATGCTCCAAACCTCCAAGGCTCCTGCTAAGGGACTTACATATCTAAAGATCAATAACCAATTAGAAAACAAAGAACCAGATTTATTTGATAAAACAGCAGGGAGGTCTGGTTAGCTGTGCTGGAGAGTTGCGTCTAGAAGCCAACATGGGGTTTCCCCGCTCCCTCAGATGGAGACTGGCTGAGTCTAGAAGGGCGAGGCCTGTGTGGCAGGTTTTAATCCACTCACCTAACCCGCTGTGCAGGAGAGAAAGAGGCTGGTCACCTCACCCTCACCCTGCAGACCAAAGAGCTGGACAGAGAGCACAAAGACTGCTAAGCCTGCCTCCAAGGGACAGCTGTGCCCAGGGTGTGGTTTCCATAAAGGGACAGGAAGGGGAGACAGAACCATGACGTAGAAGAGCAAGCAAATAGCGGACCCACCTCGCAGTCATGAAGAAGTGGCTCAGCCCTGGCTGGGTGGCTCAGTTTACTGGAGCATCGTCCTGTACACGGAAAGGTCACGGGTTTGATTCCCAATAAGGGCACATACCTAGGTTGGGCCCCAACGGGGAAGCCCTGGTTCGATCCCTGGTCAAGGTGTGTAAGGGAAGCAACCGACGGATGTTTCTCTCTCACATCAATGTTTCTCTCTCTCTCTCCCCCCTTCCTCTCTAGAATCAATGAATACATATCCTTGGGTGAGGTTTTTTTAAACAAAGTAAGTGACCCAATTCGAATTAGGCCCTAACCTCTTGGATTAGTGCCTGCTGCTCCCTTATTAGGGCAACTGAGAAGGGGTCTAGAGAAGGGCTGAAAGTGTGGGTAGGAATATTCTCCCTCCTGAAAGCTGGGAAGGCATGTTCTCTTTTCTGTTGAGGTGGAAATGTGGGGGGAGGAAAAAAACAGGCTCCCTTCTTAACATTTCTGTTTGGTGGAGATAAAAAAAAGCCAATATTTTAAACATTGCTTGTAGCTAGTGTCTTTTATTTTACCATTTAAATCAATGCTGGTTGCAGCCCACTCAATGGGTTTCTCAACTCACTAATGGGTCGGGACCCTCAACTTGCAAACATTGTTCTAGGAGGTTTGTTGACACAATTTTGGAGGAAAAAACTGCTCTTCTTTGTAAGAACACTTCAGTGGACTGTTTGGTTATGTGTGAAGGGAGAATTAGGGACTAGACTGAACAGGAGTGGCTGACAAAGGCAAGCAATTTGGTTCAACTGCACAGGATAATACAATTAAAATAATATGATAGAGATGGGTAGAGAGTTTATTAACACCTGATAATGTTAAACATCTTTGCATGTGCTTATTTGCCATTTGTCTTAGTCAGTGGGAGCTGCTATGCCAGGATAACATGGACCGGGTGGTTTGAACAACATTTATTTCTTACAGTTCCAGAGGCTGGGAGGCTGAGATTAGGGTGCCTGCCCGACTGGGTCCTTGGTGAAGGCCCACTTCCTGGTGTACAGACGACCGTCGTCTTGTATCTTCATGTGGCAGAGGGTGGTAAGGGGGAAGCTCTCTTCCTCTTCTTATAAGGACACTAATATTATCATTGGGGCACCAACTTTATGACCTAATTACCTCCTAGGGGACCAACCTCCTAATACCATCGCATTGGGTCTTAGGATTTAACATATGCCTATTTTTGGAGGGGGGCCACAAACATACAGTCCATAGCACCATCTTTGGTATATCCTCTTTGGTGAAATGACAACATCTTTAATAAGCCACATGTTGAAAGAAAGTAGAGTACTCTTATCAACAGGGGTAGTACTGTGTGCCATCATAGTAAGCTTTCCATCTTTCTATCTGTTTTTTAATCTCCTGTGCAAACAGCTCTGTGCTAGAAGCCAGGAATACGAAGGTTAACTCAACAGCTACGGCTCTTCCCCTCGTGGAACTTACCGTCTTGAGGTAGGCGAGGATTTGGAAAACTTTTCTTTAGAACAAATATACGTATGTATAATTATAAAAAATGATGTGTCCTAAAAGAGGAAAACAAAATGTCATGAAAAAGAAGACTGGAGACTACATTTACATTCATCAAGAGTCAAGTACTTTCAGTTCATTCCTGAATAACAGGGCTATGCAAGTGCTGTAGGGCCAGGAGCCACTCTGTGAGAACAGCATGTGTCGAAGGTCCCAAAGCAGGGAAGAGCTTGAGATGTTGTGTAAATTCGAAAGCAGGCTAGTGGGGCAGGAATGCGGAGCAACGTGGAAGAGTGAAGTGAGAGAGTTTAGCAATCTAGGAAGGACCCAGGTAAGAAGCAAGGTAATCAGCGAGGGGGCTACTGTATAAACCAGCTGGTTTGGATCAGCATGGCAACCCAGGGCACAGAGAGAGGAGGGGGTAGGTCTGAAGTTTGCTTTGGTGTTAGGATTAACAAGATATGGTGAGGGGCTGTATGTTGGGGGCGGGGGGGGGGCAGGTGAGGAGGAAGGACGTAGTAAAAAGCACTCCCAAGTTGCTTGATTGAACAGCTGGGTTGATGGAGGTAACTTTACCAGGATGGTGAAAACTAGAGGAGGACTTGATTTGTAAGGGGGATGGTAAGCCGTGGTCATGTTATTTGAAATGTATGTAAATTCTGAGGACTGATGTGTGTCTACAAAACAAAATAAGTCTATTTAATGGTGTAATACATGCAAAGGACCTCCAACGGAGGCTGAAAGAGTTGAGGCTGAAAGAGAACAACTCACGTCCAAAGTACATCTCTCTTCTTCTTGCTTTTAGGATTTTTCAGGGATTTTTAAATAGTGTGGGCAGGTGTCCACCAGATGGCAATATTTCTTTATAAAAGCCCAGATTTAGAAACCATACCCTCTCAGCTACATCAAGGTGGATTCTTGTGGGGCACACAGCCAGAGTCTAGTCAAAACCCCCAGAAGCCCAGCCCAGCCCGCTGACTTCGAGTCGCGCACACAGGCAGCAGCAGCTCTAGGAGCAGGATCCTCTGCAGCTGTTACCAGAAGGCCAAGGGGTGTGTGTGTGTGTGTGTGTGTGTGTGAGTGTGTGTGTGTGTGTGCACGCTGGATCTGGTGCTACATTTCATGGAAAGCTCCTTAATCCTACGTGCTGATAGTGTGAGCACATGAGTAACACTGGAAGCCTCACATAACCCCTCTGAGCCTTTCTTTACCTGCAGAATGGGAAGCACATTAGGCCAAGCTCATGGGGTTCGTGTGAGTATAAAATTAGATAATGCACGCTTATAGGGTGCCCGGCGCCGTCCTGGTACAAAGCTAGCACTTCCTACATTATCTCATTATGCCCACAGTGACCCTTATTCCCAGCCTCCCTTGCTCAAGGCTTCACCCAGGGCGGCCTTGGCTGTGGGCAGCCTTCCAGGCGTGACCTCACGGCTGAAGCCCACGAGTCACGGCGAGGCGGCAGACTCCCTTCCAGGTCCTCGGAAGCCTTGGTTCATGGCAGGTGCTCCTCCTTAATAATCCCTCCCCTCAGCTGCATTTTCGGAAAGATGGAGCCCTTCTGCAATTGACTTGTCTAATTGGACAGGCCAGCCACGAAGATGGAGAGAGAGGAAGCGCCTGATGAAACGCAAATGCACGAAAATCAGCCCCGGCCGAACGCACTGCGTTGAATTCAATTACTTTCTGTTTGGTTGCCTTTTCGAAGCTACTGAAAGACGTACAATTGCTATCTGCGGGCTCATAATTATAGATTTCCAGCCTGCCAGGTGGGATAGGTCCAGACTCATTTTGTCTGGAGGCTGACGCAATGTGAATGCAGCTCGGATCTGTCTTGGAAAGAAGTGGGCTGGTGCTCGTGCCTGTGGGTCAGCCACAGGGACTATTTCTGCAGCAGGGGTCAGCCAGCTCCCCGCTCTGTTTTTATCTTCCTTCCTTCCTACTAGCTCAGCCCACTAGATGCTTCATTTTCCTAAAATATTTGGGTGCTTTAAAAACATGTTTTCAGAAACGCTACCAATAATTACTGTATGATTCAGTAACCTTGCTTTATGAGTGTCTTCAGCTTTTTTTTTTTTTTATGTGGGATTTTGGGGGGTGGTAATGAGGTGAGTGAGAAGAAGACAGGAAATGTACCTCTGATATAGAGGGAAGGAAGAGATTTTTTGGTCTTTAACCTGGATTGCGGGTAGCAAAACAAATTTTCATTTTTTCAGCCTATAGAAATGATTGCTAAATGGACAGTGTCAAAACATGGCCCTGTGGAGTGCAGGCTCTCATGCTTCCTCACGTGTAAACAGTGCAGCTGGGACTACAAGTCACACTATTTCCTTGGCTTCTTATGTGATTGTGGACAGAGCCCTGAGCCCTGAGGTCTGCCAGCCTTTAAGGGCTGGGAAGATGAAGGACCCAGCAAAGGAGAAGGAACAGCTAGTGAAGAAGGAAAACCAGGAGGACATGATCTCCTCGAAGATAAGGGAAGAGAGCGTTTCACCGAGAGGGAGTGATAAACTGCGTCAATAGCTGTTGACAGTTAATATAAAATGAGACAAAATGGGTCACTGGACTTAGCCCGGCAGTCGGTCTCCCCAGGTATTCTCTCCCATAGCGGTTTGTTTTCTTCATTGAAAGTTACCCATTGTTGTTTTTTTTATTATCATTATCATAATTATTTTGTAATACCTGCCTTTTTCACTAGATAGTAACACCTAAGAAAGCAGGGACCTTGATTGTTTTGGAAAATTGTCTGGCACCGATTAAGAATCGTGAAATTTATCTATCTTCGGATTTTTGTTTTGCCTCATAGCGTTCTACCTCCCTTCCTTGCCTTCCTAATAGTGTTTCAAATTACTTTAGGGAATTATCTCTCTCCTGTTATGTATAGATGGCAGATTCAAGTGCTTAACTCCTCATTTGGAATCCGAAGGGGGCAGATGCTGACCCAGGCCCCTACACCAGGGGGCAGGCTCCATCCATCAGTGGCTTCTTAGTTTCCCCAAGAACTAGAAGTGCATTGAGTACCAGCAGCTCTCTGCCGCCTGATCCCTCCTGGTAGGATATTGTTGCCATGGTTTCCTAGGCCTCAGTGCTCTCCTGGTGCCTGCTTCTCCAGCCTCTCTTTAATTCTCTGAGCTCCCCAAATCCTTCCGGTAAATATCCTTCTGCTTAAGTCAACCAGAACCAGTTCCTATTCCCTTCAATGAAAAAAACCCCAATACTGTAGCACTCAATAAATATTTGTTCAATGAGTTAAAAAGTATGGTTTTCATTTTACAAATGGAAAGTCTAAAGTTCAAAGAGCTTTAGCCACTTGTCTAAGTCCACACACCTTTCATATTTCAACAATTCTTTGTTGCACCCTTTTCACATGCTCAGACCTCTGCAATCAGGATGCATTATACAATCGATGGTGTCTTACAGTTAACTGGCAGTATTTTTCTGGTTTTAGCCGTATAGAAAATGATGTTATGTCTTCCATCAGCTTATATTCAATGAAATAAAATACTAAATATTGGAGTGAGGATTCAAATATATCTCAAAAGCCTATATACCTTTGTTTCCCAAAATGTTTATGTCTAGTTGGAGAAAAAAAGTGGTAAAAAAAACCCACAAACCCCACCTCTCTCTAATGCTGGACAGAGGACTTTCCCAAGGGTGCAGGATACACGAACTCAGAAGGTTTGGATGGGGGATCATCTGAATGGGCATCTAATTGATACTGCAGGAATAAGAAATATTCTGATGGACGAAAAAGTGGGAAGAGAGAAGTTAGGACTGCATCCTAGATGCTGGCATCAGAGTGCGTAATTAAATGCATGTCTGAAGCCCAAGTCTGAGGTTAGTGAGGATGGTCGCTCAGGGTCCCCCTTTCTCTTCCCCTTCTCCTTCCCTGGAATAACTTGTTCATCCAGTTCTCCAGTTCTCTCACAGTTTCTTTCTGCTGCAACCTTTTTCTGGCAAGGCCCCCCCCCCCTTCTACCTCCTGTCCTTTCCTCCCAGTCAGTTCCACTCTTGTATGTGGTAGACAGACTCCCTTTGGGAACCATGAACAAAGGAAAGGGTGTTCTAGGTGGAGGGACAACAATGTGCCAAGGTTTGGAGATGTGATGTGTAATGCGTGTGGGGAAAGAGTGGATGAGCGTGGTGGGAGAGTAGGCTGGGTAGAGAGGACATTCGTTTATTGAACACGTTTTTATCGAATGCACACCAGGTACTGCTCTAGGCGTGGGGATATAGTGGTGAAATCAAAGCAAAGTGCCTGCCTTCAGGGGCTTACATTCTGATAAGGAACAATAAACCAAAAGTAAATAAACAAATAAATACTTATATACGTACACATACATATAAAAATGTCTGATGGTATAAGAGCAATGAAGAGAAATGTTAAAACGGCTAGAAAACGGAAAATGATGGGCTTGGAGGTGCTAATTCAAATAGAATGGCCAGGGAAGTTTTCTTGGATTGGGTAATAGTTTCAACAGAGACCTGAAAGAAGGAAAGGAGAGATTCCCATGCATGTCTAGGTGGAAAGTGTTTCAGGGTGACGGCATAGCCCACACCAAGGACTGGAGCAGGGGATCACTGAGGAATAGCATGCTTACAGCCGGGTGGCTGAGGGGCACTGGCAGCACATGTGGGGAGCTAAGGTCGGACCAGGTCATGCAGACCTGTTCAGCACCATATTCCAAGTGGATGGAAAACCTTTAGAGAAATCTGAGCTGAGGAGAGAGAATGAAGAGATGAATGGGCCCTGATCGCTGAGGAGCTGGAATGCTGCTCCACAATTCTGAATGTGATTCTCTGAAGTTCCCGGGATTTTTTTTTTATTTTTGAATTCATTTAAACCAGCTACTCTAATAAGTAAATATGATTTTTTTGTGGAACACAGAGAGCCCCCATCTAGAACAGATGTAATGAAGTGATAGCTTGTTTTGACAGAAACAGGCTGCAGAAGGTTACGCTTCCTCCACTCTGCCTCTGGTTGCCAAGGAGATACCTCTGAAAACCTCTTCTCTTGTATCTAAATGTCACTGTGTAGCACTTAGATTATTCATGCTCTCTTTTTATTACGTTATTGTAAAGTTCACTCAGGAGTTAACACTTTCACTACCGAAGAGTCTATTCATTGCAAACTACCTTTTCTGATATTCTGATTGATGGTCTTTCTCCGTCCTTCTGAGGCTGCTTTCAGGAGGAGGTCACACCTGAAAAAGAATCTCGTACATCTTCAGGAAGCCTTGAGGGTCAGACAGGCTGCAAAAGGCAGGCTTGTTCTGATGGGAAAGGCAGGCTGATGGGAAAGTGGTGAATTGATGGACTCGGTACAGAAAAAAATATATGAAACTGGGTCATTTTCAGTATAATGCAGTATTTCAACTGCTGATCGATCAGGGTGAATATTGCTGTGCTCATTTTAAAGAGAGGGAAATTGAGACTCGGTAGTAAAGAGACTTAACCAGGTAGTTGGCAGGCCTGGGACTAACATCTCCTGGTTTAGTGTGATTTCTACAGCCCTGCACTTTTTCAAAAATATAAGCCAGAGGTGATAGATTAATTTGTTCATTCATTCGTTCATCCCACACATTTTGATCGAGTGCCTCCTGTGAGCTGGGCACTGTTGGAGGCACTGAGAACACTGAAGTGAATGAGACAGGCTCCTCACCCCCCTTTCACGCCTACGCAGATATTGCTCTTGGCTGTCAGCTGCATGTAGATGCAGAATCCATTATTGATCAGAGTTGGCCCTGTAGATGAAAATCTGTTTGTTATCCCTGGCTTAGGGGTGCATGACTCAGAGTGTGAGAAAGCCGACTCTTAATCAGTTTTCCCTTTGAGAGGAAATTGAGGTTTTCCAATAAGCTCCAGACAAAAAGACGTGTGGAGACGGATCTGGAGATTAAGACAGCCCCGGATATTGCTGACCAGGGATCAGCCTCTCCCAAAGTGTTGTTTCATAAACTGTTTAACAATTCTGGTGAGCAGAATGTGTTTCTCTTCACGTATTCAAGTCATGCGTCTTAAAGCATTATGTCTCTAGGCTATAATGCACAATTACGAGTAAATGATGCGTCCAGCTATCACTTCCTTTCAGCACAAGAGAGGAAACAGGTTAATGTCTGTGGACCTCGTGCATCGCTCACCCGCAGCAGCAACATTTTCCTCTTGCTGTGGGGGGTCTGGAGCGCTTCCATTTGGTAGCAATTTGCTTTTAATAAACATTTTTAACCGAGGAGAGAATGGAGTTTCTATATCAAAATATCTTCCTGAAAGCTCTGTCAGTAACCAACAGGTTTAAAGAAGAATTACATTATCTGTACTACTATCTGCACTTCTTAATAATTCAAGTCTTCCTGGGCTCACCCAAATCAGACAAAAGAGGACATTAATGAAATGTATTGTGATGTTTGGACAGATGAAATAAAAATGTGGCAGATACGAATAGCTCACGGTGCATGATCCGATTTTGGTCACCAGCCTTTGCTTTCTCATCTGAAATGTCTGGGCATATGTAATAACCCAGAGAGGCTCACCTTTCCGCCGTGCTGTTTCTTCAGGGTTTATAGGCACCTGTTGTTCTGGGTTTGGGACCTTTCTGAATTTTGTCATCCAGCAAGCCTGCTACTTGGGGAAACAGATTTGAGGGGAAGATGACAAATGATTTGCCTAAGAGCCCAAGGTATTTTGGAAAACAAGGGGCCAAGGTTCCAAACTCTCCTCCCTGAGGTCTGGTTAGATTGACCTGCTGAGGAAGGGTGAAGGCTCCCATTAAACCCAAGGCAGGGAGAGGCTATAAGTTTCCTAACATAAAATCAACTTATAGATGAGGGATGTCTAGGCTGATGACCTGGATCAAGTCCTTAAAGTTTATTATTTTGGAATGGTTCCTACACAATGCATCATTCATACTAGTTGCTCTTCCGGGCCAGCTATCCTTGCACAGTAAAAGGAATGAAGGGAAGAATTCCTGAGAATGAGGGCGTCATCTGAAAGAAAGACTGGGCAGAACAAGCCCCCACAGTGACACCAGGTAGAAGACATGGCGATTCTGGACCCATCCATCGACTTCTCTCTCAGCTTGGTGTGGAGGGGCAGGTCTGAACATTGTTACATTGCATAAGGTCTTGAGAGATGGTTGGACTACTCAGAGTTGAAAACAACCCAGCCTACCACGTCTCACTAATAGGGCATGAGGGTGTTTGAGTGTTCAAGTAAAAAAAGAAAGGTGATATGGCCACATGTTCTCTGAATCTGTGGGACAGGACATACCAGTTACAGTGTGTTCGTGTGTGTGTGTGTGTGTGTGTGTGTGTGTGTGTGTGTGTGTGTGTGTGTTCAACTGGGATTTTACAGCTCTCTGGATACCCATATCTGTCTCGCAGACCGAGTACCCTCCCCTAGAATGGGAGCCCCTCAGTGATGGAGATAAGGGCCACCACCCTTCCATGGGAAAGTCACTGCTGACTGGGGGCACACCAGAGAGATATGCTGAGCACAGGTTAGAAAAAGCCCACGGGGAGGCTTTGAAACCCTTGGGCAAATGCAGAGTAGCGGGCAAGATATTTAGGGAAGATGAGAAACAATATTAGAAAGGGGGAAGATGTTACTTTATCTCCAACCTCTAAGGTACTATGTGGACAGTGATTATTAAGCATTCCTGCTCAAACTCTGAACTTCTAAATATTACGGGCTCTTTCCTAAGGGGAGGCAGGGGTCCTGGGGTGTGAAAGGAACCTGTCAGCCCAAGGGCTGCATCACGCAGGCCTTGGTGAAACTCATGCAGTCCCAAAACATCCTGAGAGGGTGTTCTGAGGAATGAAATTATAGCCCAGGGGGAAAACATCTGAACTCTGTTCAATGGGGCATACTTCTGAGCTAATGGTTAAAATACTAGGTTGGTTTTTAAAAATATATTATTTAAAACTTATCATATGCCAGACCTTGCTCTAAAGGTTAAGGTTAGAATCATTCAATTAATTAATTAAATGTAATTCATTTAACCTTCACAACTGTCCCAGGCAGGTCCTAGCGTTATATTGCATCATGTCCCTGCTCTCCAGGCTCACTTATGCTCCTTGCGGCCCTCAGGCCAGGCCAGACCTGCTCCTTCCTGAAGGTCAGTGCTCTGCTGCTCCTGCCCACATGCCCTCATGTCCCCCCCCCCTTCGTCAGGTCTTTTCACCAGTGCCTCCTGCTCAGCGAGCGTGCTCTGACCATCTTATTTAAACCTGACATTTTAGCGCCTGCCTTCCTGTTCAATTTCTCTCCATAGCACTTATTACCCTGTAAAATACATGTATACATATATACATTGTTTATTGTCTGTCTCCTCCATCAGCATCCAAAGGGGATTTTTGTCTGTTTATTTTTTGTTGCTGTACCTAGAGGCCATATTAAAACCCAATTACCAATTGTTACAGCACAGGCACCCACAGATGTAGGCTGGGCACTGTGGTGGGCCTCTGGAGGGCCCCTGCCCTGCCAGGTTTCACCCCTTTAGTTGCTAGTTTATGGCAAGTCCAGGGGCTCCTGGGGTAGAGGTTGAGGCAGATGTGAAGTTGGGGGTACAGGAACAACAGTCCCCTCTCTGGGTGAGTTTCTAAACAACCTATGACGCTGTATGTGTGTGTGTCCTGGCTGAGTTCCCAGTGCCTAGAATTATGCCAGCACATAGTAAGTGCTCAATAAATTTTCATTGAATAAATGAACTCCCATTTATGGAAAAGGAGGCTGAGTCACAGAGATATTAAGAAACATGTGCAAAGACACAACTAGTAAGTGACAGAGCCAGGGATAGAAGGTCCCTGCACTAGTCTTGCCCCAGAGCCTGGGCTCTGAAACATTGGACTCTAATGTTGCAAGATGGTCCCTATGAAAAGAGAAAGAGAAGGGACTGTTGTTCCTGTACCTGACACATTATCCTTATCATGTTCTTAAGGATCCTTGAGGGTCCTTCAATTCCTTCTAAGATAAGTTGGGGGTATACATACATGAAATAAAATACCTTTCTAAAAAACTGGAAATAAATTCGACTAAGTCAGGGTTTCAATTTGCCTCTTCCTCCCATGACTGTGAGTAGCCACAAGGAGAATTCAGTGCCAAAACATGGGAATAGGTAACATGAAAAAAAATTACTGCAGAGATAAAACCAATACTATGGGATACCCCCTGTGGCAAGCACAATAATGGTCTTGCAAAGACGCCCATACCCCAAGCCCAGAACCTGTGAATGTTATGCTACATAGTAAAACGGGCCTTTGCAGATGTGATTAGGTGAAGAATCTAGAGATAGGAATTAACTTGGATGTTCCAGGTGGACCCAATCTAATTCTAGGACACAGAGAACCTTTTCCAATAGTGGTCAGAGAGAGAATTTGGTGATGAAAGAAGGGCCACAGAGATGCAACATTGCTGACTTTGAAGGTGGGAATGTGGGCAGCCTCTAGGAGCTGGAGAAGACAAGGAAATGTTTTCTCCCTTAGAGCTCCAGAAAGGACATTAAGCCAGTCAGAGAAAGGCAAGTACCATAGGATTTCACTTACATGTGGAATCTAATGAACAAAATAAACTAACAAGCAGAGTGGAGACAGACTCGTGGATACAGAGAACAGACTGACAGCTGTCTTAGGGGAGGGGGTTTGGGGCTGGGTGAGAAGGGTGAAGGGATTAAGCAAAGGGGAAAAAAAAGGGAAAGACTCCTGGAGAAAGATAATACTATGGTGATTGCTGCTGGGAAGGGGGTTGGAGGGAAGGTAGAAGAGGGTTTGCGGGATAAATGGTGATGGAAGGAGACTTGACTTGGGGTGGTGAACACACAATATAATATACAGATGATGTATTGTAGAATTGTATGCCTGAAACCTGTATAATTTTACTAAGCAATGTTACCCCAATAAGTTCAATTAAAAATAGTAATTGTATTCATATAATACATAGCTATAATTACTTTAACATTTTGATTGATGTGTTATTGATATCAAAAAGTTTTCACTCTTTAAAAGAATGCATGATTTTCATGATTATCAGGGAAGAAAATCAAATTAAAAAGGAACATTATGCTATATCAATTTATGAATCCATATTTCTTTATTAAATCAAGCAGCTTGTCATTTACATAGAGCAGACTTGATATAAATGGAAGAAGATCATTGCCAAGATTTTGAATTCCCAGAGGTCCACCCTTGTGGCTCCTTCCACAAATCTAATCAGCCTCCAACCCTCTTATTTCTTTCACACTGTGGTCCTTGCATCTGTTCCTTCTGCTGCTACTAATCCAGACTCCATCATTAATGCCTGGACAGATAAAACAGGCCATTCACTGGTCACTTTGGCTCCTGCCTTCCCCCCTCTGATTTATCCTGTGTGTGCTCTTCAGATTCACCTCTCTAAAAGGCCTTCTCCTCCATGCTGCCCTCCTGGGAGAGCATACTCACACCTCTGGTCATTGGGCATAGTGGAGGTTCTCACTCATTGGCAGGACTTGATTAGTGGTGGTGTGTGTGTGTGGGGGGGTGCAAGTGACTTGTATGTATCCAGTAATGACGTTCTCAGATTTGTAGATGATTTCCTTTTGTTGTTGTTAACCCTCACCTGAGGGTATTTTTTTCACTGATTTTTAGAGAGAATGGTAGGAGGGAGGGAGGGAGGGAGGGAGGGAGGGAGGGAGGGAGGGAGGGAGGGAGGGAGGGAGGGAGGGAGGGAGGGAGGGAGGGAGGGAGGGAGGGAGGGAGGAGAAAGAGAGAGAGAGAAACATTGATGTGAGAGAGACACATCGATTGGTCTGCAGGCCAACACTCTAACCACTGAGCAACACTGGCCAGGGCGATGATTTCCTTTTTAAAAAAAATTTAGGGGCAGATTTATTCACTTATATTTATTTCACAAATATTTATGATGCATTTATTAGGGACACAAGAGTGAATGAGAGGGCCAAGGCCACCTGCCAGCGTAGGGAGACAGATTATGCTCTAGGAAATAAACAGACATATCTGGTGGTGTTAGATGATATGCAAACTATTCAGAAAGGGTGAAGTAATAGAATGACTGGGCAGCTACTTTGGGCTGAGTGGTCAGAGGCTTGTGGGAGGAGGTGGCATTTGAGCCGGTGGCTGTGAAGATGGGAGGGGAGAGAATTCCAGGAAGAGAGTAGGGTTTCAGAGGGGTGTGCTCCTGGAACATTCAAGGAGCAGAGAGAAGGGGAGTGTGGGTGGAGGCCGGTGAGTGAGCCAGTGAGGGAAACGGTAGTCGGATCTCATGTCTCAGGAACAAAATAATGAGTTTCGATTTTCCTGTTAAGGTGATGGAAAACTACTAGAGGTTTAAATCAGGGAATCGACATACACTAACATTTGTTTTTAAAAGCTCACTTAGGTGGATGGGCTATTGTGGAGGCCAGTTAGGAGTCATTGCTATGATTCAGGCAAAAGGCTGTGGTGGTTTGAACTAGGATGGTGAAAATGGAGGTAAAAAGAAGTGTGTGAGCAAATCCAGATCATATTTTAAGACTGATAAGACTTGCTGATGGGTTTGGCTGTGTAGGAATGGAGAAAGAAAGAGACTTCTGTTTTTTTGACTTGATCCATTGGGTGACTGGTGATATTACTTATTATGATGGGGTCACTAAAAATTATCATTGTGAAGACTGAGTTCTACATACTGGGCTTTCTTGGTTTATGAGGCATCTAGGGCTTTCCCTGTTCATGAAATGGTATGAGACTGACTGCTTTGTAAGGTTTCTTTCTAGGTAGTATAGTGTTTCCCTTTGGAAGGACCCTCACCAGTAGTTTACCCTTTCTCCCCAAATCTGGGCTACAAAACCAAATATAATGTTCATTAAAATCATATGTAAAGTAAGAGTAAGTAGGATTTGAATCAGGAGATGGAAAGTTTTCTGAGTAAAAAGATGTGAGAGAGACACATGGATTTGTTGTCATGAGCTTTATGACAATGGTGTAGATTGCTTTTGTTTACTTACTGAGTGAGAGGGACTTCTGCATAAATGATCTCTAGGCAGATAAAGCTTTAACTGAACTTCAGTTTTGACATTTTTATGAGTTGCCTATCTGCCTTTCCCGGAGTTCTCCCTACCAACAGCAGAGCCAGCTTGATCTGTCAGTAGGTTTGATCCAACCCCCATAGTGTTATATTTACTTCTAGTTAAAATCGTATTATTGGTCCCACTTTTAGTTTACATGTGTACACACACACACACACACATAGTTGTTGTTAATTCTCACCCAAGGATATTTTTTCCATTGATTTTTTAGAGATAGTGGAAGGGAGGGAGGGAGGGGGGAGAAAGAGAGAGAGGGAAACATCGATGTGAGAGGGACACATGGATTCGTTGCCTCCTGCACCTGCCCCAACTGGGGTGGGATGTAACCTACAACCCAGGTATGTGCCCTGGACCTGGAATCGAACCCTCGACCTTTTGGTGCATAGGCCGACGCACTAACCACTGTGCCACACTGGCCAGGGAAATTTTTTTATTATATTTTTATTGATTTTTAGAGAGAGAGGGAGAGAGAGGGAGAAACATCAATGTGAGAGTGAAACATTGATCAGCTGTCTCCTGCAGGCCCCCATTGGGGACTGAGCCTGCAACCCTGGCATGTGCCCTGACTGGGACTCGAACCAGAAACCTGTTGGTGCCTGGGACAATGCCCAACCAACTGAGCCACACTGGCCAGGGCTACTGGTCCCACTTTTAGTTACCACATTTGTATCCTGTTATTTTATTCCTAAACCAGAGACTGGAAACAAAGACTACTACTACTATACTACTCGCTAGCATTTTCTGAGCATCTATTGTGTGCCAAGCATTGTGATAAGCATACCGCACACATGATCACACTTAATTCGGACAGCTCATGGCTATGCTATTCTTTCAATGATGAAACGGAAGTACAGAGAGAACAGGGCGCTTACCCGAGGTCACACAGCTAGTGAGTGGACGGTGGTGTGAGGCTTAGAACCCAGGGTGACGGAAAAGGCCCTGCTCTTCATCATTATCCCACAACTGCCTCCTCTGGACTGATACACAAACTTGAGGCCCTGGCTTGCTTGACCTGGGAATAATTTCCGTTCTGCCCCTTAGCTGATGTCCCTCCGAGGTGGACCCCTCCCTGATCCAACTCTGTCATGGTCACCTGTCCCGCAGTTCTGCCTTCCCATGCTGGGTTGCTTCGCAGGAGACTACTCTAGTGGCACAGTGGGTGTTTTTATTTGGCTCCCAACTTTATAAATAGTGAGACGGTGCCTGGCTGGGCGTGGCTCAGCAGTTGAGCATCAACCTAGGATCCAGGCGATGGGAGTTCGATTCCCTGTCAGGGCACATGCCCGGGTTGCGGGCTCGATCCCCAGTCAGGGGCTTGCAGGAGGCAGCTGATCAATGACTCTCTCATCATTGATGTTTCTATCTCTCTCTCCCTCTCCTTTCCTCTTTCTGAAATCAATAAAGGTATATTAAATAAATAAATAAATAAATAATAAATAAATAAATAATAAATAAATAAATAAATAAATAAATAAATAAATAAATAAATAATAGTGAGACGGTGGTTATCAATCGAAGTGCACGGATGAACCAGCCCCATAAAGTAGTTGTCATTTTTTTTCTTTCCTATTTTTGAAATAAGATAAAGGTACAGAGCTTGTAATTTGCTCCAGATCATGTGGTCACCTGGATCTCAGTCCAGGTTGGGCTGGTTTCAGTGTATCTTCCTAATTAATTTCTGGGTGCTATCTCCCAAATGACTCTACGCTGGGGCTAGCACTCTTCCTATTCACATGCAGCATTATGTTTCTATTTTGTTTCCCTATAAATAAATGTCCCCATATGAGTTTTTATGGTGATGGGAAATTTCTAAGCATTTTTCATCTTCTTGTCCATTCTCTTGAAACACTAAAATTGATAAATTGGTTTTGTTGATCTCATTTTAGAACACAGTTAATCTTCTTATTTTGGATTTGCACTTTTGAATGCTTGTTTTGTCCGATTCTTGCCTTGGAATATTTTTAAATTTGAATACATTACTGTCTTAGGGAAAAGGGGCTTTTTCTTAATAAAATCAAGCAATGCAATTTCTATGATAACAATTGCTTAATTATCCTGAAATAAACACAATATATCATGTATAATGCATCATTGAACAACTTGACCACATGAATGCTCAAAAGCAAGAGAAAGAGTTGTAAAGGCCAGTTTCATGGAAAAGATTGGAAATTAAAAAAAAGAAAGAAGATTCTTTGGCCACATTCCAAGTTAGCCTGTGTCTGAAAGAGCCACCCCAGAAGCATTATTCACTAAGGGGCAGCTTTAGGTTTTGAATTTAATTCCACAAACACTTATCCGGCTCCTGCCATGTAACTGGCCATGCTTTGCAGCACAGGAGCAGAATGCCAGAAGACACAGTCTTCGTCCTCAGGGAACTGAGTCTGGTAGAAGAGACAGCCACACCAATAATAAACAGGCAAACAAAAACCCAAATAAAAGTAAAATAATTATAGCAATACAGTAGGACAAGCTACCGAAATAAGCATCTATAATTTGAACCCTACCCCCTGGTGCTACCTCAGGCTTTTAAGAATATATCCTCCAAAATCCTTTGACTTTTATCACTTTTTCTATAAAACGAGTACAAAGGACTTATTGTTACGCAGTTAAACTTAAATTAACCGAAAAGGACCGTTTTTATTAACCGAGTTCTTGGAGTGGCAAGAAATAGAATTTTCATCTTGTTATATATTCCATTTGACTTGATTTTGATTTTTTATCTTCAAAATATTTATGTTAAGTCACTTCTACAGTGGTTCCCAAATTTTATTATATATATGGATCTCCTGGGGAATTTATTATTAAAAATACAGACTCCTGGGATCCCATCCTTATTTGTAAGGTTCAGAATCATTAGGCCAAGAATTCATTAGGGCCCAGGTAACTCTGATGCTGCTGGTGTGGGGAGAGCACAGCCCCTCTGTGTCGTGGTAGTATCCCATCCTGGGCCTCTTTGCCATTCCTCTGATCTACTCTGCTCTGCCCGGTATCACAGACGTGCAGGCTGGTTTCTCAGACTCTTGTCAAGCAGCTTCTACTGGTTTTGGCCAATGGGAGGCACTAGTGGGTGACTGGAGGGCAGGAGGAAGAAATCATCTTCCCAGCCTCCTGTGGAGCCTTTGGGAGTGGCTAAGCGCTCTCTATGGCTCTCTCTAGCTCCGCTGAACTAGCCCACTCAACCCCTTAGGTCAAACATAGGGGCGGAGCAGTTACTGTCTTTAACTTCAGAGTTGCCTCAGTCTAGTCGATGCTGTTAGTGCTCTGGCCACATCTCTGGGAACCCCCTTACTCTTTCCAAGCCAGCCTGACTTCCAAAGTTCAGCTCCTGCCTGGGCTTTGTGGGAGGGCTACCCTCCTCAGCTTCTGGAACACACTTTGTTTGTATATACAGTAGGCTGACAGTGCCTGAGAATTAACATTCCCTTGGGGGTAGCCCTTAACCGATGACTGACTGGCATAAATTCCCCAGCTCCTCCCAGCCTGGCCAGGATGATTCTGAGGTGTGTATTTTGCAGTATTTTCCAGAGAGTCCATGTGAGATGGTAATAGTGAAATGCTGCATCTCTCTGACTCCCTTTGGTTCACGTCTGCTTTGTTCCCATGGCCTTCAGGCTAATAGTTCCTGCTTAGTCTTGCATGTAGACATACCAATCATTAGAGAAGTTCTGTTTGCTGCTTGAGTTTTATAAAAACAGCCCTCCTATTCCCCTTGCCTTGACAAAGAGAAGCCTGAACTTGGTATTTTGTTAGGATGGATTTGAACGTCAGCTCTCCTATCTTATCTTAGTGCCTCCTCAATCAATAAACCTTTCTTTATGGCCTTTCAAGGTGCTAGGCACATGAACTTTGGGCCAGTTAACAGGCTTAAGCTAAGCCTGTTAGTGGGTGCCTTGCCTTACCTACCTGTAGCACTTCCCCTCATCTACCCATATTCCTTGCATTTTCCCAATAAATTTCTTGCATTTGAACTTGGTCCCAGAGCCAGCTTATTGGAAACCCAAACTGAGATGCTCACTGCCCCCGATGGGCTTCTCAGCCTCTTCTATCATCCATGAATCCAATCCCTGGTATCACACTCCCTTTGTTTTAAACTCTTGGAGGACTTTGTCATCCAGGTTAGGTGTAGCTAGGTACTGGGTACTAGGCACCATAACTACTCAGGTGAACAAGCATGTTCCTTATTCTCAAGGGGCCCTCGGCTGAAAGGGAAGGCAAATAAGCATATAAAGCAGCAGCATGCGATGAATGTTCCCCAACGGGCACAGTTCAGGGGAGAGAGAAATTACTAGGTCTGGACTGGCAGCTGGATGAGATCAGGGGAAACTTCACAGTGGAGTTAATAGTTAAGCTGGATTTTGAAAGATGAGTTTTCTAAATGGTTAAAGGGAGGGGCAAATGGCATTCCAGACACAGGAACAGTGTTTACAAAGTTACAGAGGAGTAAAACGAGGTTTCAAATTTAGAGACACACGGTTGTTTTTCTGGAGAATAAAGTGGGATTTGGAGAGAGGCAGATCTGGTTAGAAGGAGCACAGGGGCCGGAATTGGAAAGCTGTTGTATATCAAGCTCTGGAGTGTATGCTCTGTAGGCCTGAAGTGGGCACTAAAAAGAGTTTCAGGCATAAAAGTGACGTGGTTAGATTTGTCCCTTTAGTGATATAGCTCTGGGGCTGTGCAGAGGATGGGCAGTTTGCTCAGACCCTAGTGAACGCAATAGAATTAAGCTGACTTTCTCTTCATGAGCATGGCTCTTGCAATGCCTCCGACTTTGTAATTCAGACTTTCAGGGATGAAATACACAGAAAATATGAACAGATTCATTCACTGCCCCCATTTATTGAGTGACTTCTCTGTGCCAGGCCTGTTCTCAGCACTGGAAATTCAATGGTAAATAAAACAGGCAATTACCTGCCCTCATGGGCTACAATACATGTAGGCCCAGAGGCAACATGGTCTAATATCCGTAAAGATGTTTTTGTTGACACTTATTAGTCTCGAAATATGCTTTCCGAAAAAAGGGGGTTCTTTGGTAAAATAATTGACAAATGCTGTATATTTTATCTCCTATTAAAGATTCAAAAAAACAAAATTTGCTAATTAAAGTCTCTGAGAAGTTCTACAGTAACGAATTCTAATTCCTAATTTTTCTGTGTTAGCCATCTGTTGTTTTTTACCTGCTCAGTGTGGGTTCTCCTTTCTGGGAACAGCCCCCTAATTTTGCTCTAAGAAACTATTCCCCTGGATTAGATATGGTGCTGGAAGGTTGTTAACCAAGATGCCTTGCCCAGCTCTGGGCTAGATATGGACACACAGCCCAAGAGGCCAACCAGATGCTTTCTTTCTGGAATTTGTATCTTGAGTAGAGAGATGCAGTGATTAAATACTGTTTAAGTTCATTTATCCCAGTGGTGGCACCCTGATTCCTGGCTCTTTAAACTGCTCTTTTTCTTGGGCTTTAAAATTTTTGGTTATCCAGATTGTAATAGAATAAAATAATCAGTCCTCCTGATTCCCTCTCCCTGGAGCCTGCCTAGTTCCCATAACCTGTTTATCAGCAACTTTTGCTGAGTCCTGCACATACATATGCTAATCTAGGGATCTAATTTATAGCCTAGGGATTACTGAAACAATCCCCAAGGAGATAAGGAAGGTATATACAAAAATAATGATTGTTTATAAAAAAGAGATTTATAGGAGCCTTGTGACTGAGACCACAGCAACAGGAGTTTGCTGACAAAAAAAAAAGTTTCACCATCCCCCTAGGACCCTTGCTGACGTCCAGGGTCTGGGGTCATCAATCACCTCCTGACCTCAAACCCCTGCCCTGACATTAAAGAAGCTGGAATTCTGTACTTTCTCAACACGGTTCTTTAGGACGCTAGCCTGCCATCTTCTCGGCTTGCTGGCTTTCCAAACAAAGTCGCCTTCCTTGCTCCAACTCCTGTCACTGGACTTACTGGTCACCGTGCAGTGAGCAGTTTGAGCTCTCACTCCATTACAAGCTCTCCCTTAGGACGTCAGGTTGTGCGTTCATGCTGTAGGCCTATAGAAGTCCTACGAGAATGGGGGTAGAGCGCAGAGAATCCCTCACTTCTGGCTGCATCTTGAAGCAACAGAGAGCTCTCAGTGAGGCAGGCTGGGACCATCAGCATCCAGAAACAGACATTCCTTTGGAGATCTTCACACACGTCCACTTTATCTCACTGATACCGGTACGCCGTCAACCCAGTCCCGTCTCTGTGCAACCCCGGGTATTTGCTGAGGAGGCTTCCTTCATTCTTCCAATCATCTAGACACAGTCACCTTGCCTGGAGAGTAGGGTTGGGGACCTAGAGCGTGCCTACTGCCAAAGGTGTGTATGCTCCAGCATCAGGATTTGGCTGAGCAGTCAGGAACGTGGGCACACGAGAGCATGTAGCCACAGCCTCTGCTTGCCAGGCCCTTGCAAACTCCCTTTAGAAGGGCCTGAAAGACAGAGGTGTGTTTCTGTGTTAGTTCATTCCAGCTGCTATAACAAAACCCCACCGTCTTGGGTTAAAAAGCAATTCAACCGAGTCAATTTGAAGATCTAATTGGCTTTATTAAATGATTCATTAATTGAGCAGCATCTTATCTAGCAAGCAGAGAGATACCCTGAGGATTTAACACAATGGAAGGTTTTTACGGGAAGAAGGGTGTGGCGGGGGGAGTCATCAGTAAAAGAAAAGAAAGGATTAGTTTTAGACCAGGACATCTTCTTTTCTGGGGGTGGGATAAAGGATTAGCAGTGGTTTCACGTGATAGTAATCTTTACCAGACCTGTCCCTCAAGGCACAGTCTCCCACAGGCGCACAAGACCAGAGAATCCCTCATTGTTATTTTACCCCTCCCCCCATAACATCTCTAGGGGCCATAAATGTTTATTATTAACTATCCTGTACCCACCAACGTAAAAGAAGTCTGTCTCTCCATTTTACTATTTATCCAAGCCCAGTGATTTCCCTGCTTTGCTTTCCCCCTAATCTACTCACCAGTGGATTTCATATAACCCTCCTTACGTCTCCGCCTTTTATTCTAACGTATCAAATAAGCTGCAAAACTGCCATTCTCCAGAGCATTTTCTTCATCCATTAAGATTTTTACTTCCTACCAATTGTCAGTTTGGCTCAAATAAACTCATAAAAATTCTCTACAGGTTTGACTGTTTCTTTTGTGAGCACCTCTCCTGCCCTTCATTTAATGCCTTCCCTCCTTTCCCTCCCCCTCTCGTCTCCTTCCTTTACAGGTGAGACAGTTACCTGCCTGATTTCCATTTCCCCTGCTTGGCCTGAGTATGGTGCTTAGTTGTGCAGTAATAAGCTAACTTAATAATGTTCTATTTCAGGAAGGAGCATCCCTTTAAATTTGTACTCGTGGCAGTCTTGTCTCTGAGCTGCCCCATGTCCTTCTAAAATACTTCAGCCAGTCCGAGTCTGAGGTTGCTCATACCTGAACCCCCTGTGTCATCTTCTAATACTCCATTACTGCCTCAAAATCGTTGGAAATCCTGGTCCAGTGGAGATACCACAGGACTAGGGAGGAAGAGACCTAATTTTACTGAGAGACACAAAGCCCATTGAAGTTTCAAGGAGGCAGGACTCTGGCGATGCAGGGTGGAGACGACAAATCCTCTCCCTCAAAAACGACTGGAGAAAATGACCTCTGGGCTCTGGGAACTGACAAAGGCAAACGACAAATTGAGAAACGTTTGTTCATGAAAGGCTGTTGAACTCCGGGTCAGTGCAATGGGAGTTCATGGCTTTCTTTTCCGGGCCTGCTGAGCATCCCCACCCCAGCCTGTTAGCACCGCACTGCTACCAGGGTGGGGCTGCCTGGGAAAACCAGCCCCTTAGCTGCCGGTGGGGACTGGCTTGATTTCGAGTGGAAGGCCCTGTCAGTGAAATTGGAAAACTCCTTAGAAAGCAAACAGGAAGAGCCTATAGCCTTGCCAGCCTGAGGTTGCGGCCAGAAATTTAACAGGGCGGCTGTGGAAATGAGATAAGCTCTCCAAGCGTCACCGGCTGACTGAGAGGATGTGCTTGCACAGAAAGTCCTGATGGGGCCCATCAGGAAACCTACCTGTGTGTGTGTACACAGGTGCGGGCAAAAGTAGGTTTACAATTAATACAATACAACGGTTATACAATAATTACTAAATAAATAATACAAGAACAAACACTGTGTTTCGTTGTACTCACAACTGTAAACCTACTTTGGCTAACCCCTGTATTCTTATATTTGCCATTTCCAATGTCCTTCATTTCTTCCTATGGATTCAAGTTACCGTCTGTATAAATATATATATTTCTTAATTTGTTTAAAAGACATAAGATTGTACAAAGCAATGATTATGATACTGTACATAATAGTAACACAAACAAGGAAGAAGGAAGTGGAGCTATATTGGAACAAAGTTGCTATATTTTATCAGTATTAAGCAGTAAGGTGTATATTTACTTCCAAGAGCAATTATAAGGAGAATAACTAAAAATACATGGTTAAGAAGTGACTTGATTTACACGGAGTCACCTGGCCAGCTAGTAGGAGTGAGGCAACACTTCACTGGTCTGCCTCAGTTTCCCATGTCGACTCAGGGCACTAATGCCAGCCACACCTCCTCCCTGTTAGGCGCTGACCTCCCATCCGAGACCTGACGTAGTTCTTGGAAGCAGGCACCCAGCAGACTGCAGGCTACTTGACCTCCAGCTGAAGTTCGAGAATCTGCTATGGCCCGCACTCTGCACTGCTCTCCTCCCTGAGAAGGACTTGAACTTGGCTGCCCTTCCCTGAGGCTGAAGCTCTCGGCAGTGATGTCAGGGAAGTCAGGTTGCTTTGGGGGCGGCCTGACTACCCCAGGATTTTCCATCCGCTTTCTGTGCAGTGGAATCTAAGGGGGGCCTTGCGTGGTATTTCAATCGGCTGACTGTAGCCTCCTGCATTTCCTGTGGTTCCTGTTACTCAGAGGATGAATTTTACCCCTGCCTCTTCACCCCATATGCGTACACATGGTCCCATCCCCACAGCCTCCACCCCTTACCTCCAAAGCTCGCTTTTTATGTTCCAGTATCTCAAACTCTATCGCTCAGCACCTCAGACTTCTCCAGCAGCAGGACGGTATTTGGGATTTACTACACTTTGCTTCGACTGAGTCTAGGATGCCAGAGGCCATGGCTTCTGCGCTAGTCTCACTTCCTAGTTGTTATTATCTCAAATCTTGACCAGTGTGTCTAAGGCTTTAATGTGTAGAGCAGCAATTTTCAACCTTTGTCATTTTATGGCACACATAAACTAATTACTAAAATTCTGCAGCACACACACAAATATATATTTTTTGCTGATCTGACATTCACACCAGACGGATATTGTGCTGGGTGTTGTCATTTTTTAATTTGACAATCTAAGGGAAAAGAGGTCAGTGCCCCTGACTAAATAGTCAGGTGTTGCATGATTTAAAAATTCTTGTGGCACACCAGCGGAAAATCCCTGGTGTGTAGGATCATCTGGGGAATTTGTTACCATGCAGATTCTGGTTTAAAAGGTCTAGGGAGGAGCCTGAGATTCTGCATTTCTAACGGCGCCCCAGGAGAGGGGAGGGATGCTGCTGTTTGGTGGACTGTACGTACTTAGAGTAGTTAAGATCTAGGCTAGAGCACAGCGGTGTTCTAACACCCTCCTCGGGGCTAATATTGACACAGCCTCATTTTGAGGAAATGAAAAATAGGGTCTAAAATATAAAAAGAAAAATATTTGATAAGGGTTATTGACTTTAGAATGTAACATTTTAAAAAACCTTTAATACTAATAAGTCTTATTGTGTTTTGTCTGGGTTTTACTATAATTCCTGGATCCTCCTGCCTCTTTCAACAGAATTCATCGTTATACAGAGTCATCTTGAAGCCTTTCGAAAGAAGTGTGTTGATTGAGATAAAAAGAACTCATCGTATTTATCCATGCAGCCATCTGGGCAACCATCTGTGTAACCATCCATCCCAGCATCTCTCCATTCATCCAGTGTTTCCTAGAGTCCACTATGTCGCACCTAAGCTGTGAAGGGTGTAGGTGTTAATGAGACAGTTTTTGCCCCTAAGAAATTTAATCTCTGGTGGAGATGACATAATTCTTGGGATATATTCTCAAGGACAGCATTAATGCAAAGCTCTCAGTATTGTGAGAGTGGTAGTGAAAGACATGACTGTAAACTTGAGTCATCCATGATCTAATTATTCAACAATATAAACAATATTTTCAACAATACAAACCAAATAGGATTTTATTTTCTAGATATTTTTAACTTTTCTGACTTTCTCTGGCCTATTTTCACAAAGGATCGATTTGAATTAAAAAAAAATAAAAATCCCAAAGTCTACCTTTTTTGCTTTCAGAAAGATCTATTTCTGTTCTTCAGCACAGGCAAAAATAAAGGGAATGGGCAGGGGTGTCTTTAAGAAGGTAGTTATTACCAGCACAGAGGGGAGTGTTTGTTGATCTCCTCGAGTCAGAAGCTTTTTGGAGATTGCTTCCAGTCTGGAGTACAGAGTAGTTAGAAGGAACTTTAAAGTTCCTATCACCCCTTATAGGCTGTTTCTATCTATTGGCTACTGTAAATAGTGTTGCTGTGAACATGTCCAAGTACTTTTTTAGTATCTGTTTTCAATTTTTTGTAGTTTATATGTAGGAACAGAATAGTGGGGTTATATGATCATTCTATGTTTAACTTTTTGAGGAACCACCAAACTGTTTTTTGAAAACTTACTTTTGATTTGGCAATGTGATATTAATTGTTGAGCCTAGTTAGAAGAGTTTCAGCAGAATAATGACTGTGGAAAGCAGATGGTAAGAAATTAAGAAGTGAATGAATTTAAAATTTAGAAATTTTGAACAGCTTTATTGATGTGTGCTTGACATATGATAAGTTGCACATATTAAAAGCACAGTATTTAGCCTTGGGGCTAAAAACAGCAACACTATTTACAGTAGCCAATAGATAGAAACAGCCTAAATACCCATCAGTGGATAAATGGATAAAACATTTGTAATATATATGGAATGTTATTACAAGATGGAATATTATTCAGCCATAAAAAAGCCCTTCTTCCTTTGAGATAGGAATAAAATAAGTAAGAACAGATTTTACAAACTGATAAGTTAAAAATGGATGAAGAGAGATATTAAGGGATTTGACACCTGATGATCTCTTTTCCCAGTAAAAGAGTTGTCATACTGAAATGAGAAAGTTAAGTGTGGGAGTAGAGGGGTTAAGGAGGTGTAGTAGAGGCAGTTAGATACTTACCCCAAATCTATTCTCCCCTTTTTCTTAATAATAGAGTCTTGATTTTGTTTAGGTTGGTGATAATACACAGCTAAAGATTGCATTTCTCTACAAATTAAAACTGCAATGAGATATCACCTCACACCTGTCAGAATGGCTGCCATCAATAAATCAACAAACAACAAATGTTGGCGAGGATGTGGTGAAAAGAGAGCCCTTCAGCATTGTTGGTGGGATTTCAGATTGCTGCAGCCACTATGTAAAACAATATGGAAGTTCCTCAAAAAAATTGAATAGAACTACCTTATGAACTAGCAATTCCACTTTTGGGTATTTATTTGAAGAAATCCAAAATACTAATTCGAAAAGATATATACATCCCTATATTCATTGCAGCATCATTTAATAGCCAAGATATGGACACAATCTAAGTGACCATTAATAGATGATTGAATAAAGAAAATGAGGCACATATAAACAATGGAATATTACTTGGTCATAAAAAAATAAAACCTTACCATTTGCAACATGGATGGACAGAGAGGGCATTATGCTAAGTGAAATAAGGCAGAGAAAGACAAATACCATATCATTTCACCTATATGTGGAATCTAAAGAACAATATAAATGAGCCAACAAAACAGAAATAGGCTCATAGGCACAGAGAAAAACCTGATGGTTGCCAGATGGGAGGTGGGGTTGGGGGGCTGGGTAAAAAAGATGAAGGAATTAAAAAGTACAAATTGGTAGTTACAAAATAGTCACAGGGATGTAAAGTACAGAATAGGGAATATAGTCAATAATACTGTAATAACTATGCACGATTCCAGGTGGGCACTACAGTTATTCAGGAGATCACTTTGTAAATTATATAAACGTCTAACCACTATGCTGTACACCTGAAACTAATATAATATTGAATGTCAGCTATAATTGAAATTTTTAAAAGAATACTTTTTAAAAGCCACAATAAAACAAGAATAAAAAATAAAAGGCTGCACTTCTTAGTTTTCTTACAATTAAGTGTGATCATGTGGTTAAGTTATAGCCAGCAAGGTATCCATCGAGTGTTGTATGGAACATCTATGAAGGCTTTTTAAAGTGAGATACTCAGCTTCGAGGAGCATCCTTTTGCCCTTCTTTCATGTTTCTGTTCTCTAGAATGTGAACATGATGATTTGTGCTCCAGCAGTCATTTTGGGTCATGAAGCAGCCTCGAGGACAGAAGCCATCTGCTGAAGGTGGAAGAGCAGAAAGACAGATACCTAGGTTTTCATGACTATGTGTCTCCATAACACGCTTGGTTTGCCAGTGTCTGATTTTCTTTTACCTAGTTGAGAAAAAAACTTTTATCAAGTTCAGATCACTGTTATTTTGTGTTTTAGTTTTACACACCTAAATACAATCCTAACGGAAACAGGAGAGTATTAAAACCTTAGTATAGTTTCTATGGTGAGCAGGAAAGGAAACTTACGAGGGCCTAGTAAAGGGATTCAGGAGCTGAGGCCTCAGTGGAGGGAGCCATCCATTGGCAAGGTTATGTGCTTTTTTTTTTTTTTTTTTTTTTTTAACTCCTGGAAGCCTGAGAGCAGAAGCAGAGGCACAGACTTGTTTTTCAAGAGTTGAGAGCCATTCTAGCAGGTATAGCAGAATGACAGCCAAGTGAGGAAATGAGGATGGTGTTGTTATTGGGTTTGAAGCATTTGACATTGGGATCCAGGCTGAACTGGAAAGAAAGTGAAGCCAGTTGAGAACTGATGGTGAAGGTATTAGATTCCTGAAGAGGACTTTGGAATGGTTTTAAGGGTAGACGCTCAGGAAGTCGTGATCAGGCAGTGGGATTTCTAAGTCCAGTATTTCTGCTGTGGAAATCAAGGGAACAATAATGCTGAGGCCTGGGTATGGCCCTGAAATCGAGGAGCCGCTACCGTGGAATGGAAATCAAGTTACTGGCATGAAGGAGGGCCAGAAAATGTGGGCTTTGTTTGAATGGGGGATGATTCTTCACTGAAGTGAGCCAGCAGGTTATCCACCTGAAGTCTGCTAGCATAACTGAAACCAAGAGGGATAACAGCTTCAGAGTCCGTGGTAAAACGGGCAAGTGACATTGAAAGTTTCTGGAAAGAATTTCACAGTGGGCCAACAAGTGATTAACACAGGGCAGCTAGAGAGGCAATGTGAGGAGAACGCATAACCACCACCGCAGCCAGGATACAGCGACTACCTCTCCAACTAACTGAAAAGAGCCAGGGGGCGTCTGACCAAAGGTCCCCGAGGTGGACAGTGACTTTCGGAAAGTCACCAACAAATTAAATTAGACATTTTCTGTTAAAACATCTGAACACAAACAACATTTCAATTAATGTCAAACAGGGAGGATGGTTCCTGGTAAAATCAGTGATTCTTCTCTAGCTCTCAGGGACATGATATTGAAGAACAGACCTGGGAACGGAAATCGGCGTATGTTTTCTGAGAAATCATTGTGGCTTTGTATTGATTTGTACCAGAGAAAGTAATTTAATGAAATACATAATGTTCTCAGCCAGGGTAGCACATCAGCCTGGAAACAAGGGGAAAATGGTCAATAGACTGAATTCTCCAGATGATGGTGAACTGCGTGAGCTGTGCTTTTAGAGCAAGGTCATTAAGCTTTCCCCGCGTGGGTGCCTCTCCTCAGAACATCGGAGGCGGTGGGGCCTGCGGGCAGCAGAGTGAGCGCTATGATTTTTGAATCCCTGGTTGCTTTTTTAGCTATCAACCAGGTATCCTTGGGCAAGTTATTTAATCTTTACATATTTTGATTTCTTTACCTTAAGAAGTATCCTCCTGGTCATTCCGACAATCCACACGGCCACCCTCCCCGAGGTCAGCAATATTGCTAGTTTTTGCGTACACCTCCAAAGACAGTCTGTGTATTTAACAGTCCATGGATGTGCTCTCTTTCTTTCTGTTTTTACAAAAATGGAAGCACTTTTCTGTATCCTTTACACAAAGAGCCCCCTCATCTGTATTAAAATAGCTTTCACATTCATTACCTTATTTGTGACTAATTAACTCTTTCTTCGTTGTATGACCGCGAGCAAGGTTAATAAACTCGCTCGCTGACACACAGTGAGAAAGTGTCAGAGCTCGGACTAGGACACAAAACTTCCGCTGTTCCTTGTTCATTTCTTAGACCAGCCTGTCTGAAATTGGTCTGAGATTCCATGCTTTCTCGCTAACAAGTCCATCTGATGACTGAGTTTAGTGGCACTGTTGCCCTAACCAGTGTCTAAATAAATGTAGTTGCCCCACAAATATTTGTTGAGGGGAACAGAAATGGCTAATTCATAACCCTGGATAATGATTCACATTTTTATCATTAATTCCTAGGAGATATAACCGTCGCATGCACGCTGATGGAAATGCTGGGCATGGGTGCAAATACAAAAAGGTCCCGGACCCAGCCAAGGGCATGTTGTTTAGCAAGCTGGAAAACTGACACGCTCTTCCAGCTATCACATCAGTGAGTCAGCCAGCACCCCTCTTGGGCCACAGGAACGTCCAGTCTGTGAGTTCTACTTTTCAGAAATAGTGTCTGAATAGGTTGGGTGACTACCGCAGTCTCCCTGGCTCAGAAATCACAGGTAGAGCCAGACTCTTACTGCTTGGTTACAAGCCCCCATCTTCCCTCTCAGCAGCCAAGGCCCGGGAAATGCGGCGTGCAGCTATCCCCAAGGTGGGAGAACTAACGCAAAGCAGTGTTTGTAAAACACATGGGGGGCATTTTATGCTTTCAACACAAATTTGTAATGTAAGATATTGTAACTTATTTGTAATATGAGATTACAGTGTTGTAAACTCACCTAATTATCAAAATGCATTCCTACTTACAGCTGGGAGAACAATTTAAAAGGGTAGTTGATGCCAATGTACTTAACTGTCTTTGTATTTGGGGTTTTTGGCATATCTTGTTGTATTTCTGCAATGCTAGAGTTCTTGTGATGGAACCAGAGAAAGAAATTATCTGGATGCCTTTAAATACAATTTACTCAGCCTTCAAACACCATTTGATACCTTCTGTTTTGTAGGTTCTTTATAGGTCAGGGAACACTTTCACATAAAATATATCATTTGATCTTCAGAACAACCTCAGGTAAGGCAGCTCATTTTTCCTTTGGAGAATTTGAGACCCAAAGAGGTGCGATGGTGTGGCCAGGGACACAAGGAGGAGAACTGGCTCTGAACTCCATTCTTCAGAATTTAAGACCAAAGTTTTTTCATTTCATCTCATGTTCCCTACCTGTCCATCCAGTCATCCATCCAACCATTCATCATTAATTCATTCCACAAAAGTTTTTGAGTGCCTGTCATGAGCCAGGCACTGTACCAGGTGCTATGGCAAATAGAAATATGAGTCAGCCATAGCTCTCCTCAAGGAATTTATAATCCACTAGGTATATCAGTTGTAGAGTTGAGTAATTCCCAACTGAGACAGAAAGTGGTGTTATGAGAGAATCAGAATGTCCTATAGGGGTTCTGATGCAGGAGGGGTAGCAGAACTGGGAGACAAAGTAATCAAAGATGTTAACAAGAAGTGATTGACATGGAAGGAGGCCACAGTATAGGAATGCTATGTGTAGAGAGAAACCTTTGACATTGATTGGCTGAGGGGATGGCAAGGGGACCCTGAAATGACCTAGTGGAGCAAATACAGAAAAAAAAGAAAAAGTAAAGATATTTGAGAGAGAACAGAAATAGAAGAGTTCCCACCAGTGAAATGAACTTTTTAAGAATATATATGGCTTTGAAAGTTCTGAGCCTAACTAAAAGAGCCTGAAAAGTGGGCAGTAACATCTAGATGGTACAGAGAAATACTGCTTCTAAATTCAGAGAGCATTTTCTGCTCAGTCTGAATATTTGGAGCATCCCATGGGCAAGGGCAGCATAAAATCAGATATAGCTCCTTCTAAGAGCAGGTTTGGATAGAATCTAAATTACCAATTATAGTCGAGTTAGGACAGCTAAGAAAAATTGGAAATTCGAGGTTTTGGAAATGAGTCAGTTAGGAGAGTTAGGGTAGCAGATGTGTAGGCAAAGCGAATGAGTATTAGAAACTGGATCACCCAGGGATTCTCAGGGTACAGACATGGTCTGCATATTGAATGTGACATATGCCTTTTATCTGGCATTTTCTCTGAAATATATATATATACATACATAGTATGATTTTATGATGGCTATATGCCCTATATATCTGATATTTCCTACAGAGGTAAGAAATGAAAGTAGGAAAATATACCAATGAGAAATTATGCCATAAAACTACTTGCCTCAAGGAATTAATCCAAAAATTGTCCTTATTAAGGTATTATGTACATATTGTCCCATTGAAGATTCTGATTCATACTGAAGAGTTCAGAAATAGGTGCAATGAACTCCAAAAGGAACAAATGATAATACGTTCAACCCTCTCATTCAGCCAGTGGGTTTGTATAGAGGGAAAATATGTTTTCCTTCCTAGACTATAAGAGCCTATGAAGGGAGGGACCCTTTTCTGATCCTCTCTGCATTCCCCATGCCCAGTGCTGTACCTAGAAGGTAGAGATGTTTCTCTGAGTACGTGCGCACAGCTTCACCTGTCGGAACCTTGTATATTCCTCACAGTTCTTCAGAGACTGCATAGATGTTGGGTGTTTAAGTCATATAGATATTGTGTTACAGGAATTCAGACTGGGGGAAATCACTTCTGGCTGGGGAGGTCTTGAAAGGCTTCTTAGAAGAGGTGGAACTTGAATTAGACTTGGTGAAATTTACATTGGCAAAGAGAAACAAGGAGGATGTTCCCTTACACTTCAGGGACCAGAGGTAGCTGGGACTTTGGTGGGAGCTCAGGGAGGTGGAGCAGAATGAAAACTTTGGAAGCAATAGCCTTGTGTCAGAACTGTAAAGTCTGCAAGGAATCTATCTCTAGGACCATTTGCTTCTTAATAGAAAAATGAAAATTTGATCATGGAGACATTCCCTAATGGAGAGGAAGAGATGAAAGGCAGGGAATAGGACAAGTCTCTGTACAAAATCTCCCTAAAGTGAGAAGAAATCAACAAGGCAATTTCAGAATAAAGGTCTCATGCAGGCCAGAGCTATACTCTGGTTAAGGAGACAAAAAGGAAGCAGGTTTTCAAGTGGGGGAGGGGGGCTGATAGGGTTGATTTGGAATGTCTGGTCTTCTTACTTGCAAATCTAAAGTTAAAAAAAAAAAAAGTATGTTTGTGGAAGCAACTGGAGAGAAAAAGAAGAAATAAACGGATCTGCAGTAAGGCCTGCACATTTCCTAGTCTGTGCCTCTTTGCTTGGTCACACTTCCCTGAGCAACGATTCCCCACTGGAGGCCTCGTTTCCTTCCTGGGGCACTGCGGATTTAACAGGCTCTAAAATGAGCCCTTCCCTCACCCTCTGCTGTTGCTTCATTAGTGCTGTGAGAAAAAAATTAATTTATTGAAATGCATTTTCTTTGTGGTTAAATCCTTCCAGGGCTAAACGTCCGTGTGTTTTAGAGAAACTGAGAAAGTTTGTCCCCAAAGTCTGACTAAGGATTTGTGAGGCCCCTTCTCTGTTTCCTCTCCCCTTCCAAGCTCTCATCCCACACCCAGCAGAGGTGGGGAGGATCTTCCCTGAAAAAAGGGAAAACAGTCTTTTTTAGAAGTGACTGGGAAGTCAGCAAGTACAATTCCTAAGCACAATGGGGGCGTATTTCCCATGGATGCCCATGGCAAGCTTCACCTCAGAGGCCTGAGAAAAACACATGCTCTGTCATCCTGACGCAGGACCACTAAGTTCAGTGATCACAGCACGGATTGCCTGAATGGAGAAGGGACTTTTAAAGATATGACTTCCCGAAAGCCAGGGTAGGTGACGTAAGGCCTTCCACAGCAGTAGCAGAGCAGAGAGGCAAGAAGACATTCCTGAGTCATAAGCAGTTATTAAATATCACTGTCTATTGCTAAAGATGATGAAAATACTACCAATGACATGTGTTCGAATACTTGCTATGGGACAGGCTCTGAATGTTTCCATATGTTCACTTATCTAATACAACCTTATGAGTTGGGCACTGTCATTAAGATAATCTTACCTATTTTTTTAATATAGATATTTTTATTGATTTTAGAGAGGAAGGGAGAGGAAGAGAGATAGAAACATCAATGATGACAGAGAGTCATTGATCAGCTGCCTCCTGCACACCCCCTGCTGGGGATAGAGCCTGAAACCCCGGGTATGTGCCCTGACCAGGAATCGAACTTCGGTCGCCTGGATCCTAGGTCAATGCTCAACCACTGAGCCATGCTAGCCAGGCAAGACAATCTTATCTAGGGAGGGAGGAAAGAAGGGAGGAAGGGAGGAAGGGAGGAAGGGAGGAAGGGAGGAAGGGAGGAAGGGAGGAAGGAAGGAAGGAAGGAAGGAAGGAAGGAAGGAAGGAAGGAAGGAAGGAAGGAAGGAAGGAAGGAAATAATGCAGATAAAGCAGTGCACTTTGACCACCACAAACTAGTTTCCCTGGAGTTCCAGATGTTTCTCTTTGCATTTACATATAGGCATTTGATGGCTATTTAGACTTTGCCCAGATTTTCCCTCATTATGAACAGCATGGCACTGACCATAGCTGCATCTGTCTTCCTGGGAACTTGGCAGTCTTTCTTCAGGGTTCAGACCAAGAAGTGTAATTGCTGGGTGGGAAGGAAATGAGAATTAAAAAATTTATTAGCTACTCCAAATTGTCCTCCAAAAATGCCTTTTCGATTTATTTCCTCACCAACAGTGTGCAAGAACGCACCTTCTGCTATTCTTCGGGAAAACCTGCTGTTATCAATCTTTTACACTTTGTGCCAATCTCATGGGTGAAAAATGAGGTCTTGTTCTTATTTTAGTTTGTTTTCCCTTGATCACTAGAGAGGCTGTCCATCTTTTCATTTTGGCTATTTATCTTTTTTGTGCAGATTGCCTCCTCATATCTTCATTTATTTTCATTTGGGATTATTTGTCTTTGTTTTCTTGATTTATAAGACTTTTTGACATATCCCACATGTCTGTGATTTGTTGTATGTGGCAGATATCTCCTCCCAGTCTATACTTTCTTTCATTTTTTAGTCTGTGAGGTCTTCTGTTCCTTAAAAGTCTAATATACTAAAATTGCTTATCTTTCTTGCGTTTTCAAAATACAGTACTCAGCTGTATTTAATTTTATACTTTTATGGTTTTGATTTTATATTTGGCTGTTTATAAAACATATTGGACATATGTGGAAGGTTCTACCTTATTACTCTAGACACAGAACACACTGAAGAGAATGCTGACTGCAGAGCTGAATCCAAGCACAAGAGAGGTAAGTACAAGTAGCCATCCTCCCACCTGGGGATGTGCTGGGATGTGCTAGCAATTTGCAGAAGAGTGTTTCCTAAAGCACGTATCTACAGCCCCAAATAACTCAGCGAATGAAACTCTTCAAAACTGTTTTTTTCCCTCAAGATGGACTCTGAATAGACTGTTTTCCAGAATAAACATCTTTGAGTAATAGGGCATTAAAAATTATCACACGAATAAAGCTTTCTGTGGTCATGTATGATTGGGAGAGGCTTGGCTACACAATTTAAGTGGGTTTCTTTGGGGACAGCTCAATTGGTGAACATTGATATTGACCAGAGGCTGCAGGTTGTCTTTAGACGAAAGTGTTTGTAAAATCCAAGGGATCACTTAGTTCAGAGCTAACGTTTTCAACCTTGGTTGCATTTTGGAATAGCCAAGAGAGTATTAGTCAAACATGGGTGAATCCAAGACTCTCAGCCCCAGAGATTAGATTTAATTGGTCTGGGGTGGAATTTGGGCCCAGGGATTTTTAAAAGCTCCCCTGATAATCCTTAATGTGAAGCCCAGGTGGAGAACCACTGATTAGCCCAAAGGTTTTAGTTAGTAGTCAGGTAAATAAACATCTAAAGTGTTATAAAGTATCACAAGCTAGTGATGGGGAATAGCTGGGGCCAGACACAGATGCGTGGAAGCCTAGGCCTGGCCTTTCCTCCACTCTGTGCTGCCAACACACCACTGGGTGTTAGGGTCTAACCTGGAGCACATGGTGCAGGCGTAGGCTTTGGTGTGTATCATATGCTTTCTCGTAGTGCTTGTTGCTTCTGAATATCCTCAGTTTCCTTATCTATAAAAGGGGCATAATACCTCTTCTCCCTCACTTCAGAGTTAGTCTGAGAACTGCATGAGCTAATGCATATGACCTCAACCCAAAGTGTTTTGAAAATGTACATTGTACAAATGGGAACGATGAGAATGGCAGCAAAGGCAGGTAATAGTGCCTAACACAGTGCCCCGTTCACAGAAGGGGTTCAGGAGATGTTTGCTCAGAGTAACTGATGGTGGGAATAAAAAGCAGCTGCTCCTGCAGACCAGCTTCTTCACAAACACACCTGGAATCCTTCATGTCCCGGACGAGTTGTCAGCATCACTTCCCTCAGGAAATCATTGATTAGAGTTACCATAGTTCCAGCCCCAGGCAGGCAGAACATACATTTCATATAATTACCATTCGCATGAATATGCATGAACATTTGTATAATTTTGCATTCTGTGTTCAATAGTCTTCAACTTATACCCCGCGGTGGTCATGCTGGGGATAGATATTCTTTTCCCTGAGCCATCCCCTAATGTAGAGGACAGTTGTCAGAGCCCAGAGACACCGGCCAAATGGAGGGAGCTGTGAGAAGTCGCAGGCAAAGGAGGAGGCATCCAGGTGCCCAAAAGAGAGGTCTCACTCTTGCTACAGCAAAGGAGTCAGTGGACACTGTGGCTTGTCTGGAGCATCATGGAACTGTCGTGCTTTCCTGCAGAGGCTTTGGAAACACTTAGGGTTCTGCAGGAATCTGGAAAACCAGCCTGCAAAAGGCAATGTGCCTGGGAGAACAGCTCAATTCTTAGCCACAGAAAGAACTCAGAGAAGTCTGATGGGTGACTTCTCACAGAAAAGACCCCTCTGTAACATTTACTGGTCACGGCAGGCTTTTCCTTCAGCTGTAGACTCTCCCTAACAAACCCCAGATAGTCTAGGTCACTCACAATTAATTCAGAATATTTACATGGTAGGTGCTGGGGACACAGCAGTGAACAAACAGATCCCATCCTTGTGCTTGTGGAGAAAATAGTTGCATGGAGGATATAGACAAAAAGCAAATTAACAACAAAATAATAATAATTTAATTTTGCAGTATTATGAAGCATGGGCTGGAGAAAGATTGATGGACAGGGGCACTTGCTTTAGTAAGGATGGTCAGGAGTAGAGACCCAATGGGTAAGAGAGGAGCATTTCAAGCAGAGAGAATGAATGTGTGGAGGACACAAGGGGGACAGGCCTGGCATGATTCTGGCAGTAGAGGACGACCAGTGTGGCTGAGGGTAGAGTGAAGAGGACTATGGCAGGTGAGCAGGTACTGGTGGGGACAGGGGCAGGGACCAGATCATACTAGCCATGGACAGGTGTGAGGCGTTTATGGCACAGCAATGTCCTGCTGCTCGGATGACAGCCAGGGGTAATATTCAAAATACTCGACACCTGGCAGAAGCGGACTCCTGTGGGGCCAGAAGCTTATACAATTTTGGTGTCCTTCTTTTATAAATTTTTAGTTCATTTTCTGCTAACTTTAATCTTTTTCCAATGATGATAAGGAGTAGGAAATACCACAGAGTAGGTGCCTGAGGTTATGGGAAGAAAATGTCATTGGAATTGAGAAGTCGGAGCGTGGGATGGCTCATCCCACAAGGATGCTTCAGCCAAAAATATTGATGCCACTAGTTGGGTGGAAAGAAAGTGATTATTTTATTTGCTTGTTTGTTGTTTTTAAAATTAAAGTGGAGAGCTCCCCATTGTGTAAAAAACAGCTATAGTTCCCTGTTCTTGGTTGTCAGGTGTGCTGTACAGAGTCTGGAAAGTGCTTCTGCACAACCCAGTCTTGATTCAAGGCGTGCAGAAGAGTTAACTACAGGGGTTCAAGGCTCATGGGAGTTTCTAAGATAAAGACGGCGGAACTGCTGTCAGAGAGATGAGGGAGTCAGAGAGTGAAGAGTGAAGTCAGAAAGCAGTAGAGATGAGGCAGTCACCCTGGGAGGCTGTGAGGATTAGTAAGAGGTGAAGCAGACAGAGGACCCAACCTTAGGCAAACAACATTTAAAGAGAAAAAAGGAGGAGGAGCCTCTGGAAAGGAATGACCAGGATTCAGAAGGAGCATCAGAATAAAGTGGTGCCCTAGCTACTTTGGTTCAGTGGTTAGAGCGTCCGCCCTGGGACTGAAGGCTCCTGGGTTCAATTCCAGCCAAGGGCTCACACCTCGGTTTCAGGCTTGATGCCCCCCAGCAGGAGGCAACCAGTGGATGTGCCCCACTCACATCAATGTTTCTCTCCCTCTCTCCCCCATTCCACCCTCTCTCTGAAAAGCAATGGAAAGATTATCCTAGGATGACAATTAAAAAAAGACCAGAGTAGCATCACAGTGTTAGTGTAGGTAGCTAGTTAGTTAAGTAAGGGAACAAATGGAATCCGACATCAAGCCTAATAAACTAAGGAGCTGAATTAGACATTAAGCCTGATTTACTAGGAAGCTTAACATTCACAGGCTCCCCAAGGGACTGCAGCATCCTTGGGCGGAAGGGACTTGATTAATTCCCGAGCAATCCCCAAGTGTCTGGAATAAATCACTTTCCAATCTCCCTGGGGGACAACTGGCTCAGTGGCCGGGATTACCAAGGGGGAGGGATAAAGCAGCAGGGGAAATGCCTCTGCTGGGCACATGGCCAGTAGAAAGCAGCATGCGCAGTAGAAACCAGATGACAAACTCCGAGGCATGCGGAGTCTAGCCTGGGAAAACCTGGGAGAAGAATCAGACTGGATGCGGGCATGGAACCCCCAGGAGGTCCAGGAAAGGGATTGGTTACGGGGAGGGCCCAGCACAAACTGGGGAAAACCCAGGAAATCGGTTGGATAGTTTGAAACAAAGCCTGCCCATTCCCGAAAACCAAGAAAATAGATGGAGGACTATCAAGGATCTCAAAGCAGTTGCTACTAGAGCCTGCAGGCCTTCTAGAGCCCTGAGGGTGTATTATTTCCCTTCACCCCAATAAATCTTGCCACTACGCTTAAATTTCTCCCACGTGCGTGCCCTTTGAGCTAGGAGGGAGTGGTGAACAGTGTCAAAATTCAAAAACCTCAAATAAGAGAATGTTTAAAAAGTGTCCATTGGGTTAATAACAGAGAAGACATGACGACCGTTGCCCAGTAACGTCTATGAAGGGTGACTAGGTGACTAACTGTTCCCCAAAGCCCGGGCCTGAGGGGGTTTCCCAGGATTTGGGATTTGCAGTGCTAGAACCAAGGGGAGTTCTGGGCAAACCAAGACAAGCTGTTCATCCTAGATAACTTTACATTAATTAGTATGCTTTTGGTTGCAAGTTACAGAAAATCCCAAGTCAACAGGCTTAAACTACAGGGAAATTTAGGATGGCACTACAGTTGGTTAATTCAGAAATTCAACAACCTCAAGTTCTTTCTAACTTCCTCATTTGGCTGCCTTTGTGTTTTACAAGATGGGTTGTTACCATGACAAGGCTTAATGAAGAAGAGGGGTGGTTTTTTTCTCTTTCTCTCTCTCTCCATGCACCCCCCCTCCCCCACTGACTTCATTTTTTCAGAATAGTTTTATAGTCACAGCAAAACTGAGCAGAAAGCACAGAGTTCCCATAGAGCTCTTTCCCAACCAGAGGAGTAAATGTGTTATAATTGATGAATCTACTTGTCACATTGTTATCACCCGAAGTCCATAGTTTACATTAAGATTCTTTCTAGGTGGTGTACATTCTACAGGTTTTGACAAATGTGTAATGACATGTATCCACCATACATGCAAAATACAGAACAGTTTTCCTGACTGAAACTCCTCTATTAGGATTAACATAGGTGCTCTACCTATGCATCCCTGCCTCCCTTCTAACCCCTGGCAACTACTGATCTTTTTACTGTCTCCATAGTTTTGCTTTTTCCAGAATGTGATGATTGGATATTATACAGTATGTGGCCTTTTCAGGTAGGTATCTCTTTTTAAGACCAAGAAAAATATGACCAGATACCTCCAGCAGACCTCTGCTCACATCTCACTGGGAAGAGCCAAGTCACATGGCTGCTCCTAACCAAACCTACCAGGGGTAGGTCGTACAAATCACAAAAACACAGTTTTGGTGATAACAGGATGGTAAACTGGCCTCTCCCATGCATCTAGAAGTCATGTCTGTGAAGACTGCCCTTAGGATGTTTTTCCTTTACTTTAAAAGCATTTGAAATAATAAACTCTTCATTCATCATAGGCTGCCATTTCTCCAAAGAGATGTAACACTGCACAGCTGGTTTTGTTATAGTAACTGGTCAGATGTACATAAACACAGCCCTCAGGTGACTCATGAAGCAATGGGAAACCAGCCATTGGCCGGCGTCTGACTATGGTTCTACATGCTGGTCCTGTGGTCTGCAACAGTAGCCTGTGGAGCTTGTTTGCTCCAGGGCCACACCATTCTGAATACTGAAAGGCCAGCATTAAAGCTTAAATAGAAGGCATACCTATTGAAAGGTGCCTTAGGTACTGATATATACCAAGGTGAGTTTATAATTTTTTTTTTACCTGTCTTTATTTAAGTTTCTGCTAAAATGTAACCTCAGGAAGTCTTTCCCGGACCATTCTGCTTCACTACTGTTTAAAGCACTTCTTTCTACATGGCATAACACTGTATTGTTTTATTTGTTTGTTATCTATCTACCCTCTAGACTGAGGGAGGGACTATGTTTTGTTCACTTCTGATTCCCCAGTACCTACAGTGTGCCTGGCACATAATAGGTGCTCAATAAATATATGTTGAGAGGGAAATGGAACCACCAAGGCTGACTTGAACTAATCAGGATTTTCCTCCTGAGTCATTTGAGGAACGGATTAAACACCAGAATGAAATGCAAGGCCTGTTTGCCAGGAGGATGGGAGAAGACTGTTGAGTGGAAAATCATCTTTGTGAGTCAGGATGAGATGGTTGCCCATGTTTGGAGCTTCCTGGCTCTAAACAAACTCCTGTGGCCCTTCATCTTCATGGGGGTTAAAATAACTCTTGGCACTGACAGAACCATGTCCTCCATGGTCCAACCCATATAAACTCTCCTTTGAAGTGCCTGATCCACATGGTTGCCATTTCATGAGGTTTTTTTCTCATTTAATTTGAGGTCTTTTCCAGCCTGTCATGAGGTCGGAGAGAAGAAAGCAAGGCCATGACTCAGACAGACCTCACGAATGTGCCCTGTATTTGCTTGAAAAAACAATAAATAGATTTTCCTGCCTGGGTTTCTATGTCAAAGCACCCATTCAAATGGGAGAGGAAGTTGAGTTGTTGGTATTATTATCAACAACAAAAATGATAATAATGGTTCCTTACACTGATTTACCACTATATACTTTTCAAATAGATTCCATTTCTAGTCTCTCATTTCTGGATTGGAACAATTGGTAAGGTAATAAGGAAATCAGGGCAGGATGCTTTTTTTGTTTCATTTAAAGATGAAGAGACTGAGATACACCTTCCCTCCCTCCAAAGCGATGTGTCCACACAGTAAATAAATTAAAGAGCTTGGATTTGAACCCAGATTTTTCTGACATCATGTCCATCTCTCCACAATAGCCATGTTGACAATCTTTTCTTGTCTAGTCCATACTGAACAATAAAATTATTTATTTTGTGTTTGGAATAAATTTGGCAAATATTTAGTAAAAAGGAGGGTCTCTTCAGTACTTGAAACACTTATCCCCAATAGGTCACTTGAATTAATAAGTTTTTCTTAAGCACTTACTATATGCTAAGACATGGGCTGGGCTCTGTGGACAACAGATAGTGGAAGACAGTTTGACATCAAATGCCTTTGATGTCTTTTCCCACCTTTGAGTTACCATAGGCTTAATTTTAACCTCATTTTATCTCCTTCAACAAGTTGGGAGGTGGTAAAGGTATAATGCATGGGATAAACTTTAGTACTGAAGCCCCCTAGGAATTGCCCTGTTAATAGCCATTCTATTGCCTTAGAGGTAGCTGATGCCTCCTGGCATTTCTCAGCCCCCCTGTAATGTCCTTAGCTTGTTTAGTGTCCTGGATCCTGTCTGCTGACACAATACACATTGATTTTTTTTTGTTAAATGGCCTCATAACTTTCCCCTACATACAAATGTAATTTAGAGTGTCAACATGGGAAGAAATTATGAGGTGTAATCAAATTGGAAGGAAAAGGATACATGGCAAACTGCATTTGCCTGGCACCACATAAGACTGAAAAAATACCAATTGTTCACCTCAAAGTGTAAAGGACAGATGGAGATTTGGGAGGAAGCTAAAATCTGCCTCAAACAACCCTGTAGCTACCCTGTAGCTCTCAAAATAAAGTCCTTCTTTAGGTATCCTCTGCTCCCTTGGTATAATGTGGCTAAAGAAACGAAATTCTTAGGAAGGTAGGAACCCTGGAGTGGATCTGTTATGCGTGACCCATTTACTCTCCAACAGCGGCCATCAAGAGGTCTCAGAAGACACGTTTCAGCTGGACATTAAGATGAAATATTTGCTTCTGGAAGTATGGTAAACTGGATACTCTGACTGACCTTCCTACAAAAAAACTGTTGAAAGTCTGGATTAAAATATTTTTAAAAATTAAGTGCAAGCATGAGTTGGAAACAAAGTAGAGGAATACAGTCCAAAACCAAAGGGGAGGGGAGAGAGAAACAAAATGGATTAATTCCAACACTATTATGCTAAGTGAAAGGAGCAGGCAAAAGAGAGTATATACTGAACAGTTTAATTTCTATATAATTGTGGAAAATGCAAGTGAATCTATAGTAATAGAAAGTAGGTCTATAGTAATGGTGATGGTAGAGTGATAGAAAGTGGTTGCCTGGAGGGTAGATGGAGGGATGTGTTACAAAGGGGCAGGAGGAAATGCTGGGGCTGATGAAAATGTTCATTATCTTGGTTATAGTGGTGGTTTCATGAGTGTATACTGCTAGAATTGATCAAATATGTACAGTTTATAGTACTTCAATTATATGGGGTGAGCAAAAGTAGGTTTACAGTTCTTTGTATGGAAAATAATACAATAATTAATAAATAATACAAGAACGAGCTGTGTTCTGTGTACTCATAACTGCAAACCTAATTTTGCCCACCCCCATATAGAAGGTAAAAAAAAAATTGAGTAACAAAAAACAAAGTGATATCAGGAACTACTCAAACTTAAACCTTACCCTGAGGGCATACACCAAACTGGTGATCTTGAGCCTCCCTTTCACAATCTCACAGGGTGAGGGGAAAAAGAGAAAAAGCCCCAACTGGTAAGTATAATAGGAGAGCCCGTGTATGAAGCTGGGATCCTAAAGTTCTACGCCTCTTATGCAAGGGGGACCATAAAATAGATCAGCCTCTCACCCCCCTGCCCACTCTGGGGATGAGTTTGTATATCTATCTACAGTTATTTTATCTTGATAGCAAACACCAGATTTTTAGGGCTAAGATCAGAGCAATACCAGTGCTGGTTTCCCAGGCTCTATTTTCTCTCAGGTGAAGTGATAAAGTCAGATGTTCACCCTGCATGTGCAGATGGAGCCTGTCCTCAGGAGGGGAACCCTGGAATGATGGGCCTCGGAGTTTATATAGGAAGCGCTGCACAGCGGCCACTCTCCCCTCTGCAGAGAGGGAGAGAAAGGTTTGCCCTCTGATGTAAACATATCCCCTCTGGGAAGAGAAGGGGAAGGTGCCTAGGTATTTAAAACACTGAAATGTAGAGAAATAAATTTAAGGAAGATAAACTTGCAGGTCTCTCCAGGGTTATACACTATCTTTAATTAGTGTTTGCCATTCATTTATACTTTGCAAGGAATTTCTGCTCATGTACAAACATGAAAATATTCACCTGTTTCTGGGAACAGATGGGAAAACTGCCTATTTTTATATTAGATGCTTATTAGAGATGGGAAATACCGACGTGACCATTCATAAGCACAATATGGGCCTCATTTAGACTGAATTCCCATTACCCGGATGGTAATAATAAATTAAATTACACACTTAATTGATGATTTAGCAGCTGACTAGGTATAGCTCAAGACAGAACTGGAAAATAAATCTAAAGAACTCAACCAGCATGCAGCAAATAGAGACAAAGCAATAAAAAAAATATGAAAAGTAAGTTAAAAGGTATGGAAAAGTGAGTGAAGAGATCTGTCATGAGCCTATCTGGAGCCCCAAAGGAGAAAAGAGAGATCATGGAAGAGGGGCTATTTTTGAAGAATAATGGCTCCAGAATTTATGAAAGACTAATTCTCAAATTTCAAAAGACTAGTGAATTTAAAACAGGTTAAGTTAAAAGACCTACACTCCTAGATATATCAAAATATGTATTAAAAGCAGCAAATGAGAAAGATACATTACCCTCAAAAAAACACCTTGACCACTAGACCAATAAGTCAACTGATTTTTAAAAGTTGAAATATAATTCACATACCATAAAACCACTCTTTTAAAGTGCACAATTCAGTGATTCTAAGTATCTTCACAAGTTTGTACAACTATTACCACTACCTATCTAGTTCCGGAACATCTTCATCATCCCAAATAGAAATCTCATATCCATTAGCAGTTACTCTTCATTCCACTCCCTTCCTCCAGCCCCTAGCAGCCAACAATTTAATTTGTGTCTATGGATTTATTTATTTTTGACATTTTCAATAATTAGAATCATGCAATATGTAGCTTTTTGTGTCTGGCTTCTTTACTTAGCATAATGTTTTCAAGGTTAATACATGTTGTAGAATGTATGAATACCGCATTCCTTTTTGTGTCTGAATAATATTCCATTGAATGGATATACCACACTTTTTTTCTATTCATCAGTTGATGAACATTTGGATTGTTCCTACTTCTTGGATATTATGAATAATACTGCTATGAACACTCATGAACAAGTTTTTGTGTTAACTTATGTTTTTAATTCTCTTGGTATATACTTAGGAGTGGAATTGCTGGGTCATGTGGTAACTCTATGTATAACTTATTAATGTGCTGCCAAATTGATTTCCAAAAGTGGCTTCACCATCTTACATTCCCATTGGGGATGAATGAGGGTTCCAGTTTTTCCACATCTTCGTCAATACTTGTTATTGTCCATGTTTTTTATTATAACCATTATAGAGTGTGAAATTGTGTTTCACTGTGGTTTTGATTTGCATCTCTCTAATCATTAATGACATTGAGTATGTTTTCATATGTTTATTGATTACGTCTATATCTTTGGAGAAATGTCTATTGAATCCTTTGTTCATGTTTAAATCAGATTATTTGTCTTTATATTATTTAGTTATGAGAGTTCTTTATGTATTCTCAATGCTAGATCTTTATTAGATCTATATTGTAAATATTTTCTCTCATTCTGTGGGTTGTCTTTTCACTTTCTTGATAGTATCCAGACTTTTTTTTTAACCATAGAATACCAAGTTAAAAGAAAAAAATTAATAAACTGCTTTAGTGTTCTTCTGGTTTGCTGATGCCCTCTTTTCTCCAGCCTTCACTGGGTAAATTTGGCAAACACAAACCAAAGCTTACCTTGAATTTACAGTGACATACCATAGTACTGGTAATACTGAGCTTGTAATTTCTTTCTCAACACATTGCCTTAGGGAATATAGAATTACTGTCCTTAGTTGACAGCAATTTAAGAGTGGTTAGTAAGAGAAGACAAGTAACAGGTTAGGTAGACTAGTGTCACACATGTGCACATGCATTTAGATCCTGAGCTATTAGAACAGGTAGGTAAAATGACTGATGGTATTCCCTGGGATGATAATTAATATTGACTATATGTAGATGGTTGCCCTGGAGTTCAATTTATTATTTTTTTCAATTTATTTCATTGGGTAAATGGAGAGAATAGTGTTGATCCTTTCATTTCCCTCAAACAGACTGAGAAATTCCCTCTGTGCACCTCCTACTTCCACATACAACCCCCACCCTGAGTCTCAGTGACTTGGCCAGCTCAGTAGCTCCCATTCAGCCATGCCTTCCTTCTGCTATCACTGCTCCGCTGGCTAGGCCTTCATCGTCAGCTGCCTCCTGACTCATCACCTTGCTGAAGTTGTCCTTCAATGTTCCACTCTGACTTCTGCATCCGTTGCCGCCCTAGTGTTCTTTCAAAAGCCTGGATGTTGTCATTTGACACCCTGAGAACTGAACAAAAGGTCTTTTTATCTTTATGAATATTTGTCCTCAGTAAAGTTTGTTGAAAGAAACTGTAAATGAACATGTTACTCTTTTGCACAAAAATCTTCACTGGCTCCCCACTACCTTTGCCTGATGTCTGAGGAACTTGACATGGCATCTAAAGTGCCTTCTGAGTCTTTGCATAATCAGTTTCCTGCGCCATTCCCCACCATTCCCTTTTCCTCTCATACACTCCCCTCACCTACAACACAGCCACCTGCATTATTCTGTCCTTTGTCACCAACTACACCTCCCTGTCTCTGGGCCTTTATTCACTTAATCTCTCTTCCAAGAATGTTCTTGATTTACTTTTTTTTAAGCTAATAGGGATTTTTTCTTATCTTCTAGGCCGAGCTCCAGCCTCTGTCTTCTCTGCAGACTTCCCTGAATACCTATGGGACCCCTCCCTCTTTGCTCCTGCTGCCTTTTGTCCATTCCTTCCTGGCAATGGTTACACTCCTCCTGGCTCCTGCCTGGAAAGCTGGGATTTGGCCTTATTTGAACCTATCCCCTCAGGGCCTGGCTGGTTATTGAATAACTGATATTCAATAAACACTCATTGAATTGAGCTAAACTTTTATGTGCAAGCTTAGTATCACCCAGAAAGAAAAATGAGAAGTGGAGGTGAGTATGGATTCCATAAAATTATGTTCTCTTGATACCCCCTAATTTTTAGATACTTCAGATGCCGCCCAGCTGAAACTGCTACCTCACGGGGTTCCCGTGCTGTCCCTCTCTTTCTTGTCTCCCCTTTCTCTGGCTTGCCTCCTCCCCTTCCACATGGCCAGTAGGTATGGGATCAGCCTCCTTCCTCCTCTGGCTCTTTTGATGGTCCTACAAAGAAAGAGGAAGATAACTCTCCACGGGACCGTCTCCGTGGTGACCTGGGATGTAATAGACGATTGTCCAGCTGCAGGGGGGAGAGGGAACAGGAGGACAAAGCAGGTCCACAGGGCCCCTTTCCTCTCTTGTTCTGTAGTGAAATTTTGTATGATATTGTGAGTAGAGATAACTCAGGGGTTCCTTTTCTGGAACTCAGAATGCCACCCTAGCACCCTCTTTCCTCTGCAGTCTCTGACAGTTGCTCATAGCTCCCCAGAACTGCATTGTCTTTGGAGTAAAATCTGAGTTTCAGCCAAAAGTCATGAAGCAAGAGCATAAGACCCTGACCCGTCAAACTGTCCAGCCTGTTGATGCAATGCACTTGCACGGACACCGTAAGTGTGTTATACCTGGACAGGGCTGCACTTAGCACAGGGATCTGGGGCTGGCTTTCCCTCCCTTGCACATAGCGATGATTGCCTCTGTCCGTATGCCAGGGTGTGGCATCTGCCCTCCTTAGCCCCTGTTACTTGACCACTTAGTCCTTCCTTCTTAAAACTTCTTATAACTGTTGTACACTGACTAACTAAATCCTTCTGGACAGCTTTGAAAACAGAGCTGTCCATCTCTCCTGCCCTGCACTTCCTTCCTAAGCTCCTCCCGCCCCTCACCATATACTTAGAGGCCTAGCCCAGTACACAGCATCTGCCTCCACTGTCCCACATGGTATCCACAAGCTGTGGGCCATTATTTAAACTGAAATTAAATAAAATTAAAAATTCCTACTGGCCACATCCCAACTGCTCAAGGGCCACGTGCGGCTGTGGCTACACATTGGTCAGTGCAGATTTAGAGTGTTTCCATCATCCTAGAAATTCTATTTGAAGGCACTGTTACCATGAGGAACTTGTCTTTTGGGGACTTGTTCATTGAATTTTATCTGAGCAAAATGACTTTTCACTGCAGCTTTTCTCTGCCATCATTAGTTTCTTCCTAAATTTGAACTTGGCTTCACCAGCATGGGTACACTCTGCAGGGCCTACTTTGTACCAGGTGCTATGCCAGGCACTTTCTATATATTATTCCTGATTCACACGACAACGTTGTGGGGTTTTGTTGTTACTCCTCGCCTGAGGATATTTTTTCCATTGATTTTTTTTTTTTTTTTTTTAGAGAGAGTGGAAGGAAGGAAGAAAGACGCACAGAGAGAAACACTGCTGTGTCTCTCTCACCTCAGTTGGCTGCCTCCCACACGTACCCCAACCAGGGCTGGGGATGGAGCCTGCAGCTGAGGCACATGTCCTTCACCAGTATTGAACCCGCGGCCCCTTCGGGCCGACACTCTAACCACTGAGCCTAACCAGCTAGGGCGGGTTAAGTTATTTTTATTTCTACTTACAGATACAGAAACCAAAGCTCAGAGAAGTAAAATGAGCTCAAGATCACACAGCTAGTCAGGGGCTGAGATGAGAACTTGGGAGTGTCTGCTCCAAAGTCCTCTCTAATAGTGTGTATCTCAGTGCCTCTTCGGCAAGGAAGACCCTGTGAAACGGGGGCTTGCACAAGCTGAGACGCATGGGCTTGGGAGAGCTGGGACACAATCACTGTCCTCAGAGGTCTCTCCGTCCAGCTGGGAAGACAAATGACCTCAGCGCTACTGCTGTCACATTGCAAACATTTGCACACCACTTTACAATTTACAAAGGTCATTCTCGGGATTTCAGTATCCCAGGAGGCGCCCTAGAGCTGGGCTCAGTAAGGGAAACAGAGGTACGTGCACTGGGTGGTGGAAACGCTGAAGGAGGAGCAGTTTACTGTGACCGACTGGCAGACACAGAGAAGGGTCCCAGAAACTGACTCTTGAGGGACGGGGCCGATTTCTACAGGGGGAAGGGTGCCGGGTGGGAAGGGCGACAAGCTGCAGCCTCATGCCCCTCCCACCCATCCGCTTCCCGCAGCCAGAGTGGGCTTTCTAAAACACCTCTCTGTCACCTCCTGCCTTAAAAGGTTTCGGTGGCTCCCACTGCCCTAGTCCCAAGTCCCTGGGATGGTTTGGGAGGCGGCAGGCCTGGACGCGGCATGGCCCCCACCATCCTTGCCTCTCTCATCCTGCACCGTATGGGTGACTTGTTTCCTTTAAACACACTAAGCCCTCTCGCCTTGAGGCCTTTTTGCAGACTGTTCTTGACTTGAGGGTCCTTCCCTTCACTGTCCTCCTGTGTTTTGGGCCGATGCTTCTTCATTCTTTCAGGATTTGGTTAGCTGCCTCCTCAGTGTTCTGCTGGCGCCCTGTGCTTGTCCCTAGCCCTGCACTTGTCCCTGTCATAACTGCTACCCCTTCCACTGGCATCGCCTCCTTTGTGTCATCACCCAGATTGTGAACAGCTTGAGGGCAAGGAATGAGTAGTGTCCGTTATGTACAGAGCACTTAGCATATCGTAAGTGATCAATAAATATTTGATGAATAAATAAATGAAGCTGTTCCCACTAACTAAGGACACTTATCTGCTCTTAGGGGTGACACTATGTTTCCTGGCAAATATATAAGAAAGACTGTAAGGTAACCAGTATGTTCAAAATGCATGACTCATGGGATTTAACTATAAATCCATTTTATTTGTGTTTCCCGTGTCTTTATACATTTATCCAACAGGCCTAGCTCTTTTTCTGCCCCTGGATTAAAAACATGGACAGACCCATGACTTTTCTAGTTATCCTTAGGTTATGCAAACCATCTCAATTTAGAATTATACAATCAGCAGCCGAGTCCTAGCTTCCCCAGTGACTTGCTAGTCTGGTTCCCTCCAATTAATTCTGTTCCTCTCTTTTACCTGGAGAGCTGCAGCCGCCTTAACTGGCCTCCAAGTTTGTCTCTCTGCCTTGCTAAAGGACAGTAAAGTTTTTTCCATGACAGTTTTTAGTGACTTCCAATTGTCTACTGAGTCGAATCCAAATTCTTAAGCTGGCATTCAGGATTCCCCATGATCTAACTCTAACCCCCTCTTCAGTCTTATCTCCCATCAACCTCATATCTGTGCTGCCACCAAATTTCTGTGTCCCCTGAATGTGCCTTTACTCATGCTGTCCCATCAGCCTGGATGCCTTGACCTTTTTTCTATCAGGACCGATTCCATATTCCAGGGTATGGCTTAGATGCCATCTTCTCTTAAAGGCTGTCCACTGTTCCTTAGATGGAATTACTGTTATTTCTCAGTAGTCCTGTAGCTTCAGTAGGACATCAAACAAGCCCAGTGCATGTCACTTCATTTAACACATAATTGTTAAATGCCTAATTCTATCAGATGCATCAGCTACTGGCTATTGCAGGGCAGGGGTTCTATGGGGGTGAACTGGGCAGGAAGTGAACATCTGTGGGCTGCTGAATTGTGAAGGCTTCCAGAAGACATAGGAAGTGATCCTCTCTTTTTGCGGGGTTGTAATGGATATTCTTGGTATAGATAAATGTGGGACAAATGCGGGACACAGATGATGATAACTGGCTAAGAAAGTCTCCATTTTCTCTCACTGAAGTCCACAGATATCTGAACACCTTGGTTCTAACAATAGCACTCAGTTGAGGATGTGTCCCTGACAATGTGATGGTCTGCTGGACCCAGAAAAACTAAAAGTTAGGATTCGACTCTAGGCCTGTATCTCATAAGTGAAGCCAAGGGCACTCTGAAGATCAGAGATTTGGCAGCCTGGGGAAGGGGCTTTGCCAAACCTCTTACTGTTTTCTGACTCAATGTCTTTAGGTTATTTTAGGGTGATGAAATTATATAATATAACCAAGATTGCTTCTAAGATGGGGTATATAGGGGATGGAGGATGGAGGGTGGGGGGTAGATGTAATGTAGTAGTCTGGCCCAAGGTACTAGACGGTCCCGGCCGTGGAGCCTGCACGAGCATCTTCACTCCAGAAGCGGCAGGTGCCATTCATCACCAGGTTGCACAGCACCTACTTCATTTCATGTTTTGCTTTATAATGTTAGTTTTGTACAGATCTGACACCCCTTTAGACTTTTCCCTCCTCAAGGACAGGCACCCTACAGGGTCCACTTCGGTGTTCACGCAGAGAATGCTTTTGACACTCATTTTTGGTGCTCGTTTACTGAATGGTGGCTGCTTTCTGTTTTGGCTTCCCTGCTGCTGGTGGTTGGTTCACTCGGCTGCCTGAAGCTGACACCTAATTAGGACAAGGCTCCGAGCTGAAGCCAGGTGTGAGTAGATTGCCATCACGCTGCTATTTGACCATTCAGGCAAAAGTTTAGTTGGCGATAAGTGATCAAATAGTGTGATAGGGACAGAGTAATGGGGATGTTGAGTTATATTAAGCAAAGTTTTGCATTCAAGGATTGAATAGTCAGATATGGGAGCTACGGGTGTATAAATGGAATTTACCATGCTCCAATGTGCATTTTCACAATACTATTTAGCTTATACATGAGGGGAGGAGAAGGAGGGGGAAGTGTCTATATTTCTTGGAGCTCACACCCCAGCCTTGCAAATGTTGGGGCAGGTTACCTGTCCTTCTCTACCCACCTTAATGGCAGTGAAACTGCATTGTCTCTGTGCCTGTAAACTAGCCTTTGCACTCTTGTGCTGTGCATTTTTAATACCATTTTAGTCAATACAATGCTTTGCACATGGGATGTTCTTGATGAATAAATGGTAAATGAAGAACTGGCCTCTGAACTTGTAGCTCTACTGCATTCCAGGTAAGAGGTCCTCACCAGAATCATCATTATTTCAATAATTATCAGTAACATCACATTCAGCTCTTTTGATGGGTTAACAAGAAGGCTAAATGTTAGAAAACACAAGTTTGTTCTTATGTGCCAAGGGAAAACAAAAGGATCTGAGTTTAATCCTCTTGTGCCCTGTCAGCTTTATTCCTTCAGGGCCCTGGAGAGTGGTCTTCCTTGACCACGAAGACCTAGTACCCCCACAATCTCTATCTGCTACTCTACTGCACTGCTATTTACTTTACTCCCCAAATCATAGCATGCATTTATCTAGCTGTTTGTTATCTCTGCTAGAATGCGAGTTCACTGTGATGGCCCAGCTCTTAGAACAATGCTGGTATATAGTACATGTTCAATAAATACTTGTTTAATGAATGAATATATTCAAATTCTACCCCTTGGTATAAACACTTTGGGGAATGATTTTACATTGCCTTACACAAATGAATATATGCATACCCCGTCACCTACAACTTTACTCCTAGGTACGTACCTGTGGTGGAGCCTTCCAGTTCCTTCTCAATATCCATTCTCTCCTTCCTTCATGGAAAAAGAATTTCTACTTGGTCATATGACTGCCAAGAAATAAAGACTTTATTCCTTACCCTCTGTTGCAGCCAGGTGTGGCCATATAATTTCTGGCCAATGAGATTTAAGTGGAAATATTGTGGAGCATTCCCCAAGAAACTTTCTTAATAGACACGTGATGTGTGTGCTCAGTACCTACTTTGTCTTTCTTTCTTTATTTTGCTGGCTGAAATACAGAATGCCATTATCTTGGACTATGGGGACAGGAGCCACATCCCAGCAATGGTGGCCCTGTGAGCTGGAAGGAGCCTGGGTCTCTGGGGACTTAGAAGAGTTGAGCTGATGTGTTAGCCTTGAACTACATCCATCCAGACTTCACGTAGGTAAGAAATACATTTTTATCTAATTTAACCCATTCTTATTTTTGTTGCTGTCACTCATGGCTAAAACCAAGCCTAACTGAAACAATGCCTAGAGAAAATCTTGCACACATATAGGAATATCACTAGCACAATTGTTCATCACAGATCTAAACAAGGAAATGCCCAAATCCATGAAAACCTGAAAGGATGAAATTTTCCCTATAAAGTCATAAAATATATTTTACAGTAATGAAAGTGATTGAATGACAGCCACACTTATAAATATGGATAAATCTCTAAAATATGTTTAAGCATAATAAAATGACTCAGAATACATCCAGTATGACACGGATTATGACATAAAAGTTCAAAAATATGCAAAAAAATGTACTCTTTAGGGACACTGTACACATGTAGGAAGTACAAATTTAAGAGAAACAGGGAATGATTAACACAAAGTTCAGGAGGGTGAGCACCTCTGCATGGAGACGGGGACATCCGTCAGGGCGGGGCACATGGAGGGCGTCAGAGGTACCGGAATTTCTGTGAAACTCGGAGAGGGTACATGGCACGTGTGTTTCCTTATTACTCTTTAAACTAAACAAATAACCATACATGCTCTTTTGAAATTAGGATGTTTCTTAATTTAAAGAAAAAAAAGGATTCTACTCTGCCCTCTAATAATGCCTATAGTGTTTCGCCTGTTCATCTCCCCTCTGTTACAACGGCCTTGAAACGCCTAGGAAAACCATTCAAGGGTGAAGCAGGGCTAGTGAGAGCGAACATTCAGTACATTGGCTCATTATGACAATTAGCACGAAAGGGCACAATCTGCAAAGCAAATGAATGCCCAGGTAACGTGAGTTTCCTTACTCATTTCACATTAGCTTCTATCAATTACTACTTAATCCAACTCTAGTTTGTTTTTGCAATTTAATGCTAAAATTCCTTCCTAAGACAAAACAGAAATTTACTAATTCATCAAATATTTATCAAGTGCCTGTTGTGTGTTCTTACACTGTTCTTGGTACTGCAGATACCAGCATGAGCAATATAGACGTGCAAAGAATCTGAAGTGCTTGATACAGAGCCTGGAATGTAATAGGCACCGATATTACTATTACTATTCATATTGCTACAATATATATTTAGCTTGAAAGTTTTAAAGCTCTGAAGCATTTTATCATCAAAATCTGTTTGAGGCAGCCTCTCCCACCTTTAAAGGTGGCCTTAAACAAGAGTCTGTTTCTGGAAGAGACCCATTCCGCTTTGACTCTGGGCTGCTTTTCAGCAGAATTGTCCTCCAAGTGCAGGTTCAGAATTTCAGGCACTTTGTGTTTGTGACACTTGACGCCAAGACTTGCTCCCACAGTCACCACTGCAGGGGAAGTGTAGCTTGAGAGTCTTCAATTCTGTTTGGTTGACTAATTTAAGGTATGTGGCTCCTTCTAACTTCATAGGAGTGAGAGAAGGGGAATTCTCCTGTGAGTCTAGAAGGGGGTAATACCTGTGTGTGAATCATGACACAGCCATAGTCACTCTAATAAAAGTAGACACTACAATGTGTTCTCATGTACCGTCCCTCACTTCTGTTTAATCTCCAAGCAACCCTACAAGGAAGTTATTTTTATTTCATTTCTCCAGCTGAGAAAGCATATCATGCTTGCCTAAGATGGCTTTTGCTATAAGGAGTATAGAAAGAATTCAAGTCCTGTGCTTGACAATACTAATGTTTTATGGCTTCTTTCACATCTCACATAGAAAAGTGAATCATGAACATAATTCACGCTCTGCTTTTAAGTTCCCAAACATTAACATAATAAGAGGCATACGTCTTGTGCCTGGAGATGTTTGTTATTCAAAGCAATCATCATCAGCTCCAATTGGCTACTCCATATATATGGCACACTTAATGTATAAAGGAACATCATTCAACTGGTTTCTCAGTGCTGCACTCAAAATTTTTTCTTGTAAAAGTATTTAAATGCTGAGAATGGCAACCTGCTTTAATAATCTATGGTGCTGCCCAACCTGCATGGCTCAGCGGTTGAGCATCAACCTATTATCCAGGTGATCAAGGTTCGATTCCTGGTCAGGGCACATGCCCGGGTTGCGGGCTCGATCCCCAGTAGGAGGCACGCAAGAGGCAACCGATCAATGACTCTCATCATTGATGTTTCTATCTCTCTCTCCCTCTCCTTCTCTCTCTCTGAAATCAATAAAGATATATTTTTTTAAAAAAAGAGAAAGAGACATGAGTTTTCTTTCTCTTGCCATGTGAAGATAAAATGAGAAGGTCCCCATCTGCAAACCAGGAAGAGGGTTCTCACCAGACCTGAAATCTGCAGGTACCTGGACCTTCAACTTCCCAGCCTCCATATCTGTGAGAAATAAATTGATGTTTAAGCCATCCACAATTATATTTTGTTATAGCAGCCCAAACTAATATACATTGCTCAAGTTACTTAATCTCTTGAGTATTCAGGTTTAACATGTAAAATAGAAAATAGTACCTTTGTTCTCAAAAGACTTTTATGAGGATTAAATACTCTATAGAGAAGTTTAGCACTCAGATATAGAAAAAATAGCACATTGCTTGTGTTATGGGCCAAATTGTGTCTCTCCCCCTACCATATTCAGATATTGAAGTTCTAACTCCTAGTACCTCAGAATGTGACTGTTTGAAGATAGGGTCTTAATTCAGTAAAATGAAATCATTAGGGTAGGACCTAATTTAGTATGACTGGTATCCTTACAAAAAGAAGAGATTAGGACACTGAGGTATAGAAGGAAGGAAGACCATGTAAAGACACATCTAGAAGACAGTTATCTATAAGCCTAGGAGCGAGGCTTCAGAAGAGACTGAAGCTGCCAACACCTTGATCTTGAAGACCTAGCCTCCAGAATCATGAGAAAATAAATTTCTGTTAAGCCACCCAGTCTGTGGTGGTATGTTATGGCAGCCTTAGCAAAGCAATACACCTGGAATCTGGTAGGCAAGGACTAAAATAAAATGTTGATATTGTTAATATTAACTGTTAATATTAATTTTAATTAATATTAATATTAATTATTTTGACAATATACTTCAGTTCCATTGCATTACAACCTTTCACTTTTGTACTTTTCACCATTTGAAACCGCTTTACCTCTGAAATCTTAAATTATGGGAATCCATTTCTCTGATCACCATCTCTATCCCTTTATTTCTTTTAAACTACTAGTCTTGCAGTGTGTCCTCACTGAAGACTCAACCTCTCCACAAGACGGGAAGATCCAAGATGTCAACACCCATCTGGATTTATCGTCTTTCTTACCCAACTCAAGTCCAACTGTCAAGGAAAATATTTTCACCATCTCCTCTCTAACCCATTCTCTTTTCTCTAACATATTCTCTTTCTTCTACCCCTTGCAATTTGTCCCCAACTCTAGAGACATTCAACCGTTTGCTTTCTTTGATTTTGCTCCCAGGTTGTCAGATAAATGCTTAAGAAAATTTTAACACTGCGTATCTTTGTGTCCCATCGGCTTAAGAAGTGTAGAACATGCAGCAAACACTGTTCCAGGCTTAGCTTTCACAGTTGTCCTTTGTGACAAATATGCTCACTTTATAGCTAAAATAATCCCTGGTGTTTCATGAGTACCTGCTAAGAAGTCTGTAGAAAGTCAAATGCTAGTGTGATTTGGCGCCCTAACCATGTCAGGATCAATATATCTGTGATTCTCTTGAGTTTTCCTCCTCTTGTTACCTCGTGGTTATAAGATGACTGCTAAAGCTCCAAAATTTATTTCCATGTTCATGGCAATAAGAAGGGGAAAACTTTCACCTGACACCATCTCTTTTATTGTCTGAGCAGCTCAGTCCACCCTTAAACATTAGGGTTTCTCCTGGCTCTATTCTTGGTTCTTTTATATTCTTGTCTCACTCCATGTATGATCTCACCCCATGTCTTCTATGACCAGTCACAACATGCTGACGATTGAGCAATCTATTTCTGGCCTTCTCCTCTTCCCTAAACTCTGGTTCCTAATCTGTACTTGACTATCCATCAGGCCTTTCAAGGAGAACATAATTAAAACAAGGCTCTTTATCTTTCCCTTTCTACATCTGTCCTCTTCTCATATTCTTGATTAATGGCATTAACATTTCCCCATTCTTTTATGCTGGTGCCTCCCAAGGTCTCTCATAAGCTTCCTAGCTTTCCTCTACCTCTCACCAATATCTAATAAGCCAAATCTTGTCAAGTCTCCCTCAGATAGCTACAGTATCCTCTCTATAATTATTGATTTACTTTAGCTCAGGGCCATATCAACTTCATCTCCCCCAAAGCCTTCTCTGGTTTCCCCATGTGATTAGGTGCTCTTGGGGGCAGCTCCAGCAGAGTGGCTGAGAATGCGGAGTTGAAGCCCAAGTTCATGTCCTGGTTGTACCACTCATTAGCCACATGACCTTGAGTAATTAAGTTGTTTAAGTTCTCGGTACTGGAGTTTTCTCATCTGAGAAGGAGGATAATATTATTTACCTCTTAGGGCTATTATTGTGAAGAATAAATAAATTAATGTATGCAAAGCATTTTGAAGAGGGCCTGGCTCAAACCCTTTGTTATTATTATCATGATTAAAAATCACCTGTGTGTATAAAGTGTATTTAGTATAGTGCTGAGCTCATGGGGAGAACTCAGTAAGAGTTAATTACTATCATTTTTATCTGTGCTCTGTTTTTCTACTGATGCATTCAGGGTCCCAGTGAAGTAATTCTCACTGTGTTTTTATAATTTATCTCTCAATGTCTCCCTTACTAGACTGTGTACTTCCCCCAAGCAGAACACAAACCATGTTTTAGTCATCTCTGTATGTGTAGCATCCAACAGAGTGCTTCATGCAAAGCAGGACACCAACATATGCTATCAAGTGACTAAGTAGGAAAGAAAACAAGTAGCTTGTGTTGCTCCCAGTGGTATACAAGCTCCTGACAGTGTACATGTTCTTAATCGAACATCAGCTCCTTTGATCTCATTCTGCCTCAGACACTCCCCACCTGGAACTCCTCCACGATGCCCCAGCCTGGCAGAGCTGGGTGCTCCTCACATGTGTTTCCATAGCCCACTGTGCCTCATTTCTTACTGTAAAAATGATTGCACTCTAAGGCGACAAACTGTTTATTTGTTGCCTCCCTTGATAGATTGTTAGGAAGAGTGCCTTATTCAATACTATACATGCCCAGCCAGCCCACATGGTAATATATATCTGTTGACTAAATGTGTGCATGAATTAATTCTTACAACAATGCTATGTGATAGGTACTGATATCATCCCTATTAATAATTGAAGAAACCCAGAATTACTGAGACGAAATACCTTCCCAACAGAAAATTAGGTTGAAGACATATGAAATATAGATATTAAATTTGCAAGCATAAATGTGTAGCTGCATGTGACAAAATCCCAAAGTCACAGGGCTTAGAGGAGGTAGACACACATCTCTTATGTAACAGACGGAGCTGGAAGAGCAGCTCTGCTCCACAGAATCAGCAGGGGCCCTGATGCCTCTGTTCTGGGGCTCTGCCATTCCCGGGGTGCTACGCTGTTTGCACTGCCCTGGATGGGCCACACCACGTCTGCAGTTCAGGCCGTGGGAAGAAAGAATGAACAAGGCGAGAGCATGCCCCTCTCCTTGAAGGATACCACCTGGAACTTGCAAAGTTCACCGTCACTTTTGCACATATGGCCGCTTCTGTGAAGGTTACTGGGATATGTGGCCTTTATACTGGGCAGTCGTGAACCGAACTTAAAATTTCATTCCTTTGAAGAAGTAGGGAAGTAATAATGGTAACTAGGGGTCTCTTCCATGGATATAAAAGCACCCCTTTTCCCAGTATGAAAAAAGTAGGAGAGATGATACTGCTCTAGATTAAAAGAAACTTAAGAGACATACAACTAAATGAAATGTAGGACCCTTTTTTAGATCCTTATTTGAATAAAAACAACCATAAAAAAGACAATTGGGGGATTGAAAACATCCTGATATTAGAAATATGATAACCCGCTATGAATTATGATGTCATACCTGGATGAGATAATAATATTTTGGTTCTTCTTTTTTAGAGATTTATCTTCAAGTATAGGGTGTCCCCCCAAAAATGTATACATACTTTAACAGCTGATAACTCAATTTTCATCCCTTTTCAGGTTTAACTGATTTGAAATAATGGGTGAAGCCAGATTAAGCTTTGAACAAAGAAAATTTATCCTAAAGTGCCACTAGCCTTTTTTAAATTTTTTTTTATGGGGATACATAAAAGATAGAGTTTATGGTACAAAATCTGCAACAAATTGAGGGAGCACAAATACCGAACAAAAGGAATCTTGGGTTTGTGATTCCATTGCTTAGAGTTATCAGCAGCGCCTGGACCATAAAAGTCATCTGTTTGAAAACAGGCATTAACCAAAAAAATACTATTCATTTCTGTATTCTTTTAAATTTTGAAAATGAACTGTAAGTCAATAAACTCTGACTTTATAATCATTCAAACTGTGTATGATTATACACATTTTGGGGGGGACACCCTGTATGTAGGCATGAAATGACATGATGTTAGAGATTTTCTTTACTCCAGCAAGAGAAGGGAGCAGGGGAAGAAGAAACAATCTGACAAAGCCTTGATCATTACTGAATTATCTGACTTTGGGGTATATTAAATTCTTTTACAATAAGAAAATTCAAACAAAAACACCCTCCGGCCCCCCAGTTAGCTCATCCCTGTCAATGGAGAGATTTCAGCCCAAAGATAGAAGTGACAAATAAAGGCCCTGTTTCTTTCAAAGTTCAGGTCTTTGCAGAGCTCAGGGGATGGCGGGTAAAATCAATACAAGTTTCCTTATACTAAGCCTCCCTCCAAACACTCCCTGGGGGCACAGTTCTTCTTTCAGATTATAACAGCATTGAGGTTTTAGGGGAAAAAATAGCCCCATGAAATACTTATCATGCTGGACATGTTGGCACACACACAGGGAGTCAGGGAAACTCTGGCACAGCTCCCTCTGGGAGGTGCTTCCTCCTTTCTCCTTAGAAAATGGGAATTATCTAAAATCCAGAAGGAAAATAATATCATCTGGGGGGAAGTGTGACCCACAGCAGGTCACGGCTGCTGAGTTTTTCTTCCAAAAGGGAGCGATGAAAGTAATATTTATTTGCTTCTGGGGCTGCCTGAGCTACTCCACAATCAGCCAGGGTGCAAGAGGAACAGTTGCTGCCGCTCTGCTTTGTGGTGCTGGGGAGTTTCTGGGCAGGCACCTAAGAGTGTAACAATTTCCATGCTGAAAAGGTCACCTGTAAGTGGCTCTCAGGCTCAGCAGCAGGGCTGATTTTCTTCTGATTACAGTGTTATTGGCTTTCAGAGGAAATTAGTACCTAAAAGTACTGTATTCTTTGTGTTGCTGATAAAAAGTTTTTAATACATGCAGTGCTAGAAATACTAGTAAAAATGTTTATGATGAATTAAGTGAATGCAGTTGCTCATGCATATAAATCCATATATACCCACGTGAAGCCAGCAACGTGTATGCAAACCTGCACATTACATTTATTTCAACAAACTTCTTGAGTGCCAATGCCAGGTATTTGTCCCAAACACCGAGGAGGCTGACCTGATCCTTGCCCTCAGGCAGCTCAGTGTCTGGGCTTACTCTTGTTTTTTGAAAGTCAGTGCCATAGAATATCATAAAATTCAAGTTGACTTTTCCCCTGAGGTACCAGTTCTATTTATTATACCCCCCATTGATATGTGTATTGACAGGTGATCCTGTGCAAGAAGAATCATCTGGAAGATTTCCCAAAGTGTCTAACAAAAGACCAGGCCTGACCTCTTTCCACACGCGATTCCTTCTCTTAGAGATCCAAGTTCCTCATTAGCACATTCATGTCTCCAGACTTTACAATAAAGAAACCTCTTTGACCTAATGTTTCCCAGACTTTTCTAACCTCAGAATCCTTTCATCAAATAACTCTTTTATTTGTGTTTCATGGGACATTCTTTGCAAAATGTCAATCTCTGGGGCATCTGAAACCATTAGAATTTTGGATGCCGGTCTAAATTAAAAAGAAGAGGAATGTGTGTCCAAGTAGGAACTACTTTTGCAGCCTTCTTTGACTTTTGACTTATTTAAAGCTAAAATCTAAGAGACTGGAAATCTTATAAGACCTTTTTAATGGGTTTCTTGTTATTTAGCTTTTTTCAAGTTAAAGATAATCTTATACTTGGCTTATCCGAAGGTCTCTTTCAAAATGAATTGAATGTTAGGGAGAGCGGAGAAATGGCTGGGAGAGGGTTCAGTGGTCGTAGTTATTATTCATATATTCATAATGTGAATGTGTTCCCTGGATTTGTGTGACATGGACAACCTAAAGGTTTCCTGCACTTGGGAAGACTGTGAGTGTGAGTTCAGGGAGCTGATTAATTCACCTTTGCAAGCCTAGTGTGGAATGTGATGTCTGGTGCACATCAGGTACTTGGTGGATGAACGAGTAGTCTAGTTTCAGGTACCACGCTCATTCAGCATTTGTTCTTCAGGGAAACCCAGAGGCCAAACTATGTAAAGGCAGTCTATAAATGAGAAGAGGCAATCACAAGATCTATCACACCAGAGCCATCACTTGTGATGTAGGACTGAGGCAGGAATCAGGCTCACAATAGAAACATACTGGCCAAATGCACTTCCCCAGGCCAATCCTAAAGTTAACCTTATATTTTCAGATGAAGGGGTTCAGTCAAGAAAGATACCCAGAGTTGGTTCCATGGAGCAAAGCTCATGACCAGTGAAAGGATTAAAGGAATGGAGAAGGGGGCAGGGGAAGAAGGGAAGATCAAAGATTAGAGAGACCCTGAGAGGGACCAACTGATCATTAGATCATGGGTCTCTTTTCAGAGCAATAAGTTCCTCTGCAAGTTTCAGAGGGATGAAAAGAGAAGCCCCCCCCCCCTTTTTTTTTCTCTGAACATCCAACCAAGGTACTGGAACATCATGTTGGTGAGTGACTTGTAAAACTAAACTTGATCCTGCTAGAATCACACAATATCACAGTTGATGTGTTCCAATGATGTGTGATGTATATATTAGCGACCATTTATTATAATCTTCTCTTTATGATGAAGAAGTTGAAACCAAAAAAATGAAGTGGATTTTTTTTTTTTTACCTAAGCCTAATAATAGTTCATGGCCTCACTAGGACTAGAAAATTTTTCCTCAATCCACTTTTTTCCCTTAGTTTTCCCCTCAGTATGGCAATACCTCATCACATAACAATGTCAAAAATTCCGACAACAAAGAACTGGTAGATGATGCTAGGAAGACTGCGGTTGGATAATAAAGTCTTTCATACAATGCTGAGGGATTTAGACAGTGGGTTGACAGTGGGAAACCACTGAAATTTCTAAGCATGAAAATAATATGATTAGTTTTTGTGTAAAGTATAAGGGTAGAAAAAGGTATATAATGCAAACACTAAGCACAAGAAAGCTGAGTGACTGTAGTAATACAAGGCAGTTAGAAGTAGAGATGAAATTCAAACCCAGAGCATTTGGTACAACACTCCAGTGTTTCTTCCAAATGTAGTAAGAACAGAACTCAGTTCATGACCTTGGGTGTGTGAGGAGTACCATCTTTCATTGGCTCCAATGACACACAATTAATTTATATATCAGCAAAAAAAAAAGTTGTCAATTAAACTCTGATAGGCCATCCATAATATGCACCTAATTTCAGAGGTGTTAACATGTACTAAAATGTGAAAAATGATGCCTGTTAGAACTGGTGACATATTGAATAACTTCTCTTCTTCTTAATAGCTCAACTTAATTCCTGCCTGCATGACCCAATTCAACATGACTGGTTAAAAACTGAACCTCAGTCTTTCTTGAAGTTGTTAAGGAAAATAATTAAATATAAAATCTCCTGCCAACTCAGTGAATCCTTAGCATTAAGTCACACTATGAGGCACATCACAGGCAATCTGCTAAGGAAATTGCCAAAAGAAAGAAATCTCACATTTTTATATAGCCAGGGAGATACATACATGTTAATTGTCTTTATTAAAGGGAAAAAAAACTTCTCCTATCATTATGAGAAGCAAGAAGTTACCCCAAGGAGCCAAGTGGTAGCTGAAACTCCCACAGAGACAGTTACCACCTCCTTGATACTCACATTTATAGGAGACAGCTCTGAGGCCTCCAAGGAAGGCATTCTTGGGATACAAAACTGGCAAGTGGCTTACTTAGCTTTTATAAAGATTTACATACATATGAAAAAAACAGGAGAAGCATTTATAATATCAAGTTTTCTAAAGAAAATGGTAAATTGAGAGGAAGGGGGGAAGTTCTTTTTTTCTGTTGGCTAAAAGGGGCGTATCAAATTTAATTTTTTATTTAATTTTATTGCCCTGGTGGGTGGCTCAGTTGGCTGAGCATTGTCCTTGTGCATCTAAAGGTTGCAGATTTCGATTCCCAGCCAGGGCACATGTAGGAGGCAACCAATTGATGTTTCTCTCTCACATCGATGTTTCTACCTCTCTCTCCCACTCTCCCTTCCTCTCTCTAAAAAATAAAATAAAAAAATAAATAAAATTGATTTAAAAATTTTTTTATTTACCCTTACAGAATTTCTTCTCTTGAATTGTATCAATTCCAAGATCTTTCAGGGTGCTGTATTATTTTTTTTTAGGGCCGCCTTAACAAAGTGCCACAAACTAGGCAGCTTACAACAATAGAAATTTATTTACTCACAGTTCTGGAGGCCAGAAGTCTAAAATCAGGATCTTGGCAGGGCCATACTCCCTCTGAAGTTTCTAGGGGAGGGTCCTTCCTTACCTCTTCCAGCCCCAGGTGTTCTTTGGCCTGTGGCAGCATGACTCTCGCCTCCACCTCTGTCTTCACAAGGCCATCTCCCTCCGTGTCTGCGTCTTTTCCTCTCATGAGGACACTAGCCATATTGGATTAGGGCCTACCATTATCCAGTAAGACCTCATTTTAACTTGATTACATCTGCAAAGACCCTATTTCCAAATAAGGTCAAATTCATAGGTACTGGGGATTAGACCTTATGTGTATCTTTTCAGATACATTTCAGCCATCACAAACGCCAAGATATATATGTTTAATGAGGGCTGGGGAGTGTGGAGTGCTGTCTTGTCCTCCCCAAAAGCCACTGAAGCTTCATCATCCCCTTCAGATTTGGTGACACTCTTCCATTCCATGCTTGGGACACAGGGATTTTGCTGGGACTGTCTGGGGTCCAGAGGGTAGTTATCATTTCTCAGGTCCTCACCTCTGCAGTGATCTAGGAAGCACAGGCAGGTGCCATCTCCTCTGTGGCTCTGACACATTATCTGTGGTTCCCTTCATTCTGGGATCCGTAGACTTTTCTGCCCTCACCTTCTCCTTCCATTCTGGCTCTATCTGGTCTAGAGAATAGCCTTCTCTCTTCTTGATGTTCCATGACAAACTGACTATCCTAGGGAGAGATTTACAGGGTTTTGCCTTTAGTCCTGCCAGATTCCTTCCCAGAGACAACTGACAAAGGGCTGACTACCTGCTTCATTGTCAGTATATAGAGGAAATTATATGTGATAGATTAAGACATCAAAACAGCACAAGAATTGAGGTATTGAGTAAAAAGAAAATGTTTTCTGTTAGCAAAAAGTTTTTTAAAAATTAAAAACAGCAGAAGAGTACTTGACCTCTCCTCCCTCACAGAGGTGAGCTCTTCTCTTTTGCCCCAAATCACTCTGGGTTGATATCGCCTTTGGACAGACAGCAAGAAGAGCTGGTTTATCCAGCCCGGATGGTTGAGCACCATCCCTACACCAGGAGGTTGGCTGTTCGATTCCCAGTCAGGGCACCTGCCTGGGTTGTAGGCTGGATCCCCCTACAGGGGGATTGCAGGAGGCAGTCGATCAAAGTTTCTATCTCTCCCTTTCCCTTCCTCTTTGTTCCTGTGTTTTTTCTGCCTTTCACTGCTTACAAACCAGTCAGCTTCATCACCAGCCATCTCTTCACAGAAACACATACCTCTCCTTTACCCAGATCCTTTTCTGTCTCTTACCTAATTATACCATGAAACTTTCTCTCCAGACTTGTCATGAGTGCAAAAATGGCCCTAATTACAAATGATGGGCATAATGGTACTCTAACGACACACTTACAGCTGGAAAAAGAGAGCCGTAAGTGTTCAGGGAAAATGAAGACGTGATAATAACGGTGCCATCAATTGCAAAGCCCTTCAAAGTCCTCAGAAGTCTCCTTCAGAGTCCTGTGGAAAGTTTCTGCCTTCCTCTCTGTCTTTCTCTAATCACGCCTGTCCCACTTCAAGTGGCATTGTACAGGATAAGAACATTCAAGTATTCCCCCATACTGTTTGATCCCTGAAAAGAACTTTAGAGATATTTTATACTGAGGAAACTGAGACTCAGAGAAGTAAAAGTCCTTGCTGAAAAACACACATTTAGCAGATGAAGGGTAACAGAATAGACCACCGCAAAATATGCTACTTTGGCATGATGATTATTTTGAGCTGAAGTCAATAATGAAGCAGATACAAGACAGGCTCCCTGCCCTCCCCATTTGCCTAAAAGCAGGACATAAATTTATAAAGGTGTCCTTTCTCTCCTCTCTGCTAGTTAAGACAAGGTTAATTCCCTCAAACAACTGTAGACCTTTATCAATGGAGAAGGCACAGACATAACAAACATTACTCTTTTGTTGTTGTTAATCTTCACCAGAGGAGATTTTTCCATTGGTTTTAGAGCGAGTAGAAGTGAGGGAAGAAGAGAGGGAGGAAGGGGGACAGAAAGAGAGAGAGAGAGAGAGACATCAATGTGGGAGAGAAACATTGATTAGTTACCTACCGCACAAGCCTCAACCAGGGCCAGGAATCGAAACTGCAACCCAGGTATGTGCCTTTGACCAGATACCGAACCCTCTACCCTTTGGTGTGTGGGTCAACACTCTAACCACCGAGCCACACCAGCCAGGACAAACATTATTCTTTCCTATCATGCTTTTCCTGATAACATCCCTACACCTTTCTTTTGTCGTTAGCTGACCAGGGTTCTAGGCCACCTCAGAGAGGTATTCATTTTTCCCTGGGTATCTTCCATATATACATGAGAGATATACAAGAAGTATACATGTTAATGCACTTCTATTTGATTTTCTCCTGTTAATCTATGTTTTATTACAGGGATCTCAGCCAAGAACTCAGAAAGGTAGAGGGAAAATTATTTTTCCTCCCCTGCCCCAGTGACAGGGAGTTTGAACTAGGCCTCTGAGTGCTCATTCTAGCACAAGATATGTTGTCTTCTCAGACCCCAATGCCTAATTTTTCTGTCTGATTTGCTCATACTGGTGACCAATAGGGTTTATCCATTTATTCACTCAATATTTACTGAGTTCCTACTATGTGCCAGACACACAGTGCTTAACATAGTTAAGCATTGGTGGTACAGAGGTGAACAAGAGAACCATAGCACCAGCTTGTGCTGAGCTTACATTCTTTTGAAAAAGGTACAAAGGAAAGCAAATAACTAATTAAATGAAGTGTCTACTATGAGTTGATAGGTCTATAATGGGAGAACTTAACAGTGCTTACTTGGGGCAATTTAACATTTTTTTGTAAGGCAGTATTTCAGCCAGATTCAGAGTTAAATATTTGTTGACTACTCTATGAACAATGCAAAAATGGATTCTGAGTTGGAAAGAAGTAACTTAGAACATGTTGGAGCACAGTTTATCTTACAAGATGAAAATGAGACTTATTTCCTAATATGTTCCCCACAGGGATTGGACTGACCACAGGCATGACAGAGAAAGAAGAGGAACAATGCTGAAGAAGAAATGAAATTCTCAAGAGGATAAACCACTCAAGAGGATGCCCTGAAGTGTTTGTACATGCAGACACAGACTAGCAACACAGCAGGCGTTTAAAAAGCACATTTAATTCAATGAATAGATAAATTCCCATAAAATGTCAAATTTCAATAAGTAGAACAATGAGAGAAATATTTATTCTAACTTAATTCTCACTGATAAGGAAAAACCAGTTGTGACAGTGGGCCATTTTTAGATTGTTCATTTCAAGTGTATAGAAATATATTTGATTTTCGTATATAACCTTGTATCCTGCAACCTTGTTGAACTTGCTAATTAGTTCTAATAATTTTTAATAAATTCCTTATGATTTTCTCTATATAAGATTACATGACCTGTGAAGAGAGATTGTATTACTTCTTCCTTTCCCATCTGCATGCATTTTATTTCTTTTTCTTGACTAATTGCTGTGGCTAGAACCTCCAAGGCAATGTTGAATAGAACTGGTGAGAGCAGGCATCCTTATCTTATTCCTGATTGCAGGGAGAAAGCTATTAATCTGCTTTTTGGTTGGATCATTTATTCACTCACATTTAATGTTATTCTGGGTAAAGTGAGAGTAACATCTGCCATTTTATTTTCTGCTTTTATACGTCGCATGTCTTTTTTGTTCCTCTCTTCTTCCATTGATGCTTTCTTTTTTATTGAGTGAATATTTTCTAATATAGGATTAAAATTCCTGTAATGATTTTTACTATATTTTTTTTGGTTAGTTCATTAGTGGTTTCTCAAGGACTCACCATACACAATTTGGAATCAGCTTCAGATTTATGCTAACTTAATTCTAGTGAGATATAGAAATGTTACTTCTATATAGCATTATTTCTTTCCCCCTCTTTTTTGTGGTTATTATTTTTATACACACCACATCTAGTAATGCTCTAAACCCAACAATGCATTTTTATAATTATTTGTTTATAAAATTTACATCTTTTAAAGAAGGTAAGAGAAGAAAGGAGAAAAGGTACATCTTTTGTTCTATTAACCTCATTTATCACTTCTGGTTCTCTTCATTTGTTCTTATGGATTCAAGTTTCCAACTGGCCCAGCCCGGTGTGGCTCAGCTGTTGAGCATCGGCCTAGGATCCAGGAGATTGAGGTTCGATTCCAGGTCAGGGCACATGCCCCGGTTGCTTGCTCAATCCGGCCCGGAAGGGGATGGGGGAGCGTGCAGGAGGAAGCCGATCAATGACTCTCTCATCATTGATGTTTCTCTCTCTCTCTCTCCTTCTCCTTTCCTCTCTCTGAAATCAATAAAGATATATTTTTTAAAAATAAAATAATAATAATAATGCCTTTACTTTTGTCTTAGTTTGGAGTTCCCCAGAAGCCAACTCTGAGACAAGGATTTGGGTGTCAGTAGTGTGTTTGGAAGGTAAAGAGGGATCACAGGGAGAGGGTAGGGAAGCGTGAGAGAGGTTACGTGGCCACGAAAGGGCACTTGACCAAGCCGCCCACCACTGTGGACAACTGGAGCTTAATCAGGCTGGGGAACTTCTGGGAGCAATGCAAAGCATGTATCTCAAAGCCAGTCTTCCCATGAGACAAGAGAGCAGGGGTGTTTAAACACTCACCCCTGACAGCTACCCCCAGGGAATGTTCATTCCCTGAAACTCCAGACCTTCCTCCTGGGTAGCAATGAAGGCTCTAGCAGCAGGGGGAAGCTGGTGCTGGGTGTAGGAAGTCAGGTTGAAGTGCACTGAAGTGGTGGGGGCATGGGCATTTGGATGGGGCACCAACAACACCCCATCCAAATGCTTCATGGAGAGCATGACCCTGCTGACACCCTGGTTTTGGACATCTAGCTTCCAAAACTGTGAGAATACTTCCTGTTGTTTTCAGCCACCAATTTCTGGAAATTGTTTTATGGTAGTTTTTGTACTGAAATTAACACAAGCGATGTGATGAAAACTTTGCTGAGTCTTAGTTTCTTCCTCTAAGAAATGGGGATAAGAGCGGGCATATTTGGTTTTCCGAAGCCCCTGCTGGTTCAGTAAATGTGAGTTCTCATCAGGAAGATGCAGCGGGAAGAGTTGCCCCTGGCAACGCTCAGTTACTGTCAGGACTACGGGAACAGTCGGCAGCGCCTGAGAAAATGAGCTCTGATCCATTGGCGTGAGCACTTTCCTCTTTTCACTGCCGGGACTCCCTTCTGGCTCTTTCTTTCCAGACACAGAAAACCATCTGGGGGGTGTGGGGGCACCAAGTAATTGCTCCTGGAAGCCAGACTGGCTTTAGCTGGTGATAAGTGGATTGCTGCCCACAGGAGGGCAGCTGTCTGACGTCAGAGACGGCTGGGCACTAATTAAGGGGTTACTGTGTTTACAGGAAGATGGGAAAATAAACGTCAAGACTGCAGTGCCCTGGCTGCTGTTTCGCAGGACAGGGGCCAGCTATGACACCTTTTATCTGCGAGGTGGCTGGTCCGACAGCTCAAGGCCATCCAGGTGCCTCACGCGGCGATGGCGTGCAGGGCCTGGCGCCCAAGGGGGACCGTCTCTCTCTCAATCTCTGTTCTCTCAGCCTCTCATCCCCCCCCCCCCCAACGTGTACTTTGTTATGGGAGGGAGAAAAAAGAAGGGAAGAAAATGGTCTAGTTAATTGAAACATTTATAAAGAAACCATGTTTCCAATTTCTAGCCAGGCCGCTCATGATCCCCTGCAATCCCTTATTTGCAACTGATAAATCAGTCTTTCTAAACAGGTCCTAAGGGAGGCTGCTTGGATTTGGAGGGACAGGAAATTAAATAGCCTTGGGAGGGGGGCTGTTAGCCCATGCTACCCCCCTGCCCTCCTGCCTGCGGGTGGCTATGGTAGGGGAAAGCGAATGAAAGAGGAAAGCCAAGAGAGAAGGGGGATATTTGGGATTCACATCACAGCCAAAGACCCAAATAGACCCCAGCCAGGACTGATAGCGGCAGCGCAGGAATTGATTGCCCGGGGTGCCTAGTCTAAAGTTGGCTGCGTATCATAAACTCATGGCTTCTGCCAGACTCTCATGCAGGAGTTTAACTAGCTAGAAAGGTCGAAAGAACTGAACCCCCACACTGCAATCCTGACCTATAGTTCCTACCTCTGGAAGCGTTTTGTGGCATTGAACCCCTGGATATCCAGCACAGAGCTCCACATTCAAAGGAAAATGGACCGTGGACAATTGGAAAGGGTGCTGGCAGGACGGGAGGTGGTGCCCCCAGGGAAAATCAGCTCCCAGCAGAGCACAGTCCTGGGAAAGGGGCTCTGATCAGGAAAGCAATCTGGTAGTCTGTTTGGATTCAGCTGAATTAAAGTGAAAATTCATTGTAGAAATGTTTCCCAAAATGTCTCCATTTTTCTTAGGTATGGTTGTGTCCTCTGGATAGATAAGGAAACTGAGGCTCAGAGATGCTAATTAAAATGTCCAAGATCACACAGCGTGTAAGTACGTGGGGGAGCCTGGAATCAAATTCAGCCTCATTCCATGGCCGGTGATCTTTCCTCTCCTTGGTTATCTACGGCTGCATAACAAGACACCCCAAAAGGCAGTGGAGTAAAAACAACCACCGTTTTATCACAGTTATGATTCCGTGGGTAAGGATTTTCTGCTTCTCAGTGACCGGGGTCTCAGCTGGGGTGACCCCAATAACTGGACAGAACTCAGCTCTAGAGGGGCCATATTTCTGGGGTCTTCATCCTGACTTTCCACTGGGTTTCTTGGATCTTCTCCACATCACATCTACCGATGTCCAAAACGGTTTCTTCACTCACATATCCGGCGCTTGGATTTGGATGGCTCCGACAGCACCCCTCCCCCCCCCCCCCCCCCCAGCCCTCCATGCGGCTAGCTCAGGCTCCCACGGAGCATGGCCGTGCTGGGATAGTCACACGTTTTATATGTGACTGGCTTCTCCCAGAATGACAGAAAGAGACAGGAATTAGAAGCTGCCGGGTTTTTAAGCGTTAAGCCCAGAATCCGGCACGGTGTGACTTCTGCTATAATATAATGGCCTCATGAGTCACAGAGCCTGACGAGATTCACCGCCACCTCATTAGAGGCTTCGGGAACATCATCTCTGCTCCTCACCAGCCGCCATGCGACAGAGGAGCTCGCCCCCTTAAATTACACTGTTCCGAACGGTAATCATAAGGCCTCAATTTTGATTAGCTTTTTAGATGTACAAAAAGCTTCCGGCTGAAGCTCTTATTTGAGCTTCACTAAAAGACTTTGAGGTAAGCACCAGCTGTACTATCCTCATTTTAAGACAACGAAACTTTCAAGAAGCAAAGAGGGTCACCCAAGATATATGGTGTGTAAATTTCCAGCCCACCCAGCTCCATACAGCACCCTGACGACTCTGCACTGTTAATATGCTCTCATTTGTCATATATTATTCTGCAGCTTAAATTTTTTTTCCCAGAGGGCTTTCAAACTAATAGTTCTGTTAAAATATTGGTCTGGAAATAACTCCATTTTATTAAATTGAATGATGCAGAAAGTTCTGTGTTTTACCTTTATTTTTTTTAATGAGGTGAAATTCACATTACATAAACTAACCATTGGGACGTATACAATTCAGTGGCATTTCGTATATTCACGATGTTGTACGACCATCACCTCTATCTAGTTCCAAAACATTTTCCAGGCCCTGTGCTTTATGGTATAATATTTATATGATAATTTTGCCTTATACCTGAAATCGAAGTGCTTTGTAGGTAATTATTAATGCCAGGTTTTATCAAAATGAAAGATGCTCAGTCTTTGGACTCAGACTGACCTGGATTTAAATCATAGCCCTGCAATTTTCTAGCCATGGGGGTTTCAGAAAGGTATTCAACTGAGCCTGTTTCCACGGCCCTCATAAAAGGGAATGATGTCTACTTAGAAGGGAAATTATGAGGATGGGTGAGATAATGGACTTCAAGCACCTCTTACAGGGCACAGCTCTCAGTGGTGGCCTAAATGATGGCAGTTGTTATTCATGGTATTAATAACCAGAAAAGAGCTATAAGACCTCAGGAAAATTATCATGACCCTCTGAGCCTGAGCCTCCCAGACGGAAACTAAAAGTGGGGATCGGAACAATTTCTAAGCTCTGATATGTAAGATGACAAATATGGAACAGGTCTAGCCTTCTTCCTTCTTTAAAAAGCCTCCCGCTACTTTCCTTCTCCTCATGCTCACACACCCTGAATTTTTCAGCTTGATCAGAAAAAGTTAACTTTTTAAGCAGCTTAATTGAGGTGTACTTGATATGCAATAAATTACACATATTGTAAGTGTGTAGTGAGATAGGTTTTGACATACGTATACACTCATGAAATCTTCACCTACAAAGCACTTCGATTTCAGGTATAAGGCAAAATTATCATATAAATATTATATCATAAAACACAGGGCCTGTATCATCACCCCCAAAAGTTTCCTACTGCCCCTTTATAATCTCTCCTTTCCTTCCCACCCTCTAAATGATGTTTGAGATGTCCCCCCTATTTGGCATTTTTTGTTATCCAGAATATGTAGACCCATGGGTTCCTTTCAGGGCAGGAACTATGTGTGTTTTTCTCATTCCTGTACCCCAGCCACTGGTGGAATACAGGAGGACAGGAGATGCTCCCCAAATATTTGTTGAAGGAATGAGTCACCGCTTTGTCCCTGTCCTCTGGAGGCAGCGATACTAAGGCTTTTTTTCTCTGAGCCCTACAGTGATCGGTGATCGATGCCAAGACAGGAGAGAGCTCTGGGGCCTGGAGTGTCTGGGAGCATTTCACAAAGGAAGAAAATTGCTTTGAGGCTCTGAAGATGAAAAAGGCTTATTGAGAAAGGCAGAGCTAATGGCTTGAGAACAGGCCAGGAGGCAATCTGGGAGAGATGAGAAAGTATGGGCTGGTGTGCTGACTGACAGGACTGACAAGTGATGTGGATTACGCTCCCGGAGCTGCGGGAAGCCGGAGGCTTTGTGAAATAGGAAAACAAAAATGAAAACAAAGCAGGAGCTGCTGGTACCTTGGCTGAGGATCGTAAAATGTTAGAACTGACATAGATATTCGCGATTAGACAAACACCTTCCTAATGCAGAGGAAAAAGACGAACTTCAGAGAAGCGACATAAATTTCTCCAGCAGCCGTAGCAGAATAGTTTTAGAATCAGGAAGAACCCAAGTTTCTTATCCTCTGCCTGCTTCATTCATTCATTTTTTAATATTTATTTACTTACCTAACTTACTGAGCTCCTACAATACGCAAGCACCATGCTAGGCACTGGGATCGCAGGGATAAAAAAATAGAGTTCCTGGCAATATCCTTTCCTGGAGCCTCCAGAAAGGACTGCGGTGTGTGGACACCTTGACTTGAACCCAGTGAGACCCATTTTAAACTTCTGCACTACAGAGCTGTGAGATAATACACCCGCGTGGTTTCAAGCCACTGGGTTTGTGGTAATTTGTTATAGCAGCAATAGGAAACTTACACAACCTCTTTCTAGCCATAGAGCCTTAGAGTTAGTTACTTAAACTCTCTGAACAAGTTTCCTCAGTACATAATAATAATAGTACTTAACCCTTGGCCCACTGGGAGGAATAACTGAAGGAAGAGAAATTAAGTGATTAGAGCAATGCCTGGTGTGATGACTGAATTGTGTCCCCTCCCCCCAAATGTATATGCTGGAGCCCTAACCACCTGTGCCTCAGAATGTGACTGCATTTGGAGGTAGGCCCTTTAAAGAGGTGAATAAGCCCGGCCGGGTGTGGCTCAGCCGTTGAGCTTTGGCCTAGGACCCAAGAGATGGTGGTTCGATTCCCGGTCGGGGCACGTGCCTGGGTTGCGGGCTCGATCCCCAGTCGGAGGCGTGCAGGAGGCAGCCAATCAGTGACTCTCTCATCATGATGTTTCTGTCTCTCTCTTTCCCTCTTCCTTCCTCTCTCTCAAATCAATAAAGATATATTTTAAATAAATAAATAGGTGAATAAGTTAAAATGAGGCCAATGGGTGGACCTTTATCCAATCTGACAAGTGTTCTTACAAGAAGAGGAAATTCGGATACACGGAGAGACACCAGGGCTGCATGACAGAGGAAGGGCCATGGAAGGGCATAACAAGAAGGTGGACATCTGAAACCAAAGAGAGAGGTCAGGAGAGCTTAAACCTGCTGAATGCTTTGACCTTGGACTTCCAGCCTCCAGAACTGTGAGGAAAGAAATAGTTATTTAAGCCGTGAGTCTGGTACTTTGTCATAGCAGCCCAAGCATATGAATATACCATCCCAGGTCTGCCCTGCAGGCTGGAATGCTTGGGATTTGGTCGGCACTGGTTTCAGACATCTATCTTCTCATACACAGTAGGATTTCTCAAGATGTGCTGCTTATGCCCTGGCCAGTTTTGCTCAGTGGTTAGAGCGTCAGCCTGCAGACTGAAGGGTCCTGGGTTCAATTCCAGCCAAGGGCACATACCTCAGTTGCAGGCTCCATCCCCGGCCCCCGTCGGGGGACATGTGGGAAGCAACCAATTGATGTGTCTCTCTCACATCAATGTCTCTCTCTTCTCTCTCTCTCCCCCTCCCTCTCTCCCTTCCACTCTCTCTAAAAACCAATGGGAAAAAATATCCTCAGGTAAGGATAAAAAATTTAAAAAAAAAGATGTGCTGCTTATAAGGGTTCAATTTGAACAGACGTATTTAGGGTCTCCAGGCTGCTGAAAGAGTGAAGGTGCTCCGGCCATCCATCTACGCATATCCCCCTTTCCGGCTACGCAGAAGATATAAAAAAACCATCTGGCAGATGAGAGCTCTGGCGGTTACCATGGTGAGGTGCAGTAGAGCCGGGGACTGGGCTGTGTGTGTCGCTGTCTGATACTTGAGCCCAGTGAAATGTCAGCCTGGCTTGTGTTCATGTTGGACAATATTTCTATCCATCTTTTTTCTTTTCCCTCCCAGCTAAGTCATTAAAAAACAAAACAAAACTTGTTGAGGTCCAGTTCTGATCACTGGGTGTTTTCACCTTCAGATAAAAAAAACCAACTCTTTGAGAACAAGAACTGAACGTTTCCCCATTTTGTTTCTTCTCTCTGGCCTCTCCTTCTTCCCCCCCTCACCGCTCACATCCCCCATAGCGTTTAAACCTGTGTCTGTCACTGAGCCGATACTCTAAAAGTATTTGTCAGGTTGAGCTGAATTCATTAACCTTTGGAGATTTCTGTTTTCATATTTGCTTCTGATTTTAAAAAGCACTGACAATTAATTTCACTGGGAGTTTATAGTTGATTCAAGTGGCAAGCTCTGATATTTGGTGAATAGCCGCAGCAGGACTGAGACATGTGAGCAGTGAGCAGAGGCCAGTGCCAGCAACTTAGCGCACAGAGAGGGTTCGAGGGCAAGGGCTCTGGACTTGGTTGGACCTATGTTTGCACCCTGGGTCTGTACCCAGTGCCTCGTGTGACTTGGGGGTCAGAGACTTCACCTCCCCAGCCTCTTCCATTGTCCTCAAAATTGGGGTCCTAATCCCACCTGTTTCGTAGGTAAAGGCCTGCATCTGGTGCTCAGCTGACCGCTAACACTCTAGCTGATGTTATAACACTAGTGCAGGTTTCCACTGGGCTCGGTCCCCAATGCTGCGAATTCGGGCACCTGTTTCCTGATCTCTAACATTCCAGGAAACATTCTCTCTCACTAAGGCCGTGTCTGGGGCAGGTGTAGACAGACCACAGACCTGCACATCCCCCCAGGCCATCTGTGGGTTCCCTTCAATAATTACAGGTGTCTGAGGCTTCCAGAGGCAGAGAAGTCTAGGGAGAGCAAAAGGCTGAGCCTGGAGAGGTTTCTAAGATCAGGGACCAAACAGTCAGAGGGAACCGGCTCAGACCAGCCTGGTCCAGACTCAGGAGGTTACATCCACCAGCGCCTGAGGGGCGGGCTAGAAAGTGGCCTCATTGAAATGCAGTACCAGGCTCTTGAAGAAATCAGCCAGGGAGCCGAGAGTGCAGGATTACTCAGCAATGCGTGTTATGAAAGCAGCTGGCTTTGCCCCTCTGCAAACTCTGTCTGGTTTCTCTCTCCTTCCTTCCCTTCCAAATCAATCACCCCTCTTTGGTTCATAAAGAAGCTTAGAGGTGGGCTCTGCTGGCCTCATTCATCCTCTGGCAGTTCTCCAGCTTCAAGTTTCAGAGCCCCAAGTGGAAGCTTCCCTCTTCCTTCCAACCCTGCACCCATCCGTGCACCTCTCCTCTCACCCCACCCAGTCACCCTCCAGGTCACAGATGGGCACGTGGGTTGGATCGACACACTGTTGAAGGAACTATCAGTTAAGGGGTTTACTGGGAGCTTAAATCCATCCAACAGCAAAATCCATCGGCATTTATTGCATGCTTACTATGTGTCAGGCATCTTGGCAGGTGCCTCAGATGCTCTTTGTCATTAATGCCCCAGCAATTCTAGGAAGTGCTTCTTTGTTGTGATTGAGAAAACACGTCCAGAGAACTTGAGTTACATGCTTGAAGTTTCACAGCAAAGCCAGGGTCTGACCCTACCAGTGTAACTTCCTAGGGTATGCTCCTCGGCGTGAAGGAGCAAAATGAGGAGAGCCGGGGTTTGCAGGTAGATTATCAGTTTGAAACCTGGATCCACCACTTATTGCCTGAGCAGTAAGTTCACTGGTCTTTCTGTGCCTCAGTTTCCCCATATGTAATCATGGAGATAATGCTAGTATTACCTCCCTCACAGGATTGTTAAAGGACTGTGCAGGCTAATACCTGTGAAACGCTCAGGTCAGTGCCCAGCACACAGAAAGCACTCTATGCCCGTTTGCTATTATAATTAAGCGTGACATCAGGGTGGCCTCTGTGTCTTGATGACTCTTCCCTGGAAAGCAGCCTGAAATCACTGTATCAGAGAGAGTCTGGCGCTTCCCCAGATAGCTGTGCACTTGCCGGGATGCCAGGTACACCTTCTCCCACAGTCCTGGGCAGGACCCAACAAGCTCACAGAGGCGAGGATGAGACTGGGGTAGAGGGAGACCTCATACTTTCTCTGCTCCCCGTGGCCTTTCCCCACTACGCACTAATCTTGGTAAAATGAACAATGAGAAGTTGCTGAATTCCACAGACCTGGGTTTTCGTCCTGGCTCCACCTTTTACTAGTTGTATAACTTTAGACAAATTTTAAAAGCCCACCATGCCTCAGTTTCTTCCTGTACAAACTAGAAGCTGGCAGAAAGGAGGGCAACTAGAGGGATAAGGGCCTGATGGGGGCAAAGCCATGGTCCCAAGGTCACTGCCGTCTAGCAGATTTGCCTTAGGTTCCATAAGAGAACAGCTCCTTAGGGCCTGCAAGGGTTGAACTTTGAGCAACTCCTCACCTGTGGTCTCTTTACATCACTGAGTTCCAAACACTCTGAGCAAATTCAAGTTTCAGTATCTGGCATAACTAATCATCAGGGAAATGTAAGTCAAACAACACAATGAAATAGCACCTCATACCTGTTAGAATGGCTGTGATAAAAAAGACAAGAAATAGTGCTGACAAGAATGTGGAGATGTTGGTGGGAATGTCAACTGGTGCAGACACTATGGAAAACAGTATGGAGGTTCCTCAAAAAATTAAAAATGGAACTACCATAGCATCCAGCAATCCCACTTCTGGGTACTTATCCAAAAAAAAGAAAAGAAAAAAGATTAACCTGAAAGATACCTGCATCTCCATGTTCACTGCAGCATTATTTACAATACTCAAGACATGAAAACAACCTAAATATCCACTGATGGGTGAATGGATAAAGAAAATGGGATATATTCCCAACTAGATCATGTTTTCTCAAATCCTGTTTTATGAAAGAGCTATGTTATAATGCTACAAGACAAAGATCTGTCAAATAAAGATTATTTGGCCAAATACACTTAGAAAATACTATAAGCCATATTTCTTCCCTTTCAGGTCTCACAAAGTATGTTAGTTGACTAAAGTCTCTGAGAAGTCCTGCAGTGCAGAAATCTACCCATCTTTGTTTAACTGATTGCCCATAGAACCATTTTCTCATGTGACACTCATGGATATCTCTTGGTACATAATTATTTGGAAACTGCTGAATTACAGTATGAGCTTTCTGAAGCCATGAGCCATGTCTTCTAAATATTGGCATCTCCTAAGTGCCAGTGCTGAGCAATGTTGTACAGAGTATATATGTACATATTGATTCCAGAGAGAGGAAGGGAGAGGGAGAGAGAGAGATAGAAACATCAATGATGAGAGAGACATTGATCGGCTGCCTCCTGTACACCTATTATTGGGGATCGAGCCCGCAACCCAGGCATGTGCCCTGACTGGGAATCGAACCTCAATCTCCTGGATCCTAGGTCGATGCTCAACCGCTGAGCCACGCCCTGAGGGGCTGGTTCATCTACTCTTAACACGCAGGGCTCTCCTGTACTTCCAGTTGCAGTTTAAATGGTTTCTTCCAGAAAGACCTACCCAACTCTCACCATACTATCCAAAGTAGGCCCCCCTTTCTACCTCCCCAGTTTTCTCTATCTCTGTGCCTTGTCCATTTCCTTTAGATGAGCACTTGTCATCATTTGATATTGTGTTCTGTGTTGTTTTCTGTTTGCCTCTCCAGTGGAATACAACCTCGATGAGTCAGAGACCACGTCTGTTCCCTGTTTCCCTAGTGCCTGACAGAATGATGGCAAATACACAGGAGATGCCCAGTTTAATTTTTTAAAAAGCCTTCATTTTCTCAGTCTAACAAGCATGAATATTACTTGTCTTATCTTTGGTTGAGCCTTACTGCATACCTTTAAACTCGCTCAAAGGAGTAAATTCTTTCAAATATATATATGGAGTCTCTACCACATGCAAAGCATTGCGCTAATGTGATGCATCTCAAAGGAGAAGGCATTCAGGTGCAGTGGAGAGAGGAGCTTGAGCTTTGGAGTCGGAAAGACTGTATAGTACCAGCTCCTCTTAGGCCTCACATTTCTGGTTAAATGTTACTTCCCCATGTCTCCTCCTCTCAAAAGCCAAAAACAAATTGTTATCATAGCTGCCCTACTATGTGCCCCTATAGAACCTGATTCCCATATCCTAGCATTTATCATGATCTACTTACCCTTCTTTATTTTCCATTAGACTCCTAGGGACTATTTCTGCCATGCTCACTTTTATTACCTCCTCTCCCCACCCTGCACCGCCCCACCCTCCACCCTAGCCTGTATTTGAAAAGCAAAAAATGTCATGTGTAGCAGTGAAATCTTTGAGCCTATCAGGGTTCCACAGGCCTCACTGCGAGTCCCACTGCTCTCGGCAGATATGCCTCCTGTCCAGCAGGAAAGGTCCTTTTATCAGCCGATCAGCTGCCCCTTTTCAGTCTTCAACCTAACGGGTTTCAGTTTCCTGACAGCCCACAGGATTATTTAAATAGTCCAATCACATCCTCCCACAGGAAACAGGGGTCACCTCAGCCTCTTGTTAGAATAAAACCTGCCTCCCACACACCTGCTGATTCATTCTGCTTCCCCGAGTGCAGCTTCCGTGTGGTCCTGCTTGGTGTGCAGTGTCCTCCTTCCCTGGGCTCTGGGTGCGGGTGTCTAACACAGCAGCCCCCCCTTATCCACGGGGGTTATCCCAGTGGGAGCCTGAAACTGAGGATAGTACTTAACCCTATATATACTATGTTTTCCCCATACATACCTACGATAAAGTTTAATTTTTAAATTAGGCACAGTAAGAAATTAACAACAATAACTAATAAAATAGAAAAGTTATAACCATATACCGTAATAAAAGTTATATGAATATAGTCTGTCTCTCAAAATATCTTACTGCACTGTATTCACCCTTCCTCTTGTGGCGATGTGAGATGATAAAATACCTACGTGATGAGACGAAGTGAGGTGAACAATGTAGGCGTCACAACACAACTCTGGCTGCTACTGACCCGTTGATACTTTCTCAGGAGGAGCCTGGAGCCATGACAATGTCATGTCTTCCACCCACACACTTAATGTCTTTTCCACTTGTCACACACTGTGGCCATAACTTTAGCCATTTGAGGGGCAACAGCAAAACTAAATATGAATTTATTTTTCCTTCTTTACAATTTCACAGAGAGAAGATTCATTCTTACCTTATTAGATCTTAGCAACCGCAGCATATGGTTCTTTTCTTTCCGCATGAAGTCGAGAACTTTTACCTTTTCACTTAAAGAAAGCACTGTTCGGCTTCTCTTTGGCATATTTGAATGGTCAGCATCACTACTTCTACACATTGGGGCCATTATTAAGTAAAATAAGGATTACTTGAACACAAGCACTGCGATAGTGCAACAGTGATCTGATAACCAAGGTGGCTACTAACTGACAGGCAGGAACACTATTCAGCATGGAGATGCCGGACAACGCTGGACAACGCCCAGGGCGGGAGGGAGTGGGGCCCCATGAAATATTATCATGCCACTCAGAACAGGACACAATTTAAAACTTACGAATTGTTTATATTTGGAGTTTTCCATCTAATGATTTTGGACTATGGTTGACCGCAGGTAGCCGAAATAACAGAAAGCAAAACTGTGGATAAAGGGAAACTACTGTAAACTACTGTAGATCTCACCTGTCCTATGTCAGGATTTGCCTGTTTGTATACCCTCAGAACCGTAGGGCAAGATTCCCTCCCTCGTCAATGGGGTAAAGAAAGGTAACAAAACGCCTGCATACACACACACACACACGCGCGCACACACACACACAACAGTAGGTATGGTCATTCCCTATACAAAATAGACTACACATTTTTCTCATTCTTGAATGTACATGAAAAAAAAATTGGGGTTTTAAAAAATATTGACTCTGGGCCCCACGCTAGGTCCCCAGAATGAGAACAATAGGAGTGAGGCCCCAAAGTGTCTATTTTTATAAAGTGTCATTACTGATTCATGTAGATACCCAAGACGGAGCGCCACTGCGTGATTGTGAGATACCTCTTGACTATCTGACTGATGGAACCTTCCTGGTGGCATGGCTTGAAGCACAACCCTGTCATCCTGGAGTGAATGTCTGATAGAGACTCTTGCCTGGGATGACGAATACTTAGCCACAGCTTTCAAAACCCTCCTGAGCCCTCGGGAGACACTGCAAATTGATCATGGCACTCTTCCATGCTAAGCCTGGCCTCACCTCAGAATCCTTATCAGCTACTACCATGTATTGAATGCTATTATGGAAGAGGAAGCCTGTTTCTTTCCTCTGCTCTGCTGTCCCTGATCTGTGCCCTGTGATGTAAGGAACTCTGCCACCTGTGACTGCTCTTGCAAGTCTTATCTCTGCATTCCCACTCCCAGTATCAGGCAGCTCACTAGAGAAGAATCCCTTCTCTTGGCTCTGACCATTAGCCTCCCCAGGAGCCAGTCTCTAGAATATTTTTTAATTGTTTTAGGCCATTGGACATATCTCTTCCCTGCCCTTAATGCCCTCTTTTATGGGGTCTGAGTATGTTTATATTCCTCTGGGTTATTTCCACATGGTTTAAACTTCTGTGTTAGATCCACGTGGAAATAAGTTTATGTAATAAAATTACCTGGTATAGCAGAGAGAACAAGTCAAGATTTGGAATCAACTTTTAACATAGCTGCAGAGTAGGCAGAAGGTACACTCATCTCCTCTCAGAACCAAACTGGAAGTACAACAAAATACAGAGCAATTGCCCTGGCTGGTTTGGCTCAGTGGTTAGAGAGTTGGCCCTCGGGCAGAAGGGTCTCAGTTTCAATTCTGGCCAAGGCACATACCTTGGTTGCAGGCTCCATCTCTGGCCCTGGCGGGGGGGTGTGCAAGAGGCAACCAATTGATGTTTTTCTCTTCTCTCTCTCCCACTCTCTCTGAAAAGCAATGGGAAAATATCCTCGGGTGAGGAGATATATATATATAACCAAGGATTTACAGAAGAAGCCCATCAAGGCTGGTAGGAAGGATGGAGATCCGCTCCCTTGGGTAGAGGCTGAAATTCCAGAGGGATATGTCAGCTGCTAAGTTTCCACCTAAGGAGCTTATGCCACTAGGCTCCCCAGTCCAGAGCACCAGAGCCAAAAAGGGACACCTATATAACATCTAGCTGTGAAAACCAGTGGGGATTCTGTCTGCCCGAAAGAGACTGGAATCATCTAGAGTCACAGGCACCCTCTTATAGGGCCAGCGCACAAAATCTCATTCACGGCCATTCACTGTTGGCTACAGTGGAGGGAGGGCAGAGCAGACTAGTGTTCTGTGAGAAGAGACTGGGGTTTGTGGCTCTGTCATTATTTGCAGATGAGATGATACTATATGTAGAGAACCCTAAAGATTACACCAAAAAGCTACTAGAACTGATAAATGAATTCAGTAAAGTAGCAGGATACAAAATAAATATCCAGAAGTCAGTTGCATTTATACACCAATACTGAGCTATCAGAAAGGGAAACTAAGAAAACAATCCCATTTACAATTGCATCAACAAACAAATCTAGAAATAAACTTAACCAAGGATGTAAAAGACCTGTACTTAGAAAATTATAGGACACTGAAAAAACTGAAGAAGATACAAGTAAGTGGAAGCATATACCATGTTCATGGATAGGAAGAATTAACATCACTATAATGTCCATATGACCTAACACAATCTATAGATTCGACTCAATTCCTATCAAGATATCAATGGCATATTTCACAGAACTAGAACAAATATTCCAAAAATTTACATAGAACCACAAAAGACCTCAAATAGTCACAGCAAACTTGAGAAAGAAGAACAAAGTTGGAGAAATCGTGCTCCCTGATATCAGACTATACTATAAGGCCATAGTAATAAAAACAGACACATAGATCAATGGAACAGAATAAAGAACCAAGAAATAACCTTATGACTTTATGGTCAATGAATATTTGACAAAGGAGGCAAGAGTACATAATGGGGTAAAGACAATCTATTCAATAAACAGTGTTGGGAAAATTGGACAGATACATGCAAAACCATGAAATTAGACCACCTTCTGACACTGTACACAAGAATAAGCACAAAATGGATTAAAGACTTAAACGTAAGACCTGAAACCATAAAAATCCTAGAAAAAAACATAGGCAGTAAATCTCTTAGCAATATTTTTTCTGATACATCTCCTCGGGCAAGGGAAACAAAAGAAAACATAAACAAATGATACTGAAAAGCTTTTGCACAGCAAATGAAACCATCAACAAAATGAAAAGACAACCCACTAAATGGGAGAACATATTCGCTAATGATACATCTGATAAGGGGTTAATATCCAAAATTTATAAAGAAACTGTACAACTCAACACCAAAACAGCAAACAATCCAGTTTAAAAATGGGCAAAGGACCTGAATAGACACTTCTCCCAAGAGGACATACAGATGGCCAAGAGACATATGAAAATATGCTCAACATCACTAATCATCAGAAATGCAAATTAAAACCACAATGAGGTATCACCTCACACCTCTCAGAATGGCTGCCATCAATAAACCAACAAAGAACAAGTGCTGGAGAGGGTGTGGAGAAAAAGGAGCCCTTATGCACTGCTGGTGGGAATGCAGACTGGCGCAGATACAAAGAAAGCAGTATGGAGTTTCCTCAAAAAATTAAAAATGGAACTGCCTATGACCCAGCAATCCCACTCCTGGGAATTTATCTAAAGAAACCCGAAACACTGCTTTGAAAGAATGTATGTTCATTGCAGTGTCCTTTACAATAGCCAAGATTTGGAAGCAACCCAAGTGCCCACCAGTGGATGAACGGATAAGAAAGCCACGGTACATTTACACAATGGAATACTACTCAGCTGTAAAAAAAAGAAGAAAATCTTACCTTTTGTGACAGCATGGCTGGACCTGGAGAGTATTATGCTAAGTGAGATAAGCCTGTCAGAGAAAGACAAGTGTCATGTCATTTCACTTATTTGTGGAATCTAAGGAACAAAATAAAGTAACAAACATAATAGAAACAGACTCATAGATAGAGAGAAAAGACTGACAGCTGTCAGAGGGGAGGGGGGCTGGGTGAAAAAGGTGAAGGGATTAAAAAAAAAAAACACACAAAAACTCATAGACAGAAAAAGTATGGTGATGACCAGAGGGAAAGGGAGGTGGGGGAAGGTAGAAGAAGGTGAAGGGGGGATAAATCATGAAAGAAAGAGACTTGACTTTGGATGAACATCCATAATACAATATACAGATGATGTATTATAGAATTGTACACTTGAAATCTATAAAATATTATTAATCAATGTCACCCCAATAAATTTTAAAATAAATTTTTTTAAGATTTAGAATCAAAATGAATTCCCCAACTCATCATTATAGAGCTGTGAGACTATATGGGCAAATCATATCTGGACTTCAGTTTTCTCATTTGCCAAGCAAAAACAATTACTATGTCCTTCCAACATTACACAGTGTTTCAAGGTAGCACAAATGAACAACCTTCGGAAAGTTGAAACTCTGAGGTGTTTAATAGTGTGTGGCTATTTCTTGCTTCTGCCAGAAAAGTCTCCCTCTTTTCTCCTGGGCGGCTGACTAACTAGGGCAGCTTTTCCAAAGAAACAGCCATAGCACACATTTCATTACACTAATGTACGTTCAATTAGACTGTAAAATGCCAGCCATCAGCCTTCAGGTGTTAATGAGTTGCCAGTTGGAAAGACCAGGGAAGTAAATTAAGTGAATGTGCATAAAGCATCAGAATTGCCAACTCTCTACCTGAATGGGAACTGAGCTGTTCAGATCCTCTCCTGTTTCTCATCCATGAATTTAGAAGTTCCAGCTGTCGCACTGGGTCCACAGGAGGAAGACCAGTGGCTTTCCTGCCATCCCTGACCAGACCAGCTCACTCCAGGCCCTGGCTAAGCGAATGGAGCTGAACATGTCCTATACTTAGTTTATCAGCGATGGGATGAAGGTGGGTTGCTCACAAAGAGGGCAGGACACCTAGTTCATTCTCACTGCAAAATATGCCTTAAAAACTTGCGCATGAGCATTTTTGCTGGCATACAGAAGAACTTTGTTTTGGAAAAAAGAATGCTCCCTGGAATATTATCAACAACGTTCGAAGAATTAAAATAATAAGAATGAATCATAAAATAAAAACAGAAAACTAACGATAATGATGTTATAGAAATATGTAATCTGTTCTGTGCCAAACACTGTACATTTACTCTTTAAAGTAATAATTCCAATTAAAAAAAACTTAGATGGAGATGGTTTTAAAAGTTATTTCTACAAAGCTTATTTAAAGGTGAATAAGCTGGCCTGCCAGCCTCACCCCACCCCATCAAATCATTCCTATGCCTCAGAGACAGCTGCTTTGACCCCTGTAGCAGCTCCTTTGCTTACTTATCCCCACATTTCTCAGTAACGTTCTTATAGTACTACTTCTCCATTTTAGGGATTACGCCTTGCCTTCCTGCTTTGGAAGATGAGAATTCCGTTCTTTTATCTCCCTCCTGGAAAACACAAACGTTGCTTCCCCCATTTTCTTAAAATATTTATATCATACTGTCTGGTGGGAGAAAAAAAAGATGACCAGGTACATTTTGTTCATAGTTCAGCCATGAGGTATGCAGTTTTCTTGTACAGAGTTTTATTTTTTTGGTTTGGTATTTTCCAACTCTTTTCATCTTTGGTATCTTAATTTTAGATTTACAAGTGCTCTTTTATTTTATGAATACTCCTTGTAAAAATAAAGACTTGTTCTTTTTTTTGTGACTGCAATACTGTCTCCTTTCTCTACAAAGATATTAATGATAGTTCTTTTTCTCTTTTAAACACTTCTCTCTACATTGTCTCTCTTTTCGACAAATCCCCTGCCCCCCTCCGTTCCTTTTTTGGTATTTGTTTTGTTCTCCATTGGACATTTAGTTAGAGACTTTCTTCAAGTGTCTTCAAGTGAACCCTGGGCTGTCAGGACATACTTAAGAATAGGGCACTAAAAAAGCCACAGGGAGGCTCCGAGGGGCACGCGCAGGCTGGTGGATGGCTGGGCTTCCTATGGGAAGGTCAGGATCAACAATATCACTACTACATGCCTTTTCTCTTGGGGTGGGCAGATGACTCACCGAAGGCTTTTCTAGTCTCCAGTCTGGAGCTGAAGCTCACCTCCAGCCTATGGGGAAGGGGCGGGGGGGGGGGGGGGGCGGGAGGTGTCTCAGAATTTGATATGTGGATTTTCACTGAATTCCTGGTTTTTCAGTTCATTATCCCTGCCCTCCATCCAAATGGGCCCCCAATCTAGAGCCCCTTTGGTTCACTGCCTCCAGTCAATTTCTGTCTCCTACTTCTAGGGAAGGGGCAGCTGTTGGCTTTGAGATGTAAGAGAGGGGTTAAGGGTCTAACTGTGTTGTAAATAGATTTTTAATCAGTCTTCACACACACACACACACACACACACACACACACACACACACACGTTCTTGATTCGTTCTGCAGCCCTGTAGTACAAAGTTGCATCTGGCCTCGCCCATGGCAGATTAGAATTCAATGTTTCGAAGTTCTCTGAGTTGGTGTCCTTCATCCTTTTGCTTCCCAGCTCCCGACACTTTGTTGCTTTCTTTTCCTCTCCTGTTCTCTTTGTTCTTGTGGTTTTCTACCTTTAAAAGGTAAACCCTTTATTGTCTTTTTAGATGGACTCTGATGTTGCATCTCCACGCGCGCTCCTCAGTGTCTAATCAAATGTCTGCGTGTAGGAGATGACATATAGAGGAACAAAGGCTAATTCCATCTGTGAGTGATGGTAAAAAAAAAAAAAAAAAAAGGGCCATGCTCACACTTCTAAAGGAATAACATCCTTTCCTTCATGTACTCAGTCATTCAAAAAGGGTTATTGAGTTTCTGCTGTGAGATAGGCACTAAGGAAAACAAATGCTAAACCTGTCTTTAATATCTAGTGGGGATTCAATGTTTTTAAAATTAATCATAACACAGGTCTACAACCCTTTAGCCACAGTTCCAAAGTCCAAAGGACTCTGAAAGAGAAAGTTTTTTTGGAAGTTTACAACACTTGATTGACAGCTAACCTGGCCCGACTGATTTGAAGCAGATGATAGACTTTATTCCAATTATTTAAACATCAGCCACATACTGAAAAATATCAATATGTTAAATGAGTGGCACACTGCCTCAGACTCAATGCAGGCATTATGGTGAAAAATGAAAATTTGGACTTCTGAAATGCTTGCGGCTGCGAGAGTTTCTATGTGTGGGTTACACGCCTGCAGAGAGAGAGAGACTGGTATGACGGGCAGAACATTCACCGAGCACCTCACTGAGTATCAAACACCGTGCAATTCACTCGACAGGCGTCATCCTACTTAAACCTCAGGACAGCTCAGCGAGGTTGGCACTGCAATCTGCATTTACCGGGCCTCCACTAGCTATAAAACTTGCATAAGGAAGGGGCTTAGCCTGGATTCAAACCCTTATTTGTTGATATATGCATGCTGATATCTGTACCAAACCATTCAGAAGTGAGTGAGAGTGCAAATTTGTGCCTGACTGTGGTTGGTAATTAACTTACATTGTATCCTAAGAGATGTATAAATAAAGAGCCATAAAGCCATAAAAGCTCATTTGTTTAAAAAGAGACCTAGAAGGGCAAGCAGAAGAGGCAGAAATGTGGACTGCTTTGTGGGGGCAGAGAGGGAAGGTTGAGGGAACAAATCATAGAGGAAGTGGAATTTGAGCTGATTCCGAAGGAGTCAGCAATCCGTTTGCTTATAAGCTGGTAAACATGTTCAGTCTTCTCTGCTTGATGGAAAACAGACTCCTGCAATGGGTTCTGGCATCTGCTCTCATGTGAGCTCTCCCCCAGGACTCCTCCTTTCTGTGCTTCATGAGAAGAAGCTGAGCTGGGCTCGTGGTTCTACAGAGGCCTATTCCCCTTGGGTTAGGAGGGGGCCTCTGAGTTTACGGCCTTCGTGTTGGCCTCAGCTGCATAGATTTTGAAGCTCAGCTTTCAGGCTGTGAGCCAAAGTGGTGACCCAGGGGATCTCATAAAATATATTTTATTTGAGCAAGAAGCTTATATTTGTCCTGAGTGGTTGTACATCAAACTCCTTTGATATGTCTTGAAGCAATAAAAAGAGTTTGACTTGGCTTTGGGGGCTTAAAGGGCCTAGCTTCCTATGGAACTTCCAGAACACTGGCCTTTGCCCCTGGGGCATGAAACATGCTTCCCTCACAAGTTCTGGGGGTGCATTAGTTCTTTACCTGGAAGGAGCCTGCAAATGTGTAGTCTTGTAAGGCGGAGTGTTAGCACACCTGCGTTGGGGTGGGGCGTGGGGTAAGAGAAAGGATATTGTGTTTATGCTAGGTGCTGAGGTGTTTAATGAGTGAAGGGAACAAACAGGAAAACCATGACCAGGTCAGACTCAGGCTGTAATCTCAGCTAAGAACCGGAAAAAGGGGTTTCCAGTAGGAGTCCCATTCTGGGTGTATCCCTTCTAGAACCTAACAAACTGGAAGTTAGGAAAGTTGGGTTAGATGTATCACAGTGGGTCTATGACTGCCTTAGCCACTTTGGTCTATGAGGGTGCTGATCTAGATCATCTTTAAGGTCCCTCTAAACCCATAATTTTTTGTGTCTATGATTCTAAGTTTTTAATTTCACATTTAAAATGTTTAAGTTACAAAGCCAAGGCGGGAGATTTTTTTCAGATAATATACGTTCATACACAAATGTCTACATTCAGACACAAACTTTTGTTCTCAGCCACTCCTGAATGATTTCATACACATATCAGCATGCATATATCAACAAGTAAGAGCTCAAATCCTGGCTAAGCCCCTTCTTTATGCAAGTTATTTAACCTAGCGGAGGCCCAATGTCCTGATCTGTAAACTGGAAATGCAATACCTACCTCCCTGAGCTGTCCTGAGGTTACAGTAAGAGGATGCATATAAAATGACTACATACTGTGTGTGTTTGTGTACTTTTTTTTTAATCCTCAGCTGAGGATATTTTTTTCCATCGCTTTTCAAAGAGAGTTGAAGGGAAAGAGAAACATCGACATGAGAGAGACACATCCATTGGTTGCCTCTGGCACACACTCCTACAAGGGCCAGGGAGTGAGCCTGCAACTGAGGTAAATGCCCTTGGCCGCAATCAAACCCGGGACCCTTCAGTCCATGGACCGACACTCTAACCACTCAGCCAAACTGGCCAGGGCTGTACTTTTTAAAGCCGGAGGCGGAGAGAAGCAACTGGGAAGAGGGTTTTGTCAGAGGACCACCACGCCTTGTGCATGTGACAGGAGAATCAGCGTGTGAAGGGTTAAAGTGAGCGGCAAACCCTTCCCTGAACTGACCACTCTCTGAGCAGCAGCCTTAATCTCTAATGAATTTAATAAGCCCACCTTGTGATGCACCAGCTCCATCTGCCAGCCTGGGGCAGAGTCAGAATTAGGTTTTGGCTGCAGGCCTAAGAATAATTATTGCTTAGCCAATTAAACGTTGGCCTCACTGTGTGCACCTGTAATGGAAAAATTACCAGGCTGTCTACTCTCAGAGCTAACGCCGACTGGAGCCTCCTTCCATTTCTGGCTTCTCCCATTCCCACTCCAGGTCTGTCTAGCAATAAATGCTGGTTAATAACGACATCTGAGAGCCAACATGATGTCTTTGTGAATCAGCACTTCCTCTCTTTGGTCCTGAGGCTTTGCAAATATAGGGTGTTACAAAAAATTGTATATACACTTTGAATAATTATTAAGGCAGTGTTTATTAAAATACATTTAATTTTCAAAATTGAGCTATCAACTGTTAAAGTCTGTATACATGTTTTTGGGACACCCTGGATACACCACATTCTTTCACAATTCTGGGAAGGGGAATGATGGGATCACATTGAAGAGTGACTCTAAAAGCACAAGAGTAAGTGTTATTGCATTTCATTTAAAAATCACAAAACTATGTAAACAATACCATGCTAACATTATTGCAGGGTGTGAGTAATGTTTGATCTGATCACAGAAGCAGCCCATGAATAAAGAAGTTTTTAAGATGCATCTATATTTATTTCCCAAACACATATGGGTCACCTCCATGTGCTAGGGCTGTGCTAGAATCAGGGATTGCCGAAGTGAGCTGGATTTGCTCTGTCATCAAGGGGCTCACAGCATTAAGGGGAGCAAAGATATAAAAAGATAACTATAATACAATGTGATACAATGTGATGGGTCCTTTGACAAGTAGGGGCAAAGTGTGTTGGAAACACAGGAAGGAACAATAGATGGATTGGTGAAGTATGTAGGTGTATGTGTGGGTGTGTGTAACATGCAAACCTTCCCTCAGTGAAGGTAAGGATGCAGCTAAGACTTGAGAGCTGAACACACACTTATTAGATGACAATTTGAGAATGAAATTTTATAAGTTCAGGCAAAGGAGCAGAAATGTCAAGCCACAGGATGAATATTGTGGCGTCAGTACAGAGGAGAGGTTCATTCACTGGGCAAATGGTTATTTGTCACTAACATTTACCAGGCACTGTGAGAAGGCTGTTTCCTAATAGTGGGGGACAAGAAAACATAGTTCCTGACTTCATAGATTCCACATTTTAGTTGGGGAGAGAGACCAAAAATAAGTAAACAATTAAATAAACAAAAATTGCAAATTGTAGTCAAGTAAGCAAATAGATAATGCAGATATAAGTCAACGTCATGAAGGAAACCTGAAAAGAGCTGAGACAGATTCATGGGGAGATACATGGAATAGGGTGTCAGCTACTAGCAGAGGTGAAGGTGAAGGTGAAGCTGAGACCAGAAAGGTAAGAAGGAGTCTACCATGAGGAAAGTGACCAGAGAGCATCCAGGTAAAAAGAACAGCATGAATGAGCGCCCTGGGGGAGAGGGCCTTAGGGGAGAAGCCTTAGGGGAGAAGTCTTTGAAGACCTGGGAGAAGACTGTTAGGAAGGAGACAATGAATGGGGTAGTGAGAGAGGAGGAGAGTGGCATCAGTGAGGTTGCAGGGAAGAACTTCATGCATTCCTACCTTCCACCCACCTCCTGATCTTGTCTGGTCCCGGCTCTCAGCTCTCCAATGGCTTCTCACACACTTACAATAAGATCCAAAGTTCAGTCAGGCCCCGTTGATCTTTCCTTTCCTACTACTCTCCCCCTTGCCTGCTGTCCCCCTGGCACACTGTTTCTCCTGTTCTTGCCTGAACTCTCTAAGCATGTTCCCATCTCAGGGAGAGGGTGTCTGCTCTGCCCTCTGCAGGGAACGCTCTACCCCCAGTCATTACGAAGATGCACTCTCTCGATCCTTTCCTGTCTTTCCTCATTGTCATATTATCAGAGTGGCCTTACTTGAACACCTGGCTAGCAGATGCCCCTCATCCCCTGACACTGTCTCCTTGCCCTGCTTTATTTTCTATAGTACTTCATTATCACTACCAGGTATTTCAATATACATTTCCTTGTTTGCCTGTTCATCTTTGGTGTCTTCTACTAGAACATAAATTTTATGAACTGTGCATGTTAGACCAGGGCTGGCTCCATGGAAGTGGGACCTGTGCTGTAGAAGAGGGCCCCGTACTCAGAAGGTCTCTGTGTTTAACTTAATTTTCTGCTGCTGTTGTCTTGATATTCTTAATACTTTTACCTTTGAGCTTGTGTGCTGCGCGTGAAGTCCAGTGTAACAGTGGAGTATGCACAGAGGAGAGGATAAGCGAAACCGACACGCTGGACAATGGCACACGCCTGTAACTGTGGCCCAGCAGCAGTGCCCGCCGCAGAGCTGGCCTTGCCATCTGACGTGCGTGAGCTCACCGTCAGGCAGTCGGGGCGCTCTGGGGCTCCGAGGAAGCGTATGGGCCCCGGGTGAGCCTCAGATTGGTGGTGGTGACGGCAACATCGGCAGCAGGAGCAGCAGGGGCCATGGTAGGAGAAAGGAGAGATTCCGAGTTGGGAAGTCACTCCAGATCCCCTGGTGGGAGGCTGCCTGGCCCATCTAGCTCTGAGCTTGTTCTTCAGGCTTTGCACAAATACTGACTTTCCAGCCTAAGCACCGGGGCAGAAATTGCTGATGCTCAGACAGTAAGCTTTGTCAGCCAATGATTACAAAATAAACATATAGATGTTGAAATTGTAATAAAGAATATCAGGGAGTTATTATAATTCTTCAGAGTTTGGAATCCCTAGTTTTGAAAACAACTGCAGTATTACAAAGTAAATATTTACAAGCTTAGAAATAGACACTAAATATAGAGATTGTTGCAGCTGACAGAAAGAATATCATTTTTATATGCAACTTCAGATGAGCCAATTATTAATAAGGAAGATAATTTTAAAATTGATTTTTTTCCTTTTAATTGAAGATATAGTGATAGAATGTATGAATGGGCATTTTGAATTGTATACAAATCATGAAGTTACTTTCACTTTCTTTTCTTTTTTTAAATATATCTTTATTGATTTTAGAGAGAGGAAAGAAGAGGGAGAAAGAGAGACAGAAACATCAACGATGAGGAATCATTGATCGGCTGCCTCCTGCACGCCCCCGACTGGGGATCGAGCCCGCAACCCGGGCATGTGCCCTGACTGGGAATCGAACCCCGATTGCCTGGATCCTAGATCGATGCTCAACTGCTGAGCCACACCCGGCCAAGCTTCACTTTCTTATACAATCTCCATAAGTTAAAGAAAGTTAAGAAAAACAAAATACCATTGGGTAAATTTACATTTAAAATTAAATGTAGAGTTACACAGAACTCATTTTTAAGAATGGTTCAGTCATTTTACAAAAAACATTTTATGAGAATCATCAGGTCTAAATGTAATAAAATTTATATTTCAATATAATTTGCCTAAAATTTATCCCAATGTTGCTACAGCCTATAAAATACTCTTACCAGTTCAGTCATAGCTGCATCAGCAGAAAGATCCTTCTCAAAATTAAAAATTGTCAGCCATTACTTGCAATCTTGCATTTCCCAAGAGTGACTGATATTTTTTCAATTTTATTTATTGAAATAGTTACAAATACAAGTTTTGATGACATAAATTAATTTGAAGAAAAGTGATCCAGAAAAATGTTATGACCAATCAATCTATAACATTAATATATTAATATTATATAAAACTTTGACACCAGAAATATTGTTTTTCAATATGTAAGTTAATGTTATTACTCATGTATCACTATTACTCCTATTAGATTTTATAAGCAATAAAATTTTTTTAAAGGAAAAAGTTTTATATTTTAGTGCATTTACCAACACTTTTTCCTACTTTTTGAATAAGGGGTCCCTCATTTTCACTTTGCACTGGGCCTCACAAATTATGTAGCCAGCCTCGAGTCAGGATCTAAGCAGAAACAGAATGCAATTTTGATGGTACAAGAAACTTAAATTAAGGGAATACTTAGAGAATGAGAAGAGTTAAACAACAAGACTATTGAAGGACCCATAGACTAGCAGCGGTAGGAAGATGCTAATCACACTTAGAACTGTAGGAACAAGAAGAGAGATATGTGTTCAGGTCCCATTGAGAGCTGGGGCCATGGAAGAGGGGTTGCCTAGCAGGAGCTCATTGTCTAAAGGGGCGCAGCCATGACCAGAACCCATAGGCCAAAGCCCTGGGAGTAAGGAAAGAAATACCCTGATTTCTCTCACCTCTCAGCTTCCAATCTCCTACTATACCTTCCATTGACCAAACTCTAGCAGAAGTTAGAAGGCAAGGCAGCCCTTGTGTGAAGTCTGTAAGCGGCAGTCTCCTGAAGAACAGAACAGGCAGAGAAGGGCAAAGAAAGGACCATGTGCGTGGGCGCATGTGCATGTGCATGTGTTGCATGCAGACGATGAGGGTTTTGTCTGTTAAACCCACTGCTATATTCCAAGCACCTAGAACAGTGCCTGACACATGGTAACTGTTCAAAAAATATTTATTGAATGAATGAAAGAACAGACAACTTCAGGACACATTTGGTAATGCTTGCTACAGATCATTTATTCCTTTCATTCTTGTGAATGGTCTTCCCACTAATGCGCCTCACTCCACTGAGCAGTTTGCAGGAGGAACCTCTGAAGACTCAGATGTCAGGAGGCCATGCACACAGCTACCTCCCAAGGAAGAGGCCCAGAGGGCTCAGCTGGCCTCTGTACAAACTCCTGTGGCCCAGGTAGTGCCCTTGCAGTGAGCCTGGCCCTAATTTCTCAGCCATGGCTGACTGGACCATATAGCAAGAAGTCCTGTGCCTCTGAGGGGGCCTAGTAGGACATCTGCCTAATAGGTCCACCCTATACTGAGAGGTAAGTCAGCCACATTCTCCTTTGGGGGAAGTATACCTGATGAGTAAGCAAAGAGGACGTGGATCTTTTCTTACTCTTTCATGCCCTGAGGACTAAAAATTAGGCAGAGAAAGGCACTAACCAACATTTGTGAGAACCTACTATGTGCCAGACATTTTATAGTTGTCAGAAGCTACATGGCTATGCTGTGTCCATGACAAACCAAGTGTAAGGACAAAGAGCCAACAGGCTAAGCACAGCAGAGTGAAAGGATCAGAAGGAATTCATTGATGCTGGGCCAATACTAGCAATCACCTGTCTCAAATTTATTATTATATATAAAAAATAAATACCTATATTTGTTTCAGTTAATGTTAGTTGGGTATTCTATTACTAATAGAGCCTTCCTACTGGCTCTGCTAATCACCGTCCCAAGATATGGCCCTGTTCTCGCCTCTGCTGTATCTTCTGATCTGCCGCTGGCCACTCATGGGCACGGACTCATTTCACTGGGAGCTCTCTCAGCTGATGAGTTTGTAGGACTCTCATATGGAAGTCCATCTTTTCCACTAGAATCGTGGGCTTGGAGGACACACATTTAATGGGTATTAAATGTTTAAAGCTACACTAAAATGTTATTACTCTACTTGCTGCATTGAAATCTTTGTGTCATAATTCTTGGAGTGGTAACTTGGGCTTAGGGGTGTGTGTGTGTGTACTCCTGGAATAGTAGGCATTTAGCCTCCTGTTTTACCTCTGGATTTATGAGGCACAATGCAGCCTAAATCTTCACAGCAGGGCGACTGAGATGGGAACATAAAGCACACAAGCAATCAATACGACACTTTTAAACAGGGGTTTTGTGAATGTGAGGTTGTTTTAAATTATCGTTGGAAGCAGGAGATAAAGTGAGGGAGTAGAAAGGCAATGACCGCTGAGGAATGAGGACACTGTCCCCTCCTGAAATAAGCTGACTGTCTATGCTTTGCTTCCAGTGGCCAAAGAAGGTTGCCTATTACATTGAACCATATGAAAATTCCTGACACTCCACTGACCTATGTTATCTAAGATAATTGCAGCCTCAATTAGCAACGACCAAATTAAAAAATAATAATTTCTTACTATTATTTACTACTATTATGTGTTTATTCCATAAACACATTTTCTGAAGAAAAAAGAAAATGCAGATAAGTAAAAAGGGTAGAAGACCACAGACACAGCGGATGTCTATTCATGCTCTTTGATTCTTAGACTTTCCACCTCTCCGCTTACATTATGCATCTGTCCTTGCATGCTGTCTACTGTATCCATTAGAGCCATTACCGTGTAAATCAAAAGTGTTTTAAATTCCCAGGCTGACAATTCCAGCATCCCTGTCATACCTGAGCCTGGTTCTGATGCTTCCTTGCTCTGTCTTATCAAACTGTATTTTTTGACTCCTTGATATGCCTTTTAATTTTTTTATTTTTTTATTTTTTTTTACCAGACACGATGTACTGGGTAAAAGGAACTATTGTTAACGGGCCTTGAGTAATGCGATGGTGCGGTGTGGGGGAGGGGGAGCATTCTATAGTCCTACGGTTAGGTTTCAGTCCTTGAGCGAGCCTGTACCTCTAGACTGAATTTCCCATGTGCTGCTCAGTTCCCCACCTTAGGTGGGATAGGAAGGCTAGGGCAGGCTGGAGTTGGGTATTTTCCTTCCTTCAGGCTGGTTTGGCTCTGAAAACCAGTCTTAAGAACAGAATGCTCTGGTGTAATTCAAAATGGTCCTTTTTTCCTCCCCCTGCTGGAAACACGGGGGATTTTTCTCTGAATATTCAATGTGAGAACCTGGTTGAGCTCCTGGAAGAAAAACTCACAAAAGGGTGGAGACCTTTCTATGACTGGGTCCCCCTAGAGGTTTCACCTCTCAGGTTTGTCCACACTAAGCCTCCAGCAAATAATTAATTATAATTTAGGTTTTCCTATTCTGGTGCTGGTTCCCATAGAGGTTCCTACTCTAGTAAGTTGTGATTCTCTATATCCACCTGCCTGTTTCTCCGATTTTGGGGACAGGAAAACACTAAGTGATTTGTAGGACAGTGTGGTTCACTAAGGTAGGGGGTACAAAGGGGTTCCACTTTGGATTTGTTGAGGTTGATGTGTCTGTGGGCCCTGTAGGTGGTCCAGGAGACAGGAGGGTATGAAATACAGAAGAATAGTTGGAAGGAAATACAAGATTTTTAGTCATTAGCAGTTAGGTGCCAGGAAAGACATGGGACTGAGTGAACTTAGTTCTTTTTTAATTGTTTAAACTTCTATGCACTTCTAGATTATAACTTTCTTGAGAGAAGAGCCCATGTCTTTTTATTTCTGTATGTTGGGTGTCTTGCATATTGTATATACTCAAAATGGATGGATGGATGGATGGATGGATGGATGGATGGATGGATGGATGGATAGTTGAGACTATGCAGAGGAAGGATGCTAAGCACTGTGTATAAAGTTTATTGAATCCTCAAATCCCATAGAGTAAGTACTTTTCTCATACTAAGAAGAAACTGGGGCCCAGAGAGATTTTTTAAAACCCTGGATCTCACGAATGGTCAACAGAGATATGAACTATAAATCCTAGACATCTGATTCCAGGGCCTAAACTCTTAAACACTAAATGATACAGTTCTTCTCCCATCTTGCATAACCAGGAGAAACAGAAAACCCAATGGAATAAAAAGCTTTTGGCCTTTGAGACATGAGCTGGACTTTGGCAGCAGAAATGGGAAAGCCTGGGTAGGGTTGCCCGATTAAGAAAATAAAAATACAGGACACAGAATTAAGTTTGTCATTTCAGATAAATGACAAAAAATGTTTTAGCATTATATGTCTCCTATAATAGGTATCTTACTGAATACTCTGACTAGGCCAGAATTTTCATACTCCCATGTAACTTTTTATCTCCATACTTCATAGCTCATGCTGTTCATTTCTGTGGGACACTCTACCCTATCTTTTGGCCAGTCTTAATGACAAAATCTATCCTTCGAGGCCCATCCATAGTAACTATCACTTGCTCCACTTTCCCAACTACAAAACGCATTCACATGGATGATCTTGTTTGTCTTACCAAGAAGCAGTCCAGCAAGTAAGCAGGGTATGTGTTTTGGTTTTTTAAAAATATCTCTTTATTGATTTCAGAGAGAGGAAGGGAGAGGGAGAGGGGGAGAGAGAGAGAGAGATAAACATCAATGATGAGAGAGTCATTGACCGGCTGCCTCCTACATGTCCCCCACTAGGGACCAAGCCCGCAACCCTGGCATGTACCCTGATCGGGAATCGAACCATGAGCTCCTAGTTCATGGGTCAATGTTCAACCACTGAGCCACTCCGGCTAGGCAGGGTATGTATTGTTATTAACCCCTTTGCACAGATGAAAAAACTGAGGCTTAAATTCAAATTACACAGATCTTTTGTTCACATAACTGGGACTCTGGGGTCTTGTGACAGCAATTTTCATTCTTTTTCCACTATCTACACTGTACTCAATCTCAGACCTTCCATTTTGACCCTCACTCCCCACTCTTGACCTCAATTTGGCTCCGGACTTAAAGTTTACTCTTATTGTTCAAATTATATGTCTTAGTTTTCCAACAACACCTAAGTTATCTCAAGACTGGAATCTGCCTCATATCACGTTTTCCCCTTCCCTCCTTCATATATATCCAAGTCACACTAATGAACTTTCCAAAAATTCTGTGGAATGGTGTTGACAAACCACCCAGGTCTGAACAATCTGCAAACTTCTGTGAGTTCTTGGCAGGGTGACTCACTAGTATTTGTGATTAAAATTGCCTTTTGTTTTTCATAGATTGCTGAAAATTGCCTGCTTCCAAAATGTGGTCAAATGTTCTTTCCTGGTATCTCCAGCTCAGTGGTTTATACCATTTACCATAGAAATGTCCAGAACAATAGCCAATGAATAGGTTAGTTTACCTAATAGTAATTCACTCTTCCATTGTTCATTCAACAATACCTAATGACACCTGCAATATGCTATGCATTGTGTTAGGCAGTGGGATCAAAATGAGAGACACATGGTCCCTCTGTTCAGGAAGTCAGAGTCTTTAGAAGTGATTTAATTTTACACAAATGCCACAGTATAAAGCATGGCAGATAAATGTTGTGAGGTTCAGAGGTGAAAGATATTTACCTCTAGCTTGGAAAAACAAGAAAGTATTACTTCAATTTTTAACCTTGGTTCTGCTCTGAAATTCATGCAGCCAGTCCTGATATATTAATTATGTGGATTGTAGCCTCAGAATAATTACTATGATTATCTCAAGAATTTTAAAAAGGAATAAATGCTAATGTGAAAAAAAATGACAAACTCAACAAGAGGCATTAGAGGAAATTGTTAAGTACAATGGGGAAAGGTTAAGAGCTCCCACCCCCTCCGTTTAGCTCTTTCCCTGTTCCAGCTGGAAGCAGCATGGCTCAATCTTTTTGCAGCCACTGTTCTTTTTCACTTATAGCGATCTTATGGAGTGAACCTCTCTTTCTCTCTCCTGCTGCCTCTCTTCCCCACCCTGCATGTCTGTCTCCCATGTCTTATTTATCCTAGTATCTTTCTGCAACCTAATTTTTTTTAAACTCCCTCTTTGCATCACTCATTCACTATTCACCATTCATGCCAGGCGGGACAAACTGGTATTTGTAATTATAACTTGGTATCTGCTGTTCACTGAATGAGTATTGAATAACTAAGCTACAAAATAATAATATTAACTTTCATTAGCATGTCACTTCCCAGTTTTTTAAGTGGTTTGTGTGTGTCATATTTTTTCCTTTTTATTGAGATATAATTGACATACACTGCATAAGTTTAAGATATTCAACATAATGGTTTGACTTACACATACTGTGAAATGATTAGCACAATAAGTTAATATCCATCATCTCATATAAATACAAAAAAAAAGAAGAAAAAGAAAAAAATGCATTTTTTTCTTGTGATGAGAATTCTTAGGATTTACTCTTAATAACTTTCATATATACCACACAGCAGTGTTAACTATAGTCACCATGTTGTCCATTACATTCCTAGTACTTATTTATCTGATAAGCAGAAGCTTATTGATTATTATATCTCTTCAGTATAGAGCAGAACTCAACCACCTCAGAATTAGATAAATGTCCAGATGTCCAGTGTCTCTCAAGATCCTTAAGCTAGCAATCTGTTGAGATCCCTGGCCTACCTCCTCAAATAGCCAGCCCAAACCTTTCCATGCCTGGCAGGCAGACATCATCCTGTCCTTCCCCCTCTTCCCATGGGATGGCACGGAGGATGGCCTATCCAATTGCTGCTGTTCTTAATGTGCATGGCCTTAGAAAATGAACTATTTCATAAGAAAGTTACCAATTATTATGGAAAATGGACATTATCCTTTTTGGTCCTATTATAGATGTCTTTATGCCCTACCCATCCCTAAACAGGTCCCTTTTGACTTAGACATCTTCCACCTGTTCTTACAAGGACCTAGTTGCGTTTATTGACTTCATTGCATTTAATAGGCGAGGCACCAGGCTCTAGAAATATTAAAACTATTAACTGCACATGAACCAAAGAGTAGCCTCAAAATTTATAATCATCACAATGATAATAAAATAGGGGTCCTCGAACAATATCCCCATTCTGACCCCATTCCAATTGTTTGGTACTGGGAGGCTCGGAAATTTAGGATTCTCTGATCATTTGATTTTGGGAAAGTACACCAGTGGCAAGCCTTTCCAACAAGCCATTCAATCACTACTTGTTCTTAATGCCAATCCTAATATTGCTAGTGCTTTTCCAGCTACCATGTCAATAATTGCTGCACTCTAGGCCCTCTTCCTACAGCCCCAGTGACCCCCACATCCATATCATACCATTTATCTGACCTTCATCAATAGAAGCCCTTTGCCCCCATTAGGGACCTGACAGTCATTGGATACGATGACTATTCTCTGTGGATACATGCCATGTACTTCACTGGTGGTACATTGGTCTCCACATAATTTTCAATTTTTACGGCCATCATTGATACTGGATCCCCAATCACCTTGCTGCCCAGTGACCCTTCAAAATTTAAAAAGAGAGAATCCTTAAGTATCAGCAGTCTCACTGGATTCTGAGTCCATGGAACTCAAATCTCTCTCACCCCTACCATAGGTATCATTAAACTTGAAAACTCCATGAAGTGGTAACCCCAGTAAAATTTCCCAACCCTATGACAGGTATAGATGCTCTAACTAAAAAACATTCACTTTGGTTTAGGCCCAAATCCACTGCCCTGACAATTGGTCAAAAAGGGATTAAGAAGTACAGATTGGTAGTTACAAAATAGTCGTGGGGATGGAAAGTATATAGTCAGTAATATTGTCATAATTGTGTATGGTGCCAGGTGGGTACTGGAAATATCAGGGGGTACACTTTGTAAAGTATATGATTGTAATATGCTGTACACCTGAAACTAATACCAAATAATATTGAATGTAAACTGTACTTGAAAAAAATAAAAAATAACATAAAATAAGAAGGTTATCTTGAATTATCCAGTGGGCCCAATATAATAACAGGAGTCCTTAAAAGAGGGAAGAGGGAGCCAGAAGATGCAGTCAGAAAGAGATGTGATGACAGAAGCAGTGCTATATTGCTGGATTTGAAGACATAAGAAGAGGGCAATAAACCAGATTCCTTCTGGAATCTCTGGAACACACATGCTGTCCCCTTGACTCACTATGGGTTTCTGAAGCAAATAGCTTTCCTCAGCAGCCAAAAGGCACTTCTCTTGAAAGACAACTCTTAGTGGCCTACTGGGCCCTTCTTGAACCAGTCTGTGGTTTTTCAGACCCATTGGACCTTGGTTCATAGAAGCAACATCCCACAAACTTAGTACAGCCATCACGTCCTCCTGTCAGAATAGAAAGAGACCCACAAGATAGAACTCAGCCTAGATGCTCAAGCATAACCAACCTAGAGGCAGATGCGGCTTTCTGCCTTAGTCCATTGATCTAGGAGAGTTCACTTCTTCTCTATAGGTCTGCGATATTCATCTTAACTATTCATCATCCCCTCCAGTCACCCTCCAGCCTCTGTACTTCCCCCAGCACTCCCTCTGCTTCCCAGGTGCTTCCATATTATTCTTCCCTTCATGGACTCCTTGACCTTCCAGCCTCCACCATCAATCAATATTATATACAACGTGACTTCTCTGCACCCCACTGAGTTTATCTGGCCCTCACATGTCTGCATCAATACAAATTTTCCCATAGACACTCCACCCTCTAAGATCCCTGGGTTACTGGTTCTTCTGTGGCACTCACCTGTTCAACTGGGACTCACACTCTTTTCCTCTATCCCACCCTTTCTCACCTACGCAACCTGACCTGTATCCTATAGACATATAGTACCCAGGTCATTCTACAGCCAGCTAGAGAATTCACTTCTCTCAAAAGGGCCACATTTTACCTATTACATTGGACCTCATCATAATCTTTGATAACAGGCATAAATTTAGGTATTTTCAATTATGTAACATAGACTCACCTCAAAGAGGCCACATAGACAAGGTCACACAGAAGGTCACTATTCCTGAAAGACCACATACATCAAACAGCCCAAACCCTAGACACTATTAATGAGAAACAAAACTCTCTGGTTGCTATGGTAGCTGATATCAGATTGGCATTAGACTAACTACTCAAAGTGAAGTGTGTTCCTTAAAGGAAACATCCTGCTGCATGTGGGTCAATAACACAAGAAAGGTCTGCAAAGGAGTTTAACAAATAAAACAATCAACCAAAATGATCAATGTAATTACTAAAATATTCCCATAGCTTCCCTGGACTCCAATGATTTCTTCTCCTGGCTATCTCCTCGCCTGGGCACATGACTCCTCACTATCTGTCATGGAGCTATAATAACAATTGCTGGCCTTATCATTTTAGGTTGGCTTTGCAAATCTGGGCTCTCTGAAGTATACATTTATTGACAGGAAAATATCTTTGATGAATTGTGAAGAGCATAGAAAAGAAATTTGAAGCCCCAATGACATTTGGTTTAGTGCCAGTAAACTCTAAGTCTCATCTCTGCCCATGTCTGTCAACTAACTGTACAATAAGGTTCCACTCCATAAGCTCATGAATGCTCTCACTGCCTCTTTCAAACTTCATGGCAGAGGGTGAGCTCTCCTGCCACTAGCAGGACTTCCTCTCTACAAATGCCTGTGTACAACACTCTCTCTTCTGGACCTTCTCCACCAGACCCATCCCCCTTGCCCCTCATCTTGGGACTTCCCTGAATATGTAATAAATCTTTTTTGATCATACCAAAAGACTACTTTTAAGAATTTTGACATCGGAAGCTAACCTTGGGAGGGGGCTCCCCCTTGTTATGATGGAGTTGTTCTTTCATGTATTATTAAAATTATTTTGCTGATGAGACAGTTGAGGGACTTTGAAGCTATTCTAGAATACTGCATCTTACCTGATAGTTAACATTAATATAATCAAAGCTCTTTGAAGTCAGATTGTTTATGATAAACTTTAGCTTACAAATCTTTTGGTGTGTGGTAGGATGCCAGCCAGAAGATTTCCCTAACTGGAAATGAAATCTTATAGCTGTGGCAAGAATTAAGAGACTTCTACACCACCTAAAAGAGGTATGGGTGGGTGGGGCTGAGACTGGTTGTTTGGTCCTAAAGCCCTGGTGCTCTTGAGCTAGAAGAAAGTCAGTCCTACTCCTGCTCACTGTGTGGCCAAATTCTTGTGACCAATTTGTCTGATCATCTATCTCATGGGAGAAAATGCTTCAACTTTCTTACTCCCTGCCAAATGGTTTCTTGGGGTATCAAGCACACAGTAAAACCACAGTCCTCAGAAAACGTAGGCCATGACAACATCCTAGAAATATAGGGGTTATTAGACATAGCAGAAGAACCATACTGGTGCAAATTCCCTAAAATGCATTAATCTGCTTCTCTTCCAAGAGAAGGTCAATATGCTGAACATGATTGTCTCTTTGTACACTCACAGTACAAAGTAAACACGGTACACATTCTGCTTCAACTGTGATATTAGAATCATAAATAAACAGGATCATAAACAGGATATACGGGCTCCAGTACATATGATGAAATAATAAAATAGTAAAATAGTAATAGGTCTCCTTCCTGAGCAACTACCATGGGCCAGGCAATTTACACATATTATCTCTTAAATTCTTGCAAGTTTGAGAGGAAGTTACCATTGCCATCCCCATTATAGAAAAGAGAGAAGTAGGGAAATTTTGAAGTCACTTAGCTAGCAAAAGACAGAACTGGGTTTCAAGTACATGTACTTTCAGTACAAGGAATGGATTCTCCCCTAGAACCTCAGGAAGAAACATAGCCCTGCTGACTCCTTGACCTTAGCCCTGTAGATCCCTTTTAAACTTCTGACCTCCAGAACAGTGAAACAATACATTTGTGTTCCTTTAAGTTGTTAGCTCTCTGGTAGTTTGTTATAGCAGCAACAGGAAACTAATACAATGTCCCTTTGCACTTTAATCTCAGATATCACTTTTTATCTTATAGAATATAAATATATGTATATTCCAGCCAAAGTGTATATATATTTCCAGCCAAAACTTTTACTGTTTTAAATTGCTCTAGCCCAGCCAGGCATGGCTCAGAGGTTGAGCATCGACCTAGGATCTAGGAGATTCCGGGTTTGATTCTCAATCAGGGCACATGCCTAGGTTTCGGGCTCAATCTCCATTCAGGGGCCTGCAGGAGGCAGCTGATCAATGACAACTCTCTCATCATTGATGTTTCTGTCTCTCTCTCTCCCTCTCCCTCCTCTCTCTCTGAAATCAATAAAGATATATATATATTTTTAAAAATGCCACCTCTTTTAAAAAATAAATAAATAAATTACTCTATACCAAATTTTAACTTTTTTCAGTGTCTATGTTGTATTAGGCACTATACTAGGCACTTCACAAATAAAGACTCATTTAATTTTCCTAACAACCTGTGGTAGAAACACTAGCTTTCCATACAAAATGTGTGCCCCCCCTTCCATAGTGCTGAGTTGCTTCTGGAAATTGGTTGCCCAACAAGAGACTGCATTTTCTATCAATCTTTCTTATAGCTAGGCATGGCCCCATAACTAGTTGTTTTTGCCAATGAAGTCTGAGCAGAGGTGGTGTGGTTAGGAGGCATGTATGCCTTTTCCACTCTTGCTTTTGCCTTTACAGAGACCTGAAAGACTATGTGTTAATAATGGAGGACTCATAAAGTGGGAGAAGCCGTGGCCCCTTTCACCATAGTAATCTTTCAAGAGCAAAAAATAAACCGAGACTTGGTGATTTTATCTGCTATATCAGCTAGTGTTACTTAAACCATACACCAGCCCTAAAGTATATATTATTAAACTCATGTTTAATGGTTGTGAAACTAGGTCTCAGAATGATAAAATAACTTGACCAAGGTAATAAATTTGAAAGTGGCAGAGGAAGAATTCTGACGCCAAACACCGCTATATATTTCACAATTGTACATAGTATCTTATATAAAATTGTTGTTTAATTGTCTGTTGAAGAAATTCTTTAAAACAAACGAACAAACAAAAAACCACACACATCTCTGAATCATTGATTTTAGGCCTAGAAATCATTCTAGAGAGTCTCTTGCCTAAATCACGTACAGTACTTCAAACATAAGGAAAAGGAGACTTAAAGATGCAAGTGACTGGCTCAGGTGATGAGACACAGCTGGGACCAGAACCCAAGCCTCCTTTTCATTTCCCAAATGCTTCTTATGAAAGCTTGTTTTTTTTAGTCATAAATGATTTTCAAACATTTTTATATAATATCACCCATAACCACTGAACATAGAATCTTCTCTTTAGAATAAAAATAATAGAAAAAAATTAACTGTACATTAAAAAAAATCTCTGAGGCTATTGCCCAACATGATATATATACCTTGTTCTATTCTTAGTCTCTCATTCTGTTGAGACTAAATTATCTTCATGCTATAAAAATAAAAGTGGCAGAGCACTGAACAGATGGAGAGTTGAAAGAATGAGCTGAGGATTCCACATCTTGGCAGTCTGAAAATATGTTACTACAGTAAACATTTTTAGCAAACAAATCATGACGATTCACATGTTGATCTTGCACTAGAATTCTCTAGTTTGGTTCATTTTTTCTCTAAGGATAGCTGAACTTCTTTGCAATAGACAACTATTCACCCCACTTTTCAAGCCTGGGAGTGAATGTAAGAACACCAGAGAACCAGGTAAAATTGTGAAATTACAATTATGATTTTGTACCGGGTGAAATTTTTCTAGTAAGATCAGAACACGGGTACAAGATGAACTATTTTGATTTCTGCCACTGATTTGATTTCTTAATCTAACGTGTGAATTTTAATATGGAACAATTTCTTCAAAAAGCCATAATATCTTTAATAATGACAGCTCTGGGAAATGGAGGTCTGAAAATCTGAATATACAATGTGCTGTAAGATAATGGCAGACCCACTGTATTTGCAATTCTCCATGATAAATTTTGATTTTAACTCAGCATCTTAGCATCAAAGACTCTCAGTGCTGGAATGGAACCTGGGGGCATAGAATAAAGGATAGCCCCAACTTCTATTACCTGGGAATTACCTTAAAGCTATATCGACATAATGAATATGCTATATATATTTTAAAGAGTTTTTCTGTAAATTAACTTGCAAACTAAAAATTAACTTTAAAAAAATCAGCCTTCTTGAAGTGTAACCTATATGACCTAAAATTCACTCATGTAAATTCAATGATTTTTAGTGAATTTACTGGGTTGTGCAACCATAACCTCAATCAAATTTTAGAACATTTCCATTACCCTCAAAAAAATCCCTCCTGCCCATTTTCACTCCTGGCTCTGAATTCTCAGCCCTAAACAAACAACAGTACACTTTCTTTCTCTCATAGGTTTGCCTTTTCAGAAAATGTGATATACATGGAACCCTACCGTACATGGTCTTCTGTGTCTGACTTCTTAGGTTCCCTTCGAAGTCAATCAGTCCGTCGGACAAAGCTGGGCTCAGATCACTCCCGGTGATGCAGGATAGTAAGAAGCTAGGAAAATTCCTTGGCAAGTAGAATGGGGAAACTGAGACAGCTGAACAAACTGGCCAAGCAATTTACAGGCAGATACAAAAGGTCACCTCCCTAGAGATAACATCTAGGCCTCAGCTGTATTTTAGCTCCAGGCCCAGAAAAACTGCAAAACCAGGTGGGCGAGGCCAGGACCAGCTGTAATGACTAATGACCCCCCTGGCTCTGACCAATCAGTGGAGACCATGACCCTGAAAGGGCACACCTGGAAAAGCTGTACTATTCTATTGAGATCTTCCCTAAGACCTCACCTAAAAACTCAGCTTTTTAAAAACCCTCAAAACAAAGGATTCAGCCTGCATTCTTCCTCCCATTTTCCCTTCCCTGGAGCATGCCTGCACCATTCCCTTCCTCCTCTATTTCCCCCCCAGGCATGCATCTCCTAAACTCTAAGGGCCCCCAGGAGATTTGCAACCAGGGAAGCAGTGGGCAGTGATAGCTCATCCTGGGCTAACCCTCTGAACCTGTCTCCAAGGCCCCCTTTTCTCTGACCTCCAGTGACCTAGAGCAGCCCTGCCTAGGTCTCTCTTGTTCCTCTACCCTAGGCCCTTCCTCGTTTCACTGTCCCCAGCTTTAATAAATGTATTCTCAAAATCAGCTGGCTTCATCTTGTGAAATACTTTCTGCACAAAGTCAAGAACCCACACACTACCAGCCAGCCCTAGGCAGATCCACTCCAGGCCCGGTCTCTTTTCGGGTAACACTGGGACTCCCCAGGGAGCCAGTGGGGCAGCCACAGGTGAGACCTCAGCACACGATCACAGTCAGCTTGCCACACTGTCCCAGATGGTTTTACATAGCACAGAGAAGGAAACAACTGGCCTTGATCTTTCCTCAGCTTCAGCTACAAAACCTTGTTATGACTTTAATTTTTTACAAAATCAAATTCAACCATCTTCGCAGGCCTCCACCATGGCCCTGGCCTTTGCAGAGGGGCCTGAGTGCTTAACTAAACCATACAATTGGCAGGAGTGGCCGGCTGACCCTACGAAGGGCAAGGACTTCATGCAAGTTTATGACCTGTGCTTGCTGGGGACTCCTCCTTCAGAAGGAATAATTGCAGTTCCTCATGGGGAATGGAGTTCAGCGGGTCACTGTACCTCCTGGCATAGTGGAGGTATATTCTCAGCCGGTCACTGTCTCGGGGGCAGTCCTGCCCACTAAGGGATCACAAACTAGTTAATGCTTAATCTGGCATGGCTGAACACCACTCGTCCCTCTAAGAAGCTGGGGGACAGTGGCTGTTCAGGGTCACATAACTAGTGAGCGTGCCAGAATCTCCTCCTTTATCAGAAGTAACCAAATGCTCGCTCCACCAATTTAGAATGGCCAGTGAGGAGCTGCCAATCCTGTCTGTATCTGGGGCTCGGCAAGGATCCCCTGATGAGTCAAATTAAACCATAGGTTTAATTAAACCATGAAACCACTCCACTTCTGGGGATGACCATCTATTAACCCCCCTAATCTTAAACCTTGTAAACATACTGCCCAGACTTTGGTTTCCAGGAAGCTGCCCTAAGGGTTACACTGTAACATGCCCTAATCTACACTGCTTTTGATTAGAAATACAATGGTACCTGGTTATCTTCAAAACTCTCACTGCCATCCTTGATTAAAGAAAACATTCTTGACAAATACTTTTCTCTGGTCCTTCTGTCTACCCAAGAATTTCACCTTTAGCAGCACAATATGGACATCCCTCAGGTGTCTCTCAAGCCAGAGCTTTAGTTCTGAAAAACAACAAAACACAACTGTAGTCCTCTTTATTGAGAAACTCACTGTGGCCCCCAGGGGGCCTGGAATACTTTTTTTTTTTTTTTTTAATCAGTAGACATTCTGGGCCCTTCGGACACTCAGCCAAGCACATCAAGGTGCTTCAAGAAACAAAGGCAGGGACAAGCAGCATGATAGTTTGAGGTTCACCCATGTTGTAACATGTATCAGTACTTCAGTTCCATTGCTAAGTAGTGTTCTATTGTATGTATGCACTACAATTTGGTTATCCATTCCCCAGCTGATATCCGCTTATCTGTTCACCATTTGATGGGCTATTATGAGTAAACCTGCTATGAATGTCTGTGTGCAAGTCTTTGTGTGAATATGCTTCATTCCTCTTGGATATATACCTGGGAGTGGAATTGCTGGGCCACTTGGTAAATTTATGTTGAAGTCTTTTAAAAACTCCCTGTTTTCCAAGTGCTGCACCATTTTAAACTCCCACCAGCAATGTATGCCTTGTTTCTCTGCAGTCCTCCAGCATTTGGTATCATCTCCTTTTTGTCTTTTAGCAATTATGAGGAGGTGTAGTGGTATATAATTGTGGTGTGTGGTTTTTTGTTGTTGTTGTTGTTAGGTTTTTTTAATTGTGATTTTAATTTGTATTTCCCCATTGGTAATAATGGCAAGTATTTTTATATGATTATTTGCCATCTGTATATTTCTTTGATGAATGTCTCTATGTCTTTTGCCCATTTTCTAACTGGATTTTTTAATGTCGAGTCTTGAGAGTTCTTTGTATATTCTTGAGAGGAATACTTAGTCTGGGAGATGATTTACAAATATTTTCTTCCAATCTGTATATTTGTCTCTCTTTTAATAGAGATGCTCACAAAGCAACAATCTTTAGCTTTGATTTTCATGTTGATAAAAATGAATTTATTGTTCCTTTTATAAAAAGATCATACATTTAGCATCAATTCCCTAGTCCTAGGTTCCAAAGATTTTATCTTCTGTTTCTTTCTAAAAGTTTTATAGCTTTGCATTTTCCATTCAAGTCCACAATTGATTTTTGCATTAACTTTTGTACAAGGTATGGGTTTAGGTTCCAGGGGTTTTTTTTGTTTTTGTTTTTGCCTTTAGATATCTGTATTAGTCAGTCCAGGCTGCCATAATAAAACTTTATAGACTGGGTTGCTTAAGCAACAGAAATTTATTTTCTCATGGTTCTGGAGGCAAGAAGCCTGAGATCAGGGTTGGGTTCCTGATGAAGTTCCTCTTCCTGGATGGCAGCCAGCCAGCTGCCTATTTACTGTGTCTTCATCTGGAGGATCTCTCTCTCAATTCCTTTTCTTATAAGGCCACTAATCTTATCATATTAGGAGCCCATCCTTATGATCTCATTTAACTTTAACTTCCTCCTAAAAGCCCTAGCTACAAATACATTGGGGGTAAGAGAGTCAACATTTGAATTTGGGGAGGGGGGGGGACATAATTCAGTCCATGGCAATGTCCTATCACTCTAGCATCATTTGTTGAAAAGGCTACCCTTTCTACATTGACTTGGTTTTGCACCTCGGTCAAAAATCAGTTGGACATATGTGTGTGAGTCTATTTCTGGGCTCTCTGTTCTGTCCCCTTGATCTGTGTGCTTATCTCTCTGCCAATACCATACTGTCTTGATTATTGTAATTGCATATTAAGCCTTAACATTAAGAATTCTTTATTCATACTTTCTTCTTCTTTTATAAATTATTTTTGCCATTCTAGCACATTGCACTTTTTGTATCAGTTTTAGAATAAGTTTATCTGCCTCTACCAAACCATGCTGGGATTTTATATTTAATTGATCTATTAAATCTATAGATCAAGTGACTGCTATGAACTGGCTAAATTCACGTACAAGCCTAGAGAAAAAATGTAAAGGCATACAGAAGCAGTGCAAGAGGGGCAGATGGCCTAGGATGGGTTCATGTGCATCTATCAGTGGGAATTCTGCTTTCAGCAGAATGCAATTGAAGCTGACTCCGTCTGTGTCCTTGCTTCTAGAGCCTACTGTGGGTTCCTGTCAGAGCCTGCCAGAGTCTCAGACAAACCAATCACAGGCTTGAATTTTGAGTTCTCCTTGTTTCTCCTTTGGGTGGCCCTGCAGTATGAAACTCTAACCTTTGGGACAAATCTCCAACTACCACAGACCTTAGGCTGCCAAGTTTCATGAAAGTATTATACATAGAGAATGAGCCTGGGCAAATAGACCCTCTTTATTATTAGCTATGATTTAGACCCAATGCTTCTTGGAGCCCTTGGCCCCAATAAGCAGAGCTGGGAAAATGTGAAGGACTCTCTTTGCCCCTTTAGCTTTACGTCTAGACTAGGAAATGCCACAGTAGACAGATGAAGCCTCTCTTTGTTTGAGCCCCTTAGGGCTATGTGTGCCCTGGGAAAGTCAAGTAGACACCACAAGATCTACTTCCCAAAGCCAAATATAGAAGACCAAAAAAAGGGAAAAGCCAAGAGACACCATGGCATTTGAGTTCCAGAATTATTGGGTTTTTTGGGGTTTTTTTTAACAAATCCTTATCACACTAGAAACTCAGCCCCAACCCAGTGGCTCTATTTCCCATGGCCTTGATGCAAGCCAGGGCTTTACAGTCCCACAGAGGTGGAGTCGGGGCAACAGAGAGGGTAGCCTTGGCCTTTCCCTAGAGGCTGCCTTTCCCCAAGCTCTTCCTGACTGTGCTACTAAATCTGTGTGCCTGTATTGGTGGAGAAATTGAGTTTCATAAATCATCATGCAGTTCACATGGACGCTAACATCAGATAAACTGCCCGACAGCCTAGCTGTAACAAATCATTGCTTGTTGCTCTGCTGCTCTTTAGAGCCCTAAGAAAGATTCCGCAGTGCAGTAGCAACTAGTGATGTGTCCCAGGGGCAGCCGGAGCCACGGCTTTCACCTTTCAGTGCCTTTGCTCCTGCTGCTGCTTTCTTTTCAGAGAGGCCCCTCTATCTGCCATCAAACCCAGCTCAGCGGCCTTCTGCGAACCCTTCCTGCCAGCCCCTCTGCCCGCCCACTGCTGCCCCAGCTAAAGCAGCATGAATCATTCCCCTCTCATTGCCCTAACAGCCCTTTCCTATTATTACACTTCTAGCATGGTTGGTTTTGTTTCTTATTGAACAGTAAGCTGCGGGCAGAGGGACGCAGGGAATGTTTCTGAATGGGGCGGAAATGCTGATTTGTGCTTGAATCAGATGACTCTCTGGTGGTAATGGAGCGTGGAATAGCTGGCAGAAAAACCCGAGGCTGAGTCACCTGTGAGGTGGCTCTTACCATGTGAGGGATGGTGGTGTAGGATCCAGCGTGGGGGAAGTCAACATAGAGAATATTGACTTTGACTCTAATGTATTGGTATGTTTTACCCGAAAATGGGATTTAGATCTGTTCATCAGCAAAACAGGGAAGGGATTCTTGTGAATGGGTGAAATGAGATAGGGCATATACAGCACCTCACCCAAAGCCTGGCACGTAGTAGGTGCTCAGTAACTGTTTATTGCCTCCCTTCCTTCCCACAGCAGCAGCTGCAGTCCAGGGCTCTCAGTGTCCTCAGGGAAAGGAGGCGGGAGAAGAGTGAAGCAGAAGCGCAGGAGGGCAGAGGACTCATCAGTTACAGGTGAAAAAGACTGACCCAGTCTGCGGCAGATGGATGAATGGCCTTATCGCTCTTGCAGCCCAGTGGTATAATATATCTACTCATCCAAGATTTGAATTTTAACATGGACAACAAGAGGCCACGTTTCTACACTAAAGAAGGTTGTTAAAATTCATGAAGCAGAGAAGCTCTTTAAGAGACAAGATTCATGATGGTCTTTTCACAAGGAAGTAGAAGATTTATTACAAGCAAAGGTTCCCATGTATATTGTGCTCAGAGCCCTACCTCCTTAGGACGGGGCAGAGGAGAGACACCAAAGGTGTTCAGGAGGTGAGCTCTTCAGTCACCCCCTTGTTTTTTGTGTTCATGGTTGCTCCAAGCCAGGAAAGGATTAAAGTCACCCTGACTATCAGCATCTTGTTTATGCTCTCAGAATCTTTGCTTTTTCAGTGTATAGTTTGGAGGTAATCCTATTTTCCTGGTCTACCCCACAGCGTTTTTTGTTAAGATTGAGACAAGGGAAAGGGAGCTATGACCTGGTGTAATGGATCTACCCTAAAACCACCCATTTGGCAGAGAGGATTCTTTTCAAAACACTAACCTGAACCTGTTGCTTAAGTCTTAAGACAGCTTCCTACTGCCCTAACGAAAGTCCACAGTTTTCAGCGTGACTTATAGGGCCCAGCAGGCTTCTTTATGTGCCATGTCTTCCCTTGCTCTCAACTCCAGCAGCATCGGCCTTCTTTTCGGTTCACTTTAATACCATACCCCTTTCCACCGCAGGCCTTTGAACATACTGTTCTCCTGCCTGGAAGACGCTTGCTCCTCATTTACACTTTGTTAACTTGAATCCTTCTTTTAGGAGTCAGCTTAAGTTAACTTCAGTCATTCAAATCACAAATATTTGAGTGCAGAGTATGTGTCAGGTACTGTTTTAGATGTTGGGGACAGTAGTGAATGGAAAGGCAGAGCCCCTGGTTCCATGAATCTCATACTCTAGTAGTGAGAGGCAGAGAGTAAACAAGTAAGCAATGAGTGAACAAGATTTTTTTTTTATGGTATTTACTGAGAAGGCAATAAGAGGGTAATAGGATAGGGAACACCAGGCTCTCTGGTAGGTGGTGGTTGGGTGGGAGAGGATAGTATGCGTTGGTTGGATTGCCTCTGAGTGATGTGTACTGAGACATGAATGATTAAAAAGACACTCCAGGGAGAAAGGTAGCAACAAGTGCAAAGGTCCTGGGGCAGGTGTGAGTTTGTGAAGTCAAGGAAAAAAGGAATGCCTGGGTTTTTAGGGTGCAGCAATGGACATAGAGAGGTATACCATAGGTCAGAGGTGGGTGGGAAAGATCATCTAGGACATTATAAACCATGGATAAGGGGCTCAGATTTTAAGTATAAATGTAAGCCACTAGAACATTTTAATTTACATTTATACTTTAAAAAGATTACCCTGGATGCTATGTGCAGATTGGCAGGTCAAGATGACAGAGAGAAAGCATGGGAAGGGAACCTTTGGAGACTCCTATAGGAGGCAAAGTAGAGATGTTGGTGGTTCAGATGAGGGTAACATCAGTGGAATTGAAGAAAATTGGGGTGTATTTTAGAATTAGAGCCTATAGATCTTCATCACAGATGGGATCTTCATCACAGATGGGATGGTGGGGGTGAAGAAAGCAGAGGAGGCAATACAGAAAGTAAAGGAGGAATATTCCTGGGGAAAAATTAAGATTTCAGTGCCTGCTACCCTAAATTACTTTCTTACAGAAGACTTCTCTGATCCCCAGTTCTGGTTAGAGCTTTATATTGGATGCTACTAAAGAAACCTGCAGTTTTCCTTTGTAATACTCCTAACTTTTATCATTTGTCATTTTTTCAAAAATTTTCCCTACTAGACCTGAGGAGAGCCCACCTGTCTTGTTTAACCCTGTTTCTCCAATGCTTTGCACAGTGCCTGACATACCAATGTAGTGTAATGTAATGTAATGTAATGAATTGTAATGTAATGTAATAGAATAGAATAGTATTAACAAACTTACAAAGTATTTCCACTGTGACAGATACTGTTCTGAGTATTTTACATGTATCAGCTTATATGATTTTCACAACAATCCCCTGAAATGGGTACTGGTATCATGTCCATCTGACAGATAGGTAAAATGAGGTACAGAGAGAGTAAGTAAACTTGCCTAAGGTCGTACAGCTAGCAAGTGCCAATAAATGAATAAAATTATTTTACAAACTATGTGCTAATTATGCTTCACACCGTCCAGTGAAGTATGTTTGTGTTCCCATTTTCGGTTTGAGTCGAGCAAGGCACAGGCCTGTTTACTGGGTCAATACTGGGAAGCACAGTCAACAGGGCTCGACCCATCAGAGGCTAATTGAGAAAGACTGTGATGGAGGCAGCACAGCACAGGGGTGAGAGCCCTTACTTTGGGGCCAGGCTGGCGTGGTTTAAAATGCATCTCTGCACCCTAGCCAGTTTGGCTCAGTAGTTAGAGCATTGGCCCAAAGACTAAAGGGGTCCCGGGTTCGATTCCACAAGGGCACGTACCTAGGTTGCAGGCCTGATCCCCGGTCCCAGTTGGGGCACGTGCAGGAGGCAACCAATTGATGTGTCTCTTTCACATCGATGCCTCTCTCTCCCCCTTCCACTCTCTCTGAAAAGCAATGGAAAAATTATCCTCACGTGAGGATTAAAAAAATTTAAAATTAAAATGCATCTCTGCAACCTTACTGTGTGTGAGACCTTGACCAAATAACTTAGCATTACTGTGCCTCAGTTTCCTCACCTGTAAATGGTGGCACTGTTAATAGGTCCTGTTCTCATCGGCACTGGATGTGATAACATTTGTAGCGCACTCAGAACAGCATGGCTGTCACGGGAAGGAACTATTGTTTGCCCACTGGAGAAGCCACGGAGAGGGGGTCCTCTGCTTCCTCAACCTTCCCCACAGGGCATTCATCCTGGATTAAGACGTTAGAATCAAAGATTCATTGGGGTTAGAGTTGACAGTCACCTCGTTCACCCCCTCCTGCTTGCTCACCATTTAGATAAGCCAACGGGGGCACGCTGTGTGAATGAGTGGGGTGAGATATGACCACATCCTGGGGGGCTTCTTGGAGAAACATGAGACCTTCTGTCTGTCAGAGGTTTTAAAAAAGATGAGAAATATCCCAAGCTAGAAAAATGAGGCATCTTTTGTGATGAAAAGAAAAACCTTCCCAGTTATTTCTAAAACAATCTTTCAATATTCTGTAATTTGAGGGTCGAGAGTAGGGATTATTAGAGTGTTAACATAGTTTCTAATTTTATCTTCCTACCAATTAAAAAAGAAGCCTGGGCAGCTTTGGTGTTCTTTTCCTTTTATTTCATCTTCCAGTACCTGGTGGAGGTGTTAATGAAAAGTAAATTGGTCAAATCCCAACTCATCAGGAGGAGACAGAAAAGAGATAAAAATTCAGAATCATTAGTCCTCAAATGATCAAGATTGCTTATGTTAAAGCTGACAACAAGGAGTCAGAAAGGTCAGTCCTGCTATTTCTTTTTTTAGAATTTAATTTAATTTTATTGTTTACAGTATTACAGATATCCCCCAATTTTCCCTCCCTTGCCCGCCCCCTCCCAGACCCTCCCCACCCCAGGCCTTTGCCACACTATTGTCCGTGTCCATTGGCTGAGCATACATGCACACGAGTCCTTTGGTTAATCCCTTCCTGTCTCCCCACCCCACCCTCTTCCCTCTGAGATCTGTCAGCTTGTTCCATGCCTCCAAGTCTCTGGACCTATTTTGTTCATCAGTTTATTATGTACATTAGATTCCACCTATAAGTGAGATCACGTGACACTTGTCGTTCTCTGACTGGCTTATTTCACCCAGCATCATACTCTCCAGGTCCCTCCCTGTCGTTGCAAAGGGTAAGAGAAAAAGTCCCCAAGTGGCTTTCCTTTCTGTCAGGCGACGAGCTCCATGACGACAGCCTTTATTTCTACTCCCGCAAGGTAAGGGATGATTCACCTAATCCCTGGTCCCCTGCGCAAACCTGGTTGTAAGAAGGAACCGTCCTGACCTGACACACAGTCCAACTCTTATTACTTAAAGCTCAGTTTGAGCCGCAGCCTGGGATAATCAGCACCATTCAGCGTTACATGCTTCCGAGCTGCCTGCAAAATCTGCGGCCCACGTGGAACTTCCGCCCAGGGCTGGGGGACATGCAAATTGTTGCAGTCTTTCCAGAAAGCAATTTAGAAAGACAGTTCAATAACCTTAAAAATGCTCATATCCCTCCACCGAGTAATTTTACTCCTAGGAGCTGAATCTGAGGAAATAATTCAGAGACAAGGGCTAAGGTTAACGTACAAGGTTGCTCCCTGAGCCGCTGTTTACAACTATGAAAACAAAATAGGGACCAAAGAAAATATCCAACCGCAGTAAATTACTTAGACGACATCATATTTCACTCAGCCAAGTATGTGGTTGTTTCAAGAAACGTTTAGTACCATGGGAAAAATATTCCCAGCCTGAACCTGAGGGCAAGGTGGTGGGGATGGGGACCTGGGATGCAAAGTGACAGCGGTGCAAGTCCCAGTTTGTCGGTTAGTTCTCTCTACCTATCCTTTAGTTCTCAGCCTACCCAGAGGATTTATGCCTAGGAAAATAACAGGAAATAAATAAAATACGGTAACACTAACTACCTTGGAGTATTGGTCTCATGATATTTTTCATCTTTATACTTTTCTGTATTTACCGAATTTCATACAGCGAGCGTACACTGCTTTAAATGTGAAGGAAGTGATAAGGGATTTCCACTGCAGAAACAAGCCAACCCTTATCTTTTCTTTGCAAAACCCTCCTAACTTTATCGGTTCCCTGCCTTCCTTCTCCTCCCATGTTTCTGCTACACCCTCTGCCATATCAATTTTTTCTGAACTATTCTTTTTATTACAGAATCCCTTGCTTTGAAAGACTCTCCGGCTCGTCAGTAGGTTTCTTAGTGTGTGCATTATACATAGAATGATTTAACTCCTTAACTTGGCCTTCCAGGCCTTCAGCAACCTAGTCCCAGTATATTATCTGTGCATTTTTATTAGTGTTGTTTCTCCTCAAATCTTTTTTTTTTTTAATGATTTCTTTATGGATTTCAGAGAGAGGAAGGGAGAGGGAGAGAGAGATAAAAACATTAATGATGAGAGAGTCATTGATCAGCTGCCTCCTGCATGCCCCCCACTGGGGATCGATCCCACAACCTGGGCATGTGCCCTGAACAGGAATCGAATGGCAATCTCCTGGATCATAGGTCGATGCTCAACCGCTGAGCCACACTGGCCAGACTCTCCGCAAATCTTTATTGCACAGAGACCTATGAAGCACCAACGCGGTGCCGTGTTGGCTCCATGTTTCCCTCCTTGTCTCCCATTACTCTCGACATAGTGCCTCATCCCCCGACCAGTCTCTCTGCCCCCACCTCAAGTTTCTGTTCCTTGGTATGGTCCTTACCGGGCCCACTGTGGAAGACCCAGTGCACATGCAACATTCTCTCAGGGACTTACATTCATCTCTCAACTGAAGCACATGTTCCAGGGCCATAGTCAAGTACCTTAACCCCTTCTTGCTTCAGCTTTCTCATTTCTATAATGAGAACTGGAATAAAAACATGTGACCTATATATTTGTTGTGAAGATGAAAAAAATGCTTAAAACAGTGCCTGGCATAATGGAAGAGTTCCAGAAATGTTCCTTACTCATGTTAGAGACCGTACATTTCCTAACGGCAGGGCCCCAATCTCATTCTCCTTTACAACTCCCACGGGAAATAGCATTTTGCTTTTCCTCCAGTTGGCTACTCAATGAATATTTGAGTAAATGTATGAACAAGTGACAGTTATATGAGCCTCTGCCCACCACACCCCTGGCCCTTCTGGGTACCCTGTGACTATAAGCTGTACCCACATCATTCGTAGTCGCAGTATTGGTGCTGATCATCGTGATCACAGACGGACTCTGTGCACTAGCGGTGCAACTTGACCCCAGATTTCTCCGGCTCCAGAGCATTGTAGCGGAGATGCTGGAAACCTGTTTGCGGGTTTCTACGCTGTTCACATTTTTCCATGGCAAGCTGCAGAATGGCAACCTCCTATTTTCCAATTTTACTAATTTTCCTAGCCACAAGCCCGAAGAAAATGGCATTAAGCCTTTCGCGTTAAGCCCACACGTTGTATTATCCCAAATGAATGTCACAAACTGAGTGAACGGCAGGGAAGCTGACTATGCAGTTCCCTTGCGAGTTAGAGAAAAATAAACAAACGAAGGCAAAATAAACAAACAGACCAGTATATTTGCATAATCATCATGTGCCAGGTACTGTGATAACATTTTTATAAACTTACCCTGGTGAAAAACATAAAGACTCTTAGAAGCTGTGGGACCACAGTCAAATCAATTTGTCCTTCTGCCCCTTGGCTGGTTTTCTCAGGCCACAGTATTCTCTGCTCAGATGCCTCTCCCATTCTCTGACCTGGAAAACTCTACTTGCACGTAAAATGGAGTGATTTCCTACCCCAAGCCTGCTGCTCTTCCAGTGTCTCCCCCACCCACTCAGCTGCCCGAATTAGAACCTGGAGAATACTCTCCATGCCTTTCTCTCTCTCACATACAATTCATCACAAAATCCTTCTAAGTGCCTTTAACACTTTTTTACCAAGATAAATGTAGAAAGAGGAGACTATGAACAAATACATGAACATTATGCATTTTTTCTTCCTCTGTCAGAGGACTAATATACATTTCAGGGTAGAATCACATGCAATCATGTTTTTTGTCCCTTGCTTAGCAAAGTGTTCTGGCCAGTTTGGCCAATTGAACTGAAGGGTTTCAAGTTCAATTCTGGTCAAGGGCACATACCTCGGTTGCAGGCTTGATCCCAGCCCGGTCAGGCACGCTTGGTAGGCAACCAATCAATGTGCCTCTCTCACATCAAAGTTTCTCTCTCTCTCTCTCCCCCTCCCATTCCCTCTCTCTGAAAAGCAATGGAAAAAATATCCTCATGTGAGGATTTAAAAAATAAAAAAGATGTCAGCTGGCTGCATTTTCATTTGGAGACTCGCCTGGGGAACAAGCTTTTTCTAAGTTCATTTGGGGTGTTGGCAGAATTTATGTCCTTGTATCTATATTCCCATGAGCCCCAGACTTTTGCTGGCTGTTGGCTGGAGACAGTCTTGAAGTCCCAGAGGCCACCCACAGTTCCAAGGCTGCTCCTAGTTTCTTGCCATGTGGGCTTCTTCAATGCAGCTGCTTACTTTATCAAACTCACAAACAGCCCCAGCCCCAGTCTGTCAAGACAGAGTCTTACATAGTGTAACAAAATCACAAGAGTGATGTCCCATTACCTTTGTCGTCGTCCATTGGTTAGAAGCAAGACCCCAATCAAGAGGAGGGGATTCTACAAAATTGTGAACACTAGGAAGTGAGAATCATTGGGGATCACTTTAGGCATATGTATAATAACCTTCTGAAGGAGAAACTATTATTATCCCCGTTTTGCAAATGAGGAAACAGAAGCAGTTGGCCCAAGTTCACATGATTAGCAAGCAGGGGAGCCTGACTTCAAATTCAGGAGGCCTGGCCCAGAGTCTTAACCATGAGGCTGTGTCCCGGTGCTTCACTGAGGAGAGTCTAGTCTGGATTTCTCCTTCCCTGAACTTCCACCATGTCTTCACCCTTCCATGCCTTCCATCTTCAAACAATAATCCTGATCATCTCCTATCTGTGTTGCGCTTACAGCTTCAAACATATTTCATATAGCCCAGTGATGTGAGCAGGGAGGTGTATCACCGTATTCCAGGTAAAGGGCTCAATTTTGTGTGTGTGTTTTTGTTTTTTTAAAAAATATATCTTTATTGATTTCAGAGAGAGGAAGGGAGAGGGAGAGAGAGAGATAGAAACATCAATGATGAGAGGGTCATTGATCGGCTGCCTCCTGCACGCCCCCAACTGGGGATCGAGCCTCCAACCCAGGCATGTGCCCTGACCAAGAACTGAACTTCAGTTTCCTGGATCCTAGGTTGATGCCCAACTGCTGAGCCACGCCTGGCCAGCCGGGCTCAGTTTAAAGAGGATACATCCCAGTACAACCACAGAATAGAAATGGGGCTCAATCAGGAGTGTCTAGCTGCACCCTCCACCATAGTGCCCTTATGAACACTGTAAGGGGTTACCTCAATGCTTTTTATTTCCCCAGATAATAATGAAGACGTCACACTATCTCTGAACGGTAGGGAACCTTCCATATTCTCCAGCCTGACGTCCGCAACCAGTGGCTGGTATGTCTGGAATAGTTAGACCCAAATAGAAAATTTTATAAACAATTTCTAATCAGTTGCCAATATTTAAAAATTGTTAGATTCTCCCATAAAAAAATCAGAGAAAAAAATTGTAACACTGGGTCCACATTTCCCAGCAGAACTTCGTAGATGCAGCTTGTTATATAGATCGGCATAATCTTCCTGACACCGTCATTTAGACTCCCTACTTGCCTGCTGTGGACTTTGAGTTCGAGATCCTCTCATTTTAAAGATGAAAAAACTACAGTTCTCAGAAGTTTACAGAGGTTGCCAGCTAGTTAAGGATGGCAGAGCTGATATCAAAGTCATTACCTTAAAGAGTGCCCCTACCGACAGGAGAGGAGGCATTTTCAATCAGGTGGGCATTTTCAAGCAATTCCAAACATGTGACAAACTGCCTTGTTCTCAAATAGCCAGGGCCTCATAGCACTACTTAATTCACATTTAAATTACACTGGGAACAAATACATTTCACAATGTTCAGCTCCAGGTTGCAGAGAAAAACATACTAATAGAGGACTGCAATTATGAGTAATTTCTCTCTGAATCCCTTTCTTTCTCTCCCACTCTAAATTAATGACTACCTTTACAAAGAGGCCGCATGAGCTTTCTGAGAAAAGGGAGTAAACAGGAGGACATGCATTAACGTGGCAGGCTAGTTACCTCCCACGCCTGGGTTTAGAGCTTTTAGAAATGGAATTTTTTAGATGTGCTTCTCCTGCAAATATCAGGGGAACATATAATCTCCCTGAGTCCAGAGGCAGTGGATGTCGGGTAGAATGGCATTTGCATTAGTCTTTGAGTAAATATCCAGGAGAGGTAAAGAGGGAAGAAAGCATCAATCTAATTCAGCTAAGCGGCTGAGGACCACTACGTGCCAGGCATCGCGAACATTGCTTTCCCATGATTTTATCTCATTTGCGCAACTCACAAGGTTGTGAGCAGCAAAAAAAGCAAAGAAGGAAAGACACAGGACTAAACCCACATTTTTCAACTCTGGGGTTCATCTAAGTGACATCAGGTGGATGGGGGGGGGAGGGGAGAATCCTAATTTCAGTGACCCCAGCAATTTAACCATCCTGAGTGTCATCTGTTTCTCATCTGTTAAATGCCATGCGCTAGATGCACAATACATGTATAGTTCTTTTCTTTTAATTAGACCATGTAATTGTAATTCCTCCCTGGGGTTACTTTAATATTGAATAAAATTGAAAAAGCATTGGGGTTGGGATTAGAAAATTAAGATTCTAGTCCCCACTCTGTCCTTTCCTGCTGAGACTCAAGGTAATTATGTTTTTCTTCCCCCCAAATTTGAAAAATAATGTATGCACATAGTAATATAATTCAAACTGTATTAAAGGTTATAAAATGAAAAACTGGTCTTCTTTTCCCACTAAACTGTCATTCCCTTCCTCAGGGCCAGTGCCTATTAACAACTAGTTGAATATCCTTCTAGAAGTTTTCTATTATTCACACACACACATGCACACACACACACACACACACACTGAACCTCAAATGGGAATGAATTTAAAATAAATCTTGGGATATGGTGTGTTGGTCCATATCACCTCATTATTTAATATACTTTGGCCCATGTGGATAGTCATTTAGGTAATTTCCAGTTTTTTGTTAATAATAGCAATAGCTGATATTTTTGGTCGCTTATAATGTGGAGACACTATTCTACATACTCCACATACTCCATGTGTATTAACCTTTTCAGATGCAACCATCCTGGGTAGAAGCTATTATTATCACCCCTATTTTTCATTTGAGGATAACAATGTCCAGAAAACTTCAGCCCTTGCCCCACAGACACACAATAAGTTGCAGAGATGAGATTCACACACGTCTTTGTCCGCATAGCTGTGCACATTTGTCAGAATCAAGATGATAGCAGAGTGGAGAATGGACCCATCTCTGCTGTGCTTTGTAATTTTCTTTCTCATTTGCCTTGTTAGATTACAAGCTTCTTACAGGGTCAGCCTATTGCCAGCTCTTAAAAACATTTGTGAATAGTTACTGAAAAACAGGGAAGCCTTCAATGGGTGTGGTATTCGGTATTTGGGCTGGGTATTAAAGGGTGAATACAATTTTGCTAGGCAGAAAATGAAAGAAAAGTTACCTTGTGTGAGAGAACAGCTAAGGAACAACCACATAGGATGCTTGGGGAAACAGCAAATTGTCCAGGCTGGTTGGAGAAAGGATGCGGGGTGCGATGTGCTCAGAGAGAGGACTGGAAAAGGAAATTTGGAGGCAGAACATGGGGGATTCTAATGCTGTTCTGAGTTTGTGAGAGCTCTTCTCGGCCGAGTTTAATAACCTGGACGGCAAAACGGATGAGCAGCTATGAACGCACCCACATATACAATACTGGTGTCAAAGACTTAAATTTATTGAATTTCATATTACAAAACTGCCTTTATCTCCACATCAGGTTTCTTGCCTCCATTTTTTAAATTTTATATTGTCAAACAGAAGGCAGGTTTGTCAGTATCAGTTGCCTGGGAAAACATCATATCAACGCACTGGGCATATTTTCAGTTTTCATTTATTTTAATCTTTACCAACTCCCTGAATTCGTTGCCTGACATATTTATTTTTCCAAGCTCTGGGCCTGTGGACCCAGGTTTATAGATGTAGCTTATAGATGCAATATTCGAATTCATTTATATGCAAACATACCTCTCAGTGGATTTTGTTACACTGCTGTTAATCTTGAATTTTGTGAGGTTACTTAGACATCTGACAACCATTATTTTAAATACATGCTGACATTTTCCAACACTTGATTGTTGATCCTGGCTAATGTAAATAATCAAACTCAAATTAGAAGTTAGTTCTGGCAGCCACATCAGCACCGTCACATTGGAACATAAAGTGAGCCACAAACATGAGCCACAGATATAATTTAAAATTTTCTGGTAGCCACATTTTAAAAGGTAAAAAGAAACACAAATTATTTTTAAACAATATCTTTTATTTAAGAGATGATCTTATCCCAGATTTTTTTATTATAGCCGAGACCCAGGGCGGTGGGAGTAGGGGTGTTGGCAGTTCTAACCTGGAGGTTTCTGCAGTGTCCTGTCCTGGGTGTGTGAGCAACAGTAAGGAAACTCAGGGAAATGACCGTCACGTCATTCCTCACCTCCTGAGGTTCCTAGACACTGCACTTCTTTCCACTGTTAAGTGTTTTCCTTTGCTTGTTTGTCGTGTTACGTCTGGGGTTATTTTAGTTGTAAGAAGAATACCTGAGAGGAATGAGGCTTCTTTATCTTGGCTGGATCCAGAAATCTCCTAAGTACTAAATCTAAGCAGCACTTTCTAATGCTTATTTTACTCGCTAATTTTTTTTTTCTGTGATAGAGTACATACTTCTTGATACTCATTTCTCCCCCAGCATCTATTACTGCACATTGTGAGTTCCCGCCTATCTTTTGGTCACTTCTCAGTGTTCTTCAGCTTCCTCTGGGTCTGTAGCTTTCTAAGCTTTGTGCTCCCCAGGAGCCCCATCCTAGCTAAGTCCTTCGATCTTGCCTCTTCTTTTCTCCCTCCGCAGCCTTACCACCAGCTAGGGGTTAAAAACTCATAACGCTTTCTCTCCAGTCCCTAATCCCCATCTAGTTCCCACTGGAAACGTCCACTCGACTATCCTGGCAACTGTTACCCAAAATGTAATATCATCTCATGTGCGTGTGCAAATAGATGTTCCCCCAAATTGGCTCCTTTCTGCCTTACTGAACTTGATTAATGGCCCCCTAACATACTCAGGAATCCCACTCAGAAACATGTCATTTCTGCCCAGCCAGCGTGGCTCAGGCTTGAGCATCGACCCATGAACCAGGAGGTCAAAGTTCGATTACTGGTCAGGGCACATGCCTGGGTTTCGGGCTCGATCCCCAGTAGGGGGTGTGCAGGAGGCAGCTGATCAATGACTCTCACCATTGATGTTTCTATCTCTCCTCCCTTCCTCTCTCTGGATAAATAAAAACATTCAAAAAGAAAGAAAGAAAGAAAGAAAGAAAGAGAGAGAGAGAGAGAGAGAGAGACAGAGAGACAGAGAGAGAAAGGAAAGGAAGGAAGGAAGGAAGGAAGGAAGGAAGGAAGGAAGGAAGGAAGGAGGGAGGGAGGGAGGGAGGGAGGGAGGGAGGGAGGGAGGGAGGGAGGGAGGGAGGGAGAGAGAGAGAGAGAGAGAGAGAGAAAGAAAGAAAGAAAGAAAGAAAGAAAGAAAGAAAGAAAGAAAGAAAGAAAGAAAGAAAGAAAGAAAGAAAGAAAGAAAGAAAGAAAGAAAGTCATTTCCGTTAGTTTCTTCCTCTCTTTCAAACTCCAACCCATCACTAGCTCTGGATATTTTCCCTACTAACTCGTTCTCAGATCCATCCCTTCTGGCAATGCCTAGAGCGTTTACTCAAAACCGGGTTCCCTGGACTATTCTAATTGTTTTTAAATTTGTCTACCTGCCTCTTTCCAGTACCTCTTACAGAAGCTCCCCAGTGATCCCTTTTTAATGCAAATACGATCAAATCGGCTTCAAACCTTTAGTAATTCCCTGTTTACCTCTAGAGGATGAATTCTTAACTCTAATTTGCAGGCTCATCTTCCACAGTTTGCTCCATCCATTTCTGGAAACATGCCGTGATCTCTTAGACCCCACACTTTGTCCAGACCTTCTTTCACACTGCTCTGTTCTCCTAAAAATGTCATCCCCTCCTGCCCCTCCCCACACCAATTTCCCTTAAACCAACTCCTACGAGGCATAAAAGATTCAAGCCATGCCATCTCTTTGGGGAAATAAATGTCCTCCAGTGCCCCGCGTCCAGTGATTCTCTTCCCTCTTTTTAACACCCCCGACCCCACGCATGTTGTAATTGCTGATTTGCTTCTTAACCTCCCATTTGGATTCTAGAGGAGCTCTGAGGAAGCTTTCTTTCCCACATCCTTATAATATAGAGAACAGAAAAGTCAGCTACTTGTCCTTGCCTGGTCATCTTGGGGAGAAAGTACACCATCATGCCGCAGAGCACTGACAGGAGCAGAGCACCTGGCTTCAACGACTGGCCCTGCCACTTACTGGTTTTGTGACCTTTATCGGTGTTTCCATCTGCAAAATGGGCAAAACAGTATCCACTTCATTGTTGTAAGGATTAAGTAATATAATGTAGAACATCAGCATGTGGAAAGAATTGATAAATATTTGCTCCGATATAATGTAGAAACACTGGCATGTAGACTATATAAATATGTTATAATCTTAAAAATATTTTGTACTATGTATTACTGCAACATTAAAAACACGTCCTCCCATTTCGAAAGGGTAGTATTTGCTACTTAGTAATCCCTTGTTCATCTATAAGAAGCAACAATGAATGCAATACATTTTCCCAAGGAGAATTCTGAAAAATAGCCAAGATAGTTTTTTTCTTTTAGAAATGGAATAACTCCACTAGACACTTTAGTTAAGAACATTTTTTTTAGAATAGCATACATAAAAAGCAATGTGGTAAAACCACTTAAGTATTTCTAGTGGTTCAGAATAATTGCTCTGAAAGTAAAAAAGGAAAATCTTAAATAATTGACTATTTAAAATGAGTCACTGAGTGGGTTTTCTAAGCTCAAAACTTTGTACTATTATGAAATAGATGTTTATGGTTCTTTCTCAACAGTGTGTGTGTGTTCCCTGAAAATCATGCTATATATGAAACCATTTTTAAAACACATCAATTGTTCAATATTTGCCCAATATTTTAGGGGGGGAAAAATCACCAGATTGAGAGCCTCCCCCTTCTTCCCCCAATTGGAAAAAAAAAAGACCCAAACATTCAAAAGCAAGGACATGTATACATATACAGTCTCTCACTCAAAAATTATGTTCAAATAGAAAATTAATCTTTTTCAAAACTTGCCTTAAGAAGGACTTTCTCATTCAAATCCCAGCCATTTCTCTCCTTACCTTCTATCCCCCCTATCTCCAATATTTCTTTAGGGAAGACGTTTGAGGCACCCAAAGGCTGGGGTTTGCTTTTCACCAGTACCTCCAAGACAGCAGCAGAGTGAGCCTCGTCTCCAAGGACCCCTGGAGTTTTTCTGATGTGAGTCCAGAAAAGCTGTGGATACAAACCAGCTCTGCATTGCAGTGACCCCTTACCACCCCCTCCCCACATTGGCTACTTTCAAGAGGGCAGGGGTGTCCATGTGTGAAATTTTTATTAAAAACTTTCCCCAGATGTGGTTGAAATTTTAATGTCATACATAATTTTATTTTTTGTCAAGTGGAAAAAAATTATCACAGCTGATTGCATGCAGGAAAAGCTTTATTAAGTCACGGAACTATTATACTTTTTATAAACTGCTATGTGGACTCTCCAAACATTTTTAAATGACATAAGAAACTGGTGCACCTTTAGTAAGCAAGTTCCACTTTCATAAATTTTCTCTGCCCCTACCCCCAATGCACAGCTATAGAATAGTCATTTATTTCTCTCATTTAGTGTATCTGTCTCAGAGTCAGTTAGCAAAGCTTTTGTTGCAAAAACACATTTCACTAAGTACACAAGGGGAAGGTTTGATTGGACGTTTACAGAACTTGAGATGTTTAACAATTAATACATATAACACAGGGTTACAAGAAGGGCAGTGACATCTTTCAATTCATTCTTTTGCTACTTTTCATTCTCTTTTCCAAACATTCATCTCCAAAGTCCATCAAGACTTAGTTTCCTTTCCCCCCCCCATCCTCCAATACCGAATGTTGTAACAATTTGCATTTCCTCGCCTGGGGAAAAAAGACACATGACTAACTGACAAGGAACACATACTGACGTCTAGCTGTTACAACCGCAACTACAGCACGGACAGTAGGGGTGACGCGCGGCACTAGCATCGGTCCAGGTTCTCTCCGCGCCCCGGGAGGGGGCCGGGCTGCCAGGATCCAGGGTTTACATGATGATGCACTTGCCCAGCAGCTTCTCCACGATCTTGGGCATCTGCGATTTCTTCTGGGCAGGCTGGGCACTGGCGGCGGGCTTCTTCTCCTCGGGGTTCAGCAGCACGTGGAACAGCTCCTGCACGTTGATATCCATCTTGGCCGAGGTCTCCAGGTAGGTGCAATTCCACTCCATGGCGAAGGCCACGGCGTCGGTGGCGCTCAGCTCGCGGCGGCGGATGTCGTCGCACTTGTTGCCCACCAGCACGATGGGGTACTTACCCAGGTTTCTCCCTTTGATCTCGCGGATCAGCTCGTAGAAGGGCTTCAGCTCTTCCAGCGTTTGCTTCCTGGTGACCGAGTAGACCAGCACGAAGGCCTGGCCCCTGGAGATGGCCAGGCGCTGCAAGCCCGGGTAGCGGTGCCCGCCGGCCGTGTCGGTGATGTGCAGCGTGGTGCTCATGCTGAGAGTGCCGCCGGGCACCTGGTGGTACGTGTCTTCCATAGTTGGCACGTACTTCTCGCGGAAGTTGCCGCGCACCCATCTCTTCACCAGGGAACTCTTGCCCACGTCCGGGGAGCCGAGGATCACCACGCAGAGATCTTTGGGCTTCCTCTGGGGCATGATGGTGCGGACGATGAGCAGGGTGGGCAGGGGGCGCAGCCGCTGCAGCAGCTTTTCCTTGAGGCCGAAGCAGGAGTTGCCCATCGTGGGGAACTGGCGCGGAGAGACGTGCGCAACTTCGCTGGCGCTGAGCCCGAAGGAGGCGAAGCCTAACGGGGGGAGAGAGGGAGGTTCAGAGACGGGGCTTGCAGCCTGGAAGGTCGGCCCGGGGGCGCCCCGCAGGGCCCCGGCTCGCTCCCCAGCCCCGCGCCCTCCGTCCTCTCGGGCTGCGCCTGGCGCGCGGCGGAGACCGGTGCCCGCGGGGCGGCTGGCGCGGCACCTCCAGCAAGGACACCTCCTTACCCGCGGCTGCACGCGCGTTCTTTTCTTTCGCAAAACACGGCTCCACTCTCACTGCAGAACCAGACGCTGTAAACACGGACGGCTTCCCAGCCCTTCACACGCACACATCCGAGCGGGTTATCAAAACCCATTCCCCCCTGAATTCGCCCTTCTTGGGCTCTTTTCCTTGGGCATGAAAAATTGCCGCGTCTCTTGGTACCCTTCGGTCACCGCGGGCAAGGGTTCGCCGCTGCGGGCGCCGCGATCCAGGGTATAGCCATGGGGGCGGCAAGGGGGCGGCCAGGGAACCCCCAGGCGCCGGGATGCTGGGTCCGCGGTGCCCAGATACCCACGGCCGCAGGGACTGCCTCCGCGTCACCCAGGGAGGGCGCCCGCCACTTCCCACCCGCAACAACCCAGGCAGGTCCGCCCGCTACCCTCGCGCTCGGGTGCCCACGGAAAGGGTCACCAAGTATGCGCGCGGGCAAGTCCGCTCCTTGCCCGGCGGCGCTGGCGGTGTCTGCGGCCGCGGCACCCGTCGCTTACCTGAGGCGGCAACCGAGCGCGGGGGCAGGACCGGCGCGGCGCAGGTTCCGAGAGGAATGCTCCCGGAGCCCGACTGCGTCAGGAGCGCTGGAACCAGGGGGCGCAGGCTGGGAGGCTCCACTTGCACGATACGCAGAGGGGGGGACCGGCCTCGCGGGGGCTGGCCGAGCACAGACGCTGCCAACCCCTCCCCCCCACTTCCGCCCGGCGCCCCCCACACCTGAGAGTGCCTGTACCCGCAGCCCAGGGCTCGGGGGAGGAAGGGGGGGATCCTGGATTCACAGGCAGTGGTCCCTGTGGGCTTAGCCATGCTGAGATTCTGCAGAGCCTCCCTCCTGGTTGGACTGCCTACGGTTTAGACAGGTTCTGTGTAAGGGGGTTGAGGGGTGCCCTGGAAGCCCAGGGACATTAAGCAGCTATCGCATTCATTACTACTCTTTATACAATGTCTCATTTGATCATCGCAAAAAGCTTATTTAAAAAATCGGGGCAGGAATGTGTGCAGCCTCTAAGTTGCAAGAGTGGCCCCTGGCAGACAGCTAGCGAGAAAACAAGGACCTCAAGCCTACAGCTGCTAGCAACTGGACTTTGTCAGCAACCTGAATGAACTTGAAAGCAGATTCTTCTCAAGAAAATGTGTGTAAGACCACAGACCAGCCAACACCTTGATTTTAGCCATGATTGAGCGGAGAACCCAGTCGAGCCCATAGAGTTCTATTCTACAAGTGGGTTCTGTAGCTTGGGTGTGTTGTTTTAAGCCATGAAGTTTGTGGTAATTTGTTTCACAGCAAAAGAAAAGTAATGCAGCAGGTAAAATTACTTGTTCAAGGTTACAGAATTCAAAAATGATGGATGTAGGCCCAAACCTAGTTCTTCTAACTCCAGATCTTCTTCTTTTCCTGACATTATAATTAAGCTGATGTTTTGTACTCATTAGTGGAAATATATTTCATAGCTTTTTGTCTTACTAAAAGGCACATCTATGTTGGGTAGAGCTCAAGGGCACATGCTTTGGGGGCAAAAACAAAACAAAACAAAAAATAAAATAACCCACAAAAAATAAAACAAAATAAAACCAAAAAAACAAACCAAGAAAAAACACACACAGCTACTCTAGGTTTAGAATATTTGTGTGTTGTTTCCCTTGTCCTCTGAATACACCTTAATATGCCTTTGAGCTGTGGGATCTTGAGAACTTACATTTTTTATAGAAGGGGATACCTAGGAGAAAGAATTGTGAGGAGGATTCAAGGAGCTATTGTCTGAAGCACTATTAGAAGGCATACTTAATGCAATAAATCAATAAATAACAGCTATCAACCTTCATCTAGTAATGCTGAAGTCTCTATACACACAATCCTGTAGCCTTTGAGCATTTTAACAATGGCTTTTTGGAAGTAGTCGTGCCCCCTTTATTTCATCCAAAAGAGACCAAATTTCATTCTGGAAAAGACAGCTGGTTCAGGGAGAAATAAGCTGGGGGCAGAAGAACTTGAGGCAGGTAGGAAGTAGGGTGCGATTTCCAAGCAACAATGAAATTATTGCCTATTCCTCCTAAACAACAAGGTTCTCTCTACCTAATGAAAAAGTCTTTAGGAATGAGAAAGACTAGAAAAGAGACTCCTGAAGATCCCAATGTGCATGATGAATGAAGATACTTTTGGAGGCAAGACACACACACACACACACACACACACACAGGAAAAACTGGGGTGGAAAAATATATACTCCAAAGTTAAAGCCTTTAAATGCCAGAGAGGTCAAATTGAAAGATTATTAAATAGAATTCACAAGGAATGATGGAAATAGAAACCACAGCTCTTACACTCCAAATGAGTCTTACACCTCAGAATCTAGTAGAAAATATTTTACCTTCAGAAGAGACCTATCCCAGGGAACCAGCACTACACTGGGCCAGAAGCTTCAAAGGAACAGGCCAGAAGAGTTTTGGAGTAGATATCAGCTAGTTAGGATCCACAGTTTGGAGATATATCAGAGAGACAGACAATTAATTGAAAGTAACACTGAGATGAATCACATGCTGAAATTATCTGAGAAGGATTTTAAAGCAGCCATTGTAAGAATACTTCAATAAGCACTTACAATTTTTGGAAACAAATAAATCAAAATTTTAGCAAATAAAATGTATAAAAAGGATCTAAATGAAAATGAAAAATACAAGAGTATAACTTTTAACAAATATTTTTTTATTGATTTGAAAGAGAGAGGAAGGGAGAGCGAGACAGAGAGAGAAACATTGATGAGAGAGAATTCAGTCAGCTGCCTCCTGCATGCCCCCTACTGGGGACTGAGCCCAGGCATGCGCCCTGACCAGGAACTGAACTGGTGACCTCTTGGTGCATGGAACAACACTCAGTCATCTAAGCCACACTGGCCAGGGCTACAAATTTTTAAAACTTCCTAAATGGGTTCAGTAGTAAAATGGAAATGACAGAGGATAGAATCTGTGAGCTGAGGATAAAGCAATAAAATGTACTCGATGTAAACAGCAGAAAGACAATAGATACGGGGGGGGGGGGGAGGTGATGAACAGTCTCAAGAACATGTGAGACATTCCTACATTTGTATCATTAAAGTCCCAGAGGAGAGGAGAAAGACAGTGGGTCTGAGTATTGGAAGAAATGATGACTGAAAACTTCCCAAATTTGGTAAAAGTCACAACCTACAGTTCTAAGAGGCTGAGTGAAGCCCACAAGTATAATTCCAGGGGAATCCATGTGAAGACACAAACAGCGGCCTCCCCTTATTTGTGAGGGATGCCTTCCAAGACACCCCCCCAGTATATGCCTGAAACTACAAATATTACCAAACCTTATATATACTATGTGTTTTCTATACACACATACTATGTTTAATTTATAAATTACGCAATTTTACAGATAGAAGATTTGTTCTTACTGTAGGTCTTGGCAATCTCAGCATACAATTTTTTTTCTTTCATTATTAAGTGGAGAACTTTCACTTTTTCACTTAAACACTTTACAGCTCCTCTTTGGCATATCCAAATGCCAATATCACTACTCTTGTGCTTTGGGGCAATTATTAAGTAAAATAAGGTTGACTTGAACACAAGCCCTGCAATACCACAACAGGCAATCTGATAACCAACATGGCTACGAAGTGATTACGGGTGGGTAGTACATAGAGCACGGATATGCTGGACAAAGTGACAATTCACGTCTCAGGTGGCATACAGCAGGACGGTGGGAGATTTCATGACACTACTCAGAACAGCATGCAATTTAAAACTTATGAATTATTTACTTGTGGAATTTTTCATTTAATACTTTTGGATAGTGGTTGATCATGAGTAACCAAAACCTTAGAAAGTGAAACCACAAATAAGGAGGAACTACTGTAATCAAATTCTGAAAAATGAACACACAAAAAAACTTTTGAAAGCAGCTAGGGAAAAAAACCAACATATTACCTATAGAGGAACACTAATTCTGATGACAGCAGATATCTCATTTGAAACCATAGGTGCCAGAGGAAATGGCATGGCATTTTTCAAGTTCTGAAAGAAAAATACTGTCAACTCCAAATTCTGTATATATAGAAAGGTCCTTCAAGAACAATGAGGAAAAAGTGGTATGTTCAGATGAAGAAAAGCTAAGAGAATTTGTTGCTAATAAATGGCAAAAGGAGATTTTTTTAAACACAAAGGAAAAGATAACAGAGGACAACTTGGAATTTCAAAAAGGAAAGTAGAATATCAGAATATGTAAAAAATAGGGGTCAATATGATAGATCATCTTTCTCCTTGTGAGTTTTTACAATCATATTTGATGACTAAATCAAAAAATCATAACAACATCTGATAGTCAAGGTAATAATATTAAAAATTGGGACAGGCAAAGAGCCTAAAATAGAGGTAATATTTCCACACTTCACTCAAGGTGGTAAAATGTTGATACCAATAGACTGTGATAAGTCACATCTGCATATTGTAATATCCAGAGCAACAACTTTTTATACTAAGAGATATATTCAAGCACACTGAAAGTAAATTAATATGGAATCATAAAAAAATGTTCCAATAACCCACAGAAAGGTGAGAAAAGAGAAGAAGAGGAAAACCAGAAAACAAATAATAAAATTGCATACCTAACCTCAAATATATAAAAAATCACCTAAATGTAAATTGGTATAAATGGACCAATTAAAAAGGCAGATGGGCAGAGTGAGTTAAAAAAAACAAAAAGAAACACAAGCCAACTACATGGTGTTTGAAGTGAGAAGAAACTCGCTTCACATTCAATGACATAAATAGGTCGAAAGAAAAAGGGTGTTTTTATATAGTAACACAGAGTATGTTGAAAGCAAAATTAAAACACAAAACTATTTACAATCACTCTAAAGAAAATAAAATATTGTCCAGCCAGTGTGGCTCAGTTGGTTGAGTGTTGTTCCGTGCACCAAGAGGTCACTGGTTCGATTCCCTGTCAGGGCACATGCCTGGGTTATGGGCTCAGTCCCCAGTGGGGGGCATGCAGGTGGCAGCTGATCCGTTTCTCTCTCATTGACATTTCCATCTCTCTCTCCCTTTCTTTCTCTTTAAAATAGAAAAAAAAAAAATTAAAAAAATAAAATATTTTGTATATGCATAACAAAACACGTAAAGGATCTGAATACTGAAAATTACAAAATTTTAATAAAAGAAATCAAAGAAGACCTAAAGAGATGATGAGACATAATATGTTCATGGGTTAGAAGATACAACTTAGTAAAGATGTCAGTTCTCTCCAAATTGATCTATAGGTTTAATGTAATTCTTGTCAAAATCCCAGCAAGATTTTCTGTGAACATAGACAAGCTCATTCTAAAATTTATGGAAAGACATAATACATAGAGTAGCTAAAACACTTGAAAAAAAATAGTGAAGGGAAAAGAATCACTCTACTTGATATCAAGGTTTATAATATAGCTACAATAATCAAGACAGTGTCATATTGCTGGCTGGATAGACATATAGGTCAATAGAACAGAATGCAGAACCCAGGAATAGGCCCACACAAATATGCCCAACTGATTTTGACAAAGACACAAAAGCGATTCAATGCAGGAAGAATAATCTTTTCAACAAATGGTGCTAGAGCACTTGTGCATCCACAGACAAAAACAAACAAGTAAACAAATAAAATCTCAAACTAAACCTGACATCGTTTGTAAAAATTAATTCATGATGGGTAATGTAACAAGTAAAATTACAAAGTTGTTAGAAAAAAATCAAACAAAATCTTTGGGAGTTAAGTCTAGGCTGAGCTCTTAGCCTTGATACCAGTAGCACAGTCCATAAGAGGACAATTTAATTAGACTTCAAAAAAATGAAAAACTTTTTCTTTGTGGAAGACCCTGTAAAGCTAATGGAAAGAAAAGGTATACACTGTGAGGAAATATTTGCAAGCCATATATCTGGCATAGAATTAGCATAAGAATATACAGAGAACTCTTAAAACTGAATAATAAAGAAGTCCAATTAGAAAATGGGCAAAAGACACAAATAGACATTTCACTGAAGAAGATATACAGAAAGCAAATAACCATATATAACGCTTTTCAACATAATTAGCCACTAGAGGAATGCAAATTAAAAGTACAATGAAGTCCTTCTGCACACCTACCAAAGCAGCTAAAATAAAAAATAGTGATAACCTGAAAAGCTGATGAAGATGCAGATCAGTCATACATTGGTGGTGGCAATGTAAAATGGCAGCCACCCTGGAAAACAGTCTGGCAGTCTGTTATAAAAGTAAACATGCAACTAAACATACCACCAACAATTGCGCTCTTGGGTATTTATCCCAGAGAAATAAATAAAAAAACTTATGTTCCTACAAAAATGCACATAAATTTGTATGTGCATTTTGCACACAAATATTTACAGCACCTTAATTCGGCGATTTCAACTGGTAGGCTGCCAGAAAATTTAAAACAGGCAATAACTGATTAATTAGGGGAACTGACCTCTTTCCCCTTAGACTGTCAAATTTAAAAAATGACAACAGCCACCCTAGTCCATGTGGCTCTGTGGTTAGAGCACTGACCCAAAGACTGAAGCGTCCCGGGTTTTATTCCGGCCAAAGGCACACAGGCGTGATCCCTGGCTCTGGTCAGGGCGCATGTGGGAGGCAACCAATTGATGTGTCTCTCTCACATCGATGTATCTCTCTCTCTCTCTCCCTCACTGTCTCTGAAAAGCAATGGAAAAAATATCCTTGGGTGAAGATTTAAAAAAAAATGACAACAGCCAATATAACAATAGCTATCTGTGTGAATGAATCAAAATTATTCCTATTTTTTTTCATATCAGCAAAAAATATATTTTTTAGTGTGCCACAGAATTTTAGTAATTAGTTTCTGTGTGCCCTGAGATGAAAAATGTTGAAAATCACTGCCTTAGGTCATAGTAGCCAAATAATGAAAACAACCCAGTCATCATGACCAGGCATTGCACTAATAATTTTACATATGTTAACTCATTTAGGATTTACTATGAGTCTATGAAGTGGAGACTATTATTTTCTCAATTTTACAAATAATGAGACTAGGCATAGAGAGATTAACTAAAAGGCAGAGACTAGGAAGGGTGGCTAGCTCCAGGACCTCTGTGTTTTACCCCATGCTACTTTTGTAGCAGAAACAGGTGGTGATGTTCAGGACCCTCACAATTATAATTTTGGGAGTCTGTTTTCTTTTGGTTTCTCTTTAGGCTTCTCTCTACCACCACCACCCTACTTTTAAGCTCTGTAGAAAACTAATGGCAGTTGTGTTCTCCATCCTTCATGAAGAGATAACATCTTATTTACAATTTTGATTTCCAGGATCAGGGCTGCTTCAGAAATCCCCTCCTTTATTCTATGCAAGCATCTTCTTCCATTCCTACCATTTCTGTTTCCAACCTGACTGCTTTCTCCTGAGCACCCTATCACTACAAATAGTCCCTTGTTCCCAAACATACTACTGCTTACCTCACAAAGAAAGGAGGCCACCAGGTAAAACCCCACCAGCTCCTGATCCACACGTATCCTGCAGCATTTTCTCCAACCAAGGTTAACACCTTCATCTGAGCCTAGAGTGCTTTTCAACTTGTGGTTCTAGAATCACCTGTATGGGAATCACCTGGGATGCTTGTTAAACATACCCAACCCAACTTACATAATATTACATGTCAAATGTATTCGATAAAAAAATACCCAACCCACATTTACAGAATCAGAATCTATAGATGAAACCTGAGGGTCAGCATTTTAACAAGCCCACTCATGTGATTCTGATGCAAAAGAAAGCTTGAAACTACTCCTTGAGAACCTTGATTGATCAATCATCCCAAATAAGTTAAAAGTAAAGGGATAGAGAAAGATCTACTATAACAACACCAATAGTTGGTTCTTCTTTATCTGGTCTGACAGTCTCTGTCATTTAATTGTTGTATTTAGACCATATTTAGTGTAATTGTTTATATATTTGGTTTAATATCTGATATGTTTGTAACTATTTTCTGTTTATTTTACTTGTTCTTTGTTTTTTCTCTCTTTTTCTGCCTTCTCCAGTTTTAACCGAACATTTTATATAACTCCATTTTCTCTTCTCTCTTAGCATATCAATTTACAATATACATTTATAACAAATTTAAGTCCACTTTTAAATAACGCTATACCGGTTCACATGCAATGCAGGTACCTTATAACACGGCATGCCCAGTTCATTCCTTCTGTACTTTATAACATTAATGTCACTCATTTCATTCACCTATACGCTATAATCACCTAACACATTATTACTCGTATTACTTGGAACAGTTATCTATTACATCAATAAGCAAGAAAAAAGAAAAGATTTTATGTGACTTTCATTTATTCCATCTCTAACACTCTTCCATTCTTTATTTAAATCAAAGTTTGAGGGAAAGCGTTATAGAGAACATGCTGTCTGGAGGGAAACTTGAAGGGAGAAGACACTGGGGAAAGGACATTCCAGACAGAAGAACAATGCCAAAGGGCACAGAGCCAAGAAAGCATCTATGGATAGAACGGTAGTTGAACTGGAATCCATCCTAGAAATCATCTGTGGTTTAATTACCTCATTTCCTAGGTTAATAATTTGCCCAAAATTAGATAGCTAGAAAGTTGCAGAACTGTTATTCAAAGCCAGGAAGAGTGACTCTAGCACCTATTCTAACTGCAGAAGGTGGTTAAGACCTATTCTAACTGCAGAAGGTGGTTAAGACCTATTCTAACTGCAGAAGGTGGCTAAGACCTGCTCGAGACGTCCCAGGCAACGAGACACAGCCAGGACGAGGCTTTCTGCTCCTTCTCCCACACCCGTCGCCGTACGTTCCCCACAGGTGCGCACCCTAAAACATAATTAATGACCGGAAACCCTATGGGGATTTTAGGGATGGAGTTAACATAGTCTTCTGGAGTCAAGGAAAAAAATATTCCATAGGAACCAGAAATAATATATTCTCAGGAGGCAGAGAGGATTTCTAGAGTAGCACTAACTACAACTTTGAATATGCTGCCAGCATAGTCTTTTTAAAAATTTATCTTTATTGTTGAAAGTATTACATATGTCCCCCATTTTCCTCCATTGACCCCTCCTCCCCACTCTCACACCTTCCCCAGGCCTTCACCATATTATTGTCTGTGTCCATGGGTTATGCATATATGCATATAAGTTCTTTGGTTAATCTCTCCCCCTCCCCCTGGAGAATATTGTCTTCTTAATGGAATGACGCAGAATCCTTCTTTGGAAACTTTCCTAAGTGATCAGGTCTGTGTGAGTGAACACCCTCCTTGAGAAGGCGGGTCATGGACGGAGAGTGTCAGATACCACAATGGGACCGGCAGAGAAGGGTGTTTCTTTCATTCCAGGATGCTCACCTTGGAATATTATGTAGTAATTACAAGTAAAAGATTATATATTCACACAACAGTAAGAATGCATATTTAAAACAGTGCTTACTAAAAACAAAACAAAACAAAAAAACCTAGGAAAATGGGACGATATACAAATTTACATAAATGTAAGCTATATATCCACAAAACAATACTATACATTTTTTCAGGAATGTACACATACAAGATGCATATTAAACACGGCAGAACAGTTGCCTGTGGGAGACAAAGAAAGACAGTGAGTTTCCCTAGCTGGTTTGGTTCAGTGGTTAGAGCGTCAGCCTGAGGACTGAAGGGTCTAGAGTTCGATTCTGGCCAGGGGCACATGCCAAGGTTGCAGGCTGGAATCCTGGGCCCTGGTCTGGGCGCCTGCAGGAGACAACGAATTGGTGTGTCTCTCTAACATTGATGTTTCTCTCTCTCTCTCTCTCTCTTTTTCTCTCTCCCACTCCCTCCAAATATTCTTTGGTGAGGATTAAAAAAAAAGAGTGAGTTATGCAGGGTGTATATATATATATATATATATATATATATATATACATACACACACACACACACACACACACATGCACACACACATATATATAAAATTTACATTTACATATAGAAATACATGAAATAAATATTATGTTTATATATGATTTTATATTCATGTTTATTATACACACATGATTTATATAAGGATATGATTTATATAACCTATACTTATGTAAATTGTGTGCGTGTATGTGTGTGTTAAAACCCTGAATGATGATAAGATGCTTGAGAGCAGCATTTGTAAATGATTCATTTCAGAAGTTCTCACCTTCCTGGTATATAGTAGGCAAACAATAGTGCTCGCTTCGGCAGCACATATATAGTAGGCAAACAATAAATATTTCTGAATGAATGGCTTCATCTTCAACTGACCTGGTGTTCTGAACATGACCTTTCAGAGAGAGCAATGACCTTTCTTTCCAATACCTCCCATTCCCCTGCTCCTAGCTCTCTTTTTGCCACTATTGTCTATTAAAGTGGCAGGAAAGAGCTAGCTGATAGAAAGAGAGGAATAATTATTTAAAAATGAAGAAAAAAATTCCCATTAAAACCACATTTCACACTCCTTTTAAGTAAAAGAGGGTAGTTTTCCAGCATATTCCCTTTTGATTGTTTTCACTGTAAAATACCCATTGGCTTTTTCTTTGTATAAGTCAATAAAGAGAAATCAGTTTTCACCCATTGTGTCATTTCAGCAGGACTCTATATTCTTTTGTGGAATATAATGGTATATGCTTCTCATTTCACTGTTTTAAAGCAAAGTCATATTTCTGCCAGTAAAACTAAATTCTACAAGTCTGATTTTTTAAACATTTTAAAAATTTTATAACAGTTCTAGGTTTACAGAATTATTGCAATGATAGTAAAGGGAATTCCCATATACCTCACAGCCAGTTTCCCCTATTATTAACATCTTACACTAGTATGGTATATTTGTCACAATTAATGAACCAATGTTAATATATAATTATGAACTTAAGTTCATATTTTGTTCAGATTTCTGTTAAGAGGACCTTAGTCTTTTCTCTTAAGGCTTTCAACTGATTGGATATGGCCCACCCACATTATGGAGGATAATCTGCTTTATTCAAATATACTGATTTAATGTTAATTATATCTAAAAAATACCTTCATAGAAACATCTAGACCTTTGCTTGACCAAACAACTGGGTACCATGGCCTAGCCAAGTTGACACATAAAATTAACCATGATAGTACAGGGGAACCAGCCAGTTTCCCCTGTTATCAATGTCTTACATTAGTATGGTACATTTATCACAATGAATGAACCAGTGTGGATACATGATTATTAATTTAAGTCCAGTGTTTTTTAAAATTTACAGTATTTTATTTTTCAATTACAGTTGATGTACAATATTATATTAGTTTCAGGTGTATAATATAGTGATTAGACACTTATATAACTTACAAAGTAATCACCCTGATAAGTCTAGTACCCACCTGACACCATGTAATTATTACAATATTATTGACTATATTCCCAACACTGTACTTTGCATCCCCATGTCGAGTCCATTCTTTATTCAGATTTTCTCATTTTCTTTTCTAATGTCCTCTCTGGGCCTCAAGATCCAATCCCAGTTTGTTACCATGCCTCCTTAGTTTCCTCTTGATTGTTATAGTTTCTCAGACTTTCCCTGTTTTTTATTACCATGACAGTTTTGAGGATTCATAGTCAGATATTTGTACAATCTCTCTCAATTGGGACTTATCTAATACTTTTCTCATAATTATCCTGGGGGATTGTTTTGGGAGGAAAACCACAGAGGTACAGTATCATTCTCATCACCCCGTGTCATGGATACACTATCAACATGACATTGCTATCTATGTTATCCATAATCACCTGGGTAAGGTAGTGTTTGTCAAATTTCTTCACTGCAAAATCAATTCTTCTTTGTTTACCTTCCCATATTATACTCACAAGCTTGATTTTAAAATTTAAGACTAATTAATACAATTCCAGACACTGGTGTTAAAAATGAAGGCTTTATAGTAACAAAAGGATTCTTAGACAAGAACAGGATGTTTCCTTCCCCTCCACCAGCGAGAGGAGAGATGTTTCCTTCTGACTCCTGAGGATTGCATAAAGAATCTAATCTGATAAAGTTTTACATTGACAAGATTCACAAGGATATCAATTTTGCTTCTCTATACAATATGGAGACATGTGAATACTTGCAACTTTCCAACTGGTTCCGCTCTTTGCTAATATATATTTGTCCTTGGACACATAAAGCAAGAATGATGAGAATAACACAATATAACATAGTAATAGCATAAGAATAAAATACAGAGATAAACAAAGGACTATGAGAATGTTGGAAAAGGAACACTTTCAACCAGGCAACTTGAGGACAGCTCCGTGGTGGGTGTGGCATGTGGCTTTAAGACCACGTGCACTAACGTGGAAAAGAGAAGGACCTGGCATAGGAAGTGCTGAGGTCGAGTGTGTGAGTGCGCAGGGTGAGTGGAATGTGGGTGCCAGGCTAAAGAGTCTGTGCTTCATTCTGTAAGCATAGTTATGGGGGACACTCACATGTTGGGGTGAGGAGAGTCACAGGATCAGGTCTGAGTTTTAGAAGAATAACTGGCAAACGTCTAAAGGAAACTGAAAGAATAAGAGGTTAGAAAAAGAAAAAAGGAAGGTATTATAAGAAATGAAGAAAGGATAGAAAATAAAGGAGGTGATACTGGAAACAGAGAAGAATAGAAATATTTTAGAGATATTATGGATGCAGGAGAGGCAGGGTGTGGAGCCAAGACAATAGCTAACAGGAGTAGAGACTGGCAGGATGCTCACTAAACCCATTTCTTCTTCTTGGCCACACGGCTGGACTACATTCCCAGCCTCCTTTGTATTAGGTGGAACTGTATGACTGAGTTCTGGCCAAACAGAACACTATGGATGAAAGCCATGTACGACCCTTCCAGACCTATCCTCTGGGCTCTTTCTCTTCCCCCTTCCTTATCACACTGGAATGGAGAACCCGCAGACTGCTCTATGGGCCATGCAGTGATGATGGTAGAACCACAGGATAGCAGGAGCTCTGCTTCCTGAATCACTGCTTCCAGAAGAATTATCCAATCTGCTGGACCTTGAGACAGGGGAGAAGCAAACTGACTTCCTGTTGAGCCATTACATGCTTGGGCCTATCTGCAATCACAGCATAGCTTAGACTACCCTCAGCAAATCAGAAATTGGCCCTTTGAAGTGGGTGTTCCATAACAGAAAACTAAAGCATGTGACATGGGCTTTGTGGGGAAACATATTGGAGACTGGAAGACTGGATCACTCCGTTTACTATGGCAAAATAGTTGATGAAATTGTTGCCTGAGTCGCTGTGCAACAGATTGGGGTGTGCACGGGTCAACATTCACAGGAAGCCTGCCTGCATCAGTGGCTCCCGAATCCCTGATTGAAAGGAGCTGAAGGACAGTCCCTGGGTGGGAGTGAGGCTTGAACTGAGTGTGTACAGTACTTTACATTAGATGTAGAAATTGCCAATTGACCTCATCCAAAAATAGGATGATGCAGCCCTAAAGCCCACCTGAGGAAGCCCTCAGTACTGCCATGTGCTCGTGGAGGTGGTCTTCTCAGAGTTCTCCCGCACAGAGCTGGAGCTAACCTCAAAAATGCCTTACTCAGACCTTTACTTTCAAGGGCAACTTGCTCAGGAGTAAGGAGATGGCAGCTCCGGATCTGGGGCCCAGGTTTTGGGGAACCAGGAACATTTTTCAGCTTAGAAGTGTGAACTATTCTATTTGGGGTCCTACAAGAGTTAAGCAGGAGGTATAGGTGAGGACATTGAGGCTCGGAAACATAAAGTAACCTATTCAAGGTCACATAGCTGTTTTTCCATTTTAAATGGTTTGCGAACATGATGTAGCAAATTAGAAGCAGAGTCTAAACTAGAACTCATGAAATCTAAGAGGAGAGCTGAAAGGGACATTAGTGTCTATACTATACACATTTGATCCAACTCACTTACACATGGAAGCACTGAGGCCCAAACAGAGAATAATATTAAGAGCCTTCTCATACGTGGTACTTACTGTGTGCCAGGCACCTGTCAGATAGCTTTCCATGTATTAACTCATTTTATCATTGTAACAGCACTATCATCTTGCAAGTAAAAAAGCACTCCCAGAGTGGACAAGTGACTTCAGAGGAGGACAAGTAAATTATCTGAAATCACACATCTCATAAATGACAGAGCCAAAATTCAAATTCACGCAGTCTAGCTTGAGAGTCTCTGCTTGCAGCCACTGTGTTATACCAATGCTATAATACCACTGGGCCATGAATCTCTCGATGGTGATAGTTCACAAAGACGAGCGTCGGGGGCTTTGCAAAATACATGCTTATAAATATACTCACCTTTTACAAGGACAATTGTAAAACTTGATGGTTTAATCAGAGTGAGAAATATTGGAAAACTTTTTTTTTAATATATCTTTATTGATTTCAGAGAGAGGAAAGGAGAGGGAGAGAGAGAGAGACAGAAACATCAATGATGAGAGAGTCATTGATCGGCTGCCTCCTGCACGCTCCCGACTGGGGATGGAGCCCTCGACCCGGGCATGTGCCTTGACTGGGAATTGAACCTTGATCACCTGGATCCTAGGTTGACACTCAACCACTGAGCCACGCCCAACTGGGCTGGAAAACTTTAAAAAAAAATTTATGGCCTTAAAAATTCAATAACTCAGTAGCTCCATTCTACTCAAACCTCTCAATGGACAGAAATGAAATGTCTTATTACAGATTGTAACTTTCAAAGGGACTTTGACTTTTGTCAGAGTATGTGTGTGGGTGGCAGTAAGTACTTTCCTTCCAGCTGCTGGGAGCTGTGGGTTCTCTGCACAGGGAGGTGGGGGTGGCCGGATGTCTGTTCTCTGGGAAGCAAGGAGAGGCAAGGAGCATCTTCCAGGAGCCAGCCGTGTGCCTTGAGTATTTCATTCAATACCTCCATTTTCTCTTCTGCGTTCTTGCCAGTTTACAAAACAGGAACTTCTGCACTCTATGAGCGATTGCGAAGTTAGTGTGTCCTCTCCTTCTCCCTCTCCTTCACCACTTCCCCTGGGAGGGAAAGACTTCTCTTCCCGGGAGGCTAGAGAAGGGCCCTGCACTGTGGGCTCTCTTTTTCAGGCTGGCTGCGTGCAGGATGGAGGCTTTTTTCATTGCTTCCACTTTCCCATGGGAAGAACCGTTGGATCCCAGCCCAGGACCATGTCTCTCTTTCTCCGGAATTCAGGGGTTAGAGGCAATCTTCCCACCCTCGTGTGTCTGCCGTATCTACAGTTCTACCCACGTCCGGGTCCAGACTAGGTCAGGGCTGTGCCATTTTGCAGGTCATTTGGTTGCAGGTCCAGGTTAAGTGCTCCAACACAGCCATCAATAAAGCTACTATTTTCATCTCTATCTGATTGTAAATATGACTATTTTTAAACTTGTCCTGAACCAGAAAAGTCCTACTACCTAAAAGAATTGAAAGGGGGCTTGAAATGGTATAGGTCAAGCCCCTAATTGTGCAGGTACAAAGCTGAGACCTGCATGCCCTCCTCCCGGCCCACCCTTTCAGACCCCTGCTAGGTGCTGTCAGCATAAGGGACCTGGGTCACCCAAGCCTGCTCCGTTGCCTGGCCAGGGCCCTGCTGCTTTAAGCCCTGCCCGAACCCTGCAGAGCTGAAGACCTGGCCCTGACTCAGATCTCACTATGTCTTGGCTTTGTCCAAGTTGACCCCTTGCTGAAAATTGCTCTGTGCTTGCTGTTTTCACTCCCTCAGGAGCACCCAAGTCTCCCTCCCCTTGGCACGGCTCAGACCCCTTTGTATTGCTGGGACGCGACCACCAGTGTCTTGGGATATGTCTGTGTTTTGGATCTGACCCCAGTGGACTGAAACCTGCATCTGGGTCACCTGCTTGCCTGCCTGGTCCTCTTTCTGCCCACACCAGGGTGGGTACTCACTGTGAATTATATAGTTGGACTTCTCTTAATATCAGACTTTATTAAATAGAGCAATAGTTTTATCTCATTAAGTGACTCAGAGATGGTTGCTAGGGAACCAATGGGAATATGTTTAATTTGTAAATCTTGTAATGGCCCTAAATTAGCAGTAATTTGTGCTCTTGCTTCAAATGGATTTGAACTGAGCAGACTGGGAAACAGGTGAGAAGCAGAAAACAATCCGAGGCTGCTCTCACCGTGGGATGTTCACACTCCTCAGAAAGGATTTTGTCCCTTGCTCTGCCGAAAGGCTAAAGGGATTAAAGAGGGAACCAGAAGGGACATCATGGTGTCCCTTCTAGAGGACCCGGAAAGCTAGAAAGGCAAAATAGTGCAGTCCCCCTGTTCTGATGAATTCAGGTGCACATAGCAGTGATTGGAGGCAGCATCAAAGGGGTGGAGATAAAAGAATATCTAAAAGGACTTTTTATTTTAAAATGGATTCAGAATTCTAAAATTGTCATTCATAGGGAGCTGAAACTCCAACTTAGGAGAATCAAGCTATTTGAGAAATTTCATCATCAGGAAAAACCAGGGTGGTCTAAATGTAGGATCATGGTGTTAGATTTGGAAGAGGGTCAGCCTCACTTCTGCCCAGCTTTTCCTGGTCTGTATCTGTCGCCAGGGGCTCATCCAGCACTGGCTCCGGGGCCCAGGACTATCCAGACAGTTGGGGACTCGCACCTTCAGGCAGAGGGAGGAAACAGTGTGGGGAAAAATGGAATGTTCCTTAATGCACTGTTTGAATAAACCTGTCTCTTAGGGTCCTGTGATGTTTATCTCATTGTGATGAAAACCAAAATCAAAGTGCAGACCCTGTTGCCCAAGGTAAATGCCATGTGAAACTTTTCTTTATACGCCATGGCAGGACCAATGGGGGATGAGCCAATGTTCTAGATGTGGCCAGATGTGCTTTGCTCAGGGGACCCTTGTGCTCGTCTTTGGAAACGCCATCCTTCCATTAACGCTCTGGCGATCACGTTAGCTTGCGGCAGCTGCCTCCCCCTGGTGACTCCTGTTGGATTGTGCAATTACTGAAAACACACACAGACAAAAAACACCCCCAGGTTATTTCTCTTTTGATGGTGCAACAGCACATGGCCTCCAACCTCAGCTCTGTTGGGACTGTGGATGTTCAGAGACCCTCTAGTTCCTGGCCTGCTTTTGCTGTCAAATTCATGTGTTCATCTTCAGTATTTAAAAATTCAGAGTGCAGGGACTGCAACCTCCTGTCTGATTCTTTGACATCTCTCCTAGTCTTTAACGCCCCAGGAGGTCATTGCCTTATGTGATCTCACTCACATGGTCCTGCTGCCTTTGGCTCTAATTTATTCAGACCGGCATGTTGAAGGAAGTTAAGTGTCTAATCTGCCCTTTATCAATGTCTATTCTCTTTTCCAATTCCTTGACAGGAAAGTTGGAGCAAAGGCAGGAACTGAGGAGTTCTGCTCTTTCTCTGATCCATTGAAGCATCCTAATTAGCTTATCTGATAATATATTACCCTCATGAGAGGTAATAGTTTAGGATTTTTGAAAAAAGACTTCCAACCTAGCATGTGCATTCTGCATAGCCCTTTTACATTGGTTAGGACTGCTGGGTTTTATGCCATTTAATTGTTTTAACACAGTCCCAGGGCCTATGAAAAAATGGACACATTCATTAAATTCTCATTCAGTTCAGTCACTCTTACAGAAAGTCTAGTTTTATGTGCCACGGAGCTGTAACGGAAGTTTGCCTTATTGTAGAGAAAGAATCCGAAGTAAATGGTCATGGGTGGCAACGCTGTTAAATCCCAAACTGTGAAATGATGACCAGGATCCCTGTCATGGCATCCTAGTTTTGTCTCCAAACTTGGCTCAAGATTTGCTAGAAAACCAGGGGCCATGTAAACTGGGAAACACAAGAAAGGACTTATTTTCTTGTAATGTGGGGGCTGGAGTAACCTCAGCCTTAGAGCAAGGAGTCTGAATATGTCTTACCTAAGAAACAAGTGAAAAGATAGGCCTGGGTCCTGAAGCTGCATCTCTGGAAAACATCAGCTCTGTTTTACACACTGACAGTCAGCGACGCGCACACAGACATTTAGCAAGAAAAAGGAAAAAGGAAGGAATGCCTTTGGCCCCAAGCAGGAAGTGGCATGGATTTGGGGTACCAGGGGGTAAAAAGAGAGAAGAAATGATGAGACTCTACCATCATTTTTCTACTTTTTTCCTTCACAATAATGACTTTAAACTTCACATTAGTCACCACAGTCAGAATTTTACTCTGGGAAACCAAGTACAGGGCTCTGAAATTCTAGAATTCTTGGGTGCAGATTTGTGCCTGGGAAGAATCCCAGTTAAAAGCAACTAATAGTCATCCCCATAGCAACACTCTGTGTTTAAAATGTAGATGCATTAATAATATATACACTCTTGAGTGGTTAATTAAAAGGCACTTATAACCATTCATACAGAGATAATAATAGTATAAGGCAGCCTCCCCTAAGGGCCAGGAAGGGAGTCAGGAATGAGTGCTCCCAGGGAGATGCTGAGTCCGAGTGGAGAGGGTGTCTGCAAGGACAGTCTGAGAGATCCCTGAAACTGGGCCCGGAAAATAGTGTCCTCAGGATTCCCAGACCCCTGTGACCTCTGCAGCTTGACTGTACTGAAAGGCAGTTTGGAAGATAAAGATACTATCTCTGGGCAAGAGGCAAACCCCAGGCCCAGTGGCCTCCAGGTCTGGGACCCCAAAGGCAAGAGCTGGGGAAGTGTACTGTGACTTGATTTCATCTAGGAGGCAAATCAATCCATACTCCATTCCAGAAACTCATCCCTTGGTGCATCTAGGAACCCGTTACCAGCTGTTTGACAATGCTGGGCATTTGGGGGCAGAAAGCTTGGTGTTTCTCAGGCATATGTAGGGTGCTGCCCACTCTTCCATCCAAGGGGCACACGGTTTGCTTTGTCACAATGTGTGTGTGTGTGTGTGTGTGTGTGTGTGTGTGTAGAAGCTCCTGGCATTTAGTGCCTGGGACCAAAGATGCTCAACATCCTGCTACTCTGGGTAATTTCTCACAACATATTCGAACCCCATTGTCAAACACTGTGCTTTGGATCCCGTCAAAAGGCAAATTCCCTTAAGTGAAGTAGTTACTACTTTAAGTTGGTTTCGGTATTTTATAGTTTAAAATTATTGCATCTCAATCTTTTCTGCTTTTACATTTTAAAAGACTCTTAAATTTAGGAAATATATATTAGCATAAAGAAAATGATAAAAATAATCCTTAATCTCACTATTTAGATATAATAATTATTAATGTGTTGACGTCTGTCTCTCCATTCATTTATAAAAATAGGACAAAACTACACATACAGTATTTTAGTCATCTCCTTTTAGTTAACACATTGTGAATAATTTTCATTTTCTTAAACATACCCTTCTGTACTATTTTAGTTGCTGCCTAATATTCTATTTTATGGATGTGTATTATCTAACTACCTTCTGTTGTTGAATGGTTAGGTTTTTTTGCTGTTAACATGATGTGGCAATTTATCTTTTCTTCAGAAAAGATCCTTAATTGTCAGATAGTTAAACACCTGGGGCCAGGGTTGAGCCTGCAACTGAGGTATGTGCCCTTGGCCAGAATCAAACCTAGGACCCTTCAGTTTGAGTGGATGCTCTAATCACGGAGCCAAACCGGCTAGGGCTTTTAACAGTAACTCACTGTAGGAGAGACTTTAAAAAATATATTATCTACCATTTATTTTGAGCCTCTTTTATGCCAAGTCCTTTTCTATTCTTTACATATTTTATTTCATTTTAATGCTCATAGCAAACCTATAAGGCAAGTACTATTTTATTACTCACATTTTACACAGGAGGAAAATGAGACAGGTGCATAATCTGCCCCAGATTGGGGACAAAGCTGAAAGTGGCAGAGCGGGACTCAAGTCTGCGTGACCCATGCCCCAGGCTCTGGGGTGAACGCCATGCAGATGAGGGGACATGCCACAGTTTTGCAGAAGACCTGCTCAACAGCCATTGCTGTCCACACCTGGCTCTGTTGGAGACAAATGCAATCATTAGTGGAGACAATCTTGAATCCTGGGTTCAAAGGGTGCTTTTATCCATTTTTGAAAATGGGTGTGATAATCCTTATATGTGCATAACATGCGTAAATTTCAAAGCTGTTTGCTGTTCTCTCATTTGATCCTGATGATATCTGTGCTGTGGGTAAAGCAGGTATCTTATAGGAGAGGAGTGGCTTGTCCAACCTCACACTCTAGAGTGTATATTGGGGCAGAAAAATCATTGCTAAATCAACATTAAAATCATCAGAAGACATTTGTAAAGAAAATACCAAATATCTTGAGAGAAGATAATTTTAACATAATATCTATGACAAGAAATTAATATCCAGATTATATGTATATATATACATATATATATATATATATATACACACACATACACACACACACACACATCTTTATTGATTTCAGAGAAAGGAAGGAAGAGGGAGAAAGAGTTGAAACATCAGTGATGAGAGAGTCATCATTGATCAGCTGCCCCGTGCACGCCCCCGACTGAGGAAAGAGCCTGCAACCCGGGCATGTAGTTTTTTAAAACTCTACAAATCAATGATGAGAATCCCCTCCGCAAATAGGAACAGGACACAATTAAGTGTAATTACAGATGAGGAAACCCAAATGACAAATAAACATAGGAAAATATGTTTAATCTCAATAGTAATCAGGGAAATAAAAACTAAGACCAATGAGTCACTATTTTACACACACTAAATTAGGTAAATTAAGATAACAGCAAGTGTCTATGAGGATGTGAGCTAACAGGAATTTTTAGACACTGCAAGGAGCACTGAGATTGTATAATCACTTTGCAAAACGACTTGGTGGGATGTAGTCAAGTTGACAATGTGCATCTCTGTGACCCATCAATTCCGTTCCTGGAGAACTCTGGTACATGAGGTACCGGAGACATGTGCAAGAATGAAAATGAATAACATACAGCCATTTGCATCAACGCAAATAAATCTCACAATCATAATTTTGAATTTAAAAGGCAATGTAACTCACATAGCTGATGATCTTCCTAATGTTTAAAAAGAGCAAGATAAAATAATATCCATGTTTTAAAAAAATTCATAAGAATTTTTTGGTGCACAGGATGACACTCCAACCAACTAAGCAACCCCGCCAGGGTGTGAGCATCCCTCTCTTTATCTTTGGTCTGTTTAGCTGACTTGAGCATCTGGGGACCAGGGATGAAGTTAGATCACATGGCTCCACTTTGTTCTGTGGTCTCAATCCAGAAACCTAGAGACTGGCTCAGGCTGGGGAAAAGAAGAAGCTGCCGTGGTGAGTGGAAAACGCTGGTGAAAAGGAGTGAGGAGTGGGCCACCCATGTGCTAATTCTCGCTTTGCCTCTCCCTAGCTGGACAAGTTACTGGGATCCAGTTTTCAATTTCTTTTCTATCAGTTGTTCTCATTAGGGGGTGAAACCTTCCGAGGGGGCCTTTGAAACATGTAAGGGGAAATTTTTGGTTATCACAGTGACTGGGGAAACCAGAATGCCAGTGGTGCCCCTAATGAGAAACACTGGCTCCCAGTCCTCGCAGCCCCTGCAGTTCTCCAGGCGGGCTGCAGGCGGGACGTTCCGCTGTGGGCTGGGGACCCGCGGGAGCCCCTCCGAAGCATGTAGTTCTCCGCTCCCACCGCTGGGGGCGCACGTCTCTCGGACCCTCCGGGCTGCGGACGCTCCGTTCTCCCTTATTTCCCGCTTCGGAGCTGAGTGATCCATCCTTGCAGGAAGATTTGGTTGCATTTGGTAGAAGAGGACAGTCACAGGCCGCTTGCTCGCTTGCTCCGCCGGCCAGCAGGAGCAGAAAGCGGGCTTGCTCCGACTCTGACCGCCTGCTCGGAGCGGCTGTCCTGCAGGGCTCGGCGGTCCCGTGCGAAGCTGCGCAGCGCCCTCCCTGGGACGCGCCGGGAACGCACGCCGCCCGCTGCCCTGGGAAAGCGCCTCGCCGCCGGGAGACCGCATCCCACAGCTGTGGCTGGAGCCGGTCAGACCTGCCATCCACGCGGGTGCCTTAGTGAACACCGGGGGGAAGAGCCACTGGAGAAGCCGGCCCACGCCGAGGTGCATAGCTTGACGGGAGTAACGGGAGCTGGCTGCGGGCTCCCCTGCTCCCGTGGCCGCGGCTCCTGTGCGGTGCGCGAGCTGCACAGCTGAACCTGGTGGCCAGGCCTTCCACCCTGCTCTTCATCCGCCTGGTGACCCCCCTCTGGCTTCCCTCGGGAGCCCGTCTCTCTGCGGCTGCTTCGTGGCAGCCTGAACCTAATAGCATGTACATCTCAGACTCTAGCTCTAAAGAGATGGGTCCAGGGACCCAGTCCCCTGGGGCCGGCATTCAAGGCTTTCTACCCTCTGCTTCCAATTTTGCTTTACTACTCACTACTCCCCAAACTTTCTCCTAGGCAGACGGCCTTAGCCATTGCCTCCCAAATAATGCCTGTGAAATTCCACCTTCATACTCTCTCACACTCCCATGATCCAACTATTTGAAGACTGGGCTCATTTTCCCTGGGCCCAGGAATCACCAAGGAGCCTTCCCTGTACTTCTCCCCGGCTGCACAACTCATGTTTTGGGAGCCCTGCTCCCGAAGTTTATAAGTTCCTGGAAGGTAGGAACCTAATTGGAGGAGACTTGGGCCCCAGGTTCCCTTGCTTAAGAAGGCTAAGCAGTTACCATGGTAACAAAGAACTTCTCTTCCTGTTCTCTCAGATCAAAACAAATAAACAGAAACAAACAAATTGTTGAAGGGCAGGGAATCTGGCTCCCAGCGTGGGTGGGCAATGAGAGCATCAGGACAGGGAGAGGGCCAAATAGTGGTCCTGGGCGTGGCTCAGCGGTTGAGCATCGACCTAGGATCCGGGAGGTCGTGGGTTCGATTCCCAGTCAGGGCACATGCCCGGGTTGCAGGCTCTTTCCTCAGTCGGGGGCCTGCAGGAGGCAGCTGATCAATGACTCTCATCATTGATGTTTCTGTCTCTCTCTCCCTCTCCTTTCCTCTCTCTGAAATCAATAAAGATATGTTTTAAAAAAATAAAAAGAAAAGAAATACACCTCATACAAAGCTGTGTTGGCCCCTGGCATTCACAGTTTCAACTTCTTTAGCTTAAACAGTTCTGGATGGAACGAGCCTAATGCATAATATCTGGCAGCTTTGTAGCAGCACGAATGGGAATTATGCCTACTTCCAGCTGGAGATCTGAGCAAAGATCTCAGTTCTGGGGGACAAGGGGTTGGAGGGGACCAAGGGACCTGGGTTGGGTTGGCGTCTGCCCATGACTGAGTCTGTCGCAGTGCTCATGGGGATAATAAAGACACTGAATCTCAATGGATACTGGCCACACGAAAGATAAGCCTTTAAGATGATTTAAATTGCTGGTTACCTTGCGAGAATACACATAGGAAACACTACATTCTAGAAAGACATCAGTTGAAGAAATTCAGGAGCCAATATAAGCATTCCTTATTTGTCACTTAGGGAATTCAAGAAGGTCCTGGGCCATATATACTCCACGGGCGTCAAGGATCCATGATGGTGACTATGACCCATGATGCTGATAATGACAGTTAACATTTATTGGGAGTTTCTTATATGCTACATACTGTCCTAACTCCTGATTTTCTTGCAACACCGTTATGAGGTAAGTAGTGTAGTCACTTTACACATGAGGAAACTGAGGCACAGTTCGATCCCTTTTATGTTGAATGTGACTTCTGAGATCTAGGTGGCAGTGGCTGGTGGTGACCAACAGGCCAGATGATAGGGTGGCTACTGGGTTCCCTCAGCCCTCCAGCAAGCTCCCCAAGAGCAAAGAGCCTCGCCGAGACCCCCCCTCGGACAGCGGGCAACACTCAAATCTGTGCCTCAGCAAAACTGCCAGTTATTGCGCGATAGGCTCATTCCTTCTGGAATCGTGTAGACCAAGAAAGTTGAATCTCCTTTGGGAGAATGTCTTTCCTGTCCCCAGTTTGAAGGTGCCGCTTCAGGTGTGAGCAGCACTGAGTAGACAGGTGCAGACTGGCGTGGCCCGAGCGGTGAGCCCCAGGCTGGCAGGGGACACCTCGTTTTCCTGGTGTCTGCATTTCTATCATGCTCCCAGGCAGTCCTGCTGCCTCCACTGGGGCTGTCTTTAAAGGCAGGGCATGGTCGGGGCTGCCAGGAAGAACTAACCTTGCACTTGCAAGGCCTGGGCTCTACTCCAGGCTCTGGCTCCCAGCTGCTGCTAGTCTCTGGCAAGCTTCTCCCACAGGCCTCAGTCCCTTCTCTTCCCCACCCCCATATAAGACTGCTGAGGGCTTCTCATCTGGTATGTGGGACAGTCCCTGGCACCTCATCTTTCAGCTCACTGACTGCTCCTCAAGAGACCCTTTCCTGGACTCCCTTGGGCTTGTGGCTGCTCCAGGCTGGCAAATTTGGATCACATGAGAACTGGCCTAACTCCCTTCTCTCAGGCACACACAGGTCTGCTGCCTCCATATCACACAGACAGAGCCTCAGTGATGAAGGGGAAGCCCCTGTTGTGTGGTCAGACAAAATCCAAGGTAAACTCTCTCTCTGCTTCTTGGAATGACACTTAGAGGTCCCTGGGACCTAGAGGCGAGTCACTCAGTTTACAAAGCTGCCCTTAAGCTGGGACATAGAATAGCATAGGATAGCATAGCATAGCATAGCATAGCATAGACTCCTAGTAATTGAGTCTTCTAGGAATAGCCTTGAATGTTCGCTGTGTAATCCAGGGCAATGACTAACCTCTCTGAGCCTCAGAATGCTAACCTGTAAGTGGCATGAATAAAAGTACCTGTATCCTGGGGCTGCTGTGAGGCACTGGCACATGATCAGTGCTTCCTAAAGAGTAGCTATTATTACTGTTATTTGAATGTTGTTATAAGAGGGTTTGGAGTACATACACTGTTACAGGATATTTTTAAAATTTGCTTTTATAAACATCAACAAATTTCTAAATGGAATTTTAAAATATGTTCTTCTCTCCCAACAAAATTAATGTTTTGTATAAGTTGGACCCATGATAAAAATAAATTAACAAACAGAAATCAAGGGCTTCTAAAACTTTGAGGAGCCCTCTGTGTCCCACTGCCCTCCTCCCTCTCCCTCCTGGCAGTAGCCACTGGCATTTCAGTGCAGCCTGGCAGGTCTCCACCTCCCTGGTCAGTAGATGCCAACTCTCCCCAGAGCTGACCCGAAGCCCTCTTGCTGTATGTTGTCCCTTTGCCCCAGAGATCTAAGCCAAGCAGGGCACTTTCAGCTTCATCATTAACTTCCAGGCTCCCTCCAGCCCTAAATGCTGAACTGGAGAAGCAGGATCACAAGGACCTCAACACAGGGGCCTGGAGCAGCAGGTGAGAGATTCCTCCCCTCCCATGGCTTCCTTGACCACCCCATCTGAGGGCCAAGGTCAGTGTGGGGAGGGAGGAGGGCTGGGACAACACTTGGTAGGTTACTACTGTGAGCACACCAGCCCGTGTCATGTGTCAATCTTCCCACAACTACATGGGGTAAGGAACTGGCTCACCGCCACAAAGTGGCTGAGATGGAGGCTTGGCTGAGCCAAACCAGCAGTCGGTGTTTGCCTTTCCATCTAATAATGCCACTGTCTATATAATATCTGGGGCAAGAAAAAAGCAAATCTACTAGAACATGCCAGTAAAGGCAGGGAAGGTATGGAGTGGTTAAGAATGAGCTCTGGAGCCGGACTGAGTTAAACCAGACTCAGTTCCTTCCCAGCTGTGTGACCTCAGAGAAATCATTTGACCTCTCTGTGCACCAGTTTCTTTACCTGTGAAATGGAAAATAATCATATCTACCTCATAGGACTGATCTGAGGGTTAAAATGAATTGATAAATATAAAGCAATTAAAATACTACCAGGCACATATATGTTTGATATTAATATTGTTGTTATTGAATTAAGTATCATGAAGGTAGGAATTTTTGTGTTTTGGTTTCTGGTCTGTTTTATAACAGTGCATAGTGCTTACTAGGCGCTCCATAAATATTTGTTGGGTACTTGAGTATTGTTAGAAGCAGAGAAAACTCTTTTGTAATGCAGACATTATTTATTTTGGCCAGCAGAGAGCAGCAAATAGCTGTGACTGACACTAATTCTGGGCTAGGGTGTTTTTAAGCGTTTTAACTTTGAAGGTCAACAGGACTGTCCTGAGCCAACTGGTGGGGTGAAAGTAGCCATGGCACCTGTATGAGTGGCCCCTCCCCCTCCCCCCCCCTTTGCCCAGGTTAGAATGATTGGCAGAAATTTCAATTCACAACAAACCTTGGTTCAGTATTTTCTCACAGGCTCAGTTTATTTTCAGTTTCTCTCCTCCCTCCCTTTCTTCCTTCCTCCCTGGCACCCTTCTTTCCTTCCTTCTTCCTTTTTCTCTAATTATCTGTTTCTCTTGCACAGACACATGCTTAGCCCTCTGTATCAAGCCAGTATACTGTACACACTCTCACATTTTACCTGTACAGCCACAGTTTGTATTCCAAACCATGAAGTGCATATCCTTATGCGGTAGTCTTCCCAACCAACTAATAATGCTAAATGTGGTCTAATAAAAAGAACATTTGATTTGACCAAACGATGCAGAGAGGAACTATAACTTGGCTCAGGAAACACAGCAATTAGTTGTAGAATTAGAGCACTAGCCAGGCCCTTCGGCTCTCAGTCCATCCAACCAGGCCATCACTTGCTTCCATTTCCACCCACAGAAGAGGCTCAAGTGGTTGCCTTGTATTGATCCAATCAATGAGGCCGCCAGCTTCTGGCCCCAGATGCTGTTTCGCAGGCTGCGGCGCAGAGAAGCAGACTGCTCTCCAGGGCAGCTTCCCGGGAGGCCCAGGGACAGTGGACAGGAGGCCATGGTTGCCTGTTTCTTCCTCAGCTCACTGGGCCCTGCTCCCAGCTCCCACATTTTCTCTGTGGCCCAGTACAAGACCAGATGGTGCATTTCCTCGACATGGACAGGGCCCACACCGGCCAAGGTGCGCTCCCCCGAGCCCTTGGGCACCCCTGGGGAGCGGGGCCCAGAATGCCATGCTTCCCGCTGGCAGCTTCCAGCAGGCTTCCCCCGTCGGCCTCACTGCCGCTCCAGCCTCAGTTCAGGTGTGGCCTCTGCCACGGCCTCTTCAATCGGCTGAAGACCCCATCTTTCCCAATTATTATCCAAAAAACCATGCCGTGGTTACTATTTGGAAAAAATATTTAATGGATATTCCTACTGAAAAACAAACTCCATATAAATTAATGAGTTAAAGAAAACTAGAGTAGAAAAATTTAAAAACTAGAGAAAATATGGGTGACATATTCTATTATCTTAGATTAGGAAGATTTCCTTAAGCATTACAGCAAAGGCAGAAACTTGACAAGATTTATAGACTTGATTGCATAAAAATTGAAAAGTTTTATGTCCCAGGAAACATAAAAAACAATATTAAAAGCAAGCAAGAAATTGGGAAAATTTTGGCTATACTTATAACAGACAAAGGATAAATATCCTGAGTCAGAATATCAAAGGGAAGAAGATGAAGATAATTAACTTACGACCTAAAAATATAAACTTACAGGAATATGGAACATGTTCAGTCTCACTCACTGGTCATGAAATAAACGCAAAATTCAACTTTTTTTTTTTTTTAACTTTTGAAATTGCAAATAAAACAGTGTCAGTAAGGATGTGAAGCCACTGTCCCCTAATTCTGCCGGTGGCACATTTCTGGGAGGGGGGCACTTTAAACTTACAGGTGTCCCTGCGAAATGCTTTTTCCCATAGCCTTTATTGCTATCACTGTATTTATTACCTAATGCCCATCCCCACCTTCCCCTGCTGGATCAATATCTACCTTGATGACTGGGACCTTGCTTATTGATCTGTCCCAGGAGCTTAGAATGGCACCTGGCCCGTAATAGCATGCTCAGCATACACGTAGTGAATAATTGAACTTTGGCTCTGGTGACTCTACTCTTAGCAATTGATTGTAAGGCAACAATCAGAGATCTACAAAAAGATTTACATTCAAGATGGTCATTTCAGCATATGTTATAGTACTCAAACTTTGCAAATCATTTAAATGCTCAACATAGGGGATTAACAAATTATGATATATCCTTATTAGAGACTACAATGGTAAAGTCATTAAAATTATATTGTAGGTGATATGACACTGAACCATTTTCTAGATATAGTGTATTATGAAAAGGGCAGGTTACATAATGCTGTTTTCTACAGAATTTCTGAAGAAATTTTCCAGAAAATTCTCGTATATAATACTGTCCTTATATATATATATAAATTTACACTGGCACCGCTCAAACAGCAATGCCAGCACATCTGCCCACAGCAGGTCTGGTCAGGCGCTCTATGGCTGAAGGATGTCATTAACACACAGTCTTCTTTATAATTCTCAGAATCAAGGCTGGTAAGCACTTCAGAATTCACCTAGTTGGAGTGGGTGGGGGTGAAGCTGCCATGAGGGCCCCAGAACAAAGGCGTATGCACAGCCAGGACCAGAAGCCACCAAAAAGCAGCATTTATCAGGGAGCAACTAACAATTTCTGAAATTCCGAGGTCTGACTTTTGATCTGCAGGTTTGCCCAGTGATAGCTGTCATCCTCCCTTTGGCCAGAAGAGGGCAGACACTTGCCATCGATGGAGAGCTGACAGATAATATTTTTTTAAGGCTGGAATAACATCCCCCAATGAGGTCATTCTCCTGTCCAGTGAGAGTTAGAGCTCAAAACAAAACTCTTGACTCTTCTGATGCCAATATGCTACTTAAAAGGCAGTGAGGTTGGAAGACTGAGGATCTCCTCTTAGTTCCAACTTTGTCACTTGACCTCTCTGAGCCTCATTCTTTTTTTTTTCTTTTTTAAATATATCTTTATTGATTTCAGAGAGGGAGAGAGAGAGAAACATCAATGATGAGTCATTGATCGGCTGCAGCCCACAACCCGGGCATGTGCCCTGACTGGGAATCGAACCCCGATCGCCTGGATCCTAGGTCGACGCTCAACCGCTGAGCCACGCCCGGCTGGGCATCTGAGCCTCATTCTTTATATGAAGTAGGATCCTACTGTGTGGCTATGAGGTGATATTAGGGGAAAATATGTAAATTATAAAGTTCCATATTACAAAACACACATGCACAGAAAAAGGAATTTAACACAATGTTGTGTGCGTGTGCATGTGTGTGTAGAACTGGACAAAGGAGAGAGGTCCAGACCATGAAAGGCTTTTCTGGTCTCAGGTGAACATATATTTGTAAATACTCAAGCAATTAAAACCAACCATTTTGGAAAAAATTTAACTATATTTACATTTTAAAATTGCTTATTTTAAAATTAAAGATGTGCTTTATTGGCTGTGTGAGAGAAGAGTGAAATATTGCAGGAATACATGTAAAGTCCTACCATTAAGCCGAAAAATATTCCTGAATACAAAGGAAGGTATTAGTGATATTCATTTTTAAAACTCTAAGTGTTTGAGTGGTTACATATGTAGTCACGAGAAGCAAAAAAGTGTAAGTTGTGGATATTTTTAAAAATCTAGTTTCATTTTCTTAGGATGTGGAGCTCTAGTAGAAGTATTATTTTCACACCACCGGAGTGAAAGTGCAGTCTGAGTATTATATTTTGGAACAATGAGAAACTACAGTGCAGTTGACAGGTAAGCAGCCATGAGGGACCCACCTGGAAACCATGTCTGGAGGGAGACTGAGGAACTGAGCCGTCAGCCTGGGGAAGAGTGGCCCTGGGTGGAATGGGCCCTGTAGGGAGAACTTCAGTCAGGACAAGAGGGTCAAAGTCACAACAGCAGGCCTGATCTCAATACCGAAGGACCTTCTCAACAACCAAAGGTAAGTGTATGTCAGAGTCAGGAAGCTCCAGACACTCAGCCGGTGCAAGGAGTGCCTGGAGGACCCCTCTGATGTCAGGAGAAAAGGCGCTAAGTGGTCTCAGAAACCAAGCTGTGCGAGAGCAAGCTTGCAGATGTCAGAAGGGTTCCTGTAGCACCACAGGATGAGAGGACCTTGAAATGCAGGGGCAAATGTTCAGTCACGGGAAAGTCAGGCAGCACCAGCAAGTTAAGCCACATCAATAGCACTCACTTATTCTGATGATGAATGTCAGGGAAAGAAGCGGTCTGCTTGAATCAAAAGAAGGGGGTCCCAAAGTGTCCACAGCAGTCAGACAGAGACTGGGATTTGCTGAGGTGTTTTCCATCGCTCTCTCACCAACCCTCCCCAGTGGAATTCCCACACTATGCTAGGCACTCTTTCAAGAGCTGTGTGTATTTACTTTGGAGGCACAGGGATGATCCTTCAGGCTTTGTGATGGTTGAGATGGTATCTCTTCCTTCTTTTTCCTCTTTAGCCTCCATGGTTGCAAGGAAAAATTCATCTAGGGAGCCACAAGATATGTGTCTGTTGAGTTGCTGTAGAAGATAGCATGGATGTTGTAGTTCATTGAGATTCCCCAATGTGACCAGTCAGCCTCTCAGAGCCTGGTCTATTTGAAAGAGTTCATAAAACATAGTTTCTAGAAATACCATGAGGATGACACCCAAGCCCCATCTCCCCTCTGAATTTCTTTCTCAGCTTTCTCAAAAGTACCTTCCAGGACCCCAAGGGCTCCACCAGCTCTGAGATGAGCTGAAAGACTCGGGCATCAGAATTGTTAGAGTGCTTTATCTCAGTTCTGAGAAATGGTTCAGACTACCTGGAGGTCATATGGGGAGTCACTCATTTCATTATTGTGGACTTTCTCTTCTCCTAAGGGGAAAACATAGGCGTAATACCTAGTCAATACCAAATGGATGGACCAACATAAGCCTGACTTAAAAAAAAAAAAAAAAAAAACCATTGTGTTTTATGTTTTTTCAATATATTGCTGAATTTTCTTATTTTTTAAAAGTAGATAATTGGGATATTTTATACATCTTTTCTATAATATTCTTCAAAACTATATGAAAAATTTTAGGACAATTTACAAAACTGGCAAATTTTTTTTTTGTTTAGGTTGGTTGTCCTTAACAAAGGCTTTTTCTCACCTCGTGAAGAGTTTTCTGAATTTTTCTCCGATTGAAAATGGTTGTGTTCAACCTGCATTCTTGAGACAGAACTTTGGCAGAACTCCAGCCCTCTTTTCATGCATGTGGAGAACACTGAACATACAGAGGGACAGGTGGCAACCTCTCCTTTTGACCTCAAGCTTCTCCAACATCCACCTGTTCCTTCTCTCTCATCTCAGGATGAAAGTGTCCTTTCACTCTTTCAAAATGAACACATCAACCTAGTGTCCTAGATCCCAAATCTCTAATCTTCCTTAGGGCACCTTCCTTGGGGCTTGTGTTATCTCATGATTGCTTTGACTTCCTGGCTGGCTCTCACCCCTCAAGTTTACCAACTCACTCCAATTCTCTCCCCAAACTAAAAAATGCAGGCCTCCGGCTCCTCCAGGAACCACAACCCTCTCTCCTCCCTTCCTATAGACATTACCCACTGCTCCACCTCTAACTTCTGCCCTTGCCACTTGAGAAGGTCACACTCAAACCTCCAAATCCAATGGGCTTTATATTTAATCCTTAGCTACTGTTGAATCTCTCAGGATATCTAAATTTTCCTCATAAATCGGACTCTTTCTTTGGCTTCTTTAATGCTTCGCATTAGTTACCTGCCTCATTTTCTTCCTACTGCATGCAGCCGGGCCTGGTTATCTTTCCCGGTGCTCTGCCCAGCTGCACTTCTCATTCTCGGTGATAATGGCTGCCAAACCTCCTGCCCTGAGTGGTCTGCTCAACCTCTCATTTCTAATTGTTAGCTTGTCAATGCCTCCAGAAGATAGCTTTTAAAACCCAACCCAGGCAAATCCAAACCTATCATCTTGCTCATTGTGGTAGATCTTTTCTGATTGTTTGTCCATGTCTAAATGGATTCTCCATTCTTTGGAAGCTGACCCCAACCCACAGGGTAAGCTGCTAAAAGCCACTTGATTTGTTCACAGTTGATTGGCACAGGGACAGGCCCTTGCCTGAAGCCGAGCCACTCACACAGTCTCTCCAAGTCTTGAAGTGAGAGAGACAAAGACTTGGGCTAATTGTAGATGGTACTGTGCAGGGAAAGGTCCATGAATTCCTGGTACCAGGGTCCCTTAGAACTGTCCCAGTTCCCAATCTCTCTGGTTCATTCAACTGTTCCATGGATTCATGTGATACTCTAGAGAAATTCTAGTAAAGTACTTCTTTTGGCTAACTTTGCTTAAGTTGGCTTTTAATACTTAAAGACACTTAAGTAATAGAACCCCCTACACTTCTCCAGGAATCTCTAATTCTGTCAGGGTCCCTACCATTCCCTTACCCAGCAAGGACTGAAACTGAACTCTGCTCTTGCTTTTCTTGAGGCCCACATTCAGAATGCTCAAACCTTGCCAGTTTTGTCTCCAAAACGAGTCCCCTCCTTTCCACGTCCTTGACTATTGCCCTAGTTCCAGCCTCCATATGCTCAAGTGGTAATCCAGATCATATTGCTTCTCTGTCTAAAACCCAAAGGCTAAGTCTTGTGGCTCTTACCATAGCATAAAGACCCTTCTCATTCAGGTTCACAGGGCATGGGGCTTCTCTCCTGCTGTTTCCACTCCTGTGTGCCAGTCAGGCCTGAAGAGCAGACTTATCTCAACATACCCCATTCTTTGCCTCCTCTATGATTTCCTTTTGCCCTTTGGCCCTGGTAAGAAGTTACTTCTTTTCTAAAGTCTGTCTCAGGCCGTTTCCCCATTTCCCTGGGAGAACCTCTCCCTCTACCCTCTAGATCAGGAGCTCACTCGCCACATTTTATCTTCTCCCCTTCCCCTTCCAGATGGTGAGCTGCGAGCTACCTTAAATCCTGGCACCCTAGTGGATGGTCAGAAGTGGGTGTTGAGTGAATTAGTTCATACACCATCAGATGTTCAGCAGGATAGGAAAAGGCCTGAGAGAACAGCCAAAGCCTAAGTATTTCCTCCTGAACCTGCTTACTGTGCTTTTAGCCAAAATCGGAGGTGGGGTGGATGGTGGGTGTTGAGTGGGTGAATTAACCAGACTGTGACCCGGACCTCCAGGCATCAGTGTCTGGAAAACAGGACACGCATGAAACTGTTTTTGATTCCAAGAAGAACACATTCATATGGCTTTAGCGTTTAAAATTCATTTTCATATACATTACCTGACTTAATAGGCACTGCAGCCCTGCGAAGCAAAGTTTATGACAGTTTGTAGGTGAGGGGACATCCAGGTCAGGAGGCTTCAACAAGGTCACACTCATAAATGACAGACTTTGGAGAGGAAACTGCCTTCTAACCTCAGATCCAGGGTTCTTTCTCTTTGCTATATACCATGTTGCCTCTCCAGCCACAGAGTTAAAATACAATCAAACAGGCTATTTGTGGAAGTGGGAATAAGCTGCGTGGGGGGTGGGGTGGTGATCTGCTTCTAAATCATGTAACAATTTTCTCCACCCTTGTGGCCACACAGGACAGCTAGGGAGGTTAACCACCCAGTACAAAAAGGGCTACCCTATTTCCAGAAATAGATACCGCCCCCAAACATTGTGATTTGATGGCAAAATATTTTAATTTCTCATAAAGCTATTTCCCCTGCCCACTCCCCACCCCATGGACGGACACGGAGGAGAATCTGTGTGCGTATGTCCTGGCTGAGCAGGAGGATGGTGTGTGCATGTACAGATATGCAAATACATACAGGTTTATTTAAATGGTCCGATCTACACTTCTGGAGGCTGATTGAAACATCTTATCAAAAGGAAACATGTTTTAAGCAAGAGGTTAAAAAAGCTTTTCAGACCCAACCCACATCCAACAGATCGGTTAGTATTGGATACACAGATTTGGTTCCAAAGCTGAAATGCCCCTGGGGTAATAGACCGTTTCATGAAATTCAGTTATTTTATAGTATGTCATAAAAAATAGGGACACAGATCTACCGACAACTTAAATATTAACTCGACAGGCTACTCTGTGATATAAATAGGAGAGAAAAATGGCCATGAACTAGGAGTGAGAAACTATGACACCAGCCTCTCTTGGACTGCAAAGGATGTTAAAAATCTATCCTAGAATCTAAAACAGGAAAAAGAGTAAAATATTCCACTCCACATAGACCCCATCTGGCCTGAATCATCCCCCAAGGAGTATACCCCCAACACATGAGGTTTACTAACCACCTGCTACAGATGTTACTACGTCACTAGTTAACAATGATCACAGAAAATGTGTCATACCAGAGGTTTTGTTATCATACACAACGCATTAGTGGCTGCGGGAATCTTCCCCCAAGAGCTGTGGTCAGAAGGCAAAGTGACAACGTCCACGCCGCTGGTCCAAGACACCACAGCTAAGACACACGAGCACTGGAGCATTCGTTTGCACAGTGAGCTCTCTCGGGCACGCTTGGCACTCTAGGGAGAAGGGCTGGGACGTGGGGGACAGTCCCAGCCAGGTGCTAGAGCCATCTACTCGTGGGCCTCCTTGCGGGTCAATTTGTAGATCTCGGTGGGTCCGTCCACGTGGGTGATCGTGGTGGTGAGCTGGAGTTCTTCCCCACTGTGCACCCTCAGATCGCCTGAAACAGGGGTTTGGGGGTTAGACGTGTTCAGGGAGACAGAAGAAAGCTGGTTCACCTCAGAACCCACTGCCCAGTGCCGGCCCCCTTCCACATTGAGCTGATAGAGAAAACCTGGGCACAAACACCTAGGGCTCACGCCCAACCTTTTCACTCAGACCTTGCAGTAATTTCATCCACTTTTGTCTCCCACAGAAGAGATATTAATGAGAGATGAGTCAGCCTACTGCTTATATAATTTGTAGTCATTACTAACATTTAATGAGAGCTTACTTGGGGCCTGACGCTATTCTCGATGCTTTATACTTGATCGTATTTATCCTCAAAGAGCCCTCCAAGCTGATCGTGCCAGCTTTACAGACGAGGAAACTGGGGTGGAAGTGAGGTGACTGCCCCAGGTGACCGAACAGATACACAACACAGCCAGGAGCCAGGCGGAGGGAGGAAAGCAAGTGCTGTGAACTAAGCCAGCACCACTCGCCTCCCCTGAGAGGGGAGGGCAGGCTCGTACGCCCTCGCTGTGAATAATTTACAAAGTGGCTATGCCATGTGCAGCCGAACAAGACCTGCCTATCCCAAAAGATTGGGCAGGGTACGACCTATAATACAATTAGGAGTTTTACCAGAAATGCACTCTGAATTCTCTGTCCCCAGGAATCTGCACACACCAGTGTTTTGGTCACCTCAACCAGTGGCCCTGTAGGGTGCTTGGTCAAAGCTACTTCTGAATTTGCATATCTGGGCAAGCCATCAAAAGTTCAAAGCCAGTTTCAAGATCTGCCTGTCTGAGAGTCATCGACATTTCAAAGAATCCTGACCACCCCAGTCAACCTATTAGCACCTCCAAGTGTTTACTTAAGGAATCCCTTTCAGTTGATGACTTCTTAGAAATAGTACTAGAATGTAATTTTCTTCAGGTTTTGATCCAAAGATGTCAATTCTTTAAGCTTAAAATGTGACTCCAATTAGCAGGCCCTAGAAAATGTATCTGATCCTACAGATCATTTGCAGAAACAGCCAGAATTACTTTGGCTTCTTTATTTAACGTTATAGTGTGTGCCTGACGCTGTTCTAAACACTTCTTTTAGGCTATGCTGACTCTTTGTAAATATTCAAATTTCCAACAGCCAATGAGACTGCTAGCAAAGCATAAATTTGCATGCCATGTGTTACAGTCATAAATACATATATACAATAATTTGGATAAATTGTTCAGGATGTTAATTTTGCTTTTTGTATCTGATGAAAGAGAATTTATAGCACACAAGAGCGGTACACTGATAGTAAGGAGAACTGTTATATATGAGTATTTACCATATACACCATAGGGGCTTAGCATGCCCTGTATTTCCTTATAAGATGTGAAGACACTGAGGCTCAGATCAGCAATTCATTTCTCTAATGTGCTGCAGCTTGCTCCCAGCAGAGCCGGGATGAGGAATGGGATCTATGCACCACTGGCTGGCAGAATCTCTGCTTCATGTGTGGTTCTACTGTACCTTGAAGGCCAACTGTTCCCCTTAGGGAGTGGGTGTGGGACTATGGCAGTAACATGGCAGGAGTGGGGATTCCTCCAATTGTCTGCAAATTCCATGGGCCCCCGCTCCTGCCAAGGTCTTGCTCCATCCGTTCCCCACCTCTCGGCTCCTGCCGCACAGAGCACAAACACGCTCAAAGCCTCTTCCCTTTCAAGACCAAAACAACCCTTCCAAAAATGTGATGTTTTTTACTGAGGGGGGAAGGGAAGAATGAAAGGAAAAATAATAAATTAAGGAAGTTGAAAGAATTCTTCAGTTTGGAATAAGTCTCTTTCTCTGGTTATAATGCCAATTCATCTCAGCTAATTACCAGTAAGATAAAGGCTTGTTTCTTTCTAACCACTGTGAAATGAGGCCAATCTCTGGCATGAGATTTAATCTCAGAGGACTACTGATGAGTCCATATTCTTGGTGTCATGGCCACAGGTCCGTAACCGCTGCTTAATTCTCACTGACTGAAATGCGTACTAGGGGCCCAGAAACCTCCATAAACAGAACTATAATGACATAATAAGCACAGCTTTTAAAGCTTTTTAAAAACGACAATTATTTGTGTATCTGCGACTATTTTAGTAAAAAGAAGGGTAATTCTAAGATTGTTTCACAAAATCTGGAAGAGACCAATGGTCTTCTAATATTAATAAGGGCTACCTAATTCTTTCCTCATAACCATTCAGACAAGTTAACACCCCATTACCCAGCTATGGAAGCCAGGGAGGTCCCACTCCATGAGTTCATATTTGTTTCTTGAGGTCATACACAGTATATCCTGGAGTCAGGGTTCCAAACCAGCTGTGTCTACCTCCAAAGCTGCGGCTGTTTCTGTAACTTTTTTTTTTAATATATATATCTATATTGATTTCAGAGAGACGGAGGGAGAGGGAGAGGGAGAGAGAGATAGAAACGTCAGTGATGAGAGAGTCACTGATCGGCTGCCTCCTGCAGACCCCTGACTGGGGATCCAGCCTGCAACCCAGGCATGTGCCCTGACCAGGAATCGAACCTCGATCTCCTGGATCCCAGGCCGATGGTCAACCGCTGAGCCACGCCTGGCTGGGCTCTGTAACATTCTTGACTCCATTCTTTGCTGTGGAATTTTTTTCTAGTTCCACACCGACCTCCTTCCTATTCACCTTCAAAGCTAAGCCCAGATGATAACTATAATGAAGTCACTGGGTCACAGCAGAATGACAAAATCAAGGAGAGTGTAGTATTTGTAAAGCAAAGTTATTTCCACACAAATGACTGTTGTTTACTCCTACATTTTGGGTGTTAATAAAATAGTGGATGGTAGGTCTCAAAATTCTTTTTTCTTTTCTAAAGAATGTGAATACCTAGCACAGAATCTGGGATAGTAAGTGCTCATTAAAACACCCACCAAGATTTGTCTGGTACAGGCCAGTCTAGCTCCTCCCTGCTATACTCCGCAGGGCAAGGTCCAGTCCAGTGTCCCAGTACTGGTTTTCCTCACTGGGGTTTAGGGACAATCTCTCATCTAGAAAGCAGGTGTGCCTTGGGATGATTCTGCTTTTGTGATTCCTTCTGGGGGATGGGGCAGAGTGGCCTTTGTGGGACAGGGTTCAGTAATTCTGGGTCCAGGAGTCTCTCAATTCCTTTCAACCATCAAGGTAGTCTATACCAGGCTTGGGGTGAGGCATTTCCCACCCACCTCCACAGTACCTCCAGACACCCAGTGCTAGGCGACTGCAAGGAGGGGGGGCACAATGAAGCCTAGAAACTTCCAGTGAAATCTTAGTGTTGTGCGCTGAATTGTAATCCCCACACCATAATCACTTGTTGAAGTCCTAATTCTCAATACTGCAGAATGTGATTGTATTTGAGATAGGATCTTTAAAGAGGTAAAAATTATGTTAATGTGAGGTATTGGGATAGGCCCTAATCCAATATAACCATTGTCTTTTTAAGAAGAGGAGATTAGGATAGAGACACACACAGAGGGAAGACCCTGCGAAGACACATGGAGAAGACAGCCATCTATAAGCCAAGAAGAGAAGCCTCAGGAGAAACTAGTCCTGCTGATACATTGATCTTGGACTTCTAGCCCCCAGAATTGTGAGAAAATGTCTGTTATTTAAGCCACCTAGCTTGTTGTATTTGTTATAGCAGCCCTACCCAACTAGTACCTTTGGGAAGCAAAAATGTCTTCTCAAGAAGATGACTGAAGTGCCTCTTATCAGAGTGGGGTGATAGTAATTCTAAGACTCAGAAAATGTGATTTTAGGTGCCTGGGCAAGGAAAGATCAGGCCACTGTTAAGACAGCAGTTCTGGGAGAGGAAGGGGCAGAAACTGCCCGACTACGAAAAGCAGAAAAGGAGGCGCGAGGCTGACGATGGCCTGACTGTCACCTCTTTCCCACCTTCATTAGGGAGTGGAAAAGACTGAGTCCCACCCTGGTGGGAAGACCAATTCCATTGCAGACATCAAGGAGAAGCCAGGCTGGCCATGGGTGAGTCATCTAACAGGCAACCAAGGAAAGACCTCAATAAAAGGCAGCCACTGTCAAAGCCTCATGACTCAAACCAAACATTTATTGAGGCAATGAAAGCCAAAGCCGCCTTTCCTGTGAAACCAGCAGCATGAGACCTTAGAAGCCTCTGGAAGTAAAACGGTCACAGCGTGGTAGCCGGCTACCAAGACACGGGCCCCGGGCTGCTGCCGTGGCTTCCGGCAGGCTGAGTGTGCCAGACAGAAGACACTTATTGGGAGTAGAAACAGAAAGGAAGCAGCTGGCAATTAGAGCATCTCCTGTTCCCTTCGTCACCATCACCCAGTCAGGAATTCCGGGTCTTGCTTTTTTTTAAAAAAAAACTTCTGACAAGAATTTTCTAGATGAAAGAACACAAAAATGAAAGCTATTATCAAGGACTGTCTGACTTTGTAAGCAGTACCAACTTTTTCCTCCCTGGGAATTGGTGACTGTGGGGTTTGGACGGTTGGTCACGCGCATGGGGCCTTGACGTCCGCCACCCTTGGGGACAGTGGCCTCCCTTGGCTCGAGGGGCTGCCCAGCATCAGCTGAAATTCATTTCTGCCTGGGAAGACATCCAGAACGGTTCACAAATTGGTATGGAAACAGGTAAAAAGAACAACTTTAATGAAAAGGCCGCAAGAGCAGAGCAGAAAACGTGCATGGTCCTTGCAAGAAAGAAGCCTAAAAAAATCTTTGTTATAGTAAAAAAACAAATAATATGCATGCTTGTGCATAAAAGATTACATAGCTCTATCCAGTTTGGCTCAGTGGGTAGAGCGGCAGCCCGCAGACTGAAGGGTCCTGGGTTTGATTCCGGCCAAGGGCATGTACCTCGGTTGCCGGCTTGATCCCCGGCCCTGGTTGGGGAGTGTGCGGGAGGCAGCCAATCAATGTGTCTTTCTCTTTCTTTCTCTCTTTCCCTTTCTCTCTCTCTGAAAAGCAATGGAAAAAATATCCTCAGGGAAGGATTAAAAAAAAAAAAAAAAAGATTACATAAACATGCACATATACAAAGGAACATGGACATATATGTAAAATGACGTGTGTGGATGTGATACCACCGCGGCGGCTGCGGTAAGTCAATTAACAAGAAGGAAGCCAGAGCTACACATCCCCGCAGCACCAGTCAGGCGCTGAAAACATGAGGCTGTCCTGCCACACCCCCTGCCAGGAGGCGGCTGAGGGAGTCTTGTCTCCCATCCCAACTTCTAGCTCCGTAATAAAGACTGTGTCTTTGTCACTGCTTTGGGCTTTACATCGCTCCACCTTATCAAACCTAGCACAGTGAAAAGAACTGAGGTGCTCAGAGGTTCATTTCTTTCTCTTTTTTCAATCCTCACCCAAGGATAAGCTCAGTGATCTTTTTTAGGCAGAGAGAGGGAGGGAGGGCGGGACGGAGGGAGAAGCATCGATGTGAGAGAGAACATCAATTGGTTGCCCTCCGCACCTGACCGGGAATTGAACCCTTGATCTTTCAGTATACAGGATGATACTCCAACTGAGCCACACTGGCCAGGGCTCAGTGATCCATTTCTAAGAGTCACTTTCTGATCCACACCATTAAAGACAAAACAAATATATGAGAGAAAATGCTCTTTGGAAACTGACCCCCTCTCTTGAAGCTGCTGTCTGCTTTGTTTCTCTCTGTCCATTGCTTGACCAAGAGCAAAAGTCTATCCTCTCTGCTCCCACTCCCTTCCTACCCACTTCCTCTTGGCATCTGAAGACACTTCTTGGCATCTTTCTCCACCTCCCAAACAAAGCAACACTTCTCAATGGTCTTTTCTTTTGCAGAGGTCTATCTTTTTCCAGGGGTCTTTCCAGGATCCATCTCACAAAGGCAAGAAACACGACACACCTGTGATTCATTCTCCATTGCAAGAGATCTGAATTTTTGGCTCTGGACCTTAAAAGCAAGAGGTCGGGGGAGGAGTCAAAGCCAATTTAAAAATAAAAACTTTCCAAGAGAAAGGAAAAGGAGCATGAAAAAGCTGGGGGTGAGGGAGAAGAAATGCCATCCAAAGGATTTAAAACTACAGTATATCACCCTAAGTGTTCATTTTCTAGGATTCCATATAATATTCCAAACTAGCTCTTTCTGAGGAGCTCCAAAATCTTGGCAAATACATCATAATTCCTAGGATACATTGTGTGGTTTGGCGGCAGATGAAGAGATGCAAGAGCCCTTCCAAATGCACAGGCCACAGCACCATGTGGGAACAGGGCACAGCTAGCTGCCAGGGGCTCATGGGCTGCTCTCAAGTCACAGTTGATCATGTCACTACCACAGACCTGCTAAATCATGTGACTTTTGTATTTAGGATCAGAACAGGGTCCCCAAAGTGTCTGCCCACTAAACTGCTTGGAAAATGTTTTTCAACAGGGGCCCTATTGGCATTAGGGCCAGGACAGTTCTTTACTACAAAGGACTGTCAGGCTCAATGCAGGATATTTAACATACCTAGAATCTGGTCACTAAATGCCAATGGCATGTCCCAGTCATAGTGACAACCTAAAACAGCCACAAACATTTCCAAATACCACTTGGTAAAAGATTCAGGGGAGGTGACCCCCTCTTGAGAACTAGCTTTTTTTAAATTGATTTGAGAGAGATAGATAGATAGATAGAGAGAGAGAGAGATGTGTTGTCCCACTTATTTCATTCATTGGTTGATTCTTGAATGTGCCCTGACCAGGGATCAAACTCACAACCTTGGCGTATCAGGATGACGCTCTAACCAACTGAGCTACCCAGCCAGGGCTGCGAAATAGCTTTTGAGTTTTCTTTGAAATTGTGGTTCAAGCTGTCTTCAACAACTAAAAATAAGATGGGAAATAGATCAAGTGCTATTCTCATTTGCAAGGTTTCAAGCCTAGGAGGGTAGTGGTTGTGCAGGAAAAGAAGTCCTCATGGGAGCTGCCTAACCCCTGGCTGCAACTCAAGCATCTGGCCCAATAGGGTGGTAGGCAGTCATCCTGTCTCTGCTACAGCTCCGGCCTCCCATGTGCCCGAAAGTGCTGGAGCTGGGAAAATTCTCACCAGTGTTTGGAAACCCCTTACCTGTGACAGAATCACTCCCTGGGCTGCCACTTTATGACAGGAGGTGCTCTTCTGCCCCTTCCCTGCTATCAGGAAGAAAGAAAACCACAGAATTTCATGGTTCCATAAGACTCTAGGAGATCACTTACAATTGGGAGAAGTGATACACAGAGAAGTTGCGCAGTTTGCCAACAGTCTTATAGCAAAAACAGCCAGAATAGTTTGTGTACATGAAGTGCTGTAGCACAGGTCAGAACTCAATAATTACTACCCATTAGAATGATTATTCCAACATCCCGGGAAGTCCAGCAATTGCTTTATGTGAAATTTCCCTGGAAGGCAAGAGCTCCATCTTTTGGATTCCTGCTTAATATTCTCAAGTGAAGAACAGGTCCATGTGGTTTCTGTCAAAGTCCAACAGGATGACCATGAAATGAAATCAAGATTCTTGTTCACAAGCCCAGAATCTCTTCCTGCTGATGTGATGGAGGCCCACGAGAGGCTGCATGCTTCCATATTCCATGCATATAGTAGAACACTGAGTGCTAGCAGTGGAAAGGAAGCAGTGGGAAATGAAGGCTGCTCAGCTCACAAACTTTCTAGAGGAAGTCAATCAAACCCAGAGTTGGGCAGCTGGGCAGGTAAGTCAAAAGATACTGATGAACAAAATAGAACCGGAGGCATGGATACATGAAACAGACTGATGGATGTCAGAGGGGAGGCAGGTGAGAGGGTCTGGATAAAAGAAGGTGAAGATATTAGTCAAAGAACATATATGCGTAGCCCATGGACACAGCAGTGTGGTGAAGGCAGGGGGATGGGGCAGGAGCTGGGTGGAGGTGAACAAAGAGGGGGAAAATGAGGGATATCTGTAATAGTGTCAACAATTAAAAAACACACGTCTTTATTCTTGCCCAGGAACCACGGCCAAAGGTAAAGCTGATACTGAGTGTGACAAGTGAGGAGTGGGAAGGAAGGACGGCCTGATGTCTAGGATGCTCTTGCACAGAAATAGCAGGTCTAGTGCCAGAGACAAATGATGGTTGAGAACATTCCTCTACTGCTGACCCTCAGCACAGATGCCTCCTCTCCCTGCTCCATTTCTCAGGTCATCACCCACCTCCTTTTACCCTGCTTTCAAGATCACTCATCTGTGAAATATGAAAGCTAATCTAGAACTCATTTCTAAAGCATTAATTCACTCAACATTTTCAAAGCACCCTTAAGAACCAGTCCTTGCCCTTAAGGAGTTAGTGTTCCAACAGGAGAGAGAAGGGACAGGCAAACTCATCCACATCTGCACAGTGAGTGTCATGTGACAGGTGTAATCTTGTTCCCCCAGGCCTATCCCTTAGGATACTAGTTCCAACTGCCTAGAAAAAGGGTTCCAGGACCAAGTGATTTAATAATTTGAGGAAATGCTGTTACCCTCACCCATTTTAAATGACTTACAGTACATATTAATGTGCTAAAGGCATTAAGATGTCTTTTAGTAAAAACCCCATTGATGCTGATTAAAAACCCAATGATTATCAAACTTATTTGACTACTCAAACCTATTAACATCCCATGGCAATAATACTCTACTGAATGCAACTTGCTGAACTCCAACTGGTGTGATCAGAAAAAGGTTTCAAGAAAGAAGAAGCATTTTGAATGAGCCTAAAAGATGAGTAGGGTTTTATCATGCCCAGATGGAAGCAGGATAGGAATCTATTCATTCACCACACACTCGCTGAGCACTTCCTATGAGCAAGGCCAACACTTGGTGACACGGTGGACAGGTAGACCTTGAACCCTAGTCTCTGCTCTGGGGCAGAGTGAAGGGCACTGGCTCTGATTTGAGAAAGAGCATCTTATATTTGGGGGATAGCAAGTATGTGGCTAGGGTAAAGCAGGTGTGAAAGACATGAAAGAATAGGGTGGAGCCAAACAGTATAGAATCAAGTATCCAAAGAAAAAGGAGCCATCAGAACAGATGTTTACCAGGCCACCAATTCCAAGTTAACAGCTCTGTCATACGCAGTGATATTCATTTCTTTCTGTCACAGCTGGTAGAGAACCCCAGGCAAGCCCTTTCCTTCTCTGGGCCTCAGTTTCCTTATCTATAAAATAACCAGACTGGCTAAGTTCTCTAAGGCTCCTTGCAGCAGCATCTGAGACAATAATAACAGCACTTAAGGAGAGAAAGGCTGTGGGGACTGGAGAATAGCTATTGGTTTGGACACATGTCAAAAGCCTTGAAGAAAAAATGAACAGGAGAAAAATGAACTCTCAGGGCCTGGGCCCACTCCATCTGGTATCTTAGGATTGTGCTTCTCAAACTAGAAGAATGAATGTGGTATACCTTTCAACAGTAAATTCTGCTAAATAAATTGAGGAAAGCAAATTTAATTTTTGTACTAAAACTGGGACATGTTTTAGACTAGAATATAATATTCCCAATGTATTTTAAATATTTTTTTAAAATGAGGATTTAAATAAGTGTCTGCCTTATGCTGGCTTTTTGTGTTATGGTTCCAGAATCCTTAGGATGCTCATTCACACTCGGAGGGAAAGTTTGACTGGGAAACGCAGAGCCTTTGCTAGTTAGGTCTTGTAGAGACAGAAGCCTACTTATCCTAAATAAAGCTATACTAAAGAGACTGGAACTCACCATTAGACTGGTCATCCCCATAGTTCTTATGGGACGGTGCATACAAGAACATCAAAGCAAAGACATACAGGTTCCACATCCCATAGATGCCTGTGAAAAAGGCGCTGTTCACTTGGACTGTGACACCACCCCACTTCCAATGGCCTTCGGTCACCTGTGGAGAAAAGACAGTGACATTGAATTAGAGCCAAGAAGAAACACAACACCAACACAGGAACCAACCGACACAAAAACCAAGTCTCTTCTACATATGGGAAAAGTGAAGGGCCACAGAACACTCCATTTGTCAATCTGAATCATACTAGTATGAATAAATTAATTAAGGGCTTACTATACCTGTCAGGCACAAAGTCACTCACAAAAGTAATTATGAGCTTTCATGTGCTTTACAATTCTGAAGGAATGTTTTGAGGCTGTTTTTGTCTATATTAATGACTTGGTAATTGTTTTAAGAGTGTCTGATGACATATGGATTAAGCTAAGAACTGTCAACAGAACTGTTGAGGTGAATGACTAGTAATTTGTGCCAGCTCTGAGATCAATGAAATGATTTTGACCACTTCTGCTTGCTACAGGAAATCTTATATGGGAATAAAAGAAAGTATTGGACGTATGTTCCCATGATAGCTTCATGAGGTGGGGTTATAAAAGCCATCCCTAGGAGCCCCTTCTCCTAGGACCTAAAAATGTAAGACTGCAAGCTATATCTGAATATTAATGGCTAACAAACAGGTTGATTTCGCCTCCTGTTTTTGAGGCAGTGGGTTTATATTTATTTTGTACCCTCTTTATAACTCATAATCCACTAGGGCCCCAGGCATAGTACAGCTAGCTGTAAGCACAGGTATTTCTTTCAGAAAGACCTGGAGTGTCAGTTAACCAACCCGATTAAGTGCTTACAGACTTACCAGTTTTAAATTGCCATTGGTGGTACCAAATTTTTTCATTTCTGTGATTTATAAACAAACCACCACCATGAACTCTTATTTATCTTGGAAAATAATTCACTTTATATGACATGCTGAGGAAGGTTTTTGGCAAAGAAGGATTTCATAACCATTACTGATTTTATAGCAATGCACCAACATTCAAGCTAATAGTTAGGACTTACTTTATAGAAATGTCTCCAAATGTCATTCTTCTTATTTTTAAGTACAGAATAGCCTAACTTTATAAAAATCACAGTACTTAGAGCATACCTAAGATGATTTTTTAATGTATATAATGGAAGGGGAGAGGAAGTCTTAAGATGGTTCCTGGAAATACATGTACCTGCTGTCCTTGCAAAGGGAACTGCTCTCTGTGTGATTAAGGAGGGGCAGCTAGGCTGGGAGAAGTACCGGAAAAACAGAGTCAGACAGTTCTTATTTTCTTCTACTCTATTAAGATAGTGGACCTGTAAGAGACCCTGCTTCCTGTGACATACGCTAGAAATTCTCAGGATTGACAATTTTGCTGAAGTTGATTCTTGCTGGGAGTGAAATGATGGGTCTTTCGTGCCTGGTACACATGGTGCTCAACAGACATATTTGTTGAATAAATAGGGGCAAAAGTATAGGGATGTGCAGGAAGGCCAGTGCAAATACACAGAAAGGGGGGATAGAAACAGTCATGCTTAGGAAATATCTGACTGGAGAGTCAAAAGAAAATATCGCAGTCTAGAGCAAATCACAATAATTGTACTTAAAAGTAAGAGGTCAATCGGTAATAAGTGTTATTTCATTTAAATATTTCTGTCTCGTGTATTCCTTTATTATCAATGAAAACAAGTAGTTAACAGGTATTAGCAAAGCTAAGATTTTTTAAAATAATAGCAAGGATAATAAATAAGAGTTAACATTTATTCAATGCTAGTGGTTTGTCAGGTGTTACACTAAGCATTTTCCATGGATGGTATTATTTAGTTTCAATAACAAACCTATGAGGTAGGTAGGTAACATTTCCACTCAACGCATGGATAAACTATGACACAGAGGATTTTGCTCAAGACTCGTCAGCCAGAAAGCCATAGCTCTGGCTCCAAAAGAAGGTATACTTAGCCATTATAAACACAGAGTAGAAATATTATCTTAAACGGGGTTGAGTTTCTATTTACTTCAATTTTTTAATATTTTAAAATTTATCTTTATTGTTAAAAGTATTACAGATGTCCTCCGTCCTGCCCACCCTCCACAGGCCTTCACTACACTATTATCCATGTCCGTGGGTTAGGCATATACGCATATAAATTCTTTGGTTAATCTCTTCCCACCCCCCTTCCCTCTGAGATTCCTTAAACAGGAGTGAGTCTCTTAAGTTAAAGTATGAGGCAACTATTTATTGTATAAGGTCAAATTTCTTTTGAAAATTCACTTAAATGACCATGATGCACACTGTTAATATACACACGTTTGTTTATTCAAGTCTGTATAGTAATATATATACACTATATATTCTAGATATAATGCATGGTATATAATAAACTGGATATATATGCAAAATACAATTTTACAGTAGAACCACTCAAATGAGATGTTCATACTCTGAGGGGCACAGAGGACTGAGACTGAGGAAATAGCATTTTCATGCCCACCTCTCATGTTTGCTTTGAGACACATGCACATCGTTTATTTTTATTTTTAAATGTATCTTTATTGACTTCAGAGAGAGGAAAGGAGAGGGAGAGAGAGATAGAAACATCAATGATGAGAGAGTCATTGGGGATCGAGCCCGCAACCCGGGCATGTGCCCTGACTGGGAATCGAACCCCGATCGCCTGGATCCTAGGTCGACACTCAACCGCTGACCCACGCCCTGCCAGGCACATGCACATCTTTGAGATAAAGTTGCAGAATTATCTATACTACTTAATTTGTAATCTCTAAATGTATTGTTTGCTGCAGAGGGCAAAGAATTGAATTTGCATAAATAAACTGTATACAGTGTCACTCTGCTCTAGGAGACTTGATTGTGCTTCCCCTCTCCTCTCTCAATTATTCATGCCCGAGCCAGCCTGAGCTCTGAGCACATTCCCACCAATATGTACTACAATCAGCAGCCTCTACAGAGCAGGCCTTGTAAATCCAAAATCTCATTAACGCCAAGGCAGAGAGGTAACAGTCACCCTGTTTTAACTTTCAGAGAGAAAAATCAGGTAGCTCCAACCCCCCCCACCCCCCCAAAAAGAAAATCATCTCCCCTCTGTATACATCTTATTTCTATCCTGTTTTTCCTGATTTAACATTTGAACAATTTACTTTTGTGTGAAACCACCCAATTATACCCCTGGAGCCAAGTGAAGGTCAAATCCTTTTACACCCAGTAGTCTTGACAACCAACATTCCACTTAACAACAAGATTTCCAAATCCCAGACACAGGCTCTCTTACTGGAAACATTTCCTCTGTAAGTAACAGAATGAAGTGATCACACATACAAAAAAAAGGGCTGGGGACAGGCTTTCTGGGAGTTTGCTGCTTATGGCCTGACTAGAATGTCAGGCACCCGGGGGTTCCCTTAGTGAAGGTTGCTGACCTTCTCCCCTGCATTGCACTTCTGTTCCCTACTGCTCGTCACCTCTAAATGGAACGCCTCTTTCTTTTCCAGAGGGAAGGGGCTAAAATACTAGACTGTGATGTGCCATCTCTTGGTTGCTAGGACTGAGCCATTAAAATGGCAGGCATTAAAAGACTGCACCTCAGTGCCCAGCTACAAAGCCTCAAGGTCATCGCATTCCACAGCTTCTGTCAGCCTTTCATTCCTGGCCTCAGAGCTTCAATATCCTGGTGAGATCCCCTCGCATTATATTTCAGGGGCTTAAATGCAAGCTCTCCCAGCAAGCCCAAGAGTATAATGGAAGTTTTAATACATTCCTTTTACCTAAGACTGGGATCTATTTCAAAAAGTTACCCAATAGGTTTTCTTTCAGGTGAGCTCATTGCTGAGACATTCCAAAATGACATTAAAAAATAAATCCTCTGATGACTATATTAATACAGTACCCGGGACACTCAGAGTTATGCCTGAAAACGTCTTAGATATCTATAAATAAACCTTTAAAAAAAACCAAACCACCCAGCAGGAGGAATGTGAGGAGCTAATGGAATCCAAAAGACCTCATTGCTACCCCCTTAGAGTTCAAATCCACTCCAGACCAACTGTCACAGCAGATATAAAAAGCTAGCCACAGGCTGGAGCTATCTTAGAAAATACTGGGGCGATGGAATATTAATCTTTTTCTCAAAAGAAAAGCCACAAACCCTGCTCCTTGGAAGACTGACCTCTTTTGCTTTAAAAAGGTACACTGACTAAACATGTACAAGGTTAAATTTGGACAACATATAAGTGCCTTAAACATCAGCCCAATGTCCCTTCTTGACTTCAGGGAGCAGAGACTCTGCAGAGACAAGAGAGTAAGTAGGATGGGGCTGTGGGAGAAAGACTTCAGCTTTCGAAAGCGGCAGGAACAAAGCCCTAGCCGGCTGCTCAGCGGTTAGAGCGTTGGCCCGAGGACTGATGGGTCCCCGGTTCGATTCCAGCCAAGGGCACATCATACCTCGGTTGCAGCTCAATCCTCCACCCCGGTCCTTGTGCAAGCAGGAGGCGACCAATGGATGTGTGTCTCTCACATCGATGTTTCTGTTTCTTTCTCTCTCTCCCTTCTACTCTCTCTGAAAAGCAATGGAAAAAATATCCTTGGGGGAGGATTAAAAAAAAACAAAAGTGGCAGGAACGTGTGTTAGGACCAAAAGTGCCCTTCCTGGGAGCGTGTCTTGGTATTGCCTTTTATCCCTCAGCCCACCTTACTCGGGGGGGGGGCGCCGCTCTCCCGCCTGGCAGGCCGGCTGTATTAAGCACGTTGCCAGGCCTGCAAAGCACTTTGGTCACACGAGGGACCGAGCCAAGGGATAAGGGGGGCCTGCCACACAACCTGTTTGAGCCTCAGTCGGCTGAATAAAGAACTCATTCAGAATCTGAAATATTTTCACGGCATCGGGAGTGGAGAATGAAGTTTCCAAGGCTTTATAAACAAACAGTCTGATACAAACACAGCGCTGTTGTAGGTCAAAGCAGACGTGGGGAACAGAACTTATGAAGATATGTATGCATACATTTTTTATTTTTTTACACATTCACTCCAGCCTTTAGGAGCAGCACTAACACTGCCCAGTGGGCACAGCCAACAGAACTCCAGGACTCCTAACTTGGGTTAAAGGCACCCTTGGGTGTCCTTAATAGAGTTCAAGGTGTTTGTGAACTGCAATAAGAAAAAAAATTATATCTTTATTTTCACCAGTCTCTAACTGAAAGTTACAATTGCTTTTAATTATGAATATAGAAAACAAACCCCCATTATATTAGTACCAACCTATCATTTTGTTACCAATAGAAATCATTTTTTCATATCAGTTAGTTCTAGATATGTATAATTGCAAATATATATCATCTATCTATCTATCTATCTATCTATCTATCTATCTATCTATCATCTATCTATCTATCATCATCTTTCTATCTATCATCTATCTATCTATCTATCTATCTATCTATCTATCTATCTATCTATCTATCTATCTGATTCCCTTTAAAATCCAAAGTTTTTTATTTTACTCATTTAAAAATATTCAAAGAAGTGGCCCATAGCCTTCGCCAGAGTACCCGAGGTTCATAGCACAAAAAAGTTAGGAGCCCCTATACTAGAAGGAAACTTGCTAGCAGAATGGGGCACGTCTTGTCTTAAGGCTCTGTAAGCACTCCTAACATTTTCAGTTTTGGCCAAATACAGGGATGAGAGAGCAGTTGGTAAAAAAAAAGTAAAAAAGACTGGGTTCTGGTCCCTAACCTATTCTACGTCCTTTGGCACAACATTCGTGTTTTTTGCTCTTCATAAGGCACACCTACTCTTGCTCACAATGCCAGGCACAGTGCAAAGCACTTTGCAAGCATTACTTCGCGGAATCCTGATAGCACCTTCTACGGTGGTACCATTATTACACCCATTTTACAGATAAGAAAATGAAACAGCAGAAATAGGAAATGTCTCTAAGGCTGCTAGATTTCATATTCTAACAAACTGGGATAACAATTCCTACCCATAGGATTTCTGTGAAGCTCAGATGAATGACAGGTACATAATACATTAGATGTAAATAGTAACTCCCAAGACAAGTTACCAATATTTTAAAATCATTAGCATTCTTAAGATTTTCAAGTACAGCCCCGCCGGGCGTGGCTCAGCTGTTGAGCGCTGACCTAAAATCCAGGAGATCCCAGTTCGATTCCTGATCAGGGCACATGCCAGGGCTGCGGGCTCGAGCCCCAGTCCGGGGAGTGCCGGAGGCAGCTGATCAATGACTCTCTCATCATTGATGTTCCTATCTCTCTCTCCCTCTCCCTTTCTCTCTCTGAAATCAATAAAGACATATTTAAAAAAAAAAAGAAAGAAATATTTTCAAGTGCAGCAAAATGTTGAGTTTTGGAAATAAACAGCAGAAAGACGAGGTTCTATCAAAGGGATTTTTGAATTTCATTTCATGTTTAAGTGGCAATGTAATTACTACAAAGAATAGCTAATGGACTGCAAAAGGATCTACGTTAATCCTAGATAAGGAACCAATCAGATTAATGCTGGCTTGTTGGTGTTCTGCTACAGGGCTTGAAGTTCATTCTCTGAAGTAAATGAAACAAATGCTCTTCAATGTGGCTGCAGGCTGTTAATTTACTTAGCAACTTTTGCTCCCTCGAGGCCGTACTGAAAGGGAATATTCAGTCCACCTCTGGCCCGATAATGACGAGACCCACCCTGAAGCCTAAAAACCATGGCTTGATCAGCTGCCCAGCATGAGAGCTTCTCTGCTCCTTTCTCAGTAGCTCTACAGAATTTTCTGTGCAGAGAAGAAGCACCTCTCCAGGGACATGCTCACCCTGACCTCTCAGGGTCAACTTACCTGACTAACAATGAAGAAGATGACAGTCATGGCAGCACAGGCCAAGGTGATAAGCATGAGGAACTTGAACCTGAAAATTAGTCCCTATTAGGAAAGAGAGAAGGAGTAGTTTAACATTCCACCAGCCACCAGCAATCCTTATCTCAATATGTAAATGTATAAAAAGCTAATTTTAAAGAAATCCATAAAACCAAATTCCTAAGAGTGAGTGTAAAATAATTTCACATAGTAACATTTCTCCCGCAGAGGTGAATGTGGCTGGAAAATGTATTGAGCCAAATATTTCCTATGTTCTTATCTCTCATAAAACAGTAACAGCAGAGCCTGGGAAATTATATTCACAGCACATCGTGAGGCTGCTAATTTCCCTGCTAAGCTGGTTATGCTTCTCTGCAAGGGTTCAAAGTTACCAAATCCAACTTTTCTGCAGTTGAAATAAAATTCTGCTCCAGTGAACAAAAAGAAATGTGCATATTAATCAACATGAAGTGGACTTGGTTGAGTTTTTTCATGTGTCACTCCAGCTCTAGAGATAGGCAAAGCTTTAGAAAGTGCCCCCCGTTTCTGAGAGGAGGGTTGAAGGGAACTTGTGTTTTGGGGAGGGATGCCTCTTACTGCAGATCCACTGAATGTAGAAACCCTGTGGTTCTGCCATTTCTGTTTCTCTTTTCACAGAGGACATGTCTCTGAGGACAGCCACTTGGACATGAGCCCAAAGGGATCCTTGAGAAATTAAGAATGGGTTGCCTGCATTAGAGACTTGAGGATGCTGAGTGTTTCTCTTTTGTGAGGCACATAATCTATAAACAGAGATTACTGAGCTCTATCTGAGCACAATATTTGGCCCAAATATCTGAGTGCCTGCTGGATATTTCAGGGGAACTGTGGCTTCCTGGAGTCTAGAAATCAGATCCCCTGGGCTGAACTCCAGTCTTAGGGCTGATTTTCAGCAAGAGAACCTTAACTAATACCTCACCCCAAGCCAAATCCCAGTTCTACCATACTCAAATCTCCCACCTAGTATGCACCTACATTCCACCCCAAAGCTGAAGAACCTGCAGGACAAGTTTACTCCTCACTGGGGACAGAAATACATTTATACCTCAGAAAACTCCAAGATTTAGAGAGTCCAGCTAGGTGCTTCTCAGAGTAGGATTTAGCCTCGTATTTTGCCCAGAGATCCCATATTACATGTGAATCTCTCAATGTGTATGTGTATTTGAAATATAGGCTTCTAATCTCCAGGTGTAGGGCGGTATGTGTGGTGCGTGCGTGCGTGTGTGTTTACACATCAAGCAGGAGATCCTGAGTACCATTTCCCGAATGACCTGCTTACCTCATAGTGCAGCCGCCGGACTTTGCTCATGGCTGGCAGGCTGGACTGCTTCCCGCTGATGTTCCGAAACACCTGGAACACCATGAAGCACAGAAAGAGGAAGTACAGGCAGAGGCAGATGCCAGCCACAATGATGAAGGCCATCTGACAGTGTCCAGTAAAGGAAACGGCAGGGAAGCCAAGGACACGCGCGCTTCTCCCCGGCTCTGCTGGCAACACCGTTTCTCTCCAGGTAGTTTTCAGGGGGACAGAGGTTTTCTGACACAAAAGTACCACAGACAAGAATGTTCCAAATTGCTTTCTAAGCCAAATAAGAGAAAAGGAGCTTTGCTTATTAAAAATGCAGACTCTAGCCCTGGCCCGTATGGCTCAGTTGGCTGGGCATTACCCTGTGCACCTAAACATTGCTGGTTCAATTCCCAGTCAGGGCATGTGCCTGGGTTATGGGCTCAATCCCCAGTAGGGGTCATGCAGGACGCAGCCACAATGTTCTACTCTCACATCAATGTTTTTCTCTCTCTCCTCTCCCTTCTTCCCTCTCTAAAAAAAAAGTCAATAAAAATATTTTTTTAAAAATGCACTCTAGGGCCCACCCTAGACCTACCAAATCAGAATCTGCCTTTTAACAAGGTCCTCAGGTGACTCATATGCACAATAAATTTGAAAAGCACTAAAATATTAGATATTAGTTGCAAAATACTGATCAGGTAGACAGCTGCATTAAAATCACCAGAGGAGTTAAAATACAAGTGACCCAGGTCTCTCACTGCAGGTATGTGGAATCAGATTTTCCAAGGGACAGGACACCATGTATAACCATGTTTGGGAACCATCAGGCTAGTCCCTGGATTTTTATAATGAGATTGAGATGCCCTGGAGTCAGGAGGGGATGGAGTGGGGTTGGATGCAGCAGCTGTTAAGGGAATGAAGGTCTTGAAGTAAATCCAGGCATGAAGTTCAGTCTGCAATCTTCTGTCCAGCACAAAAACAATCTTGTCAAATGGAACAGGGCGCAGAAGGACACATCGCTAAGGTAGGACTTGAGAGGGGTGGCAATATACTCTGAGACCGAGCAGGGCGGCTCTAAGACCTATCTTTAAAGTTTATCTGAGAACCATCAAGGCTTGGGGTAGAGTGAGCTGGCTTGGGAGACAGGTGATCCGATTTCAACTCCTTCCTGCTACAACTCTACCCCAAATTGCATATTTTAAAATATTTCAACAAGTGTGAACTCAGCATGTATATTCCACTAAATAATATATTTAAGGAAGTTTTTCCTTCTTCCCTAAAATCAATAGTACCCTGGAATGATGGGAACATAGTTATTTGCTTCAGGACTTGAAATTTTATTTGCCCTCCTGGAGCTCCATCATATCTGTAGAACAAAAGGGTTGGAGTAGACTTAACTTTATATATATATATATATTCCCTGTCTGGTGCAGCTAACATTTTTTGGAGCGATGTGGGGAAAGGGGAACTCAACTCTCTTATCTTTAAGGTAATGATACTACTCATTTAGTTTGCTCAGAAACTTCTTGTGATAATAAAAAGCCAATATAAATAAACATCATAGCCAGAGCGAGCCTATTTCCCAGCACGTGACAAGATATTATCCATCAGGAAAGCACACAACCCAAGCCTTTCTCTCCTCTTCAGAGGAGTCTTTTTTTCTCCCAAAGGATTTAACATATTGTTCAGAAAGATAAAATATTTAAATCCAGCATCCTAAAAGGGATAAGCTAAGACTGTCACTTCTGCTTCATGAAGATGACTCAGACAGAGTTTCTGCCAGCCAACCAGAAGCCTCGGGGACGCGCTGGAACTAATCACCTTAGCCTTATCTCCGCTTGGTCTGGGAAATGAATAGCAGCAGGACCGTATGCCAGGGCGCCAAGGTCACCGTGAGCAGTCTTACACTGATGAATTCAGAAACTGCCTCTCCCACAGGGAGCCCAGGGAAAAGCGAGTCCTGCTTCGGCCTGCCGTAAGCAGGGGCAGAATGGGTCATTTAGACGGGCCAGCAGCACCAGCAACTCTGACGCCTCGGCCACAGGGACGCGCTGCAGTCTCATTCTGCCCGCCCTCACCCGGGCTTGAAAGCGAGCATTAATTCCTCTCATTATTTGCTTTAATTGCGCCGTTATCATTGGTCTAAGGATCAAAGCTCTGGCTGAGCACATATGGAGAACATCATTAGAAAATGATCTTGGGGATCAGGCGGCTATGGGAAGAAAGAAAACCCCGAGCCCATCCAGGAAGGATACAGCCAGCTCTGTTCCAACATCTGTAGTCCAGATACTGTAGAAGGGATTCGTGAGCTGTACCCCTCTACAAAGAGAAACGAGATGGAAAAGCAAGACACAATTAATACAGAGGCAAAGGGAAACTTTCCTTTTGATATATTCTTAGCTTTTCAGCTGGAGGGGTGGGGGTTGTATTTAGACTAAAAGTCACAGAGGACTTAAGTAGAAAAGGAGTTTGAAGAATAGTCAGCCCAGATAGTTTGCATCTAGAAAGAGCTCTGCCTTTGATTCAATCCCAGTCCCTATCTGAGGATGTGACCATGTCCAACCCTTTTATTCCACAGGCTCCCAACCACCCTTCTCCCTTCCAAATACACCTCCTGAAGAGCCAGCAGTGGGCACAGTGACATGCATTTCAGCCCAGAGTCCCACAGGCATCCGCTCACCTCTCACACATGTCAAATATGAAGAGGCAGAAAGACCCAACGGCAATGGGCCCGACTTGCTTCCAATACCCTGCTATGTGATTCCGCTCATGCTGATCCTGATGAAGGCCAAGTTGAGAAATGAGATAAAGATGGTGGGGTGTGCAAAGCAATTCTATAGGTAAGGCAGTCACTCAGACAATCCTTGCTGACAACCTGCTGTGTATCGAGCATCGTGCTAGGCTCTAGGCATACAAGAATGGGTGAGACCAAAATCTGTTCCTAAGGGCTCTCATAGTAGTAACAACAGGATGCTATGGGGACACAAAGCGAGGCCTTGTAGTTTAAATACTTCAGAATTAAATTCCTATGTGACTTATCCCTTGTGTTTGTTAAGGTGGGGGTGGTCCCCAGAGGACTAAATAAAGACTCTAAGGCATTAAAATATGTCAAATGTAATAGGTCTCATGGTTAGGAAAATAAATAGATGTTCTCCCTGTTTGTTTTTAAAACAAGGATGGTTCCTCTTGATACATATACAAAGATGCTAAAAGACAGAAAATTAAGGGGTGTAAAGTGAGAAAATGGAGAAAGGCAAAAGACGTATTTTAGAATCCAGGCTGGGACCCAGGTGGTACAGTCCCAACCAATTCACTCCGGGCAGTCCACCCCAGCAGGCTGTCCTGCTGCTGTCCCTGAGTCCCCTCTACTCCTGTTCCTGCTGCTGAGGGCTCATTCTCAGTGTGTCATGGCTCGCTAGGACCCTCATGCCTACCCTGGCAGTAGGCAAAGCCTTTTTCTCTTCTCACCGCTCTCCTGGAAGGGCTGCCAGGCTTCAGAAGCAATGATCAAACCAGCATGGAATTTACAAACAGCCCACTCAACTAGGAAGCCCATGTGCTTACAGGGGCCCAAGCTCCAGCTGGCATATCCTTTTAGCCACAACGTGCTGGCAGCACCAATCTTATTTTTGTCCATAGTACCTTTGATCCCTCTTGAAATATGATTTGGTGTGAGTGCAAACTGACCAGGGAGGTTAGTGTTTCATGGTAACAGGGGTTACTAGGCCACCTGGCCAAATTGCCAGCTGGAGAGAAGTGGGCTCACATTATCTGGTGGTTACTTTGGTTCTGGGGACAAGCAAAGCAGAAGCCAAATGGAAAAGAAATAATAATAATCATTAATCTTGGTGTGTTTACTTTCTACTAAGTATGTTACTCACATTTAAATCTCCCAAAAACCCTAAATCTCATTTTATAGATGAGGAACTTGAGATTCAGAGTGATCAAGCCACTTGCCTAAGGCGACTCAGCTAACCAATGGTGAAGCAGAAACTTGAACCGAGAGCCCAACTCCAGAGCTCACTCACATAACCACTAATTTATTCTGCCTCATCCACTGTCCCTTCCCCAGCGGCTCTGACTCTTACCATCATGTGCTCGCCACAGAAGATGATCCAGAAGGAGAGAAGCATTGCATAGAAGATGCCCTGTCGAATATCACCAAACAATAGCATCCAGGTCCAGTCAAACCCAATGGAAAACCATTCCACTGGGATATTGATAAAAGTCATGGAAATCCCAAGGGCAAAGATGACTCTGGTGATGAGAAAATATCAGGAAAACAACTTTATTCATTTGGGAAGCAGATCTTCAAAAATTAGAAGCCAGCTTGGGGAAGTCAGATGGTACTTATTGGGACTGAAGCCATATGAGCAGTTTCTTAGCTCTCATAATGAATTTCTACACAGAGATGCAGAATGTCTTATTTTGTTGGGACCACTGCAGAATGAAAGAGGCTATCTTAACCTTTCTGGATAATTGAACCTAACCTCCTTAATCCCTGGGACTTTATTTTGGTATCAGCTCAGATTAAAAGCTTTCTACAATGTTTTCACCCTCCCTTGCCTTCGTAATCAGACCTCATTGAATGTAATTATCCTCTCTTACCTATTCAGGTCATCATTAACATGATCATTAAGAACATTCATTATTATTATGCTTTCCTCAGCAACTATGAATTATAAAAGCATATTCATTTCAATAATAAATGACCCCAAACAATATGAGATGCAAATTCTTTTAGTGGCTTGTTTAGCGCTTATTTTGCTTTTCCCCATCACACTATTAATTGCTATTTCTCTATCAAAATATTCATTTAGTTACTGATTTATTCCTACTTTCACTCATTATAATGAAATACGTATGTTTATTAAACACATTATGTACCAAGCATTTTGTTAGGGCTATAAATACCTAAATAAATAGGACTAGTTCTTACACTCATAGAATATATTTAGTGCCTCAGTCAGATAAAGAGATAAAGTGTGATAAGTAATATAATAGAAATTTGCACAGGCTGCTACTGGCGCATCTAACTTTGACAGATACTGAGCTGAGTTGTGAGTCAAGGTTAAGTAGGTGGAAGGGCATTCTAAGCAGAGGGAAATGTCTGGATGGAGGCACAGAAGCTTGGAACAGCCTGAAGCATTTGGGAATCTGCATGTAGCACATAGCAGAGAATGTCAGGACATGATGCCAGAGAAGTGAACAGAGCTGAGCTCACGAGGAAACTTGCATACCTCATTAGAGATTTGCAATTAACCCTGAAAGAACTGAAGATAAAAAAGGTTGAAAAATGGAGAGACATGATTCATTCAATTCATTCAACAAATTCATATTTATTGAGTTCCTGCTATGTACCAGTCACTATTGTAGACACTAGGGATGTACTAGCAAACAATACAGACAAAGATCCTGCTCTAGTGATACCTGCATTCAGATGGGGTGAGAGGAGAGGTATGGGAAGAAAGATAATAAATAAATAGAGAATGAGTATTATAAAGAAAAATAAGGCAAGGTATGAAAATGGAGAGTGGTGCTATTTTATATATAGTGGATAGGGAAAAGCCTCTAAGATAAGAGACATGAGAGCAGGGCCTGACAGAAATGAGGAATTGAGCCACAGATATATCTGGGTTAAGAGCATTTCAGATAAAGAGAACAGCAAGTGCAAAGGTCCTGGGGTCAGAGCATGCTAAGCATGTTTGAGCACCATCAAGGGGATGGTAGGTGGTGAAGAAGATAGGAGATAAAATCAGAGGTAGCAAGAGTCCAGAGCATCTAGGGCTTTATAAACTAGGGCAAAGGAGATGCAAAGCCAATAGAGAGCTTTGAGCAGGGAAATGACATGATCTGATTTACACTTAAAAGGGAACAATCTGGCTGCAGTGTGAATAGACTATAGGGAGGAAAATGGTAGAAGAAAGGAGAGCAGTTGAGAGGCTATTTCCAATAAACCAGGTGAGAAATGACAGTGGGTTAGATTAAGATGGTAGCAATGAAAATGGTGAGATATCCTGGTGGATTGGATGAGAAGAGTGAAAAAACAGAAGTAAAGGATGGCTCCTACATGTGTAGCCTGAGCAAAGGGACAGGAGGAATTACCATTTCCCAAGATGGGAACAGGTGGGAGAGGAGCAAGTTTGAAATGGGAGGATATCAATTGCTTTTTGCACATATTACATTTTTGTGCAAGTGAAGATATTGAATAACAGTTGGAATATTTGAATCTAGAGTTGGGAGAGGCTGAAGTTGATGGTTACAAATGAAGAGTCATCATTTAGAAGATTTTTTAAACCATGAGATTAGATGAGATCACCCAAGGAATAAGCACAATAAAGAGAAAAGTTTAAGTTTAAGACGTTGGAAAGTTGGTTGGAAACAGCCATGGAGGCTGAGTGATGGTCAGCAACGGAGGGGAACAATCACAAGAAGGGTGGGGGAGGCTCTGAAAAGGGGGAGTGATCAATCATGGCAAATGCTGATGATGAGTCAAGAAAAGCAAGGACTGAGAAATGACCACTGGATCTGGAGTTCGAAGGTCACTGGTGATTCTGTCAGGGGTGGTTTCATGGGGGGAGTGTAAGGGGGGTGTTGAAATGGGCTTAAGGAAAAATAGGAGAAGATACAGACACGTTTTTTGAGGAGTTTTGCTGTAAAAAAAAAATGGTGTGATGGCTTCAGGGGGAAATGGGAAAAGGAAAAGTTTTGTTTAAGAATGGGAGATGGTAGAGAGTATTGGTACGCTACTGGGAATAATTCAGCAAAAAGGGAAGTCAGTAATAAGGGAGAGAAAGGGGGTATGTCTACAGGAGCGGCATCCTTCTGGGCTGGGCTTAGTTAGACAGGCAGCTGACCCACTGTCACAGACAGAAGTATCTGCCTCAGACCATGAGGATGAGGAACACGGCCAGAATAAAGAGCCAAAAAGATAGGACCTATTGGGTTTAATAAAAGTCTGTATGTGAAAGCTGGAGGAAAAGAAAAAGTCCAAAATGACTCCTGGTCAAATCACCAGCCCAAGTAGCACACTCACCACTTGAACTAGACCCCACAAAACCAGGAGCACGGCAGGCAGGGCACGCGATGCTGTGTCCTCACGAGCGCTCTGGCCCGGCCGGTGCGGCTCGGCTGCTGGCCATCAGCCCACGCCGGGAAAGGCTGCCGGTTCGGTCCCCGGGCAGAACCACGCCCTGGCTGCGGGCTGGGTCCCTGGCAGGGGTGTGCAGGAGGCAGCTGATGGGTGTTTGCTCTCACACTGACGTTTCTCTCTCTCCCTCTCCCTTCCTCTCTCTCTAAAAAGAAAGAAATAAAAATCTTAAAGAAAAAAAAGAAAAAAAAAGAGTGCTCCAAAACCAGCTCTTACTTTTCGAGAAGCACCGGGGGCCGGGACATCATGGTAATTCTCCTCCAGTACCACACCATAATGATGAAGATGCTGGGTGTAAGGAAGGTCTTCATGGCAAACCACACCTTGGTGAAGCCTCCATTTTGGTGGATTGCCTAGAGAGAGGCCAACATAATTTTGAAGGTGAATATATCTTAGAGTTATTTTCTATGAGCATATGCATTTTGGAGATAGGTAACGGGACACCTTGTCTGCTGAACTGTCCAGATCAAAAGCTTTCCATTCAGAGCATATACTGACCTCATACCCCCCCCCCCAGCCCCTTCTCAAGCATTCTAGAAATATAAATCAAAAGACATAAAAATGGACCCTCTCTATACTAAGGGAATGATTAAGAATACAATCAAGGATTTTTTCTGTAAGGCTTTCGTTGAAAAATTGGACATATCTTACTTAGATGCCCAAAGTTGAGATTGGTAAAATGTATTAAGGTAAATCTATATAGTGAAATAAATGCTAAGCAGTATCACAAAGTGTGCATGTGCATGTCTGTATTTATATATTATTATATATTTATATATAATATTCATTCACTGTACATATAAAATATTCACAATATAACATTAACATATTCACAAAATACCATTAAATTTAAAAAGCAAGGAACAAAAGTGTGAATTGAGCATGATCCCATTTTTTTGCACATGAAGGATTATATATGAATATATGTATAGAAAAAAAATCTGAAATCCAAACCTCAAAAGTGATTATTTTTATATGGTTGGACATTACAGTTAATTTTTATATTCTATGTTTTTACTTGTGCTTTTTTTTTTTTTTTTTTTTTTAAATATATCTTCATTGATTTCAGAGAGAGGAAGGGAGAGGAAGAGAGATAGAAACATCAATGATGGGAGAGTCATTGATGGGCTGCCTCCTGCACGTCCCCTGCTGGAGATCCAGCCCGCACAACCCAGGCATGTGCTCTGACCGGAAATCGAACCTTGATCTCCTGGATCATAGGTTGATGCTCAACCACTGAGCCATGCCTGGCCGAGCTACTTGTGCTTTTTAATTTTCTACAATAAATGTGTATTTCTTGTGTAACTATTTTTAGATTAAAAAAAGTTATCTCCTTACTCCATGTTCTAATTTTCCCCATTAAACAAAAGAACTGGAAAGAACCTAAAACACCACTGCTCCCATTAACATTTGTGCTTGCAAGTTGAAACATGTAAAAAAAAATTTGCTTTTATCTTGGTGTTATTCATTATGCAATTGTGATCATTATAACATCTTTGATGGGAGCAATTATTACATTATTTTCCATTTCTATAATCTCTCACACAAATTTATGATCCCAGCCATCATGGGTATGTGTTATTATTCCTATTTCTCAGATGAGAAGACTGAGGCATGGAGATGCCGAGAGTGAGATGTGAGTTACCTTCTAACACACGTGCTCCATAATCAGTGTTCTAGTACCACAGGCTCCCTGGGTCAATTCTATTCACTTACCACCAACCGAATATCCTTTATCTCCCCAATCCCAATGTTGATTTTCTTCTTCTCATTCACAGGCAGCCGGATGTTTAGAAGGTAGTACTTATGAGCCACAGACCCAATTTCCATGAAAGGAAGGACATCACACTCATAGTAACGGCCCTCATGCTCTGGGGTCTGGAAGAAGAACAGAGGTTTTGAGGGAGGTCACTATTTCCAATAGACTGTCTGAACTGTCTTATCTTTGCCTCCTATCACGCATTCTAAAAAGATAATGCTTAAAGGTATACCTTAAAGAGGTACAGATAATAGGGCACACTGGAGGCATAATATCCACGGGCTGCCCTCCCCCTTAAAAAAATAATCTAAAAACCAAAACCCACTAGCCACGTTTGAGGTAGAACCTAAAATGTTAGGCAAAAAGCAGAAATCTCTTCTCTCTCTTTCCGCTTTTCTCAGGGTTTTCACCCTCATTTGAGCCTCACAATCAGATTCATCTGTTCTACCAGGTCTGCATGCTTTTTATTTGCAGCCTATCAGTGGAAACCTGTAGGGCTCTGTGGAACAGTCAATTTCTTAAATGTTCAGGAGGAAGCCCTTGCTGATATTCATCAGTCTTAGGTAATGGCTAGTTACTTATATGGTTCTGGCCAGCAAGAGTTGCTGAAAATATCTGCTTTTTATTGATTTGAAAGAAAAAGAAGCAACTCCAGGAAGCCTTGCAATTTGGGGAAGACAGAAAGGGATGAAAGGTAATAATGGGATTAGTTTGAGACGCTCATGTGGAATTTTCTACCCCAAAGCTCCTTAACTGCCCAAGAGGCAAGATGAAAGGAGCAGGAATTTTAACTAAATAAAAATTAATCCCAGTTTCTAAAAGAAGACTCTTACACTTCCTGCCAAATAACTGAAGAGGTACAGCCCCGGGCATGGCAGTGGGAGACTGGAGAGTAGAGGCACCCGTCATTTTGAAAACTAAATTCCGCTCCCCCTCACCAAGACTTCTGGCTTTGTGTCCCTGCCAAGGGGTAGGGGTGTGGGGTAAATATGGGCATGTGGAGGCATCAGCTTTAGCAGCCAGGGACTTTTTCCTGATAAAAGAGATGAGTGTCCAGCCATCAATGTTTTATGCCAGCTTCAATGTTTGCTGATCAAGTGACAGGGAAGACCTAAGTATGTTGTTCCCAAGCTTAAATTCTCAGGACTTCTATACTGTTCTGCATATCTTCAGAGTAAAACGTCTAGTGGAAAAATCAGAAAGAAGGTAATGAGTCTATAGTCTAACTAGTGTATGAAGAGTCTCTTGTCCCTTCTGTGATCTTAGGGAGTTCTTTATTGGAGAGTCAGAGCTTAGGATGCAATAAACAGACCTCTATAGAAAGACAAAAGACACATGACAAAGGAGAGGTAGAGCAGGCAAATATCTGGCTTATACGTTTCCAATCTTCCATTCCCTACTCATGGCAGATGTCACTAATCAATCAGGATAGTTTTTCATCCTCTAAGGTTTGAGGGGCTCTTATCAGAACTACTAAGACAGGCCAGTAAGCAAGAACAAGCGGAACAGGGAAACTGAGACAGGCGGTTAAACAGCAGTTTGCAGCCACCTAGTAAATCCTATATTCCCTAAAGCAGGGAATAAATAAAATGCTTGAGAATAAATTGTTTGCACTTGTCCTCTCCAACCAGAGGGTAAAGAGCTTAAATCATCCTACTCAGGGATACAGCAGAAATCCAATTAGTGCCATTTGCCAATCATACTCAAGGACAGATGAAGTTAAGAGAATAAACCTCATTGTGGTACATCAGCATAAAGCTGATGAATATTCTATTGAGATCCTCCCCTAAGACCTCCCCTAAACACCAACCTTTAAAACCCCTCAAAACAAAGGTTCCAGCAAACGCTCTCCCTCCCAGGAGCATGCTAGCACCTCCTCCCACTTCTTTTCCCACAGGCATGCATCTCCTAAACTCTAAGGGAACCCGTGAGACTTGCAACCAGGGCAGCAATGGGCAGTGGCCGTTCATCCCAGGCAAACCCCCTGAACCTGTCCCCAAAGCCCCCTTTTCTCTGACTTTATTTTTTTTAAATATATCTTTATTGATTTCAGAGAGAGGGAGGGAGAGGGGGAGAGAGAGAGACAGAGAGAGAAACATCAATGATGAGAGAGTCACTGACAGGCTGCCTCCCGCAGGCCCCCAACTGGGGATTGAGCCCGAGACCAGGGCATATGCCCTCACCGGGAATCGAACCACAATCTCCTGGATCATAGGTCGATGCTCAACTGCTGAGCCACACCCGGCTGGGCTTTCCTCTGACTTCTTAGTGAGCCAAAGTAGACCAGCCTAGGCTCATTTCCCCAGCCCTTTCTTGTTTCTTGTTTCACATCCCTAGCTTTAATAAATGTACTCTGAAATTCACCTGGACTCGTATTGTAAAATTTTTCCTGCACGTAGTCAAGAACCCACACACTACCAGCTGGCCCTAGGCAGACCCGCTCAGGGCCAGTTCCCCTTTCCGGTAACACTACTGTGGTAGGCAGTTAGACAGACACGGGCAAAGCAAGGACCATGGGCCAGGTACAGGTCACCAGGGTGGAAAGCCCTGGGTGCCTAGTAAAGGACAAGTGTAGGGTGGGATCTCATCCCCAGGGTGACCTTTCCTCCCCTAGCATATTGTTATTCATGTGGTTTGGATCCCCTGACCTTTCCTCTCTAGAGATCTAGCCCTCAGTTGTATTTCAGATCCAGGCCCAGAAAAGCAACAAAATCAGACTACTGACCTCAGGACCAGCTGCACTGAATAATGACTCCTGCCCTGGCGCCGACCTAGACACTGAATCAGTGAAGACCACAACCCTGAAAGGACGCACCTGAAAGCTGCTAAATATTCTATTGAGATCTTCCCCTGGAACCTCCCCTAAAATCTCCACCCTTAAAACCCTTAGGAGGAGGACCCAGAGTGCTTTTCCTCCGGGAGCATGCCTGTCCCTTTCCCACCCCTCCTCTTCCTCCTCCCTCCCCTCCCCCCTCCCCCCAGGCTCATTACCATTAGCTTCTTCACTCCCAAGCTCCAAGGGCCCTTCCTTTACCTCTATAACTTGTTTCCTAAGCTCATTTCTTCTACAAATTATTTCTTCTACCTCTGGATTTTTACAAATAAATGTTCTCTTGTAGTTGGGAGTCTTGGCTCTGAATTCTCTCCTAGCTGGAACTCAAGTACCGAGGTTGCTGAACCCAGGTCTGGTCTGACCCCACTGGTCTGACACCTGGTGCCTTTCCTGCTGCTTACAGCACTACCAGTTGATTAGACCTGGCTTATGGAATTAAAAAAAATTCTTCTGTAGAAAGAATCCTGCTTCTTACCCAAACTTCATCTGCAGGCTGGATGATTCTTCCTGTATAGGTTGTTTGTCTCTCCTCCCTGCTCCTTTCTCTTTCTTATACTTACAAATCAGGGTTAGTATTAGGCCTCTGCAGGAACAACTGAAAATACCATATAGGCTCTAATTCAGCCTCAGATGAAGCTGCATTGAGGATGCTGATGACCCTCTGTGGTAACAGCAAGAAGAGGGTTTTCTGATGTGTTTCCAATCTGAGTCTTGTTTTATTTCTAGAAATTGAGAGTTTGAGGGGGAAGGGACAAAACTTTATTTAGTCTAATGCCACTGACTTGATTATACAATGTGCCCATGATGCCCAAAGTAACAGTATTGGGTTGAGGGCATGGGTCTTCCAAGTCCAGCTCTGATGGGAAAGAGGTTACTTGAGTACAGCAGGAGGAAAGGAATGACACTGCCTTAGGCCTCAGACATGCCTGAAGGCAGGCATTGTGCTGTGATAATGGAAGGCAATGAACTCCAAGCCTGGAGACTTACTTTCCAGCCGTGACCTTGCTCCTTGCTGGGAACCTTGTGATGGTCATCTACCTCATTTGGCCTCACTTTCCTCACAAGTAAAACAAGAAGGTAAAATAAGAGAGGATAATGCTACCAATCCATGAGACAAATCTATCTAAGTTTAAGAAATTATACACACTGGATTCTGGGATCCTGGTCTGGCCTATCTGCCTCCAAGACAAACTCACGTATCCTACTGGGGACTTTTCCTCATGCACAGAAGTTTGCCTCTGCCAGTATTTAGGGCATTTAGACAGAAAGACACTCCTCCCTCTCTCTGCTTTCTCCCATCCCCCTCAGCCCTCCCCCAACTCCTGCATGAGACTGATTAATTAGGACAAATTACAGCAGGTGGCAACTTGACTTTTTTTTTTTTTAAACTTCACAATCCACCAGGGACTAAAAAGCTTTAAAGCAATTTCTCATTTAATCTTCAGACTCAAGACTAAATTTTACTGCAATCAAAAAGCATAGATTTGATGATTCATTTCCTTCACACTTTTCAAGGTTTAATATCTTTCTTGAAAGGGATCAACACATCCTAAAGATAATTAAGCAACCAACATTGAGGAGCAGTTGCAGGCTTCTTAATGACTTCCCCCTCACTCTGCTTCTCAGTGCCCTCCAAGTGTATAAGTAAGGTGAGAAATGACTTTTCCCTTTTCTGAGGATGAAATTCCATATCCCGAAGCTTTATATCCTTTAGCTTAGATATCCAACCAGTCTCACCTCTGAACGATGCAGGCAACTTGCTGTGACAGCTAGAAAGTTTTTAATTAGTTTTCTTCATTGCACACAAAGATCTGAAAATGTTAGATATTTCTCTCTCCTGCTACCTCCAGTTTCTCTCTACCATTCATTTTTACCCACTGATTGCCCCCAACGGCCTACCCAAACAATTCCAGATGGCTTTTTGTTGGGGGGGGTGGGGTTATATTTGGCACTTAGCAAAGGGTCCAGGGCAGTGGCTCTCAAACTTTCTCAAGCTTAAGAAAAGAAACTGAAATCCTCTTAAGCCTGGTGGTATGGCTCAATGGTTAAGCATCGACCTATGATCCAGGAGATCAGGGTGTGATTCCTGGTCAGGGCACATGCCCCGGCTGTGGGCTCAATCCCCAGCAGGGGGCATGCAGGAGGCAGCCAATCAATGACTGTCATCATTGATGTTTCTCTCTCTCTCCCTTCCTCTCTCTGAAGTCAATAAAGGTATATTTAAAAAAAGTTGAGAAAAAAAAAAAGAAATCCTCTTAAAACACAGATTCCTTGCCCCTACACTCTGAGATTTTTGATGTAGTAGGTTTTCGGGAATCTGCATTCCCTACAAGCTCTCAGGTGATGCTGTAGCTGTTGATTCTCAGACCATACTTTCTGTAGCTCTGGTCTAGGAAACCTGGGAGAAGAGACTTAATAAATGTCAGGTACCCCAATAGGTGCTTATGCTCATGAAAGTCCTAGTGGCCCATCTGATTAACATCCCCTTTCATTCTCAAACATGTCCCAGACTAGATGTTAAATGAAAGGGCATCCTGCTTATGTTCACTATCTCATCTAGTCCTTATAAAGACTCCCACAGCAGGCATTATTATTTCATCTTGCAGAAGAAAAACTGAAGCTCAGACAGATTATGTTTGAGTAAAGTCACGCAGACAGTAAGTGATACAGATGCTGTAGGCAGTTAGACAGACGTGAGCAGAGCAAGGATGATGGGCCGGGTACAGAAGGTCACCAGGGTGGAAAGCCCCAGGTGCCTAGCAAGGGATAATTATAGGGCAGGACCTCATGCCCAGGGTGACCTTTCCTCCCCTAGCAGTAAGTTTGCCTAAGGTCATGGGGACAGTAAGTGATACAGCCTGGAACTGAAGACAAGTATGTTTTGCTCCAAATCCATGCTTTTAACTTATGTTAATACTGTGAACCTGCCCCATCTTAGTCCTCTTGAGGGTAGGATGGGCAGGGCGGGGGCATGGTACTCAGAGGCTTCAACCTGCGGTTCTTACCATTCCACGCGGAGCCCCAACTTCATAGTTATAGGCAAAAGCAAAGATAGGAAAGGCCAACGCTAGGAGAGGAGAGGAGAGGAACTCAATCAAACAATGGAGTGGGTACTAAGAAGCTGTCCAAATCCTTCAGGAGGAACTGATCTGGAGATGTCACATGACAAATGACATACTCAAGAATGTGCTCCTGCCTGGCCGGGAAAACTCAATGTGCTCCTGCCTGGCCAGGTGGCTCAGCGGTTGAGCATCGACCCAGGATCCGGTTCGATTCCCGGTCAGGGCCCATGCCCGGGTTTCAGGCTTGATCCCCAGCAGGGGGTGTGCAGGAGGCAGCCGATCAATGACGATTCTCTCATCATTGATGTTTCTATCTCTCTCCCTCTCCCTTCCACTCTCTGAAATCAATAAAGACATATATAAAAAAAAAAAGAACATGCTTCTGTAGTCTACACTTTCACACACTTCACACAAAGAAAGTGAGAGTCTTTCTGTACCTGAAGGGCCATCAGAGATCACCTACTGTTGATGGTGCACCACGTCAACACCCCTTGAGCAATGTGAATAACCATGAGTAACAGTAACTATGGCTCCATTTCACCTTCACAGAGACTTTCAAGAGCAGGTGGTAAGTAGGGCTGAGGGTGAGGGGTCAGAATGCCAGGGGAGATGTGTATGAGGGCAGCACTTGGCTTTTGTAAGGGGCCTCCAGTTAATTCTTATTTGGTCCTTTAACCATCAAATCCCACTATCCTCAGGTCACTGAGTCCATCTTTGGGCCTTTGCCCCAAAGAAAATGTCTCCCTATTTTCTTTCTCTTTTTTTAAAAATATATCTTTATCTCCTGGATCCTAGGTCGATGCTCAACCGCTGAGTCACGCCCGGCCAGGCTCTCCCTATTTTCAATGCAGGATAGTAATCTCTCTCCCATGGGTAGTTAAATGAGTCCTCCTGGAAGAACCAGAGTAGGGAGTCTTAAAGATAGTTTAGAAGACTGAGGTCCTCTTCTTGTCTGTGGTCACTGGGATTTTTAGTCTTCATACCTGCACATTAACTTTGGCAGCAAAGAGCTGCCTAAGAAACAGAAACATAGACATAGCATTGATCCACTATCAACAGATTCTTACACCTTAAAGTAACTTAGCAACATTCTTCAGACACATTCAGCTATTAACCAAAGAATGAAGAATTTATTTTTATGGAAGTATTTCACAGAAACTAAATAACTTCAGACAGACATTCCTTCTATGCTTCCCTCCTTTGCAGGGACATGAAATATCTACATGGCCCTCTACTAAGACAAAGGATACTATGGGTCATGCATGCTAAGAAATAAGGAACATCTCTGTTAATTGTAAAGCAAATCTTTCCACGTAGCTAGAAACCAAATAAAAACTCCATCAACTTAGACACCAAGGAATCCTACCTTGGGGGATGTGAAGGTACATTTGAGTTTCCGGGGCACTCTCTCATGGGCCATTTCAGTCCATTCGGCAAACATATCATCACGGTAAGCCAGGGAAACATCCATAGAAACTTCTGCATTTTCTTCTGCAAGAGAAAGTACTCACAATTCAGAAATGGCTTTGGACACAGTTCAAAAATTCTTATAGGCTCTGCCGCCAAAACCAACAAGACAAAAGAAATATATTAGTGCCTATCAAATCCCAAATCTGAAATTCCAAACCTGAAGACTTAATCATAGGGCGAATGTCCAGCAGGGCGTTGGGTCCCCTTCTGTAACTGCCATGCAGAGATGGGGGCCTCGCTCTCTCTGAGGCAGCTCAGATGGTCCTGCTCTGACAAGTTCAGCATTTGTCCTCCTATAACTTGCGCTACTGATCCTAGGTCTGCCCGCAGGAGTCACATGGAAGGTGAGGTCCTTCTTTCACAGAAGTGCGTTAGGTCCTGAAAGCCATAACTCACCTGCCTGTGTTTTCTCTCCTCCCTCTTCCCTCAGAAACATGATTTTTCCACCCCCCTCAGAGACATTATTCAAGTACTTTTAGTGCTTCCTTCTGGACATACTCGTCTGAAAGCACCCTTGCTAACATTACCCCCAATAGGTCTCAAATATATGATCTGCTACTTCTCTAAAATGTAAAACCCCTTCTTCATATTGTGTACAATGTTAATGTAAAAGATGAAGGGTCCTCCCTGCCACCCCGGCAAAATTAATGACATACACAGGTAGGAATACATTAAAGAGCACATAACTGTACAAATGAATGTTCACAGGTTCTCCCATATCAGTAAGGACCATAAATAGGTTTAACTCACCACAGAACTTGTTAAGGAGTTTAGATTAATAAAAATTGCATCTGTTTTGTACTACGTTAAACAAGTTCAAGAACAAAGGGGTTGTAAGGGGAATACAAAAAGCACAGGAGACATTTCCAAACGATTGGAGAGCCAGCGCCCACTGGGGCTATGAGACTCTCCTCAATTCTATGCTCTGGAATCTGATTACACAGAGGTCACAGGGGAACTGATAAGAATAGCTGCCGTCTGGAAATTTAGGGCTTTTCTACCACCGGCCCAGTGTGGCTTCAGGTCAATTTGACAGTGTTGTAAATCCCAGCTTCTCTGAAAAAGTCCAGGAAGAGAAAGAAATGATGCACAGAAGAAGAGATCTGAGGTCATTCTGTTGTAGATGAAATCCTCCCAGAACACTGGAGTCTCTATCAGTATTTAAACCTCAAACATGGTGAATTGGCTACCTGTGTCTTCCTCTTCCTCCTGAAATCACACACATACACACAACAGAAAAGGAAAGCAAAGGCTATTAATTCCCAAAGGAAAAAACTGTAGATAAATGAGTGGGCCAGAGATTTCAACAAATTTCTTACAGATGAAAAACAGATATAGTAGGGTTTCCTGACAGCCACAGAGACAGGCACAGCCTAAACTCCCAGAGAAGGGGTATTCTGGGAAAGTGAGCCAACATGTCCAATAGACCCCCAGGCCATTCTTAACTTGAAAGCACCAGATGTGGCAGAAGACAGAGGTGAGGCCTGGTGCTGACAACAGGGTGACTGGGAAGGTGTGTACACAGGATCGCTGGACCCCCAGTTCTCCTACATCTTCCCATCACCCCACAGTCCGAGGGGAGACTCTAGACTTGAGGACACCAGGCAATGCAGAGAGCCAGAGCTGAAAATGGGGAAGTCTGTAGAAGAAACTGTGGGATGCCCAGCGGGGCAGAAGCAATGCTTTATGTTTGCTTATCTGCTAGGTTAGGGGCTACAACTGCTCTTTGCTGGGCAGCTTCAGTGCTCAATAGAAAGAATTGGCCAGAGCTTCAGTACTAGGCACCAAGAGGTGTCTGTTTTATTTCTAACTAGGATTAGAAATTGGGGCTTTCAATCTGTTGAAAGTGTACTTCCAGAATCATAATTGCTCAAGAATACAAATCTGAAAAGCTGTAAAAGAAGTTATCAATTCACAATTTGGGCTTCTTGGAGCACTAGGGTTCAGAGCAGCAATGGCTTTAGCCACAGGCAGGAGGGGCCCTTCATGTGGGCCCCACACTTATAAAAGGTCCAGCTCTGTCTGGCCCTTTTCCAGTTGTCCCCTTGCTCACAGGATGAGAAAACCCTAGAGAAGGGGACATGCCCCCCCAGAGCCTAACCCACCCCCCTACTTCTAGACCAAGCTCTAGGAACTTGGGACCCCAGAATATCCTACCTAGATAGCTCTGAGTCTACATCCACAGCTGGGTTGGAGGGGACCCCTTCCCCACATCTGGCCTCTGAGGGGGAATTACACAAGCATGTGTGCACCCCTGGACTCAGGAGTGGTCAAAGGCTGCTGTTTGTAAGAGGCTGTAAAAAGAGGTTGTGCTTGGAGGTTGGGGTATCCACACACAAGCACATAAGACCCCTCTCTATACAGGATGGATCCAGGGGAGGGGACAAAAGGCATCTAGGGGCCCACACTCCCTGGTCAGTCACATTTTGGCACAGAATTCCAATGAATCCAAGAATCCTAAATTCAAACCTGGTCTTCCAGTCCATTATGAAGGCAATTTTGTTACAACTGGATAATAGAACTTATCGTAACAATTTGTTGGCCTTACTCATCACTTTTAAATATGTAGGTATGTGGCAGCCATACCTTCATAGGTGCTCTTGCCCTGGGCCCCACAAATATTAGGGATGGGCCTGATTCAGAACAGGGGCCTCAGAGGAGCTAGACAGGTTTGCCTCCTGGCCTGCTCCCAGCGTTGTTACTCCCATCTGCTGGGAATCCCCGAACGGTTTTAAAATGTGCTTGAAAAACAAAAATTTAAAACACTGTTTTCATGTACAACTTCTCCCTATGAAGCCCCTGTGACTTCCTTGCTTTCATTTAATCACCTAATTTAATTTTCCCAACAACTCTATTAAATGGGCATGGGTATTTCCTTTTGATTACGGAATAAACTAAGGTCCTCAGATATTAAGTAACTTAAAAGTCATAATGATTGTTGGTACATGAGAGAACTATTTTAAAATTGTCTTAAAAGACAGTCATCTTTTTTGTATTGCTTCAAGAAAACTGGCTAACTTGTGATGAAAGAAGCCCCTCAAACTAGTCACAGAATATGTATATATAAGTCTTTTTTTTTTTTTTTTAAATTCCTCATCTGAGGATATTTTTTCCATCACCTTTCAGAGAGAATGGGAGAGAGAAATATTGATGTGAAAGAGACACATTGATTGGTTGTCTGCTGCACGTGCCCCGACCTGGGCCGGGGATCGAGCCTGCAACTGAGGTATGTGCCTTCAGTCCACAGGCTGACGCTCCAACCACTAAGCCAAACCAGCTAGGGCTGAATATATGTCTTTAATAAAAACTTACAGTCCTCACAGCCATCCTATGAAGAAGAGATTATATAAATTGCCCTAGAATACTAAAAATACACAGTAATACACTGCAGTAATAGCAATACAATGGCAGAGGTGGGAATTAAACCTTGATCTGGATCAGCCCAGAGCCCCACTACCCTCCACTACCTTTGTTGGGAGAAACAAGCAGAATTCAAAAGAAACTTAACAGTTGAATCAATCACACTGTGTGCAAGGGGCCACTCAACTCTGGCAAAACACCCTTTGCAGATTTCTATAGGAGAGAAAATATGCAGTGTTCCTGGGAAGCTGCAAACATGGCCCCTCATGTATCTGGAATTCCCTAATCTGAGCTTTGATGGGGAGAACTGCTGAAACCTACACAGCACCATTGCAGAAAATGGACTGGAGAAGCATGATGTGATCCAAACAGCAAGGAGCTGGGAGCCTGGGGACACCTGGGTTCATGCCGTGGTTCTGCCCTGAACTACAGGTGTTGTCAGGAACAGGTTTGCATGGGGACTAAGCCCCGTCTGCTGGTGGCAGCTGCTTTTAGCTCTGGTCCATATACATCACGAGGCAGTAAAGGTTGTTCTTACCAGACCGAGTGATGTTTCATAATAGCTCTAATTCGCTAAAAACAAAAACTAAACTAAAACAAAATGAAACGCAATCTCTGTGCAGGTTAGCTAACAAAACCTGAGGCAACCTCCTGAGTCACTCTGTGGAGGGGACACTTCTCACACTATCCCCAGACCACCATTCCTTCCTCTCCATTCCACCATTGAGGGAAGTTTCTGATACTGTTCATGAACTTGATCACATGATCTGCCTAATCCACACACATCACCTACTTACTTCCTAGGTAGTTTGAGGCAGGTGTTAGCATTCCTGTTTGTGAGGCGGAGAAGACAAGGCTTGAAAGTCACACCCCTAGAAACACTGGACTCAAGCTTCTAGTGCTTCATGGCCTACAGTCTTACAGCCTTTTCCTGTCTTTCATGGGGTCCTTATAAACAGAAACCACAGGGAGAATAGCCAGTTCGAGTGACCCACCAGCCCTCCTTCACCGGATGTTGCAATATCATTCCAGGACAAACACTTAGGTTCCTTATCTGTTGGAATAAGACTTGCCTTCTAGGATTTCGTGATCACTAACTTAATTACTGCATCAAAAATTCTTAGAGCAGTGCAGAAAACATAAAAAATTAGCGATTATTATCATTTTATTAGGGACGTGAAACTCTCATACTTACCTTTAGCTCAAAATAATTACCAGGTTCCAGAAACATGGAAATTTCCACTATACACCCCTATCCAAACCTGGAACATAAAACTCGGAAACAGGAAAGCACTGGGCCAAGGAACCCAGCAAAGCTGTGAAGTCAGACACCTGAACCATTTTCTCTCCTGCCTCCAATGGACTCGGAAATGAAGTTCAGCTTTAATGACTATGTTGCATATAATAAAACACCAGTTTCATGACTCCTGGGATACTGTGTGGGTAATACTCCCCTCCCCTGCATCACCACCCCCAGAGATTATGAAAGTGAAGGATCCAATTTGGACTGCCTGAGAGAATGGCAGGAAGGCCAAGGCTACCTCTGGCACCTAGAGAACCTTCCCTATAAAATAAGGACACTGGTTATACCAGTTCCATGGTGGAAAGCTGTAAGGTGTCAGCATAGGGCATTTATAGATTTGAAATGCACGGTTTTCCACAAAATACCAGACCAGTGGCTTTGCTATACTGTGGGCTGTCTAAGCTTCACTTTTCTTAAATGGCTTTGGAGACACATTTTGGTTGGGTGGAAAATTCATTCTGAATACTGGGAAGGGAGGTGTGGAAAGGCACTGTGGTTCTTCACACTTACTATTTCCATCCTGTTATGGGGGCGGTGCTCCAACATGAGGAAACCTGCACTCCAGAGTTCTGTAGGAACAGACCCAGATGGCAGAGTATCATTCCAGGTGGCAAGACCTGTGCCCTTCCATATTAGGAAGCACCAATCATATCCTTAGGAAGCATTTATCTCTGTACAACTGCTCTGCCCTGCATGAGAAAAGCCTTTGCCCATCAGTTTTCGGAAGACAAGTGGAAAGTTAGAGGAGAGCAAGTCCTTTGAATGAGCCAATAAATGATAGGGAGACAAATAGCTAGGAAAAAGTCTGAGCACCCCCATGAAATTAGGGCAGCTGCTGAATGTAAGCATGGCCCCTGGGGGCAGGGAGTGGATAGAATGAAATGATGAAAGATGAGGCTTCATTGAGGAAGTCATCAATATGCTTGTAACTTACACTTTAAAAAAAATTGTTTTCAATTACATTTGTTTTTAAAATTTTTTTATTTAAAAAATATTTATATCTTATTGATTTCAGAGAGAGGAAGGGAGAGAAAGAAAGAGATAGAAACATCAATGAGAGAGTCATTGATAAGGTTGCCTCGTGCACGCCCCCCCACTGGGGATCGAGCCCGCAACCCAGGCATGTGCCCAGATCTGGAATCGAACCACGATTTCCTGGATCATAGGTCGACACTCAACCTCTGAGCCACGCTGGCTGAGCTGCAATTACAGTTTACATTCAATATTATTTTGTACAGTATTAGTTTCAGGTGTTACTCAGCCTGAATGAAATCTTAACATTTATGACAGCAAGGATGGATCTAGAGGGTATTACGCTAAGTGAAATAAGCCAGTCTCACACTTTTTGAAATGGGCATTTGTCAGCTAGAACAGTACAAAGAGTTTGGGGCCATAGAGATCTGTTTTTGAATCTTATCTTTATGTCTTTCTAGCTAAGTGACCTTGAATAAGTCTCAGATTCCACCTCTGCAAGATAGAAATAGTGAGACCAACTTCCCAAGGCTGTTGACAGGACCACTTGGCACATAGGCACTTAAAAATACTAGTTCCCTTTCCATCCAGTCCCGTGATAGTTAAGTTATATTGTTGACCAATTAACTGGAAATAATGGGGAAAAGGGGAAGGATAAGAGGAAAAAAAAGAATTATTTTATGGTTGTCAAAGGTTCCCTGAGAAACCTTGATTTTCCTGGGCCCTTGCCCTAGGGTAAAAAAACTGAAGAGGTTTTGAAATGCTCATATGCATTCCTACATTCCATAGGGGAGCCTGTCAGTCCCCAGGGTTTGTTTGGGTAACCTCTGAAGGAGGACACCCAGACCAGCCTCCTCACAGCCTCCAGCAGACATATAATCTGGAGTTATTTATGCCACGGTTCCTTCCTCAATCAAAAACTCTCTGACCTGGCTTGTATTTTCTTGATGCTTTTAATTAAGGAAATAACAAAACAAACCCTGTCCTCTATCCATGGTTAGGTCTGGCAAAAATGGACTCAGCTAATTATAAATTTGGCCCTGGTTGTTTTCTTAAGATGCCCTACAGTGTGAGCAGTTATGAAAATGAATTGAGTACAATTATTTCGCAAACCAGCCTAACAGTTTAGCTCACATTACCTCTCTCGTTTGTCCCCATCACATCAAGCATTTGCATTGTGGAGAAATATTTTCCCCATGTAAGAAGACCTTTTTCTAAGCATCATCAAAATGGTCCCTTGCTATGTTCTGAAGCAATACCTCTTAGGCAAAGTCAGCTGTGTGTAATAAAATACCAGCCTATGAAACATGATTAGGATGGGGGGAACATGCCTCACATCCGGCCCTTTGCAAAGTGGTATCTCAGTTAGAAAACATTCACTTATCCTATTGTACCCTACTGGACTGCTAAAGGCTATTCATTTGGACAAGGAGCTGGGACATCAATTGTTCCATAAGCAAATGAATCTGAAGTACCACAGAATATAGAAAAACTACATCTGTAGGTGCTCAACAGGTTGGAGAATAGCTCTCTCCCCTTTTAACTCAGCATACTTGCTTTGAGGGTGTCTCATCTGTTCCTGGGATGCCAGCCACCTTCTCAGGTTCAAGCTTTCCTCCTGAATTTCAAATTTCCATGCTCACTTCCCATTAGGTGTCTCTACTGTATGTCCATGGTTCAGAAAGCCAACTCCCGTTTTGTCAATTTTCTTTGCTCATAACATCTTGAAGATGAACCTCCCCAACCCCGCACTACCTCTTGTTTAAGGCCACCATCATCTCGGGCCTAGAAGCCTTTATATTGTCCTCAGTCGAATGCTGAAACTCATTCAGTGTGATAAAAGACTAAGACTTGGCTCCCAGTGCTAACCTGGCTCCCAGGTTCAGATCTCACGAACCCCTTCCTAGTCCAGTCACCAAGGCTGGTCCCCTTAAATGTGGCCCACCATTGCCTCCAGCCATGGGAGATGGGGAAGAGCTCAGGCTCTGGAGAGAGACAGCCTGGGCCACTTGGTGCTTGTGCAACAGTGGGCAAGTCACTGAACTTCTCTGCCTATAGAATGGGGATAACAGTAATGCCCATCTCCTATGGTTCTGAGAATCAAATGAGATAACATGCGAATCACTCAGCACAGCCCTGGCATACAGTAAGCGCCCAGTAAATGCTGACTGCTATTTTAATGTTGCTATTCAAGGTTACCTACCCTTGGTGCACTCAGGGTCCCTGCTAACACTCCAAGGTTTTTAAAGGTACCCATGTTGTGAGGGTGAATTACCAAAGGGCTTCTTTTCTTCTGGGCTGCAGACAGTGCTTGGCATCCCCACCTGTGCTAAACTAATGCCTTTTCATTCCAGAATTCCGCAGATTCACTCCCACCTTCCCTCACCCCCGAAAACTCGACGAAGTGCCCCTGCTCTTGCTCCCACAGCATGCTGTGCGTCCAGCACTGTGACACTTATCCTACTGGAGGGCAACTACCTGCTACTGACCTGGATCTCTCTCCCTGTCCACCTCCCACTGGGATGGAGAGGGTGCCGAAAGCCAGGGACTGCCTCAGCCTTGTTCACAGCTGTATCATCCATGGTTTTATTGTTCACAGCAAAGTGGGGAAAGTGGGCATATACATAAATAAGTATAATTCCATGTGGGTAGTGCATAGAAATACACTTTATTAGAAATACATATAAAGTGCACAGTCAGCACAAAGTTGCCCAGAGGGCTAGGTACGGAGACAAGGAATGCCGCATGGACTAGATGACCTTGCAGCTCACCTCACCCAGACAAGGTGATGGTCCACTGTGATCCCAGTGAGTAAGAGTTCACTAGGTCACAAAGAAGGAGAAGGAATTACAGGCAGAGGAAGCCACATGGACAAAAAGTCATGGAAGCTCAAAATAGCATCGTGTCGTCAGGGAGAAGGGGTGGAGAGAATAGGCAAGGCCGGAGAGCAGGAAGGTGTAATGACAAAGGGAAGACGCTCGCTCCGAATGTTGCAGCATTTTATTTAGAAGAATGTTTGAGCAAGGAGATCTGGAAGCTCTGTGAGAGGCAGACTGGGATTTGGGGTTGGGTACAGAGATCTGGATGAAACTGAGCCCGTCGCACTTACAGTTCTCAGCATGTTTAAGATTATTTAATCTCATGGAAAATATCACCTTGTCTGATTTCCAAGGAATTAGAACTCAACAATTAACCAGTCTTTTCCTAACAATGCTGGAACATTCAGAACTATCCAGGCCAGCAAGTGTTAAAACATCGGGGAAACAAATGTGGCAGCAGCTCTTTCCTATTTGACCATAATCAACATAAATGTGGAGAGAAAACAATCTTGACAGCCAAGGGAGGAAAACACACAGTGGTTGCTTTGCTTTCTCCCCAGGATACCATCAGTGCACAGCGCATTTAGAATAGCTAATCTGATGGTTACGAAAATCTACCTGTCTCTGTCTCTCCCCACCCCCTCCTTCCTCCCTTCCTCCCTCCCTCCCTCTCCGAATGCAATTAGAGAAGAGAGCTTCATTCACACAGAATCTAAAAATAGATGACGGCAGAGTTCACAGACTGACAGCTGCATTCTCATACAGTAACCAGCAAGCGAAAGGGATGGCTAATTGAACTTAACAGCTTCCAAAACAAACAGTGCAGGAGGAGTCCAGGATGAAGGGAAAACACAAAGGTCACTTCTTCAAAGACCTGGAAGAGGAACGGGGGTCATTCTGTGGATTCTGTGGCAGTTTATCAGTCCTCCCAAATCCTGATGAAACTGGTTGAGTATTTTGCCCAGATCTGCCCAGAGTCCTTTACACAAGAGTTTTGGCAGATGAAGCTGCTGAAGGAATCCAAGCAAGTCAGGCAGAAGGGCCAGGACTTGCCCTTGTAACTTCTTCAGACACCACCTGGATACCCAGAAGCTGAGATTTCTCGATAAGATAAATGAGCACTTTTTCCCCCTTCACCGTATCTAGATTACACTCTGCTTAGCCCCAGGCAGAAAAAAAGGTTGTTCAGGAAATAAACATGCATCATTAAAGGGGAGAAACCAGGTGTCTAAAAGGAGTGACCCATTTCTTCCTCTCCTCAGCCTGCCCTGCCCAGGATTACAGTTGGGCTTCAAAAGAAACAAGGGAATGCTTGTGGACAGGAAGCAGATCCTCTCTGCAGCTCTCCCACAGATCTGTGTAGGCTCTCGGGGCTGCTGCCAGCCAGCTAAATGTCAGATCGCTGCACCCCAGCATTCCCGCACACACTCCCTCTATCGCCCTGGTGACTAAGCTGTTTCAACAGCTGTGTTATTGCTGGAGTCAGGCCAGTGTTACTCACACAGAGTATTTGTTTGGTAGGGCTTACAAGGGGAATGACAGCACTCAGCTTTGGGGGTTCCATTTGCAGATCAGGTCCTCCCCTTGATCCATCAGCCAGGCATTCCCTGGACCCCAGCTCTGGCGAGCACTGGGACAAGATTGGGCTCCCTTCCAGGTTTCCAAAAGGTAGACAGATTCATAATCCCACAAAGAGGGTGCAGAAGGCATGTGTGTCCGCGTGAGAGTGAGAAGGGATTATAATCAAAAACCATGACTCCCGGTTGAGCCCCGAAAACCTTCACTGCCACTCCCTCAGTACAAGCCACCCTCACTAGCAGGAGTGTTAAGCCCTTTCCCTTCTCCCTCTTCTCTCTCTGGCCATCTCCTTCAGTCTTTTCCTTGAAAGAACGTCTCTTTCCTTTTGGGTCGTATTGGCACCCCCTCTGCTTCTGTTGGTGTCTCCATGCATCTCCATAAACTTGCCCCTGAATGCTAAGTCTGGGCAGTGTCCTGGCTGCTCCTCCCTTAGCCAGTGGCCCTCCCCTCCGTCATCACATTGCTTATGATCATTTATGCTCCTATCACTTACGAAGCAAGATGGGCCTGTTGGCTTGTTCATCTCCCCCATATTTCCATGTCGCTAGTCTCTTTCTTAGCATAGTAGGCATTCCATTACTAACTGCTGAACAAACCAGCTCAACTCCCTTTACATTGAGCAGTGATGGGAGAAGGGAAAAGGCATTGTACCTGTCACCCTTTTTTTCCTGTTGACAGGATTAATTTCTATTTCTAGTCCATGATAAGCTGCATCCACCTAAGGGCCCTACCAGCTTGCTCTCCCTCCTAAGTTCTCACCCAAAGCAATAGGGCTACATTTTCTTAATATTGAAGAGATCATAGAAACATACATTTCTTATGAAGAGGGTCTTGTATTTTAAAAATAAATAAAACAATGATCCTTAACACCTCCAATTTTTGAGTCCCTACTATGTGCAGACATTTTCAGCCACACATAGACGCCAGGCAGATATAAATGATCACCTACAAGCACAAAATGAGGAAACCGAGACCCACAGTCACACTGCTCCTGTGAGAGGGAGGTAAAATATGAACTCAGGTTTGCCTGACTCCACAGCTCCAGTTCTTTCCCATCATGTCCTGAGTTAGGAAACCTGTTTCTTGCTCTAGGAAAGCCACTAATTAGCTGCACAGTTTAAGTAGGTTGGCTTTACATATTGTATTCTTTCTTTAGATACGAAAGTTGGATCCTATGACAACTAAGGTCCTTCTAGTTCCAACAGTTCATGAATGTAGAAATCTAAACTGCTACCAGCTATTTAACTGCCTTCTACACATGAGGCACTATGGCAAAAACAAAGCACAATAAAACAATTTCTGCCCTCAGGGCACTTACAATAGAGGTGGAGTGATAAGGGATGAAAACTTCAGTTTGACTAAAGTAAGAGTTAAACAGTAACAAACACAAAAATACCACAGTACATGGCAGTGGGGGAGAAAAAACACACAGTCTTAATTATAAAAGGACATTAGTGCATTTCAACAATGGTTTTGCCCCCTCCCCCTCAAATACCTTTGTGCTGCGTGCTGGAAAAGCCAGCTACCAGAAGGGATCACATCTGTTTCACGGGAAAGCTTTGTTTCTGACAAGTTTCGTAAAGGAAAAAGTAGGCTAGAACAAGCTTTTTATTTCCAACCCATCTTTTCTTAGTTCCCATGAATGAGGAGGAGATACAGATGAGAGCAGGCAGCCAGGGAGAAAAATAATATGGCTGGTGGTTCCTGACCTCCTGGATTCCTGCCGTCAGAGAAGCCGGAGAGGCAACATTTAATTGTGGAAAAACCAGCCTTGCTAGCCTCTTATCTTTTTCCTCTGTGACTTAAACCCACAATTACTGGCAACCCCTCGATTCCGAGTCACTCAGCTGGTGGTGGCAGCGATGGCTGTGCAGCTGAAAAGCAAAAGGGGAGTCAGATTTTACCTGCCTCCAAAGCCAGCCTTGTGCAAACAGCCCTAACCCAGCTTTATGACTTCTCCCATTAAAAAGTTCACAGATGCCCTCCCGTCGGGCATACCACCATGCAAGAAGTCCAGATGGAAAAAAAAAGAAAAGAAAAAGAAATGCGATTTCCAGCTGCTGTACAATTCAAAGGACAAGCTATGAGTCTCAAATCCTGAATTCCACATCTCATTTCAACACTAGATGCATGATTTTCAGTTCCTCTCCCGAAGGATCAAACTCCAGATTTCTTCGCCTGGTCATAAAGACAACTCACCAACTGACCCCTCTGTCTTTCAGGAGCTTATCTTTTCTCTCCAATATGGAATTCTTCTACAGCCTAACAAATGGGCTTACTGTCCTTTGCCTGTGACATGTTATTTCACAGCTTGTTAAGGGTAGAAAAATATGAGTGTTAGTCCTGACTTTCTTACCTGCAAACCAGGGGCCCTTGGAGAAGTCACTTAACTCCTGAGGTTGTCTCCCGTATACCTCTGCTCCCATCCTGAATTATTATTCTATTCTAAAATATTTTAATTTATATAGTAATATCTATTTTAAAAGGGTATGCTCCACTTTTTTAAAGTGCTGATCAACATGATATTTGGCACTCATGGAGTCTACCTATACCATGAGGTTGGAGCTCTTACCTTGAGATCCATAAACCTCTGAATTCCAAGGATGACTTTCAGGGCTTCAGTAGAAATATGAATACAATATGTGTGAATGGGGCCTAGTGTACATTTTTCTCCCAAGGTTGAGATCCTTCATCCAAAATTAAGAAGCACTGTCCTGAAGTAATGAAAGTCCTGTGGCAGTCTTCACTTAGGTCCTTGTTTTGTACACTCGGCCATGCTGCCTACCTTTCTGGGCTTCTATGTTCTTTCCAAAGCTCACATTCTTCTCCTCTGCTCAAGTCCAAAAATAACAATTCACCTTTATTGAGCATTTATTATGCACCAAGTGCTTAGTATGTAAGAGCCTCATCTGTATTAGTCTGTTTTAATCCTTAAGACAATCCTATAAGGCTGGTACTACTATTATCTCTATTTTATAGATGAAGACAATGAAGTATAAGGAAACTCAGAAACTTGCCAAAGGTCACATAATTTGTAAGTGGCAGACTGGGGATTCAGAGCAAACACTTTCACTTCACATAACAAAATGAGGCTGCCTTTGGACTACTTCTTTGCCATCAGATAGTAGATTGTCACAAGTTCCACCACCCCCTTTAAGACCCCACCCATAAAGACTCAAAAAATTACCTTCCAGTGAGCTAATCATTTCCCATCTGTGCTCATGGAGTACTTTGGGCACTTAGCACTGAATACATCAGTGCAATTTTTGTTTCTTTATCTCTGAACTAGACTGTGAGCTCCTAACTAATTATTTTGAGTACATCTTGAGTATTTACTGTGCCTGGAGCTGTGCTAGGTATGGAGACACAAAAATGAACAAGATACAGTCCCTGCCCTCAAAATTCAGCCTTGCAGAATAAAGAGAAGTAAACATAGAAGGTCCATGATGTTTTCTGAAACTGTGTTACGGAAGACTATCTTTGTATCTTAAATCCCAAGGAAAAAGAATGCCGGTACACAGTAGAAGCCCAATAAATGACTTCTGAATGAATGAATGAAGTTGGGAAGGAAGGCTCAGAAGCTGGGCTGTAAAATTAAAAGATCTACCATCCCTTTATGAAAACTCTTTGGGTATTTATACACTGACTCACCTAAAAACTGCTTCCTGTGTTGGTGTCTATGATACATTTTTTAATGTCAGACTAAAAATACACTTCCAGTACAGCAACCCTGTCTGCCTACCCGAGGACTAGAAATGAACACAGGGTAACACATAACAAAATAAAACAAGAAAACTCACTCATTTCAATACTAAGCTTACCCACTAACAAAGGGGAGTTCCATCCCCACTGAGAGGCGTCTTCTAAAATGGTTCACACTTGAGGGTCCCTGAAGTCACTTATTTACAAAGGTGAAGGGACACTCATGAGATTTTTATAGAGCCAAAGAATCTTAAGTGATTCACGGACTCTCTGCAAAAGAGAGTTAGAGTAGCTGGACCTTGGGGGTTGTCTAGTATAGTTTCCCACTCAGAACAGGAAGCTACTCCACAGCACTACTGACAGACTCCCTGTAGGATCCAGGCACAAGATCCCTTTCACTTATAACAGTCTACTTCCCAGCTGGGAGACCTTGCACAAATCAATGAACCTCTCTCATCTTTAGTTTCCTCATTCTGCAGGGGAGAGCTATTGAGATGATCAGATGAAATACAAGTAAAGCATGATTTGGTTGCAAATAACTAAATTTTACCCACACTCGCTTAAGCAGAAATTAGCTGGAAGGATATAAAGGTACCTCGAAGAACTCAAGGACAGAAAGTTCTGACAAGCTTGAGGGACCAGAACCAGGAAGAGAAGAAATCTGCCAAGAAGAAAGTCATCACTTGTAGTTCATCATAATTACACTCATGGTCCTTCATCTCCACTTTCTCTTCTCATCTGGTTGCAACCAACTCTCTCTGCTCCTCCACGCATGAGGTGAATTATGGCTTCCCAGATAGCCTTCAGGGCTTTTCAGTTTAAGGGCTAATGAAGACGGGCCTAGAAATATTTTTTCCAAAAAGAAAAGAGAATCTGATTATTCACCCTTGGGTGAAGGGCCCATCCAAATCCAATCATCTGAGACTAGGGGACTGACATGGTGGAGGCCCACTCTGAGGGAAGGAAAATAGGCAAGATCTGCAAGAAAATGGTGTGAGGCCAAAGCACATGGCTGGCAGCAAAGACAACCACCACCATCTCTGGAACAAAAGTACTTAGTAGCCCTGGATGGTGTGGCTCAGTTGATTGGAATGTCATCCCATACAATGAAAGGTTTCAGATTCGATTTCTGGTCAGGGCACATACCCAGGTTATGGGTTCAGTGCCTGGCTGGGGTGTGGATTGGAGGCAACTAATCAACATTTCCCTCTCTGTCTCTCTCCCTTTACCTTCCTTTCTCTAAAACCAATTAAAAAAAACCCAAAACCAAAAAACATATATTCAGGTGATAAAAAAAAAAGTACTTGGTAAAGGAATCACCACTCAAGGCAAGCTGTCACTGTGGTAATCATCATTATGACCCCCTCCCCCCACCAAACAGCTTCTGCTTGATTACTCACAGTGATAAGCTGCTCACTACTTAAAGACACACACAGCCTTTTTATTGCTGAACAACTCCAATTATTAAAATAATTTTCTATGTGACAACAACTTTTTTTAAGATACTAAATTTAAATATTTTCAATCTTCTCCCCAACCTTACTTTTAAGGAAAGCATAATTTTGCTTCTTAGGTCAGACCTGGGCTTTCCTTTGTGGTCATAATATGAATAACCAGTGAGGCAGGAAAGATTCACTGGACAATTATTTTAGGAAACAACCTAGACCAGAAAAATTAAAAACCAGAACTTCTTCTTCCCTTAAAGAATTTCTACTCCTTCTACTATTTACACTGACATATTAAAGCCAAAGTGGAACTGGAACCATTTCTAGCATCAATGTATAGACAGTAAGTAGATGTTGAAAGAAACGAATGGTTTTTTCCAGTGTGGAGTCCCTGGCACTTTTGAGAGTAGAATTCAGTCTTGTTTAACAAAGGATTTTCTTTCCCCCATCTAACTTTCTTTTGCTTTGGAAACCATAATCCAGAAAATAATTCTACTTCATATTTTCTAAGGTTATCCAAAATAAAAGTATAATTCCCTGTAAAATAACCTCACATTAGGTATGTGATGACTGACTGCATTTAAATAGTAATAAGAAAACTCAAAGTTAGAAGAGGCAGTAAAAACACAAAAACACCTTATATCCAGGGGGGTGCCATTCAGGAACCTGCTGCTGGCGGCTGCTTTGCTGTTCACATTTCTCATTGATGTCACCAGGCTTTTATTTTAGTAACCAGAATATACTTATTATGGATGCAAAGGGAATCTCATTTATATTCTAAACTCAGAGCAGGAAATGAGACACGTGGGTGATCTGCAGCTGTGGCACTATAAACAGGACCTGTCTACCCCCTAGTCTAGGTTCGAGACTATACTACATTCCCTGAACTGCACACAGATTGGGAAATTTTTAAAAATAGAAAAATACACTATTTTAGAAAGACTAGAACAGCTTCTGTCCAAAAATTAGAGGCCACTGTTTGGGAGAAGGCTCACTGACCCTGTACAGGGCAGTGTACTTGCTGCCAGGTACCATCTGCCTACCTACATGGTTGATATCCAGCGAGGAGATCCTGCTGTGTCCAGCCAGCTATGCTGCAGTGGGCAAGTGTCAGTGGTTTTAAGGTTTTTTTGATCTGGTAAATTAAAGGACTAGTCTTTAACATTTGAAGGTCAAGTACTAATTTGAAATCCTGACAAAAGCCACAAAACTCTTACTCCAAAAAGTTATATAAGTATATACAACTATACTTATATAAAATTTTACATAGCACATCAGGGGGCTCACTTGGTCCTTGAAATCTACCCATAGACTCCTGGTTGAAGATTATTAGACCAGCAGTACTCTAAGATGGCTTCCAGTGCTCAAAGTCTGCAATTACACAGCTCAGGTCTAGTAACAATTGCTACAAATTATTCAGCATCACAGATGAGTGTTAAGACTAGAGACCAAGCCAATACAATCTACTTTCCAATGTTAAATTGAGCAGTAAGCCAATGCACAAGTGGAAGAAGGTGGGAAGAACTGGATATAGTAAATTATAAACATTAGTTAAAAAAATCTTGGGAAAGTTTTAGAGGAGCCCAACTCTGTTTCCCAACTGGATTTTAAAATTTGGAATAACATAACACAAAATCATGGAGCCAGATAGAGAGACCCAGACAGTTTTAAAATGATGTCCAAGGGAAGGGCTTACCAATCATCACACCAAAATAAAACAAAGCCAAAGGCTCCCACACTCCTGCCAATATAAACATGTTCACAATGATTAATTCCAAAGTCGTGCCTGAAGATTCCCTCAAAGGGGAATCCATGAATGAGAGTGAACAAATATGATGTTCCTAACCTTCACTGCCCTGGTTAATCATCAAAACACAGTCAGTCTTCTCCCACGATTTTAGTTGTTTCTATTCCAAGTCAGCAGGTAAGACCGATTCATACCAGTAAATTCAGGTTCTAGCCTAAGAAAGACGACTAGCCATGTAAACCCACCTTGAACACTGAAACCTCCCTACCTTTATCCACCACCAGAAACCCCAAGCCACTTAAGTCTCCTGGATCTTTCTGGTAAATTTTGAGCTTTTGGGACTTATCTTTTTTTGAGGGGGAGATGTGTGAGGGAAGAGGGAAAATCTGAAGTTTTTATTTATTTCTGCTCACATTAATTCTGACTGAGATAGATAAAGAAATTTACATGGTAACTTTGAAAATCTTGGCGACTCCAGACTGTAATGGACAATATCTAATCAGAAATGTTTTTCTTATAAACCGAGATAGTAACATGCTCATGAATCAAAGGTCTCTGTTTGCAGGGAGTGGAATGGTAGAATTCTTTTACTCAGTAGTTGCTTCAACATATTTTGTTAAAAGAGGGTTATCTGATGAAGCATGAAATTCCAGTGGTGTGAATACCATATTACCAGTGGTCTGTTGTGTCACAGTGGTTGTAGTTTTGTGGTGTATGAAATCCTCTGCCCATTCAGACCTCTTTGTGGATGCTTCCTAAGAAACATCTGAAAAAAGAATTAAGACCCAAGACTCTTGCTGACGGCCAACAATAAGTTCACAAAAGGATTCCCTGACCTTCTTCTATAATTCACCTCTGATAATTTTGGATAATCTGACAGTTTATTTTTTACAGTTAACAGATTGTTCCTTCATTCTAATTGTTTTCATGTAGTATCTACTTAACATTCCCTAACAGGTGCACAAATGGAAGAGCACAACCCCTTCATAAAAAGTTTGGCAATTTCTCCCAGGACACTCAGCCATCTAACTTGAATATCAACTGGGTTATAGTATTATTTTGATTATTATTTTTACTTTTACTAGAAATAAGTTTTACAGAAATGTCTTCAGTTTGAGAAAAGGAAAATTACTTGTCATTTATATAGAAATATGTGAATCTATCACTTTATGTATTCATTTGCTATAAAGAAACAAGCAAGTAGGAAGTAGGACTTAACATTCAACTGTAGAGTAAGGCACAGGGCTCAAGGCAAAACAACAACTTCATAACCTAAGAACAGAACAGGCACCCTGGCTCTCCCCACCACATACCATTTACCAGTATTTCTTCAGCCTAAGGGATTTTTAAACCTGTGAAAATCTGAGATTTACTACTCAGTGCTGAGCAATCCATCTTGAGGCTTTCTGCCAATGAATCTCAGCGCTTCTGTTTCCATAGCCTATAGATTTGAAAGCTGAGTTAAGACATGTCAAAAAAACCCAACCCTCCTTCTTTGATCTCTGCACCCAAGTTCCTCAAAAGGAGCCCCATGGAGAGCCTGAAGTTATGCTAAGTATGTGACTTGCAGTTGTAACCAGAAGAGTGACATTCTATTAGAAGTGGGCACCATGTTAGCCTACACAAACGTGTATTTCACAAATACATACATAAATTGAGTGAGTGACTGAAACACACTTTAAAAAGAATGAGATACACCCACTCTACAGGATATTTATTTTCAAATACAGAATTTGGTGTTACAGAAAGATCTAAGCCAATCACACGGATAAGCATTCATTTTCCCCAATGATTAAGCATACATCCAAATGCCAGGTGTTTAGGCTGACATTTTTCTGATACCTTTTTTTAGTCTGCTCCCTCTCCCTCTATGTCCTAACTCTGGAGTAAAAACTGAAGTCTTATGTCCCTTACAGAAACACCACGTTTGTGCCCTGACAAACGGGTTAATTCCACGCCTCTGAAATGTTCAGAAAAAGCCATGACTGACCCAATCGCAGGTTTCCAGATAGGTCTGCGCAGAATCTGTAATTGGTACTCACTGCAAGGGCAATTACTCCCATTTCTAGGCATCTCTGTTTCTGGACTCTTCAATTGGCCTTCCTTTCCCAGACCTTGTAGACTATTACTTTAAAACTATCGCCATTTAAAAGTTGAATTGGCTAATACTTTCCATACTTATCACCAAATGACAACTGTGGGTGTTAATAATGTTTATGCTTAAAAGGTGAAAAGTAGGGGTTTCTGTTTCAAATTACTTTTTCAAATGTGGGTTATTTTTTTTGCATAATATGTATGGAATATCTTCTTTCTCAATAATCAAATATGATATACACATTCTCTAACCACTTTTATTACTATAAATTACCCTTTAATGTCACCATTTTCCCTCCAAAGGATCAGCCTGATTTAAATCTTGGAATTGATAAAACAATGACCAGCTTTTAAATCATATGTCAATGCTTCTCTAGTTCCTAAGGGTTTGTCAAGATCTCAAATCCTAGCAAAATCTGTATCACTTTAAATTGAAAAGTTTAAAGGAGCCCAGCTGGTGTGGCTCAGTTGGTTGAGCATGCTCCCATGCAACAGGAGGCTGCCAGTTCGATTCCAGGTCAGGGCATATGCCCACGTTGTGGGCTTGATCCCCAGAAGGAGGCGTGCAGGAGGCAGCTGATCAATGTTTCTATCTCTTTCTCCCTCTCCCTTTCTCTCTCTGAAATCAATAAAAACATTTGTTTTAAAGCTTAAAGGAAATAAACATTTAACCAAAATTATTAGAAGTCATTTATTTTTATTTTTTATTTTTTAAATATATCTTTATTGATTTCAGAGAGAGGAAAGGAGAGGGAGAGAGAGAGATAAAAACATCAATGATGAGAGAGTCATTGATCACTGCCTAGCCTGCAACCCGGGCATGTGCCCTGATGGGGAATCGAACCCCGATCGCCTGGATCCCAGGTCGACGCTCAACTGCTGAGCCACGCCCGGCCGGGCGATTAGAAGTCATTTAAAATATAGAGCCTTTAGATTATTTAATCAGCTCAAAGACCCTTAAAAGATAGGTTAAAAACTCTGACCATATATCTATTAGAAATCCCAACTTTAATTTCATAGTCCAAATAAAAAAATCTCTTTTTTATTTGGAATCTGAAATTCATTGCATAGATGGCCTAGGAAAGCTTAAAGAAAAAATAGGACTGGTCTTGACTTTTCCTTACATTAGAGGTAATATTGTTACAGCTGAATCTTTGATAAATAGAAAGTCATCCACATATAATAAGATCTTGTTCACCATACTCCCAGTCTCTTTTTTCCTGTCGATTTATTGCTGTCAGAAAGGCATCCAAATAATGATAAAATGTAAAAAGTAGACAGGCAGTCTCATGCATTCCTAAGTCTATCATGTCTTACAAATATTACAATTAAAATACATGTATATATATATCAATATCAATGAGCAAAGACATGCCATCACTCTTTAGTCAATGTCTTCACTGTCCATAAACGAAAGTATAGAGAGTAGATTTAAGGAAAAAAATATTTCCACAAACCCAACATGTAACTTTCTCATATTAAAGTTAATAATATCCCCTGCCCACTGCTCCTGCTTAAAAATCAAGTATTTTTAAAAATCTGGTGTTCTTGAGGCTCTATGATTTCAGCTATTTTATACATTTATTGACAGAACCATTAGTTATCTATCTTGTTAATTTAAGGATTTTTAAAGATAAGAATCTTTAGTAAAACCTTTTTCTAGATGAGGAAAAAATATATTTTGGAGCCTGGATACACATTCACACTTAATTTACATAGATAGGGTGTCCCCCCAAAAATGTATACACACTTTGAATAATTATAAAAATTCCAATGGGTTAAATCTGAAAAGAGAGAAACACCAATTGAACTATCAGCTGTTAAAGTATGTATACATTTTTGGGGGGACACCCTGTAGAAATATTTTATCAAAGCATCACCAACATAGGCATTTTTGATGTTTAGGATTAATATTTGCTGGGAAGTAATTCATCTGTAAAGTTAATACGGTATATAAGTAATAGGTTCTGACAGCCAATTAGGATGTGTGTGCGGCGGGGGTGTTTCCCCACACATCCAGCAGTTCTCAGATACCAGCAAGGTATCCTACCCTTCACCTCAATTCTGACACTGCCCCGAGATAGCATCAGATTCCACAAATTAAGGGCTCAGTCTCAGAAGAACTACCCCCACTTCAGATGCCAATCATAAGCCCAGGTTGTCACCTGTGCTTCTGACCAACTGACTGTAAATCAGAGGTTCCCATGACCACCTTGTTATGTTCAATTAGTTTGCTAGAACAGCTCACAGAACTCAGTAGGCTACAGATTATAAAACATATGAATCAATAGCCAGATTAAGAGATGCATAGGGCAAGGTCCCAAACAAAGGAGCGTCTATCCTTGTGGAGCTTGGGGACCTGAACATGGAAGTGTTCTGGTTCCCCAACTGGGAAGCTCGCCAAACCCCCTCCTTTTGGCTTTTTGTAGAGGCTCCATTACATAGCCACAGCTGATTAAATCACTGGCCATTGAAAACTGATTCAGTCTCCAGCCCCTCTCTCCTCCTCAGAAAACGAGAGAGCGCACACGTGTGTGTGTGTTTGCATGTGTTTGCGTGTGTGTGTGTGTGTGTGTGTGTGAAAGTTCCACTCCTCTATTTATGGTTGGTTTCCTTGGTAACCTGCCCCTATCCTTAGGTGTTTTCCAAAGTCACCTCATTAACATAAGCCCAGTGGTGGCGGAAGGGGCTTGTTATGAATAACAAGCCACACAGTTCACCTTTATGGCTCTGAAGCATTTTCAAAACCTCAAAACAAGGGCCTGAATGTAACAAAAGATGCTCCCAATGCTTTTATGGCTCAGAACATTCCAATGGTTGGGGGACCGAAGAGCCAGGAACTGTGGACAAAGACCAAATATATGTGAGAAATATTTTTTGCTCATCCGAATGACCAATGATATATTTCTTATCAATCGCAGTCTCACAATATTGCATGTGCCTCTCATAGCACATCTCTTTCTCTCCGGTGGGTTCAAGGGTCTGTTTCCCAGCCACTGTCTGCCCTAACCCCTTCAAAGAACATGTTTTGTTCAGCCTTGTATCCTCAGTGTCTATTGCTTAATACAGGGCTGGGACTTAAACGAGTGAACGAATAAATGTGTCGCAAAATCTAGGAATAAGCCAGAGTGCAAGAGAATGGGGCAAGGAGCTACTACTCGAATGCTGCAGGCTGTTGTTTGGATCCGGCCCTTCAGGCCAGCTGGTCCTTCTTCCTGCTAACCAGAATGCCCCATCCCCATTCCCAACTCCTTGTCAGGGTTTTCACTCTTTAACACTCACCTCGAGTGAGTGTCTGCTCACTTGTGCACACGCACAAGCATGTGCACAACACATACAGGCCAAGGCAGCCTTTCCTTTCCTTGCTCTCTGCCCTTTTCTTTATGCTCCTCAGCCTCCCGGGGTGCCTCAGTTGCAGCACCTAGCACACCATGCTGTAATGATTGGTTATTTCCCAGTCATTTCCACTTGAAGGACAGTCTTTCTCTGTATTTGCAGGTCCAGCCATCAGTACACTGTCTGGTGGTAGTGGGCACTCAAAAACATTTTGAAGTAATGGGTAAAAGAGTAAATGAATGGGGAGGGGAAAGTCTGCATTATAGAAAATTATCTCAGCATAATCTGTTTGATAAGATGCCGATCAGGTACATACTGTTTCAACTTCTAAACAGAGTAAATTAATATGATTGTATATCAAGATTATTGCTGATATAGGAAAATTACAATTAGAAAAAGTGCTTTAATCCACGGGCAGGTCCCAGGCAGAGCTGCTTTCAACATACTTTTCCCCTCTCACCCCTGATCCTGCTTCAGTCAAAAATGCTTTCTCCCTTCTCACCCCAGGGTTCTCTATGTTTTTCCCAGATGCCGCATGAGGCTCTTCCCCCCAGAAATCACCCAGTGATCTCTTCCTCACAAAATGTGTATATGCCCCATGCTCTCACAGTCTTGAATCACAACTGGGTAAGCTAAAAATATAACCTGGTTTTGTGGGAAAATGGGTGCTCATGGGTTGACATTCCCATTTTGACAGAGATCTTTTTCTAAGGCAATGGCTTTACTCAAAGTCCAGAGGGAAAAAACATTTGAAACATGGGACCTTTCAGAAATCCTCAAATCACTCCACTGGAGTGAGCTCCCTGGTGGTGCCACAGAGGTGAAGGGGTGAATGTGCCACTCTGGCTTGAGCTGAAGGCCATCAAGACCCAGCAGAGTCAAGAAAAAATGTTACCACTCCCTTAACTGCCTAAACGAATTTCGATAGTGGGACTGGCACAGAAAGAGAGCTTTACCACAGATAACTTTTTATCTGAAAGACTTAACCTGCACGGCAGGGCAAACTTCTAATTACCAAACATCGAATTGCCCTCCACTCCTTTGAAGCTCCAGGTCTCTATCCCATTCATGAGCTCAGGATGGCCTATTAAGCTTCCATTACCCAACTTGCCCTTGAGTCTCATATCTTTGGGGCTCCCATACATATGAAATTAATTTTTTTCCTCCTGCTAACATGTCTTACATTAATTTAATCATGAGACCAGCCAAAGGAAGAAGGAAACACTTTCCACCCCCACCCTCACCCTCACCCCCAGAGAGGTAATGGAGCTTAGCAGTTAGGGCAGGGCTCTGAAGCCAGGCTGCCTGGGTTTGAATCCACTCTCCACCCTTCTGACCTCAGGCAACCTTGCTGGTGCCCAAGTATTTTTTCCCCCCAAGTTTTTTAACTGTAAAAAAGAACTACCCCTATAAATTGGTGGGTTATACTACCCACTATAAATTGGTGGGTGAGCATACTCAGAAAAGTGCCTAATAAGTAGTAAGGCATTGATGATTGTCTGCTATTAATATTAGCATTTTAGTGTTATTAGAAGTGGCTCTGAAAGAACCTGAAGAGAGAAATTCCCCAAGGTAGGAGAGGAAAGAGGGGAGAGCGCACTTACTGATTTGGTTGTTCAGCTTGAATGCAATGTCCAGCTGCAGGATAATCAGCATGAATTGGAACCAAGGACTCATCTCCATGGAGGGGAGAGGAATGTGGACAGAAAATACAATGTCATTGGCTTCTATTTCCCTTGGAATTGCTTCATCGATGTCTCGGATTTTGTGGCAGTGGTTGGTCCCCCAAGGAATGAACCATTTTGTCTTGTGATGGTTTTTACGAACATCCACACATTTCACTGACGTGTAGGACACTGCTGTTGTGGGCCCTGGAGCTGAAAAGAAAAATGTTTTACTGTTTTAGAAAAATTATCCAATGAGGTGCTAATTTCTGGCTAACATTCTTTCCACTGCTGTTTTCTCTCCATTTTTTGGTACTGCCTTCTATAATTTGGGATCAATAATACCTAGGGTCTCCCAAATCTTGGTGAAGATCCTTCAGGGACCTCTGTAGGTATTGTAAAGTATCCCCAAGAGACTTCCCATTGTGTTTTCAATCACTGATATTTATTAGAAGAATATATTTACAACCTGTTTGGTTTAGTTACCTCCTCACTCCAAAATGTATGTCATAAAAATCCAGTGCTTCAGTTCCCACCTGCCTGTGGACTTGAGGGCTCTAGTGGTTCATAGACGACAGTGTCTGGTCTGAAGCCTTGGGTCTGAAGCCCGCTTAAACAACTTACTCTCAGCTAATCTTGGGCAAACTGGTTAAATCTACAGTACCTTCACAACCCTCATCTGAGAAACAAGATAGTTGGTTTCTAAGACTCCACCAATATAGCTGGTTTCTAAGATTCTTAACTCTAAAATTTTACAATACTGCTTTTGATTGAGAGAAAGAACTATGTTAACCTCAGGTTCCCTCTTAGAGTGGTACCTATCAGAGGGTGGGAACTCAAACATTGACTGATACCTCAAAGGTATACAAAAATATAATCCATACATTTCAAGAGAGAACATCATATTTGAACAATATAACATTAAAGAACACTGTTTTGTGATTATAAAGTGATTATGTGATTACAACAGAAAATTTGCAAAATATAGACATTTTAAAGTTTGAAACAACATCCCACTAGAGGGAAGTAACCATTATTAGAAAATACCTAAATACTATCTTTCTTTTCTATGAGTGCACAAGTATATAAAAATTTATACATGAATTAAATTGTATGACCTTAAAATACATACTATTATTAACACATTTTTTACAAAATGGGATCATGCCATACATAGTTTTGTAGCTTTTTGTTTTCATTCGTTGCAGAGTAGCACAGTGGTAAATAATACTGGCTCAGGAACCAACTTGCCTGGTGTCAAATCCTGGCTCTCTCATTCTAGTTGTGTCACCACTAATCCACACTAGGAAAGCTTTGGGTGAATTATTAAACCTGTCTGGGTGTTATTAGTTTTATCATCTCTTCAATGGCAATAATAATAGTGCCATTGTGTACATTAAACAAGTTAACATGAAAAGTGCTCAGAACAGTGCTTGAGCACATAAAAAGTATAAAATTAATATTACCTATTATAAAAATTTCCCCATAATAAAAAATTTTCAACCAGCAGTTACAAAATAATCAGATATACTAAACTGAATTTACCTACACATCCCTTAGTTTGTAAAGGTTGTCTATAAATAAGAAAAATTCTTTGCCTAATATTTTTTTGTTTCTAATCTATCTTAACTTTTCCATCTGCTGTCTAAATTTATTTATGGCATATTTTAATATTGATAAGATCCAAACTTTATATAGAATCTCTCTTTTCATTTATGTTTTTTCCCCATGTTTTTGTCCTTAGAGAAAACTTTATCTTCAAATTCAATAAACAGGCACCTTTATTAACTTCCAGTTATTTTTAACAATTTCATTTAAAAAAATATTTAAATAGTTGATACTTCTGGAATTTGTTTTGATATAAGAGATGAGGTAAGGTTCTAGTTTTTTATTTTTTTAAAACATTTAAATTATTCTTTACTGACTAGACTTTCATTGATTTATGACATCACCTTTATCCTATCTATAACAATAGATGCTTCTGGACAATCTGCTCTGTTTCATGTATTGGGCTATCAATTCATGGTCCAACACAACACTGTTTTGGATTCTGTATGTTGATGGTGTGTTATCAGTGTCTGACAGAGTAAATCCCCTTCCCTCTATTGCTGGGATTTTCAAATTTATGTCCTATTGCTGGGATTTTCATTGAAATTACATTAAATTTATAAAGGAATGTGGACAGAATCAGCATCCTTCCCAACATTAAGTGTCCCCATGCAAGAACAGTGACTGCTTCTCCATTAACTGGAGTTCATTTTTACATCTTTTTGAAAAATTTTATAGTTTTCTTCATATCTTTAAAAAATCAATTTGTAAAACGTTTCTCTGAAAGTTAGTAGTGAAAGAAAAGCATTATAAGTTGTGTTTTATGTGCATAGTTTAAATGTGTTTAATTCTGTAAATATATTTGGCATACCGTGCTTTCAGACCTTTTGTGAGAAGGAATCATCTCTTATTTAATGGAGATCAGATAGCAACTAGGGAAATATGTAAAGCAAGAGGAAAATCATGTAGGAGGCAAAAGTGTGTATTATTAATATTTTTCTCGACACCTAATGCTCAGATACACATTTTTTCTATCTCTAAATATCTATCCTAAATTCTGAGAAAATGTTGTTTGCAGAAAGTCTGACAATGCCTAATAAAATGTACATGAAACCCCAGCACTACGAAACTCTAGCTGAAAGTCCTTCAATGTAGAGTCCTGAACACTGCGGCATGGAGTCACCACTAATCCATGCCAGGGAAGTTTCTCTTTAAAACTCAAAACTGTATCGCAAAGACATTTTACACCTAATTCATCTACAACATCTGGCTTATTATTGGAAATAGGAGTCTATCAATTGGTTATCCAGCCTCAGCTAACTAGCCCACTGACATTAGAAAGACCAATGGCACATTTAACTGAATCCCTTTTAATGTGGTTGGAGAAATAAACAGGGAGACAAAAGTCATGAATTCTATTTTTGGCTAACATGCTCAAACTGACTATTTGCAGCAAAAAATAGTGACTACATTTTAAAACTTCTATTCTTCCAAAATGAACCTAACCTTTTTCTTTTTTTTTTTTCTTTTGAAAAACAAGTTTTCCCCTCCTTAGACCAAAATGAAAAATAACTAGCTGAGTTCCTCAGCTAAGCTCCAAAACCACATTCCAAACTTAATAACAGAGAAGCTGAGCACTTTACGGGCACAAAGGCTGCATTTTTAATGGACACAGTGAGCGCCTGCCTTTGTAGTGGCCTGAATTATTTTCATTCTTTCATTAGTCTAGTGTTTCTTGCCTAAAGAAAAACCCCAGGAATACTAATATTTTCATAAAGATCATGACCATGAACTTGGAGAAACCTCAAATGCATCTCCAGCTATACCATGAGAATCACAAATATTTTCCTTCACATGAATAAATTAGTTCTCTGGGCTCAAAAACCTTTGCATAACTTAAAAGCCTGAAGAAAATTCAATATTTTCAATTTTTCTAGTAGTGCTCAAAAGGCAAAATAGTTGTATTGTTGGAGAAAGTAAACAGAAATTCTGATATTCAAATATGGACAGTAAATGCTTCCCCACTAATGTATTTATAGCTCAAGACAACTTCCTACTCCAGTTAAAAGTGAATTCCCAGGTGTTCCTTTACGTAGGAAGCCTATCAAAGTAAACTAAAAAATAAAGTTTATAGCTAATAGCTGGTTGCCTAGAGTAGGTGTTTTCATTCAGTTGTAGCCAAAATTGTGACTACATGTATCACAAAACAGTGTCCAAAATCAAAAGAAGTTTGATCTGTCATTAAATTTTTAAAAAGTGTGATAGATTTTACTGTAAGAGAACAGAGTGAAGTGGAAGAAGCTAAAATTATCTGCAACCTTTGAAGAAGCTACAGCCAACTAACAGGTATATGAAATGAAGGCCTTACTTAGAAACCAGAGTGGTTCTAGGGATTAATAGACTTTGTGTATTTAAGAAGGGGCTGGATGGATTCAGGTCAACAAATTGAGTCATGTTTACTCTGGTGGAAGCTAAAAATAACCACCTCTCAGTATTCCTAGGATAGTAATGCAATCACCCAGCTGCCTCAGCATACTTTATAAATGTCCCCTCTATCCATCCGTAGCATTTCGCTGAAAAAAAAAAAGGGGGGCCAAAAGCTACCTCTATATCAGTACAATTTAGTAGACAGAGCAATATGGCCAAAAATGAGTATGCCCAGGCACTGTGGATGGGGTAACTTCTGGTAGGTAAGAAGACAGCATTTAGAATATGCCCAGAAGTAATAAAACCACAGGCTGCTTCATTGAAAACTCTGGCACATTTTGAGTTCAGTTCTCTTTACTATGCCAAACATAGGCCTTTTTTCCCCCTTTCCTTATCTGTATTTCCACACAGGATTTTTGGCCTCCACCTCTCTACTGTAGTACAAGAACTGTGAAATGTGATATTACATGACATTTCATTTTAAAATGATATGAAATCAATAAGACTTCTAATGTAAGGTTGTGAAAAAATGCACAAATACAACTCGAAGCCTCTTTGAAAATTCAGTGGCCCCTCAATTATGTACATTACTAAGGCTCATACTACATTCACCAAATACGTCCTGAGTGCCTACTATGCACTAGCACTGTTAGGGGATGGAGTGAACCTAACAGACACCAGCCATGTTGAATGTACAATAATGGGGAAAACAAACAAAAACCAAATAATTACAGGAAAAAGTAATTATAATTGTGGTGAATGCTACATTTATCCTGGCATTACCTGAGAAAGGGCAACATTTAGATATTTGGGAGGTAGGGAAAATGAATGCTCTAGAATGAGGCAAAAATTCCATTCATCATCACAATGCAACCTTGAATAAAAATGTTAAGTGGACAATGACTAAACCTGTACTTCTTTTGGAAGAATATTCATTGACTCCAGTCAGCTTCCTGTTATGGCATCTCAAATGGTTGTCCAGTTTACAAATTACTATCTAGCCAACCACTACCGCTATCATGCTCAAAGTTGAGTCAACATCAAATCATTAGCCCCTACTCCCTCCAGAACCTGTAATTAAAGAGTTGGACAGAGATGCAAGACTTGGTTGCCTCCTAGAAAAGTTAAAATTAAAACAATATGTTGACATGACACATGGTCTCCATTTAGGCCAACACAGACTATTTATTTCTTTGCTTTATTCAAGTGAAAAAGATTCCTTTAGCAATTATCTAGGAGTATTCTTATTATGTGAGCACTGTGCTAACTAAAGATAGAGACAATGACAGTCCCAGACCTAAAGTTGCTCATGGTCTAGTGTGGGATGCTGAGAAGTGGGCAGAGGAGTACATCCTGATTGAAACTTGCTCTGACAGAAGTTTGTACAGGATCCATCAGTTGGAAAGGAGGTAGGGGTGGGGGGAGTTGCTTGCAGAAGGCTTGGACTTAGGCTTGAGCTTATCCCTCAAAGAGAGCAAGTGTTTGTTAGCCTGGGGGAAAGGGCGACATAGCCAAATGGGGAAGGTTCTGAGGAAGACCATGTGCTGGGTCATAGGATACCTAGGAAATCACAGTATGTTCTGCAGATGCCTGTGCTTGAATATTAAAAATTTTTTTTAAAAGTCATTTAACAGGTGAAAATACAGCACCACCCCTAACTTTGTTTTAGCTCTTTGCTTTCTCTAACCAGTGGCATAGTTCTACTAGAGGGCCTTGGCTTCTGCTCCCAACAGTCTCTGCTCCAGTCTGTAGAGCAACATGAAGAAGAAATAATAAACAGAACTACCAATAACAAAGAATTTTTATTTGGGGGAATCTTTCCTTCTAAGACACCTATGTCTGTCCTGTAAGTTTCCACAAGGCTAGACCATGAGATCTGCTGGAAGACAGTTAAGCAAGAGTGTGGTGGGGAGGGAATGGAGAAGCCCCACCTCTTATTCTAGAAACTGGGCCTCCAAAGAGCCTTTGAAGTCTAGATCATCAGATAATAGCCTTCACCTAAATAACAGGAAGAATGTCTGCTTTGCAACAAAAATGATATTTAAAATTAATCTTCTTTGGGCTACAAGGGTAAGGAATGTGGAGAACAGACCAGTTAAAAGGGTAATGCATGTTTATAAGCATTAATAATCATCCTACAATTGCTAGCAGATAATTTTTGCTACTGACTCAAGAGGAGGTTGATTTAACTCTTAAACTCTAGTCTCAGTTTAAAAGCTGCTATAATGATCTCTGGACCTGTAAAAACATGAATGCTTCATTTATTAATCTATATTTTTAATAATTTTATTTATTTATTTATTCTCTACTTTGTTCCCTAAAAGGTTTTGGGTTACTAGAAAGTGAATATTAGACTTTACTTTTAGAAAGAATTGAGGCTACTTTTAAAAGATAGAATTAATGTTTGGGGGCGAAGAATTACTTGGTCTATGTGTATATCTACAAAAGTAGAGAACAAAAGCAATAGTTGGATAATGTTAGCACCCACAACTTTCACCTGATCTATAAAGCTAAGTGACTCAATATCCACTTCACTTTGTAAAGTAGAGAAAAACTTCTACTGCCTGGCTATGGATGGTATTTATAAGATTCTATATAGTAATTCTTTCTTATCTACAGGGGATACGGTACAAGACCCCCAGTGGATGCCTGAAACCACAGAGAGTACTGAACCCTACGATACTGTTGTTGTTGTTTTCCTGTACATACACACCTTTTCACTTAAAGAAAGCACTTTATGGCTTCTCTTTGGCCTATCCAAATTGCCAGCATCACTACTCTTGTGCTTTGGGGACATTCTTAAGTAAAATAATGGTTCCTTGATCACAAGCACTGTGATATTGAGACAGTCCAATTGACACTGAGCCTGGCTACTAAGAGGCTACTGGGCAGGTAGCATGTACAGTGTGGATACACTGGACAAAAGATAGAATTAATGATTCACATCCAGGCAGGATGGAGCCGGACCACGAGCGATTCCATTATGCTACTCAGAACAGCAGACAATTTAAAACTTATGAATTGCTTATTTCTGGAGTTTTCTATGTAATATTTTTGGACCATGGTTGACTGAGGGTAACTAAAACCATGGGTAAGGGGGGACAACTGTACTCAACTTGGTTCTAAACTTTGCCTATGTGCGCATCTGTGCTTGCCTCAGTGAGAATTCGTATGAAATGCATTGGGCATTCAGGCCTTTAGGTAACTCCAGGGTTTGCTTAGGATTTTTCAATGTGCCTCAAGGAGGGGTAGGAGGAGAAGAGGGAAAGAGGAACATAGGTGGCAGAAACCAAGGAGAACAGATGGGTTCCTGTTATTTATACAACTACAATTTTTATTCAAAGCCCCCAAGCACTCATTTAACATAAAAGGATCTTCAGCTAAATTTAGAAATTAGTTTTTGAATGTGTTAAATTGAGTTCCCACAGAGAGTCTGCCTGTCTTTCTCAAGCTCAAAAACCTCCTACTTTAATTGTAGTTAAAAGGAAACATGTGGGATATACTGTACAACTGATGTAGCCAGATCATATTATCTGGTTGAATTGTGAGGTTTTAGACAACCAGCCATTCTTTCAGCTAATTCAGTTTACCATTCCCTCCATGTCAGTTCTCAGTATCTGCCACAGCGTGTGTCTAAGTTTTAGGATGTCTCACTATAATGACTGCTTCAAAATTTTCAGCTAGAAAGTATAAATACTTGTGTTAAACTGACTTAGTACTTTGGAATTAACTGACTCTGTCTGTTACTTCCTTTACTGAAATTGCTCTGAAGTTATAATGGTCAGACATTCACGTTACCTCTGCCACCGAATTGGAAGATAAAATTCTCCTATATTTCAATATACCAATTAAATCTTACTAGATTACTAAGTGAAATATTATTTCACAATTCAATCTCAATTACTGGAGAGCTGAGAGTGGGTCTGCAGGGCCAAGACCTGGAGAAGTGGTTTTCGGAATTATCCTAGCTGTGCCCTAGTGTATGTAATGGGGTGCCCTAAGTGACATGTAATTCATTCTTGCCGGCAATTTTCAGTAAGTAATTAATTATGCTAACATCTGTTCTAGGAAAGCTACATTTTCAAACACGGCAGAACATTCCTCTACACTAAACTACTACCATGAAAACACACACACACACACACACACACACACACACACACACACACACATCCCAACCACAGAGCTGAGTTGAATGCAAAATAATCTGTACTGTACACACAAAGGTCAGGCACTTATATAAAAACAGTTCCCTACGACATAAACTGATGAAGAAATGACATAGACATTTTGACAGCAAACTTTTAAAATTGCAGCAAACACTTGTATAATTCATTCTGACTTTAAAAACATTGAAAAATGTTTTATGCTTACATCTAAGGCTGATGAGGATTTTAAAATGCTTGGCCTGCAACCTCAATTGTTTTGGAGCCAAAGATGTAACAGCTTCGAAGAATAGAAGAATGACTCTATATTTGTCAGAATCGACGCGGCAAACAAGCAGCACCACTTGGCTTCCATTACTTGCCTGGCTTGGATCCCATGGAACTGAGGAGCGTTGGAACCAAGAGGGGAAAAAAAGTAGAGTGCTTTGGGACACTGAGCCAAACTCTTACATAGTATTTGAAATGCTGTGGTAAACATGAAATTACTTTAGGCTCAAAAGATTGGTGCCAGCTTTTTCCTCTTTAGGAAAAAATAATAAAATGCACAGAAAGGGTCCTGCCAGGGACTTAGCACATGAAATCTGCCAACCATTAGACGTGCTAATTGGGGGAGCAACACTGAATGCTGAATTCGGATGAAAAAGGGCCCCTCACCTTTGGTACGCTGCAGCAAAGAGAAGCTAAATGAAGAAGTGCGGCGGAATACAAGTCCTGATTCTAACCTCTATCCCTGAAAATTACCTGCAATGACTGTTTCTCCATCGCTCCAGAAATACTCAAAAGGGTAAAAATTAAATACACATGAAGTGAACACAAAAGACCTCCGTAGAAAAACCAAAGGGCTCATCTGTAGATGCTATTGCTCATTGCTCGGCAAACCAGTCGCCTGGGCTGAATTTTTGACTTTCTGCCAGGGCTTCAAAATCAGGCACCTTTCAGCCAAAACGCTGTGGAATGCAGCCAAGACCACCTATGGAAAGTGAATTACAGCGCCTTATAATTTACTACCTTGGCTATGATCTTCCATAAAGCCAGCATGGCGGGTGAACCAGCTCTTGTGTGGGAAATCTCTGGGCCCTCGTAGAGGCCCCAAAGCTGCCCTGGCAGAGCTGAGAGGGTCGGGGCCGAAGAAAGGCTGACAACTGGCTCTGTTTTGTGAGCAAGCTTGGCATACTTTTGTATTAAAATTGAAGGTTTAAGAAACCCCAAACTTTTTCTAGAAGAAACAGCGGCTTTGTTCCGAAGTACTCCTTTCACTCTATAAATGTCACACATTTGTTACTTATAATTTATGATTATCAGATATTTATTATTTATAAATTGCAGATATCTACTTTTATCAATATAATCAATATTAATAATAAACACAAATACTATGTCGATTGCACATTCCAGTTTCCAAAGCACTTTCACACACTTGCATCATCTAATCCTCATACTAACCAGGTATAGTCATTATAATGCCCCTCCATGGCACGTGCAGAAGATGGGTGGCTTTTGCTCCACCAGTAAGTGGCTCAGCTGGGACTAGAACCCCAGTCTGACTTGATATCCAGTGTCCCTTCCAATGCAGTGCATTGCCTCTCAACCGCTCACTTCTTTATTAGCTCTCTCCAATTACCTGAGAGGTAATGAATGGAGTAGGGGGATGGATGAGGAAGACTGAGGATGCCATGGGGAACTTGCTGAAGCTCTAGAGACAAGGCACTACCCAGCACTGGGCTGGGCTCCACACAAAGGAAACGGGCAGAGTAGCTCGTCGGCAAGACTCAGTCAGTGACAGGGTGCCTCCATGGAGTCCAGAAAGAGATGTTGGGATAAGACAGGCTCCCAGAACTGCACTAAGCTCACTTGAAACTAATGGCTACTCTCCCATAATTTCCTGGGGGTCGGGTTATAGCTTCACATTCTGGGCTGGCAGTCTGGGATGTTAACCTAGACAATAACTGATTCAGGAACACATGATAGAGCTGCCACGGAAGAGTCTATGTCAGACCTGTGAGCAGAATAAAAGCCAAGAGTACAAGTCAGATTTAGGGTGACATGAGAGCACCCTAAGGGGAGAATTCACTGACAAATCAGATAGGCAAACAATGGCACAGTTTCACTCAGGAAAGGGCGAGATCTCCATTCATGGAACATTCAGGAAGTTGCCGAATAGATAAGAGCCTGAACTAAGCAAGTTTTTCTCAGTGACACCAGAATGATGGAGTCTCCTATTCACACATGTAGGATACTAGGGGATGGAGAGCTTAAGGCCCAACAAAGAGCTTCATGCAGTTTATTGACTACTTTTTCTCCATATCTGACCCATTTATGAAAAACAATAAAAACAATAAAAAGGAACAAAAGTACAGGGCATTCCGAAGAGCCAGAAATTTAGTGTTAAGACAGTGCAAGCTGAGGCTAATGTCAAGCAAGACCCATTAACAACTTTATCTGGAATTTCACAAATGCCAGGGACAATCATATCCCCTTTCTTGACTTTTCAAAGAAAAAGTAGGACCTTGCAATTTTAAATTCTCTAGAATTGGAGGTAAAGGTCTATTGGCAGTAGAAGGTAAACTACAGTTTCTACAGCCATATTCTTAGAAATTACTGTGTTGTTGTTTTTTTAAAAAACACTGAAATAAAATTAAGACTACTATGTAATTGTTAAATATTTGAATATTTTCATCAGCTCTGGGTTCCAGTTCTGGTGCCAGTTCCTTCATTCAATTTGTTAAATGCATATAATGTGCCAGCATCTCAGGCCTTCGGCAGTTTCCCTTCAGCAACAAATTATCATAACTTCTTCTAATACCAATATCCCCTGGCCTATGCTTTGACTATAGCATTCTACTTTATTTGCAAACATAGCTTCTGAAGCCTAAAAAATTATAAGCTCCTGAGAGGAGAGACCAGGTTTTATTCCTCCTTATGGCATCAAACAGAGATTTGAACATGCAGATCCCTCAAACCTGAATTGAATTATTTACATTAAAGAGTATCTATGTCATAATGAACACACTAATGTTAAGTTATGCTTGATTTACTTGTTAGGAAATTAACTTATATCAAACACTTGTTTACTTTTTATTTACCTATCAAACACTTATTTTACTTTTTTTTTTAAAATATGTTTTTATTGATTTCAGAGAGAGGAAGTGACAGGTAGAGAGAGGGAGAAACAACAATGATGAGAGTCTTTGATTGGCTGCCTTCTGCACGCCCCCTACTGGGGATCGAGCCCGCAACCCGGGCATGTGCGCTGACGAGGAATCTGCAATCTCCTGGATCCTAGGTCAATGCTCAACCACTGAGCCAAGAGGCTGGACCAAACACTTACTTACTTTTATCAAACACTTGTTAGGCACCACAAAAAAATGCCATAGTGAATTTGACCCATGGCCTACCTACATCAAAATACAATTAAGAATGGCGTCAGAGAGTTTGGGAGAAAGCCATGGCCCCTTTCCTTGATGTCAACCTTCCAATGTTACACGTGTCCCAGTTGGGGCTCATTTCCATTTACGATGGTTCTTGCAGATCTGTGTCAACCTATATATAAAATGAATACTGAATTTTGAGGATCAAAATGAGTTCTCCTAAACTGGAACACTACCATCCCAATCCATGGAGGGGGGAAAAAAAGTAAATTTACACATCAAAAGAATGTGTATAAGACAGACAACAGAACAGGCAAGCAAAAACATGGTAATTTTTGAAAAATTTCTCCCAAAGGGTTTATAGCTAATATTAAAATGTGGGAGCATGTTCAGATAACTATTCTTTGACCTATTTCCTGGAAATTGAGGTTCTCAAAGGTAGAATTTAACAATTATTTGTCCTATTCCAGCACTGCCTTGAGGGGATCAAGGCTTACATGACTAACATAAAATAAGAGATAAAATGTTTATGTCTTAGCCTTAAATGTATATAATTAGTGGCTGCATATTTGAAGACTTTATGACAAAATCTATATTCTTAAGAACACATAGAGGGAAAAATTTGGCCTTTTCATTAGTATCTTAAAACAAGTCCTACCAGAGAGAAAAGCAAACACCCCCTTCTAAAGGCATCAACTCCTACTTTTGAGATCAAATCTACAAAACAGGCTCAGACAGAAACCTGGGCAAAGGAACCTTCTGTTGCGTGTATGTTCTATTTACTCAGTAGTTCTAAATGAAATTTTTCCCTCTGGCCCAATGAATTACACATGAAAGTTCTGAAAGAACCAGTCAAGAAAAGCAATGGAAGGCTTCTGGTGCTAAAGGAACTGTAGAGCACAGCATGGGTATCAAAAGTCTTGGGATGAGGCTGCTCTGCCTGTAGAGTACCCTGCTCTGTTTCACTGCTTCCCTAGTAAACTCACTTCTACTTTAAACTAAAAAAAAAAAAAAAAGTTCTTGGCAATGGCACATGGAGTTCTGAAGGATGACAGGTACATGGAATTGTGACTGGAGGGAAATGTTATTTAGGAGGAAGAATTTGCAGGCCCTGTTAATTCATGCGGGATGTGAGTGAGAAAGAGAAATCAGAATGTCCCCAAGTTTCTTGCACTGGCAGTAGATGAATAGTAATGTCACTTTGCTAAGAGAGGAATCAAAGAAAAATGAGTGATAGGACATACTACAGGTAGAATATGTAGAAGCTGGAGGCATATAGCTTGTTAAAGAAAGAGCTCAGTTTGCATTGAGGGGAGTAGGTTACAGATAAAAGGTCAAATACGTGAATGGCTAAGATTTAGAAGAGGAATTAGATTTATTCTAGGTTGTCCCAATATTGCAAGTTCTAAGGAAGGAATTCTGAAATCAATAAAATCTGATGGTCCAAAGTTAACCTGACTGGTTGAAGACAATGAGCTGCCCACACCTGTGAGAATAAAGGTGCTCCTGCTGGTAATACTGGGTGAGTGCAAATAGTGCAGAGGACTCCAGAGCACTGGCTGGGGACTGAAAGGCAGCCTTTAGGGTTTTCCTCATCATCAACATTCTATGAGCCCTCTTCAAACATCTAGAGCTTCAATTCTGGGCCACAAATCAGTCTGCTAGTCCTGAACTACTGCAAACTTCAGGAGAAGAGTCTTGGTGGAATGAATTATCCTGGGAATCAGGCCTTCCAGGTTCTAATACTGGACATGCCACCAACCAGGCAAATTATTCCACCAAACTTGGGCCCCAGCTCTCTCAACTGTAAAGGCAGTATTGCAACTGTTAGACACGTCTAACTTAGAAATTTTATTACTCTAAAGGGAAGTTATATACTCTATGTTATGCTGAAAATCATTCTTTTAAGATTAAAAAATATCTTTTTAAATTAGGGTCAATTTGTATGCCAAGAATAGAGGCTGCCAAGCCTTGTTCATCTAGACTCCTTCTCCCCTCGCTCCCCTTGCATTTTCACATCTGTTAGAGGAAAAGACCTTAATCATCCTACTCTGTTGTGTTGCTGTCAGGGGTCAGAATGGGTTCTGGGGGTTTGCTATTTTCCACCAACTGGTGAGACCAACGAACTGTTCCAAAAAGCAAAGGTAAACCACAGCCAACTGTAAATTCTTACTGATATATTCAGCAGGATGAAATATACCTCCATAATATGCACTATGGGAAAATGAGTCTAATCCAATCACAAAGAAAATGTTAGGAATTAAAAAAAAACCATTCCAGCTTCCAGCCTATGGCCCATGCACTCAGAGTATAATACAACACAAAGACATTCCAATACAATGAAATAATGTGGAGCATGTCCAACCTCTATTTTTCAGGGTGATAGAAATAAGCTCAACAGAGCTGTCTATTACTATTCAAAAGAAATGGAAGTTGTTGCACACACTGTCTGTCCTAAAAGATGATTGACAAAACTTGCTAATCAATTCATAACATTCATTAATTTATAATGCTCATTCAGATTTTCATTTAAACTGCTGGGTTCTTAATATATTTCAAATTTTACCCAGATTACCTTCTACAAAAAATATTCCATAAGAGAAAATAATAATTATAGTGCAACTTTCACAGGAAGCATTCTTTATGTGGCTGTAGACATCTATAAAAATAGAATAAGAAAAAATAAAAGTGAGGGCTCTAGATTCAGAAATACTTGGGTTCAAGTCCTCACTCCATTACTTACTAGCAGGTTAGTTGGGCAATTTACATAGCCTTACAAAATGCCAGTTTCATCTTTGTAAAATTTTACTAAGAGTACCCATCTCATAGGTTGGTTGTGAAGCTAAAATAATTAATAGAAAGAGCCTACTACATCACCTTGCACATAGTGAGCCTCCATAAACGTTAAGTATTGATAACAACAATGCTGCCTGCAAATGGAGAAGAAGAATAACCTGGAAGGAGATGGTGACATTATCCCTGCTCTCTACCCTGTCTTCTTCCCCCTAAGGATGTGTTAACCTGAATGTACTAGAGGGTCTGGATCTTAGATCATTAAAAACCAGGGTTCTCCTTGTCTCTCAGTGAAAAGTCCCAATAATCAGAGATGATGCTATAAAAATTTTAACTTGAATGTCTATTGTCTTTCCCTGAGAAATAACCCAGGGATACCCTAGTCAGACTGTTGTTTGAGGGAACACAGAATTAGCCCTTGTTTTCTCCTCAGTGAAGTGGGATTAAAACATTTTTTTCACAATTATTTTTATAAATTATTATAAAATAATTATGGCTAAAAGTATTAACATGGGTCTTCCCTACTCCTTCCTCTCCTCCCTACAAGTAGAGAGAATGCTGGTTTTGCTTGTTTTGTTGAATGCCCTCCCCAGCCCCCCCTCCCCCCATGAGGGTTTAACTCTTGCTAGATGGATTCTTTGGGCTTTCATGATACATAAGCAAGAGAAGGGGGACAGGAAGAAGAGATGGTCTTAGCTGGGAGAAGTCCAGTCATGTCTTTAATAAGGGCAACAAAGGAAAATAAGATAGCAGGTGCAAAAACTTCATATAAACCTTTGGCAGGATTTATTTAATTAGCACGTGACATTGGGAAGATAGAAAGGATTGACAAAGGCATTAGGATTATGGGGTTAGATTATATGAGGTTAGAGCTGCAGCTATTCTAGATCGTCATCTTATTTCAATATTTTATTCAAAGCCTGGGCTCCTCACAATCAGAGTTACACTTACAAATTCCACCTTAGTACTCCTGGCTGCCCTGCCCCCATTCCTCTACCCCAGGGTTTCTCAAACTTGGCACTATTGATATTTTGGGCACTATACCTGTCAGGGGGGTTGCCTCGTGCGTTGTGGGATATTCAGCAGCAGCCTTGGCTTCTTAATTGCTAGTAGCATCTTCCCTCCTCCCCCAGCAAGACATGAAAATCAAAAGACTTGAAAATATCCCCTGGGGAGGGGGATGGAAAAGCTTTTCCTAGTTGAGAATCCCTACTTTTTCCTAACAATTCAGGCTTAGGAGAAAAATTCCTACCCCACTAAGCCATTCTGTGACACTTGCTTTTCAGTTTGCAACTACAGGGAGTCCAAGTTCTCAAAAGTCCATAGCCATTACAGTTATCTACATACTGGACTGGCTGCATCAGGCAGTCATCTACAAATTATAGGTGATTATAACAGGTGCAATTTGTTGGATATTTGATATGTGTCAGGTATTGGGCTTGGGGATTTCACTGGATTGATATTCGTTCTTATACAACAGAATGGTAGGTAATATTATATATAGTTAGATATGAGTAAAATGAGGCTCTGAAAAGGCAAATAACTCATCCAAGGTCAACAAGTAGTTGAACTGGGGTTTGAACCCTAAATCTATCTGAGCTCAGAATCTCTCTTTGCCTCAGGCCACACTATTTCTCCTACTGAGAAAAATCAATGCAGAGATATATGGGAAATGCATTTAGCATAAGTTAAATGAGTTAAAATGGTGAGGCAGTGCACAGACTGTTCTAGAACTCAGTATTCTCTGGGACCACCAGCAATATAGATGCTTTTGTTTTAAGGATGCTAACAAGTTGATATTTGAATTATGGACATTCCACTAAACACAGGAAAATGGTGGTTTCCTCTAAGTAGAAACAACAAGCAGTAGCTGGTTGCCATGGTAGCAGAAGTAAACTTAATCTTGAGGGGGAATACAATTACTAGATAGGGACAGCAAGTATGGTAAGGAGTCTAAACTAGATAAGGGGTGTTTTTTGACTGGAAAAGAGAAAGTTGAAAGAGAGACATGATAGTCATCTTTAACTATTTGAAATGCTACCATCTAACAGAAGGGAAGCACATGATCTAAATTATTCCAAAAGGAAAATCCAGGATTCATGAGTGGAAATTATAATGCGGTAATGGAAGCCAGTTTTCCACTGAATGATAAGAAAGAACATTTAACCTTCATAGTGTTTCAACTTGATTGTCTGGAGTAGACAGCAACGCATCACTAAGACAGAAAGGGGATGGCAGGGTGGTTGTCTCTGTTGGGAGACCCCAGTGTGGGTGAAGTTGGACTAGACAAATTCACAGGCCCCTTATAAAACAAGGATCTATTTCTCTAAAGAATAGGAAAGTTGTGAATTCCTGCTGCAAACAGACGAATGGAGGGTGGGGGAAGTGGGGTCTCCACCGGGCAGAGAGAGAATACCACCAGCAACTCGGCACCATCACGGGAGTGGTAAACTCCAATCTTGCCTGGTAAGAAAATACCATTTAGGTGAGACCAGACATAAGAGAGAAAAACCTTGTGGGATTTTTTTTCTTCTGTTCTGAATAGATGACCAAGAGATAGGGCAACAGGTTTAAAAAAAAAAACAAGCATCAAGCAGCTCTTTCTTCTGTCTTCCAACCTTAAGACACTGTGACGCCTCTTTCTCAGACTTTCCAGCCACCTCTCACTATTTTGACTTCAAAACTCCATTTAATTCTTAAAAGAAAATACACAAACATGCAGCTAGAACATAGCTAGAGTGATATTTGATTAGCTACCTCCAAAACACTAATACTGCCTTTGGTGTCACTACCTTTGATTTACCCTCAACCAACAATTCATTATAAAATCTCTCACCAATAGATTCACCGAAGGGAGAGAGGACAAGGCTATGCTCAAACTTTCCTCTTAGAAAACCAACCACATTGCACACTTCCAGGACCTGTCTTGGAAAACAAAATTGTTACAAAGTCAATCTCTGCTAAGGCACACAACCTCCTTTGTGAAAGAGAGGTGCTGAAAGCATAACAGGTTTTATTATTTTTTTTTAAAAAAAAGCTATACTGATTCATCTTTCCACATTAAATATGAATAATACTTAAGAGACATTTCCCTATCCATCTCCAGGGCACTCAAAACATTAACAGTGTCATTATTTTACACAACACCCGTTAAGTGGATACCAAAGATTATTATTCTCCTTTGATTTCTAAGAAAGCAGCTACAGAAAGATTAAACAATAAGTTGTCCAAGGTTGTTCAGGAAATTGAGATGCTTGAAGTTGTCCATTCAGTGCTTATTTTAGGGACTTGGTACTACAAAGTGATTGAATTGTGTAAACACCGAAGTCTTTTTTTTTTTTTTTTTTTTAAATCTCTATTTCTCACAGGCATACATGAAATTTTCATCATCTGAGCCAGGGGTGGGGAACGTCCGGCCCGCGGGCCATCTGGCTGGCAAAATCATTTGGTCTGCCGCTGCCAAGGCAACCCCAGGCAGGGCTCGAAATCCAATAAATCTAGGAGCTTTTCTCATAGCTAATTTTTAAGTTGATAATTTTGTATGGCACACGAATGATATATCCAAATGGCCCTTAGCAGAAAAAAGGTTCCCCACCCCTGATCTAAGCACTAATCTACCACCTTGTTGATCTTGGGCAAGGGTATCCTCCCAGACTAGGGTCATGTCTGCAGGAAGCTTGGTACCTCACCCAACTTGGTTTTCCACCCACTGCTTTATCAAGTGAAGTTAGTTGACTCTGCCTGGCTATGTCTGGGAAATTTTTAAGCCCTTGATTAGCTATTAACAATTGGTTTAACTCAGACGAGAGAGAGAGAACAAAATAATAGTGGTTGAAAAAAATGCCTCCACCATTCTGATTACAAAAGGAGGCATGATTAACAAAGTTCCCTTTGTGTCCAAGCTCCATTCTGAAAGCCAAAGAAAGAGCTTCCCACCCCCCTTTTTTGATTGCTGAGTCTTTCCCTACTTGTCTCATCACCCACACAATCTGTTCATAGCTCTAAGAGACAATCCAGCCAGTCTGTGGAGAGTTCCTAAAACATGTACATCGTGAAAGCAGACAGGATGGACAGGACCTTGTCTTGACAAAGGATGATGGGACATTCAGCAAAAACAGTTCACAAAGGGAAATACGGATTGAAGGCCCTGGGCTGAATGGAGATTACCCATAATGCCTAACACTGTGCCTGTTCTTATGGTTATCTGTAAACCTTCTTGTCAATGTACAGCCACCTCCAGGATTTTTTAAAAGTGTTTTTTAATTGATTTTTAGAGAGAGAGGGAGAGAGAGAAACACCTATGTGAGAGAGAAACATCAACCAGCTGCCTCCTGCACACCCCCTATTGGGCATTGAGCTCATAACCTGGCATGTGCCCTGACTGGAATCCAACCGGCGACCTTTTGACGCACAGGACAACACTCAACCAATTGAGTCACAATGGCCAGGGCTAGAACAGAGAGTGTTTTAAGAAAATACAATTAACAAGTTAAAGAAGTCCAAGTCACTGCTTTAAGGAACCTTTAGTCTCTCAAGACCTTTAAATATGAAAACAGCAAGTGAGATAAAGATTCGAGTTTCAACTTCCATGTGGGTTGAGATAAAGCATATAAAACACTTAGCATGCTGCTTGGCACATTAAATTCTCAATTAATATTACATAATATTTTATTATATGCTGTTCTGTTTTATTAAAGATATTCTTATATATGTCCTGCCTATCTGCTTAGCTAAAGCCATACCACCCACGTATTTGTCTTTGGTGCATTACAAAAGGTAAGTTCCTTCATATACAACACTTATTTAAGCCTACAGATCTATGGTAGGTTATGGAAGAGATACTAATAGCAAACCTAGTCTCAAAGCTGGCATGTGTTAGATGCCCTGAGATCTCAACTCATTAATTTCAGATCCAGTGCCTTCTTTCCATAACACCACAGCTGAGCAGATTGCCATGTCTTTTTCTTTTTTTTTATATATCTTTATTGATTTCAGAGAGAGGGAGGGAGGGAGGGAGGGGGGGAGGGGGAGAGAGAGAGAGAGAGAGAGAGAGAAACATCAATGATGAGAAGAGTCATTGATTGGCTGCTTCCTGCATGCCCCCAACTAGGGATCTAACCTGCAACCCTGGGCATGTGCCCTAACTGGAAATGGAACCTTGATCTCCTGGATCTTAGGTCAGTGTTCAACCACTGAGCCACACCTGGCTGGGCCAGATTACCATGTCTTGTGCCTCTTTATATTCCCCAGAATTTAGCAAAGTGCTAAGACATACCTTCATCACTATCTGAACAAGTTTCTAAGCTGTAAGTAACCTAAAGACTCTGAGGATTTACCTTAGTAACAAAAAGAAATTTGTGAAAGCTCTGGCTGGTGTGGCCCAGTTGGTTGAACATCAATCCCATGCACCAAGAGGTCACCGGTTCCATTCCCAGTCAGGGCACATGCCCTGGCTGCAGACTCGATCCCCAGTGGGGAGTGTGCAGGAGGCCCCTGATAGATGTTTCTCTCTCTTGCTCTCCCTTCCTCTCTCTCTAAAATCAATTTTTAAAAATATTTTTAAAAAAAGAAATTGGCATAAAATGCCAACATAATTGGCAAATAGGGATAGAGCCATGGCTTTTCCTATTGTTCATTTTAAATTCAGTGCCTTGAATGAGGTGAATATTGTCTTGGATTATGCACATCAAATTGTGCTGTAAATGATCACCGCAAACTTCAAAGGCCCAGGCCAAACTTGCAAATTCTTCAAAAAGAAATCTTTTTATTTAATTTAAAAAATGCTTAGAACACTTAGTGTATTTCACCCAACTTTGACCTAACAGCAAACTACCTTATTTTACTGACCTTATCTCCCCAATCAAATTTAAGTGACTCGAAGGCAAGATCCATGTGCGCACTCCTTCTGTAACCCATGACTAACCTGGTTCAGGAAGGGTGGTAACGTGTGTGCCAGCTCATTCCTCGTTCTTCCTCACAGACTCCTGGATGTCCCAAAGAAACCTCCAGCCACCGCCAACATCTACTCGAGTTTGCCAACCATCCCCAGAAATCTGCTCTGCATACGCAGTCATTAAAGCTTCTCCTGTGCCTTCAAGAACTTCATTTTGGATGCTGGGACATCCTGTTGCCATCCATTTCACAGAGAGACCTAGCTCAGCAGGAGTGTGTGTTGCAATAAGCTTCATTTCAAAGCCAGCAGCCTGGCCTAGTTCCAGGAATTGTCACTAATGATCTTCACCAGCCACTTGGTGCTCCAACAGTGGTACAAAACACACACACGTGCACACACATCATTTCAACCACTGTTCTACTTGGAAGAATTGTGCCTAACAGAGGTTGGTTACATAGCTGATTTTATATTTTAATTGTTACAGAAGACCTATTCCATCAAACATGAGTAAACTCTCCAAATACACCTTCTGCAATATATTAGTGGTGTCCATCAATCTATCTTTAAACCAAAGACATAGTAATATGTGCAATGGTCAGGGATCTTTGGGTTGCAAGAGAAAGGAAACCATGCTCAAAGTTGCTTGAGCAAAATTAATCAATCATTTAGTAAGGGGAAGCTGAAAAATGTCCAGAGACAGAGGGGTCTTTGGATAGGGTTATTTTGAGAAATCAAATTATGTCAATAGATCTCACTTCTCTATAGTCACTGAATTCTACCTTATATTTTATTAGCTTCATTATCAGGCTTCATTGGAAAGCTTCCAGCAGTTCCAGGCTCATATTATCAGGATTCAAGTTCAGTAAGAAAAAGAGAAGATATCTCCTCTTGGTAGCCTCAACACAAACCTCAGAATTTACTCTTATTAGACTAACTGAAGCCACATGTCCACTGCAGCTTGATCACATGCCCATTGCTGGAGTCAGAGGTGAGGATTCTCTTAAACCACATGAACTGAGAGGAGGCGAAGGAGAAGTGCCACGCAGGAAACTCAGGGTCCTTCTATCAATAGGATTTAGCTGAACTGTCCTCCCCAATAAGTCTTCCCTCTTTCCCTAATCTCTAAAAAGTGTATTATAGGGATGATCAACTCTGAAAATAGTATACTAAAGGAAGGAAACAACCAGGCAAGTCACAAAAAAATATAAATAGCCAGTAACCACATAAAAATAGGTTCACCCTCACTAGTAAAAAAATGGAAATTAAAAGAAAAGGGTATTCTTGGCATATTGGCAAAAATTATAAAATTTAACTTAATGCCTGGTACTGGCCACGATGCAGTGAGATGAACACTTTCCGACTTGACTAATAGGTATATGGTGGTTATCATTGATCTGAAGGGAAAATTGCAATTATTATCAAACTCTTTAAAAATGGGCATGCCTTTTGACCTAAGATAAATCCAAAGAGGTGAAATTGCTAAGGAAATAATTAAGGTATGAATAAGAATTTAACTACAAAGAAGGTGTTCCAAGAATGACTATTACATAGCCCCCAAACTAGAAATATCATCAATGTCCACCAATAGGTGATTGGGGAATTTAATTATGGAACATTTATTCTATGTGCTGTCATACTGACACCAAAAATGATCTCTCAATGCGTATATACTGGCATAACTTAGATAAGGGAGAAAGGCACACCACAGAGTTAATATTGTGGGTGACCACACCACAGCATCATTCACTAGCTAACACTAGTGAATTAGTTTCACTCTCATCTTCTAGGTTATCAAAGGGTTCTAAAGACTTAGATTCTGCTCAGGAAAAGATCAAAACATCTGGACACCCTCAGCAGGCTAAAATTTGATGTTTCTTCAAAGAGATCCTCTTTACATATTTAACAACTGTTTATGGGAGCAGCTGAGCGCTACATGGGGAAGATGAAGAAAATGGATCACAGATGGCATTCTTCATCCTAAAAGATAGCTCAAAAAGTAATGTTTGGTTAACATACAGTGATTTCCATAGTAAATAATTCTCTCTCTATAAAAAACAACTAAGTTTCTTTCCCTGTTCTTTATCCTGTCATCATATAGCACCAATCTTCATCCTCAGAATAATTTCCACCACAAACAAATCAATTACCTTCTCAAAAAAAAAATCAAAAATCAAAACAAACAAACAAACACAAAAAACTAACCATAAACACAGCTCTTCTCCATCTCAGTTCCCATAGCTTTAAAATGTGAATATCCCTAACAGACTGGCCTCTCTTAGAGTGCTGCTGGTAATACCAAATGAGATGATTTCTGTGGAAGTGCTTTGGAGAAGGGTAAAAGCACCATACAAGTGTGAGGAGTTGGAGCATGAATTCATCATCTAGATTTAACATACACTCAACAAAGCATCTGAGAGCCCTGTCAAGCCTTTGGCTCCACCATAACCTCATGTTCTTTTCCTATAGTCATTTCTGAAAACCAGATGTTGGTCTGTAAAGTTTCCTTGTAAGAAAAAGACAGGCCTTCTCTACTTTCAAATTGGCCAAAAAATGCTTATGGTGTTTCCAGCTATTGAAACATATGTAATTAAATAATATTCCAAAGAGCAGACAGATATGCCTGATACAGACTGGAGCCTGAAACGGAAAAAGGGAGTAGCATGAACAAGTAGAGGAGTTAATGGTTTTCATTTTATCTCATTCAAGCCACAGCAATTAAAAATCCTAGAAGATAAAAACTTCTGAGAGTGAGATTTCTTTTAGAATTAGCATAGAGTACTACTATTAGCAATATTTTATATTACTTCGATTATCTTCTGAGAGGAAATCATTGCTTTTAAAAAAAAGTTGTTTCTTGGGAGGGTTGTGCCTCTAAACTATGGACTTACATTGTGTTTCTTTACAGTCTCTTTCTCATTTTCAAGAGTGGTAAAGTTTAAATAAAACATGCTGGGTCAATAATAATTACATTTAAGTTCCTAAATGCCCTTCTTTTTAAACCCCCACCCCAATTACATCCTACCCTTGAGGATATTTACAATCCTCTATGACACATGCTCTACACCTCTTGGTTCAAGGAAAACACACCTACAGCATTTCAAATTAACTACTGACCCTTACTCTCACACTATAAACAAACCCTTTTCAGAATCTCAATTGCATTGTGTCCACATTGATTAAAGCTTGAAGCCTGGTGACCTCATGTGGTGTTAACTTCTCCCATGCACCAACAGCATTCTGCCTTTCTACTCAATTACCCCCTTTGGTGCCAGAGGATCGCTACCCAATGAACATACACAATGGATTTCTGCTTCATTACACTAACCAACAGCAGGATAGAAATAAGCAGGAGAGGAATAAACAAGCTAATTTATCATGAGGACAGAGCAAGCTTTCACCAGTCTCGCCATCGAAAACTTCAGTGGTTAAACGGGGAATATCAATAGTCTGGGGTAATGTTTATGATCTTACAGACTATAGACAGAGCCACAACAGAACCTCAGTAATTAAAGAATTCTGCAGATTAGCAGGTGTGAACAACACAGACACAAAACCCATGCCTTAAAACTCTGGGGTCCTACATAAAACCCACTGAATAATTATTTTGGGAAGCACAACCCAGGGCTTTGGATAACATGGACTGACACCCTGGTAATTTGCCCCAAGGGTTCGACCTAACTGTGGGGCCCCACTTATTCATCACTGACAAGGTGTTCAGAAGAGCCCCAGCCTCTTTGTGAGAAGGATCTGGACGCCCCCCCCACTCCCTTCATTAGGCATGGCAAGGGCACAGCGGCTGATTGAATTAACAACTTTGGAGGGCTTTAGTCCCAGTTCCCAGACATTAGCACCATCATCCAGAACAAATTAAAAGTCTCACAGCAATTAAGCAGATTTTTAAAATGAATTTCCCATGGTTCAATGGTTCAACAAGCAACTTGATTTAAGTATTAGAGAAGAATTTAGGAGGAAGACGGGAGGAACTGACTGTTGAATTTCCAAAATAAATATACAATGGTAGAGGCATAAACAATAAACTTCTGAGCCTCTACTAACTAGGCTTTTACATTTCTTTTATATAAAGTTGGAACTTTTCAATCACAGAAGGTGAAAGAATAAAAACTAACACAGAATTGTATTAAAATGATGGATTTCAGGAGAATTATTTTCTTTGTTTTAAACTCCTTTCACATCATTGTATTTTTGTTCAAAAACATAAATGAAAATTGGGTGGGGACAAAAAATGCATGTTTCCAGTTACTAGATTTTAAATTCACACAGCAATCTAAACCTAACTCTGGAACCATCTACATTTCTCTGAACCACTATAACCAGATTCAGATCAGGCACAAAAACTCTCATGTGAGTCTCCCAAACCACTCTGGGTAATTTAACTCCAGGCACTCATTCCTGGGTTAAAAGAATAAGACTAATAGTCTAATAAAATAGTACTTAGCCTATTCTAAGTGCTTACTATTTGCCAGGCACTGTACATTTATTATCTCATTTAATCTTTTCACATATTCATTTAATCCTCACAGCAATGTCAGAAGCACTACTGCTGCCATTTTATCCATCTGAGAGTGGAGGAAACTCGGGCTCTGAGATGAAATAATTTGTTCAAGGCCACATGGCCAGCTAGGGGTAGTGCCAAGATTTGTATCCAGTCACGCTCTTGCTTATATTTAGAATGGCAAACTCCCATTTCCAGTGGAGTTTTACCTAGGTTTAAAGTAGTGATGGGTCAATACCAAAAAAAAAAAAAAAAATCATTATTTTAGAGGGAGGGAGACCATGATGATGTGTTGACCCAGGTAAGGAGGAACTCCTGTCACTTTTTTTTCAAGCCCCTATTTTCTCTCCAGCACCACCACCGTCCCCTTCCCTTACTCTATGCCAGCTCTGTGTAACCCCCTCCCCCCAACCATGCCCCAAACACTCCCACCTCTAGCTGGAAGGTTTGGCTAAGAGAAGTCCAAGTCCAGCTTTTGTGTAACTATCTCCTCGGCTTTGGCTTCTTTCCCTTCCAGCTTACATCTGCTTCTTAAATCTCTGTCCTGCATTTCCACCTGGCTCCGCTAGAAAGTCAACAGGCCCAGGTTTCTCTGTGCCTGCAGGTTCACATTTAGCACAGCATGTTCAGGAAACTAGATAAATTCACTCCCACCATCCAGATGCACAAGCTGAGCACAGTGGAATGCAGGGGTGGGTGGTTATTTGAACCCATTATGTTTTCTTGTCAAGGGCAGTTATAAATGCTGGCATCATAAATACATTATTGATCTCCGAGAAGAACTGGAAATATATCTACAAGACTCTTCAAAGAGAAACTTTGAAAGATGAATTTTTCATCTTCAAAATTTACAGAAAATTAAGCAAACTATGTGGCCTTTAAAGAGCCCCTAAAAACAGCTCACATGGAGAGAGAGGAAAACATTTACTTCTTAAAGACAATCAAACACAAAATTTCCATCATCTGTCAACATTCTCATTTGAATATCCAAATTTGGAAATACATATACTAATCTATGTTCCCTTCCTCCCGTTCAGTATGGACAACCAGTCACAGTCAATTCTCTGCCTTTATGGCTAAGTAAAGTCCAAATATGGAGATCAGATATAATGGTAGTCAGTGTAACAGTAGGCACAGGGATTGAAACACTCCATTAGTTGTCAGGAAGCTTCTTTGTTCTAATCTTATTCTCTCACTGTGATTTTTTCTGGCCCTTAGGTTCCACAATATAATAGGAGAATGTCCTTTTCTAAAACTCCAAAAATTATATGTTTTTATAAATCTAAGCATGCAAACCATGAAGGTGACACAATCTTTTAAATTCAAGTAAATAATAAGAAACCTCTCCTCATTTAAGTTATAAAAGGATAACTAGAAATGCAATATTACAAATCATAGGGCAGACCTTAAAGCTGAAGCATTTTAGCTACCTCTAACCTCTGCAATAGGCCCAAAATGCAAGGCACTCATCTATGTCTTCAACAAGTATTACTAGGCTCCTATAAGCTGCACTACCCTATGGTAACCACTGGAGATAAAGGTGAGCAAATTAGATCATCCTTGCTCTCCTGTAGCTTACAGTTTTATAGGGGTTACATTTTCATCTTTATTTTTGTTTATAATTTCTTACATTAGAGCACTATAATTTTAGCTAATATTTCAGAAGTAGTTAATATTTTATAAGAAAAAAGATCATCAGTTTTTCCCCTTGAATTTTGACTTTCAAAGGTCTTTGTCATTTACATTATTATCTAGAAGCAAAAAAATTTCCCCATGGACGATGACTTCAATTTTCTAATGTAAAACAGAACTGGGATTCACTCGGCAGCATGCATGGATGGAATATAGCTCTTCCACAAATTGAGTGATATCCATTTAAAAGCTTTGCTACCTGGGTTTATCTAGGCTATAAAGAGCCATGAAGACTGGCCCAGCAATTTAAAAGGCAAAATTTAAGATTCAAATTAAGCCTTGGTGAAAACTGTCCCTAACCAGATCAAAAAATAAGCTAATCACTCTAATTCACCAAATGTATAAACGACATGTTTCTTGGACGGCTGGCTAGCCTGGGTTATGCCTAATAGAAGGCTATCATGCAGGGTTGCAGGATTTCTAATTTTATGTAACACATTAAGAGGCAGAAACAATCTGCTAGGGGCCTGATCAGATACAGGATGATTAAAAAAAATAACCCACAAAAAACTTAAAAAAGTTATTAATGACAACTTCTAATTCAGGGAAATGGCTAATATATATTGATTGATTTAACGCATATGCTCAGGTAACTTACATTCTCCCATTTAAACCCAACAACTTCCCTGTGAGGGAGACATCTTTAGATGAGGAAACTGAGGTTCAAGGTATGTAAGTGGTGATCCAGGTTACACAGCAAGTTTGATAACACACCAGATCTCACATGCACCGATCACCATGAAACTGCATGTTAGAAAAGGATCCGTTAAAAATCAGACTGCTTTGGATGGAAGGATCGGTAGGTTTATCTTTGAACAGAAACATCATATGGAAAGCCTTCAGCCAGCACCATGCTGTCTTATAGAAGGCCCGTTTCCTAAGAATCCTATGAGAGGCCCAACTCATCAAAAGCAACTTTCAGAACTACTGTAGCAGTTCTGCTTGCCAGGAGAGTTATTCTAAACTAAGGAAGATGCCCAGAGTTAATGGGCAGAGCTGGCATCAGTACTTAACCCAAGCCCTGACCCAGAAATATTATGGCCTCAAATTTATATTAACGTTGCTTTTGTTTAAATCCTTCTTGCAGAGTATATTTTCTCTTTCTTTCCTCTTTTTAACAGGTGGGTGGGGAAGGGGAAATGGGAAATGGGGGAATTCTCCTGATGTTTATAAAAAAGGGAAACAAATGCTAATTGAAAGGTGACCTTAGTATCCTTTAGTTTAAAAATCTTGGCTATCTACAAATTATCCTGTTTCTTTCTCTTTCATCAACTGCTACCTATAAATGCCATGCTCTCTTAGAGCAAAACTCTGTTCTGTTTAGGCGTGTTCAAAGAATGATGCTGGGGATTTAACACCAGCTCTCTCACGGACCTGTGAACTCTGGAAAATTAGGAGGGGTGACTAGAAGGATGCCTAAGGCCCAGAGTTGCCTGTCCTAGCCCATCCCTTAACCTCACCACACAGTTCTGAAAAGGCTGATCTTTTCTAAGAGGGGGTGTGTTCTCTAAGTGATAGCAAACAGGGGCTAAAGTTGGAGCCCAGTTCATACAAGCCAGAACTCGCTCAACAGAAGGGAGAAAAGAAAGGAATGTGGGAACATGTTTTTTCTATGTTTGAGGCATTCTGCTCTCAGGCAAGTTACAACCCAACTGAGAGCAGATAAAATATATAAGAACCCAGAGTAAAAGGCAGAGAGCCTCCAAAGGACCTGCTCTGCCTTGAGAGAGCGCTGGCTTTAATATGGAATCCACCCTTTTGGTGGTGATCACCTGAAGGCAAGCATGTTAAACAGAAATTTAAATGTCAAAATTTATTTGGGCTCAGTCAGAGGATGCAGAGAAGCACAGTGCTTTGTGACTCCGTTCAATTTCAACAAAAAGAAAGGCGGAGGAGGGAGCCTTTACAGTGCAATACACCTCTGGAATCACAAAAATATGCTTGTCAGTTGCAGTCGCATGGAGCCCTCAACATTTTAAGCCCTGTTTTGGCAATTTGAAGTTTCTGTTTGCAATTATCTTCAGAGTGAAGAAATGGTAGAGAGGAAAGATGAGCAATTTTGTTGTTTCCTTTGTATGTAAATCAGACCAAAAAATATAGGGCATGTCACTTCCCTTAAACTCATTACGACATCAGAATTATGCTTGCTACAAACATCCCCTGATAGCAGAAAAGTTAGTTACAGGATTTTAGTCAAAGGAGCCTCAGATTGAAGTCTTAAAACTAAACACAGGATGGGTCTTTTGGTTGGATTAGCAAGGACCACAGTTGTGGGATTTTTTTTTTTTTTTTAGGTTTTAAATTGACAACATTTTCTCAAGCAAGAGGAAGGGAATGTACCATGCCTTCGGCAAGCAAGGAAGGAATTTCATTTTGTTTTTTAATTCTGTAGTATCCTTTAAAATCCACATAGAGGGGAGGGGGAAGGGAGGGGTGGAACGGGTCATTGGAGAGAAAAAGGGACATCTGTAATATTTTAAACAAAAATAAAATTTAAAAATAATAATAATAAATAAAATCCACATAGAACAGCTTAACACTGTATGTAACTATATTGCTCCATAAGAGATTAGCTAAGAATATTAAGTATACAAAGGCAAGAAGAAGATATTCAAGTTATTGCTATTTTATTTTCAAGTAACAGAAAAGTTAATAGAGCTATAAGAACTACAGGTGGAGGATTTTCTTGAGTTCAGACAGAAATCAAATAATCTCCAGCTGAAACTCAGAAGGAGATACATGTTTGGAGTGCTGACTGGCATTAGAACCTGAGTCCAAGCCATGCCTCTGCCTCTAATTCTGTAAACTGAGTCTCTTCCCTTTCCTGGGACACTGATTCCTTCTTAAAGGAGGTAGGACAAGACGGTCTCCAAGGCCCTTTCATCTTTACACTTTAACAGCCACAAGCTCCGCAGCTTTTCTTCAGGCTAAACTACACCAGTGTGTGGACACAGTCACCCCAAAAGCCACACGCATGGCAATAAGATCACTTTAGAGTAGAATCCGTTTTCATATCAGTCTATAATGCAATGATGCTGTGAATGGGGCTGCTGAGGTGTGAAATGGCCTGCTCATATCACGGAGACCTGGGCATTCTTCCTTTTCTCCCCCTTTGCCCTGTTACCTACCACACTCCTGCATCTTTCTGCCACCAAAGGGTTTCTGTGGTAAATTGTCCCAACTGTTGTAGACTTAGAAATGGCATAACCAAGCTCTATTAAAATTGTGTATAAAGCAGAAATAACAGATAGACCTTGAGAAAAAGCACGAGGGATTCTCTTAGGCACAAAATGTGCATGCTTTAGGAGAAGGATTTAGGTTTGTGTTCTGATTTACTAGTTTTCTGCAATAATAGCTACTATTTGGGGCAGGCTTATTATGAGACATTTCATTAAAGCACGGAATTTATGTTAGGAAGCAGGATGGAAGGGCCTGTTTTGTACTTTCAAACCCAAACTGAGTAACGCTTTGGGTCTTTCCCATTCCTTCACTCTCGATAGATCCATGAATCTGGAGGTTTTTGACAAAGTGATGGTGCCTCAAGGAAGAAGAATAGAAAATAAAAAGCATCATGATTAAGTTTGCTCCATATCTAAGAACAGAGAGGGACAGAGAAAGAAAAGTAGGAGGGATGGATATGGAGTTAATCAGATAGTTTCAGACAATAGTCCTCTGGGAATCACATCTCTGGTGGGCCTGGTTCAATGAGATACCCTAACGAGTGCCACGTCCTCGAGATCCTCCCAACAATCATCCACGACACAGGAGGGCTCTGTCCCACATCGTAGTTGGTGATGGCAGCTTTTGTGACTTATTTGAGGTCACGGAAACAAGTCATCTGCAGATTTTGAGCCAAGTTTCTTTCCACTACGTGATGCTGCCTTGAGACCAGGACCTCTCTCTTTGGGAGGGGCTCAGCCAGGGCTAAGGTCAGTTAACTGGCCCTCAACCAGCTCTCTCTCATGAGCTACGTGATATTAATCTGGGGCTTGAAAAAAAACTGAGCCAATTATTCATAGACCCGTTATCTTCTTTCTAAAGAAAAATCAAAACGCCTTGCCGAAACAAATGTAAGAATTTGGCCTCTTCTTTCAATTACCTCTGCTCTCTTGGAAATGTTTTGTGGAAAAAGCCTCTGAGTTAACCCAGGGAATTAACCAGAAGTTTAAGAAGGCCCTATAATTTCTGTAGGCCAGCAAAGAAAGAACACCTCTTTACCAGGGAATATTAAGAATGGAGTAGGAAAGACAAAGAGGAGAATATTGTACTTGAAGGCCCAGGATACAAACAGGCATAGCAGATAGAAACACTAGTTCCATTGGGGGGTGGGAGGGTGAAGTGACATCAGAGGTAGGTTTTGGAAATCCAGGTATAAGCTGTGTCCCAGAGATACTGTCTCATATATTTACAAATGCCTTAGTTTTTCTTTCCTGAGTCCATATTCTATTCCAATCTCCCTTCTCCACACCCACATTCCCTCTCTTGTATTCAGCAGTTATACGCAGAGCCAATTGTGTATGCCACGTCCAGGCAGCATTCAGGAGGTCAGTAATTTTGACACGTTTTCAAGTACAACTCTCAGTCACTCTTTGCTGTGTGTAATAAATTCTTTTTAGGGGTAGCTGGGGTGCAGTTTTCTCAGGTTCAATCCACCACCCTCAGCATGGCCTGCAAGCGCTGGTCAACATTTACAGTGACTAGTGTGAGAGTTAATATGTATTTGAAATTGGGATCATTTGTATAGCAATTAACTAGGTCCATGATTAGTACCCATATAGTGATGAGGGTATGAGTTGTGGGAAAAGGGTTGAAGCAGAAAAGGGGAGACAGCTTTCATCTTCTACCGAATCTGTGTAGAATAAGTTTCATCACACTCCACCCTTCTTTCCCCATGGAAATTGAATGGACAATAGGGGAGTGGCATTAGACTTAAGACCATGGCTTGGGATTCAGTCAAGGAACATGGGCTTCAGTGCCAGCCCTCTTATTTTACTATCTCTGTAACTTCTGAAAAGCTCCTTAAACGAGCCTCACATTCATCTGAAAACTGGAGAACATACCTGCTTTTCTAGGTTGTTATGATCATTAAAGAAACCAACACACAAAAAATGCTTTTCATAGTCAGTGAGTAAATCCTCAAACAGCAACAAATCACAGTAAGCCAAATCTTCCACTACTGGTTGGATGACAATCTGATTATTGTTTTTGCTCTCTACAAGATTTAATTAGAAGTATGGGGGGTGGGAAAGAGTGGAAGAAGGGCTAAAGAACCTTAGCATTTTCATATTCTAAGACATACCGAGCTCTTCTTTTCTGTTGATTAGCAATCCTTTTAGATTAGCTCTATGATGAAAAGGGAAATTGCAAAACATTTAATCAAGTTTGAGGACTTGAAGGCCTCAAGCTCTTCTCCACTCTGATCTCCATCCCCATCCAGGCACATTCTCTGGGAACTGCCCATATCTGGCTCATTACAACAGCTCAGAGAAGACACAAAACCTAAATGGAATGGACATGATCATTTCATCGTCTTGGTGCTCCCCATCTGCCATCATCTCTCAAGAGTCACTGTCAAAACTGAGGACAACAAACCTTTCGATAGAGAAAGTCTACCAGCATTTTTTCAAAAGAACAAAATGTACCTATTCATGCTGTCAGGATGGAAGCCTCTAGTTTGAAATGCCTTCATTATTATGAGTGGGTGTGAATATAAACAAAAATTATCCTTTGGGGAATAGAATTTTCAGTTTTCGGTAGGAGGTTCTTCTTTCAGTTGCTCTACCATCGCTGCCAATTCACACCCTCTAAAATCCTCTCCAACCTCAGCTGACTCCTTCTCTTCTCTTCCTTTGAAGTCCAGACTTACATAACTATATTAATATGCTAAAACCACTAACTAGAGAAAACAAAATCGAGTAATCTACCTTAAAGTAGCAGAACTCAAACACATTATGGTTAATGAACTTGGCTGCTCAGGCAGCGGATGATTCATATAATTGTGGAGACTGGTTAGAACTTGTAAGAAATTGGTTGGACTGGCATATGCAGACATATCAAAGGTGTCCTCCCTTACCCTTGGCGAGAGCACTGTTTTGCTCTGTACAGCTGGACTCCATTTCATTTATCATAATTTTTGAAGTATTTTCCTTTTTATATGTTACCCAATGATTAAAAATGAGAAATTAGTTGTTTTTCTATTGTTACTTATCAAGTCTTTCTATATTCAAACCATTTTTATTCAGTCCTTGAAGTCAAGACCTTGAGAGATGGAGGCAGGATCACCTAATAGTTGAGAATTCTGTCTTTATTGTCAGATTGACTGGAGTCCCAGCTCTGACCCTGACTAGCTAGATAACCTTGAGCACTTTTCCTAGACCTTTCTGTACCTCAGTTTACATGCTAACTGGGTACAAGAGTACCAATTTGGCAAGGCTTCACATGGGTTAAATTAGATAATGTCTGACACAGAGTGCACATTTAACATATATTAAACATTATTTATATTATTTTATCATACATTTATTTCAAGATGAAATATTAATATAATTATTTGATGGTATAATTAATAGGGCTTCTAATTTCACATGTTCTCAAATTCCCAGTAAACGTGTGAGAATTACCTTGATGCTAGAAACCTTGTCGTATGAAATCTTTTGCTGGTGAACTTGCATTTAGAGGGGCTCTTTTCTACCTCTGGCTTCCTGAGGTTACTCAGGTTTCAAGTCCTGTTTCCTAATCCCCAGTCAGCATTGCAGCCCTATTTTGGGCACACAGTAGGCTCTAATCAATATTTTTCATATTAGGCAGGTGATACACATGCACTCTAAGCTAAGGACCTTCATAAAAATCTCAAATTCTAAATCCCCATAGAAACACTTTTATGAGGAAGATAAGGTAAGAATCTTTTCTCAGTATATATGGATTTTTAAAAAATTTAAAGGCCAACTTATTGTAAAATGTCAACTAGGTAGGAAAGGCTTTGAGTCTAGATATGAGTCCAGGCAAAGGACTGAAAAACCTTACAAAGCCACATATCGCACTATTATCTCAAGGAATTATTTCTCACCTTTAATGGGGAAATGGGAAAGTTCCAAAAGAAGGCCAGACAGGCTGTACTGAACAATTAGGTGAAAGCATGATTAGAGATTGTTAGCACAAGCATGATTTTGTTGCAATAATCAAGTAAGTAGCTTAGTTTTTTTAAGTCATTAATGTAATTTCAATTATAAAAAATTTCATGCCCAGCCGGCATGGCTCAGTGGTTAAGTGTCGACCTATGATCCGATCCAGGAGATCAAGTTTTGATTCAAATCAGGGCACATGCCCAGGTTGCCAGCTTGATCCCCAGCAGGGGGTGTGCAGGAGGCAGCCGATCAATGACTCTCATCATTGATGTTTCTCTTTCTTCCTCTCTCTGAAATCAATAAAAATATATTTTAAAATATTTTTCACAAAAAATTTTGAAGTTGCATAGTACTTCTACAAACCACATTAGATACTCTTAGTAGTTAACAAAGAGAAAAAAAGGATGTGGTTTAGTCAGATACAACATTTTACAAAATAAAAAGGAAAATCAAATACAAAAAATGTGGGCTAACATTTACCAAAGGGCAATTAATTAGTTATTTTCAAGATTCTCACCACACACCGAAACACCGCAGAATTATAAAGTATTGCTTTAATAACATATGCTAAAATATAATAAACAACACAAGCTTAAAACCTAATGCACTGGGAAACAAACTCTTATATACTCTTCATAATTGTAATTGTATTTAATTTCTTTAAATCCTGCAACTTCTAAATAAAGGATAGTCACAGAAACAAAAACTCACATGAGCAAACCTCAAGACCACCAACAGTTCCTATTTAAACAGTAATAGACAATATAGTATGGGCTATATCACTGAAAGGCAGTACGTAAGTCCATGTAAAAATTAAGAAAACTGATCACACACACACACACACACACACATACATATATATACACACACACAATAGTCTCAGCATTAATATGCTCACATAGTGAGCTTTTGAAAGAAAGAGCAATCCTTCCTAAAGAAACAATTACTGGTAATTTGTTGATACTTATTTGTACTTTAAGTTTCAAATATCCTCATATATGTATATGCTTAAAATAATGGAATAATTTTCTCTTCACCCAGTCCTGATCTTCATACTCTTAACAGTTTTAGAACAGGTGGGAACAAGTGACCTGCTTTCTCAACCATTATATCCCCCAGACATGACTAATTTGAAGCTGAGCAAATTGCACATAATGGGCCAGGGATTCAAGTTCATGATTTTTTAGTCGGCTGCATTCTTGTTTCAGGGCACATGGCTCCCTCCCCGCCCCCTTCACCCCTGCAGCTGCCTCTCCATGAACTAAATTCACCAAACGTGAAATCAAAGGAAATTTATTTTTTTTTTAATTTCTGCAGGCTTATTTTTAAGGAGGATAGAGATTAAGCTATATCTTAAAAAAAAAAAAAAATTTCCTTCAGGGGGTTCTTAAATTTTTAAATGAGTTCTAAATACTAAAGAAGCCAGCCACTTAAGAAACCTTTTCAATACATAAGAAACAATCCGATGCAAGATTGTATAACGGCTCCATTTTTATAAAAGCATAGCATAATTCAGTGACTTTTAAATACCCCAAGTTCTATCATATAGTATATTGCTTTCCAGAGCCTTTTTGCAAAATCCCTTAAAGGTTTAGCAGTATACATACACTAGCACAAGAAAAACAAACAGACAGACAGAATAGGCGTGTGCGCGCACACACACACAAACTTGGCTCTAAGGAGACCATTGGGGCAGGGGAGTGTTTAAGCTTGCTAACCAAAACCCAATCTCTATCTGCTTTTTAACCTAATATTTAAAATTTCCCCATCAATTCTAGAAGGCCCCAACCAGACACCAGTCTAAATGTCATATAAAACTCTCTAAGTACTGAAAAATTCATACATTTTTCTAACTGAAAGAAATCTTAAGCTCATTAACCTACCAATGAGGAGATTGAAGCCTATTGATTAACTGATTTGCCTGGTCACTTTGGGGTACACAATTTGTCATGGTTGTTTGGGGTGTTTGTTTTTGTTTTGTGTTTGTGTGTGTATAGTTACTTATACCCTTATAATCAGGAGCTTTGCCATTCAGATCTTCCCCTTCCTAGGCTGCCATATTTCCTTTCATCTGGGACACTAGTAATCAAAAAGGAACATATAGTACAGCCAATTCAACACTAAAATTTCACTTTCTCCCTTGGCCTCTGCAGATGTATTAGAAAGACACTTCCGACCCAGGACACCTGACCTCTAACACATCCGTGGAACTGAGAAGTGAAGTTGTCTTCTCACTGGGGAGAGTGGAGGAGGAAGTTTCTGGACTTTGCTTTAACTTTCCAGCCTACAAACTGCTCCCTCATCTACTGATTCTACTCACCCAACTTAGTCGAAGGTCTAGTCTTTGCTCACTTTCACCTGCTTTCCAATTTAGGGAAGTTTGGTGGGAAAATACACCACTTACCTTTTGTTGATATTTATTTCCCATGTTTGGGTCTTGTAGTATACCCAACTTCCTAGATTTCTTTAACAGGAAAAAATAAAAATCTCTAAATGGATGAGATAAAGGCTAAGTCACTGTTCAAAGTGTTTAACATGGACTGGATCTGATCTTTTCAGCCTTCCAGCCAGAACTGGGGACATAGCTGTGACAACTGAGGAAGGAGGGGAGCTAAACAGTAAGTTTACACAACAGTTTCCACCAAGAAGTGATACAGATATTTTCTTTTTTTCAAGGGAAGTTGGAAATGAAGCTGTTTATTTATCGAAGATAATCTAATTACAGTTATACGCTATCACCAACTTTCTGAGACTGTTATCACGTATGGCCACTCACCAAGTTCTCTGCGAAAAACAACCCTTGGCACCACTGACTCCAGACAAACCCCTTTGAACGTACAACTGTTCCGATCCTACCGCGACTCTCATGTCTAGCAGCCACTAACTAGAGTCCTTGAAACATCTCCCCGGTACTAAGATTCCGGAAATTATACTAATTTCAGAAGCACCCTGAGAAACCTAGAACAGTGGACGATGGGCTCTTCAAGGCTAGGAGCAGCTTTAGAAAAAGAAACATGCACCAACAAACACCAGGGAACTGTGTGTAATGGTTCGCTGCCTGTACAAAAACCTCAAAGAGGGTGAAGGTCAGACAGGGATAATAGGCCAATTTAATTCTGAAAGCACAAGGTGCAAGAAATTTTAATTATGGTCTGCCACTGAAATCACACAAGATCCAATGGCATCTAACTGCAACTGCTCATCAAGGGAGACAAGAGGTGTAATTGTAACCGCTGCATAATCGCTGTGAGGGCACAGGGAAGGCTTTCTTCAGTTCCCAGCAGAGAATGTATTAAGAGCCTCGAAAAATCCAATACAAGGAAACAGATTGCACATAGCTAAACAGGAGCTTGTAACAGGAAAGCCCAACCTGAGGGTGTGTGTGACTGTGAGCGTGACCGTGTGTGTGTGTGTGTGTGTGTGTGTGTTTGGGAGAGGAGGGTTCCAGGAATAAAAAGATGAAGCTGTTTGACCCAAATTGAGAATATGAGCTTGGACAACTCTGAACCCCTTTCTGCTTTGTGGATACATATACTGAGAAAGGCACAATCTCCTCCAGAAATGTCTTTCCTTGGTGAAGCTTTACGCACTCTCCTTTGTTTAAACAATTAGCTTGGATGTGACAGTGATTTACAGAACCAGGCTCTCGTTAATTTGTTCCCATCAAACCCAAGTGTGGAGACAAAACGCCACGCACAGGGGCTCGAGTACCCAAGCCCTCGTCCCAGGATGACTTCGACGCCCGCGCAGCCAGCGCGGACTCTTGGTGACGGGAAGCGCGGAGAAAGCCCCTGCGTGGACTTCCCACTCAGCAAAGTTTTATAAATCCACAAAGGGAGCCAAATTTCCCATCCGCACCGGCTGCGAAGTTGGCGCTGAAGTTTGTGCCGGGATGTCCTAAATCTCATAGAGGAAGGGGGCTCGAGGGTGTGGGGAGGCGGGACGATGGACGAAGATGGAGAGAGCGGAGGAAAAGGGAGTTTTTCTCGAGTGGAAGGTCCAAGAGACCATCTTCATCCCGAAGCCTCTTTGGCTCTGAGAAGTCCTGGCGGGACGCGCCAAGGGAGGTCTCCAAGGGCTGGCGGGTCGGGGGCGCAGGGAGCTGTCACCTGCGCGGGGCGGGGGCGGGGGCGATTTCCTGGACGCCGGCGGAGGACCCCGGGCTCCAGACTCACCCGCCCTCGGGGCTCTTAGCAGTGGGGGAGGGCAGACTCGGAAAAGGGCAAGAGGCCAAAAGCAACACCTTTCGGATACGCTGCTCCCCTCCGACCTCTCCAACTTCCCGCCGCGCCAGCCAAGGACTTTCTCTCGCCGCACCGCACCGCACCCCACCCTGCCTTCCTGCCCGCCACTCAGACCTTCTGACTGCCTCGGCGGAGGGTGGGAGAGGGGTGCGGCGAGGAAGCCGAGCTAGCGAAGGTCCGGGCCCAAAATACACACTCCCACCCCCTGGCTGAGACTTCCAAATTGCGTCTACACTGCAATGAGCACAACCCTGTAACAGGGCTCCGGGTTTGCGCCTTTGCGCCGGGCGCAGTTCCCCGACTCCTCTGTTGTTCCTAATAAAGTCGGTTACGTTGCCCTCCGGAGCTGAATGGGAGGGAAAGGAGAGCAAAAGGGGGGAGCGCGGGAAAAAGCGGGGGCGGGGGGAGCGGTGTAGCGATCAACTTCGTAACCCGGAGCTCCCTCGCGCGATCCGTCGCCATGCTTAAGATTCCCACCCCCGCCACCCCCCTCCTTCCTTTCAAGTGGATACTGAAACTAGGCCAAAACTTTTTCCCCTCCTTTTCTCTTAGCCACTAGACTGGATTGTGCCCCACGGAGCCCCATGGAGCTCTGCTTTCTTAAGCACAATAGCCGGACTAATTAGATCATAGAAGCAAGACAGTGATACTGTAACAAGTAGCCCGAGAGGCAAAGAGGGAAGGGGCCCGAAAAGAGAGAAAGGGGGAAAAGTTTGCAGCTCTCGCACTTACCAATCAAGCCTCCCACCAGAAAGGCGATGATTTGGAACACGAGCAGAATCCCACCAACAATGCATAGCTTCTTGGTGCTCATGTTTTCTATAATTGCCCCAGCCATTTTTGCGCCCCCCTTTTTCTTTTCTTTTGGAAATAAAATGTTTTGGGGTGTGCTTTTGCTCGCTCTCCTCTCAACGCTCCCTCCTCCCTCGCCTCCTTTCTGGGCGCTGCAAAACTTCAGGGTGCGGGAGCGCGGCGAGGATGGGACCGGGACGGCAGGCGCCCGCACGGATTCCCCCGGCGCAGCCGGCTCGGGCTCCCCCAATGCCCGGAGCTGTGATTGTGGCCGCTCCGCCGCCTGTGGACGCTTAAAGGAGCAGGGAAGCGGATCACATGACGCCGCCTCCCTCCCTTTCTTCCTCCCTCCCTCTCGCGCTTCCTCCCTCCCTCCCTGCCTCCCTCCCTCTCCTCCACACCCCCTTCCCCGCCGGTGCGGGGCTCCAAGCTCGGCCGGGTGCCGGCGTCCCGCTCCCGCGTCTGGCGGGCAGCTTGTCCCGCCGGGGGCTGGTGTCGTTTTGGGGGTTGATGTTGTTCAGTGGGTTCCCCCTACCCACCCTCTCACACGTTTTCTTTTCTGGTGCGAGGTTTAAATCCCCCGTGGATAGCTTTGCAGACCTTTAACTAAGGCGTTGACTTTAGGAAATGTTCCCCACCCCCCAACTGCCAGAACTCTCTTTAGGAAAGAGGAGAATTTTTTTTTAAAGGGACCCAAAGATGCTTAAATCAAAGAACACAGATGCGGCCTCAAGTCTCAGTTCGGCGTCCTTGTTCCTGAGCCCAGACTCGGTTATCAGGCATGTGCCCAGCGAACCCCCTGCGGCACCCCCGGAGGAACCGCGCGCTCCAGCCGAATCAGACCATGGGTCCTTACATTGTATCCCGCTCCATGTGTTTCCAGAGCCTTGACCCTGGCTCTTGCCTTAAAAAAAAAAAAAAAAAAAAAAATTTTTTTTTTTTTTAAACTCCATCAGAGTTTTAATCATTTCAAAAACCAATTCAAGTCCTCTGCAAAACCTTGCTCATTTTCTTAACCACCTCCGCGTGATACCCCCTGGAACTGAGCCCCTACAGTTCCTGTGTTTACATTCTTAGCTCCTATTGTAAGGACTTGTAAGGGCGTTTGTCTGCACCGCAGAGCCTAAACTCCTCGGGGATAGGGACCACGTTTTATTCATCTTTGGACCCCCCGTGGTGCCTAACAAAATTCTAGCTCTAGTAGGTCCTCCGCAAACTTTTGTGGACTGAGTAGGTAAGTGATTGTGAAAGCAAGCCAGCCGTTTGCATTTCAAAAGCCTAAAGGAGATACTTGATTTAGAGGGTACACATATTAAGTCACAATGTTTGTTCTCTCTTAGTGAGGATATATTTATATTTATACTTAACTTCCAGAGGGGGAAGGGGAGAGGACTCAGGAGATTTTTCTGCTCTATAAAAGACTAAATTCCTGGGCCTGGTTTTTCCGTGTTTCATAAACTGGTCACTTGGCCAGCACAACATACATTTCCCAATAGACCCTGGGTCCTTTCCATTCTCACACATGCAGGGTTTCCACCACCCACCACCCTTACACACCTGGTTTCTTGCCCCTCCCCTCCCTCTACACCCTCTTGATTCCAAAGGAATGTCCCAAGTCCCGTCTCCTCCTCTACTCTGTTCCTGAACTTTCATTGCCCTTTTCGAAGATGCTATGCAGGTTACACATCATAGAGGTGCTCATTTCTAGAGTTCAACTAGATCCTTCTTGTTGAACTGGTATCAAGCTGTATGTGTATAAAACTCTATCTCCTTGGTGTCTAACAGTTCTTAACAGTTCTGGGGATATATTTGCTATTTATTCATTCTTTCCCTAAACCCTTTAACCAGCAGTCACTCATAGAGCCCTTAACCCTCTCCAGGCTTTCTTTTCTAAGCACTGGAGGATGCCAAGATGTGAAGACACTTGCCCTTGCCTTGGCGCCTCGGCTCCTTAATCTAGCTGTTATTCACTGAGTAGTGATTAACACACAGGAAGAAGCAGAAGGAATTCTTGCCAACAGGAGTGGTAGAAGTGTTTGCCTGGTACCCAAACATAGGTAGACCAGTGTGGCTTATTTGCTTTCCTTCTTTGCCTTTTCAGATGCTTACATGTTTGATTGTTGTTTTTCCCCTGACAGGAGTAGGTTCCAGGGCGTCATAAATAGAAGTAAAGAATGTCCTTCTCACCTCTGTTGCTAGTTAACTTTACATTTTGTGTTCTCATCTCAGCAAGCTGCCAACTTCCACATATTTAAATAATAATAATGCCTTAGGGTTCGAATTTCCTTTTTTAATACCAAGGAATTTTTTTTTTTAAGTAAAGTTGATAGGATTCAATATCAAGATTTACTCTTCACTTGATACTACTTTTCACTGTTTAGGAAGAAAGAAATAGTGTCCCATGCGCTTCAAATATGAATTGGATCTATAAGAAATTCTTGGCTAGTTGAACTGGTTTATTTGTGTAAGATTAGTGAGCTCCTCAGCTCACTTTTCTTTGAATTGCTACAACACACCCCATCCCTTGGCTCCCAAATGTACATCTTCAGAGTATCTGAACTAACTCTCCAAAGTCTGGAAATGTGAGGCTTGGAATAAAATACTGGTTCTCCACCAAGGTGATACTCTATTTTGAAAGGGCACTTATTATTTAACATTTTAGTTAAAAATAGATATTTTTAATTGCTAACCAGTGCTTCTAACTTGTATGAGACTACCCATATTGCCAAACTGAGTGAGGGCAGACACATGCAGCATTAATCACCACAAACTGCTTTTTAAAAAATTACAAGTTCAGCCCGGCCAGGTGTGGTTCAGCGGTTGAGCATCGACCTAGGATCCAGGAGACTGGGTTTCGATTCCTGGTCAGGACACATGCCTGGTTGCAGGCTTGATCAATGACTCTCTCATCATCGATGTTTCTCTCTCTCTCTCCCCCTCTCTTTTCCTCTCTCTGAAATCAATAAAGATATATTTAAAAAATAAAAAAAATAAAAATTAAAAAAAAATTACAAGTTCTATTATGTCATTTTAAAAATTAAAAGTGACTGTTGTATTCTTAATTTCCAAGTAGAAAAGAGTGGTTGAGTTGGCTGGATCTGGGATGGAGTCTAGCTCCCAGCTCTGCCCTTTGCTATGTATGATCAAAGGCCATTACAGTTGTATCCCCTCTCCAAGGCTCAGTTTTCTCATCTGTAAAGTGGGGATAATAATAGTACCTAGCTCTTGGTGTTCTTGCAAGATATTATTAATTATTATAATTAGGAACCCTTAAAGGAAATCAATAATCGTGTGTAAAACTGATCATTAATTGGTTCTTTCTCAGCTCTAAACTTTTTTCACGCTATAATTATTTTTTGAAACATATTTTAGGAGCAGTCTAGGTGATTGACTCTAACTGACAAGGGTGCTAATAAGGCCAATGTCTCATGTTGAACTCTGAACAACACTCAGTGAACTTTAAACAGAAACATTCTAAAAACTGCTCCCAATCACCAATAAAACATGTGTTTCAAGTCACCAGGTAGATTGTCCCAGGGACTGGGATAGTCCAAGGGTGTGATCCAACTCTGCCAACAGAAATTAATCATTCCAACTCATTTCACGAGACTTAAGTTGGGCATCCTGATTTACCCATTGTTTATTTGAAGGGTTTGGCAAATGGAAGGTCATAGTGATATGCGTATTTATTGAATGGATGAATGAATATATGTATGAATAAATGAATATCTAACTGAAGATGAATTAACTGCCACTCCTCTCCCTTACCTCATCCCCCATTCCTGTGTAGCATTTACTGACTAAATGCCTATCTGGCGTGTCTATCCTGGGTGATAGTTCGCACCTACATCTATATATGTGCTGTGTCCTCACCTCTGGCTGGCAAGCTCCTTAAGAGCAAGGGGAGTATGACCTGAGCCTTTGTCTCTTTCCCAGCCCCAGCACAGCACCTTGCACAGAGGAGGGCTCATTTCCTGGAGTTGAGAAAGCCCCCTTTGGAAGCCAGAGGCAGCATATCATTATCATCACTGCAGTAAATGTATTGTAGAGATCTAAAAGAATTGCATATACCTCCTCAAACACCTAATTTACTTCCCAGAGGGACCTAACAAGAGTAATAATCTCACCGTGAGGTTTCTCCTTCTTATAAATAGCTTTTATCCATAAATGGCATCCCTGTGGCTCCTTCTTTGTTGATGTTTTCTCGCAGTTAGTGCCTGTGAATGTGAGCAGGCACTTGGATTCACACGCTATTATTGTTCAGCGTCTTTTTTCTCTTTCCTCTCTCTCTCTCTCTTGATAGAGATATGAAAGAATATGTATACATCCACAATTTCTTTTAAAATGCTTATTTTTTTTCAAAAGGAACCACTCTCTCCTTTTCTCCCCGAGCCCCTTTGTCTTGTTTTGTATGTAAATACAAGTCCTTTTCTAGCACTTCCTCTTGCACACTTATTTTGGGTAGGAACTATTCAGAACCTGGGGCTAGGAAGACTGGTACTTTCAACCTGATCTTTAGATGAAATTGTTTCATAAATACCGCACTACCCTCACTATATCAGCACCTACCCTGAATAAACTCCATTTCACCTTTTCTTTTACATTTCACACATTAGGCTTTTTCGGTCACCACTGTAAGTCTTACTGGTTGTATATATAAATCTGAGAATATTACTTACCTTTTTGAGATTTACTTTTCTTTCTTTTTTTTTTTTTTTTAAAAAAAAAGCTAATACCAACCTTTTATATTGTGGTGAGCATTTAAAAAATGTTATAAAAGTGCCTAGCATAGAGCCTGACACAAAGTGGCCACTCAACAAATGTTTTACATGTTATAAGGGGGAGGTTTCTGTTCCTAAATAGCAAAACAAAACATAGAACTATAAGCCCCCTAATTATTGTTTCTTATGAAATTGCCTCTTTGAACCCAGGCAACTTGGAAGTGGCAGGTACAAAACTTGATAGGTTTCCAGAGGCCTCTTGTGGGAGGCAGCTGACAACTTGAAGTAGCCAGCCAGCCACCTGCTGTTTTCCAGGCTGAAAGGGGCTGTAGCACAGAGCTGGGATGCCTCCAGTGTCTCACCCCTGAGATGGCATGTGCTCAGTTTCTGGAGAAAAGGTCCTTCCTGCCAGTTTCCCTAGCATAAGCCCAATGGGGTCTGAGCTGACTAACACCCCACCCCCACGCCCTCACGACTGCTCCCCCCCCCTCACCTTATACTTTGTCGTGCTCATAAGCTCCTCTCCATCTGCTCCTCCCCACGGAGAGTGGCAGTGGGAGGGAAGCCTGAACAGGCCAAGAAACACCCGCCCTGGATAGTGATCCTGTGATGTGTGGACAACAACCAACACCGAGGCACAGAGTCAGCAGAGAAATTGTGTCGAACGAATGAACGATGAATGAACACATTCCAGTCCCGGGCTGTCCAGGGGTGCAGGAAGTTCCCCCCAGCACAGATGGCCAGTGGCAGGAAGAGGGGCTCAGACTTAACCTCAGTCCTAGGCCATCTGGGGTGAGAATAGGCCCTGACTTGGGCCAAAGCCCATTCCTTACCCCATGCTAATTGTAAATTAGCTCAGAATTATCACTAAGTAGCTCAGCATGAAGGATAATTTCCAATAAAAACAGCTTCAGGCATCTATATGTAATGTGGGAAAGTAAAGGTTGTGTGAGGGCAAAATACATGAAAGTCAAGGACCTTTAACATTTCCACTTTGCATTCGATAAACAATGACAAGAACTTACACTGATTGCTTCCTGTGTACCAAGCACTATGCTAAATTAAATACTTTACATATGTTATCATCATTAATACACACAACTGTCCTATGAGGTAGGTACTCATTTTATCATTAAAAAAAAAAATAGCCAATTCAAGGAAATTAAGGAATAGTCCCTTGGTGACATTGCTAGTAAACTGGGGAGTTCAGATTCTGAGGTAGATGCAACACACCAAATACTGATTGAATGCTCATGAGGGCGAGGAACTGATTTAGATGATGGGGAAGACCAGTGGCCCCAGCAAAGGCCTTGCCCTCATGGAGCCTACGTTAGAAAGCCTGTTACAGAGCCTTGGTTCTTACCTCCTTCATGTGAACTGTGCCTTTTGAACTCAACAAAGAAAGAAACCTGCAGGGCTGTGGAAATGAGTAGAAATCACCTCCTTGGTGAGCCAAGGGGCTTCGCTCCTGCTTTCCCCATGAGCTCTCAGGAGACATTCATTCAGAAACTCCTTTTTCTGCCAGTTCTGAGACAGGCACTGTTTTAGTGTTTTTTTGGCTGCTCCTTTGTTGATACATTCAACTCTGTTTTCTTCCCCAGCACCTTACTCCCACTCAGATCAAACTCCCACCAATTAAGCCTTAAATCTTTGCAAGTCTTTCTTTGCAGGTTTTTGCCATTAAGGTTTTTTCCAAGTTGAAGATCAATTTCCAAGACAAATGATTCAGGAAAGTAATTGTTAAGAACAATTTCAGTGTTTTGAGAACATTTTTGAAGAATACATGTTAACAAAGGACATTCAGTGCACAAAATTAATTTTGGCTTAGCTAACCTAGAAATTGATTTCTAAGATATTGTTTATTTTGTTTTCATGATGTGAATCCCTAATAAAGACCCTCTTTATCAAAGATTTCAAGTTGCTTTATTAATATTATTTGTCTTAATGTAACAATTTATAAAGGTAAAGTTTCCTAATTTCTTTTTCCCCCCACAGTGATAATTTTTTAAATTAAATTTATTGGGGTGACACTGTTTAATAAGATTATATAGATTTCACCCTGGCTGGTGTGGCTCGGTTGGCTGGGCATCGTCCCATAAACCAAAAGGTTGCTGGTTCAGTTCCTGGTCAGGGCACACGCCTGGGTTGTGGGCTCAATCCCCGGTAGGGGGCGTGCAGGAGGCAGCTGATGGATGTTTCACTTTCACATTGATATTCTCTCTCTCCCTCTCACTTCCTTTCTCTAAAAATCAATAAAAAAACTTATAAATTTTTTAAAAAATATATTATATAGGTTTCAAGTGTACATTTCAATGATACATGATCGGTATATTGCATTGTGTGCCCAGCACCCAAAGTCAAATAGTCCGTCACCGTATATTTGGTCCCCTTTGCCATTTACTACTCCCTCAGCCCCCTTCCCTTTGGTAACCACCATCCTGTTGTCTGTGTCTATGAGTTTCAGTTTTATATCCCACATATGAGTGAAATCATATGGTTCTTAGCTTTTTCTGACTGACTTATTTCGCTTAGCATGATATTCTCAGGGTCCATCCATGTTGTCGCAAATCGCAGTATTTCACTTTTTCTTATGGCTGAGTACATTCCACTGTATATCTGTACCACATCTTCTTTATCCAATCCTCTATGGAAGGACGCTTCAGTTGTCTCCATGGTTTGGCCACCATGGAAATGCTGCAATGAACAGGAATGCATACATATTTGAGAATAAATGTTTTGAAATTCTGGGTATCTACCCATTTCTGATATATGTCTTACCCTTTTAAGAAATCTGATACAGGAAGCCTGAATGAGTTGATGATACTTTTTCATTTATTTCATAAATATTTATCATGTGTTTGCTATATACCAGGTATTTGGCAGTTGCTGGGCTGCAAATACAAAAAGGACAGATACTCTCTTACCCTCAGAAAGCTTATAATTTCAGGTATGTAAAAGGGTCTTGGTGATGCTATGGCTCTGTTACCCAAGATGGTAAATCCTAATGAATCAATGGTATAAGAGGCATGGAAGAAACCTCAGACGAGAAAGTGACAGGACGGGGTGTTCTCCTTGACTGGGTACACAGGGACTCCACGCTCTGGCTCCGTTTGAGCTTCACAGGGTCAGCATCGTGTAGCAGGCTCTGGAGCCAGACTATCTGGGGCCTGAATCTGGCTTTGCTACTTACTAGCTGTGTGCCTGGGCTAGTTTTATCACTCACGCCCTCATCTAGAAAATGGAAATATTAATCCTCTCCCCAAATATGATTGTCATGATGATTAAATGGGATAATTTGTGTCAAGTATTTAAAACAATGCCTGAGACAGTAAGTTTAATGTGTTTGCTCAAAAAAAAGTTTTCCCTCTTGCCACTGCCACAAGGGTACCTTGGGTTCTATTCCCTTTAAACATCTTGCTAAATCCCCCAAACACCCTATGTTGTTGGACATATATTCACTAGTAATTATTATTGTTATCCATTATTAACTTATTAGTCATCTCCTATATGCCAGGTGCTTCTGCGTAATTGTGGGAGGCAGCAGGAGAAGCAAGGATTTAGTATTAAACAGCCCTGGGTGAAATTCTGGTACCTTGGGCAAGGCACGTGCTCTCACAGCTTCAGCGAGGCCTTGGTGGTGTCTTCACAAAAGCTGTGGGGAGGGGATTGAATCCATTCAGTGCATAAAGAGCTTAGCAAAGCGCTAGGTATTTGACAAGTGCTCAATAATAAAGAGGAACTAGAGGAGGGAAGGGAGGAAGAGAAGTAGGATTATTGTAGGAGCAAAGCCCATTATCTAGTTAGAAAAGTAAGGTTTTCTCAACCCCTGCCCTCCTAGTCTGCTCTGTTTAGGGACTCTTTTTCCCATGTGCCAGGTTCAACCTCAACTCCAGTTCCCTGAAATCCTTGTTGACAACTCTTTCATCGAGCAACCTGCCCTTAGCAAGTTATCCAGCTGTGGTTTGGAAAGAATGGGATACTAAGCCTCCAGGACAGCTTGTTGGAACTATTTTTCAAGTATAACACATCCTTTGAAATATGTTTTGATACTCCTCCCTCACAAACAGATACAGTATCTCCCTTGGGATGCTCATAAAGCTGTATCTATTATGGCCCTGCACACATGCTACCTAATATTGCAGTTATCTGGGCACTTGTCATATCTGTTCCAGTAGGTCACAGTTTTATTTTGTTTTGTTTTTAAGATAATAGGTCTGTGTTTCGCTTGGAAGTCTTATTTAATTCTAGTAGAATGCCAGGCTCTGAAGTGATCCTTCCAGATCATTGCCTCTTCATCTCTTCAAAACAGATGTTCTATTTTACTAGAAAAGCTGAAGGAAGGAACCACCAGGTAGAAACACTCTCAGCTTTCAAACTGATTATTTTCCTGTGTCTGATCTCCAAGGAAGCAATGAACTACCTTTTGGGCAAAGCATGCCTCTTTACTTATACGCATATCCCTTTACTTACGTTACGCTCTTAGACCCATTTTAGGGAGATGGCCAGCATAGCCTCAGGCTAATAGCATGTGCTCTGTTTAGCCTTTGCTTCCAGGGTGAGAGTCAAGGATTAAATGAGTTAGTATGTGAAAGGTGCTTACTAGATAGAGTACTTGGCACATGGTATACACTCAGTAAATGTTAACTATTTATAAATACCTTCTATCACCTTCTGTGCTTCTTCCAGATCTTCTTTCACACCCTTCCTCAATCTTACTCTCAGGTCTTCCCCACATAAAACATACCTTTCTGAACCCTGCATTCTACATAATTCATTGCTCACTGGATTCTTTGCTTTGATTGTAAATCAAACTTCCGGAACAAACAGTTCACATTTGCTGGTTTTATAACCTCTTTCCTTCCCCTCCCTGAACCCCAGCAGACAATTTAGATTCCAGACCCAACATTCCACTGACTCTGCTCTGACAAAGGTCACCAGCAACCTCTTTGGTGTTCCTCCTACTTGAGGTCTCTGAAATTTAACACTTCTCCTCTTGGAAAAATCTCTCCCCACTTTATTCTCAGATCTCTTCCTATTTCTCTAACATTCCCTTCTCTCTCTTTCACTGGCTCCATTTCCTCTGCCCATTCACTGAATGTTAGTATCCTCCCCTTTATCTCTTCTCATAGGGTTGGTGGGAAAAATCTATATCTTCAGACCTGATCTCTTGACTGAACTTTAGACTCATAGAGCCGATCGCTTCCTAGACATCTCTGCGTGGACAAACCACGTGCACCTCCAAATCAACCAGATGTCTTCCCTATCCCATCTAGTGGCCTAAAGTTCCAACCATTTCCCAAGTTACGTATCTCAAGGGCATCCTTGATTCATTACCCACACAATCAATCAGTTAGCCAGAGCAGATTCTACTCCCTTATTCAAAATAGGTTGGCCTCTCCTCTCCATCCTTTCACCTCTTTGCAAGTCCAGACCCTCATTATCTCTCCAGTTTAGGCTGTTGAAGACCTTTTGTATCAGGTCTCCAATCTCTGGTTTCTAACTATAGATAATCCATTCTGTACCCAGTTTCCAAAGTGTGATCATTGTAAGACACAGATGTCTTCTTCACTTGCTGAATATTACCCTGCAATATCTTCCCATTGTCTATAAAGAAAGCCTACCTTTTAAAGCCCATATCTAGCAAAAGCTCACTGACTTCTCCAAGATCAAGATGCTTGGGACTGCCTGGCTGGTGGTGTTCAGTGGTTGAGCGTGGACCAATGAACCAAGAGGTTGCTGTTCGATTCCCAGTCAAGGCACATGCCTGGGTTGTGGGTTCGATCCCCAGTAGGCTGTGCACAGGAGGCAGCCAATCAATGACTCTCATCATTGATGTTTCTATCTCTTCTCCCTTCCTCTCTCTGGAATCAATAAAAGTATATATATATATATATATTTATGATGCGTGGGACTGCCTTTTGTTTCCAGACTCACCAAGGTACTTCTTTGTACCTGACTGTTTATGATTCACAGTCTAACTCATGTCTTTCTCTTTATAACATGATCATTGGGATAGACCAGTTGACCCCTAAAGCAGTGCCAGCAAGTATAAATCCATGATATTCCTCCTCCTGTACTACCTATTTTAAAGTGCTGGCTATCCAGAGGCCCAAATAGAGTCATAGAAATCATCCTAGATGTCTCCTTTATAAATGCAGTCAACAGACACTGAGAATGTTATCTGCCAGGCATCATAAATAATACATCATCATAATAACACCAAGCACATATTATATTTACTGTGTGAAAAACACTGTTTGAAGTGAGATAGATAGATAGTATAAAAATGTAACACTTAGAATTAAAATAGTATAATAAAAATATGTGCCTCAAATGGTTGTGGTGAGTATTAAACGCTCTAAGTGTACTCTTGTATATATGACTGAGAACATGTAATCCTCACCACAACCATTTGAGATACACACTATTATTCTATTTTAGTAATTTCCCCAAGATCACACAGCTAATAAACACTGGAGCTGGGCTTTAAACCCAATCAGTGTAGCACCAAAGTCCACACACTTAACAGTTACACTCTTCTGCCTTTGACTCAAATAGCAGTAATTGTAACATCCCTTCAGGTTTTCTATGTCTTAGCCACTGCTATGAATATATTACATGTATTTCATTCAATCCCCACAATACTTTCTATGAGTTAGATGCTATTTTTTTCTTTGATTACCTATGCAAATAAACTTTGCTTAAAGATAGCCAAATAAAAATTCAAACTGAAAACAGAAAAATCTGGAAACAAATATTCACTTCAAAAGAGTATGCATTTGCTTTTTTAAAAGCCTTGCTTCAGAATCCTTTGGAATTTTAGATTTCTCATATCATTTATCACAAACTTTCAGGTGCCCTTCCAGCATGAGAGCAGAAGTCTCCTTATTCATTCAACTACCCATTCATTCAGCAAACATTTATTGAGCACCTACTACATGCAAGACACTAAATACTTCAGAGAACGTTTCTTCCCTCAAAAAAATAAGTATCTAGAAACTGAAAGAACATAAAAGCCAGACCCTGGCCGGGTAGTTCAGTTGGTTAAAGTGTCTTCCTGGTACACCAAGGTTGTGGGTTGAATCTCTAGCCAGGGCACCTAAAATAATCAATCAATGAATGCACAAATAAGTGGAATAACAAATCGATGTTTCTCTCTCTCTCTCCCTTCCCTTCTCTCTCTCAATCAATAAATAAAAATAAAACATTAAAAACATCTAGTATAATTGAGTATGACAGTAGAATTGCAGAGAGGTTAAGAGAACAGACTTTAGAGCCAGACTTTGTTCAAAGCTTGGCTTTGCGCCTCAATTTGAATGTGACCTTAGAAAATTCAATTAAACTATTTATGCCTCTTTTTTTTTTTTTTCTTAGAAACTATATTGTATGATTGCTGTCAAGATTTTAAGTTTTAATATGTATAAAAGACTTTGGTCAGTGGCTGGAATGTGGCAACACTAAGTGAAGGGCTGCTATAATTAGTAGTAGTCATGGTATTACCATATACGGGTACACTGGCATTGGAAAGCAGGAATGGAGAGTACTTATTTTATATTGGAGAAAGGAGTTCAGATAAGACTTTAGAGCAAAAGATAACTCTAGATGGGTTTTAAAAGATGAGTAGGTGTTCTCCTGGTAGACAAAAAGGAAAAATATGGGTAAAGTCAGGGAACAGTAACTCCCAAAGCTCTTATATCTGGCTGAAGAGTGGGTATCCTATGTCTTTGTGTCTCTAGCATATTGCCTTAGAGAACTATAGCCATGGGAGACAGGAACATAACAAGGGTGGAGAAGTTCTCATTACGATTATAGATCTTTGAAAGCTATTATTTGAAAGCATGTTTATTATTGGACTGGGAATAATAACACCTTCTCCTGTGTTTGGATAGCAGCAATTCTGTACAATTTTAAGATAGTATCTCAGTAATCTTCACAACCTTGGAGGTCTGGCCAATTATAATTATCACCATTTTTTGTATGGGAAAGCAGAAGTACAAGGAGGGGAAGGCAGAAACCCAGGGTTGCTCAAAATGTTATTGGTGGATCTAGATATGGGTCTCTGAAGTGTCCAAAATAACAAGATCATACTAATTCCATCCCCTCCCCCCTTTCTCTCCTGTCTTGGAAAAATAGATCAGAATGCTTTACCTGAAAAGGGCAAAAAAGCAATCAGAAACAGTGATGAGCCATGCAGAAAATGTTGAATAAAATAGGTCTGTGGTGAGGAGTAGAATAGACATCTTAGGAATAATTTGGACTGTTGGCCAAAAGGAAACTTCATTTACTTACTTATTTAGATATATAGCTTACATACAGTAAACTACATAAATCATAGGTGTACATATTGGTGAATTTCCACAAATAAATACTATTTTTGTTTGCTAGAGATGCCATAACAAAATAACACAGACTGGATAGCTTAAACAACAGAAATTTGTTTTCTCACAGTTCTGGTGGCTGGAAGTACAACCTCAAGGTGCTGGAAGTGTTGGGTTCCTCCGGTGCCTCTCTCCTGGCTTGCAGATGGCCACTCTCTTACTTCCTTTTCATATGGTCCTTTCTGTGTGTTCTTGCACCCCTGGTGTCACTCTCCTCCTTTTTAAATAAGGACATCAGTCTTATTGGTTGAGGGCCTTTCTCCAATGGCCTGTTTTAACTTAATCATCCCTTTAAAGGCCTTATCTCTAAATACTGTTACATTTTGAGGTACTGGGGGTTGGGACTTCAACATATCAATTTGGTGGGGGAGGAATCACAATTCGGCCATAACAAATGTATATATAAGATACAGAACCACCCAGATGGAGATATAGAATATTTCCTTCATCCCAAAAGGCTCCTCTGTGTTCCCTTCCAGTCAAGTAATCCTCCAGTGATAACACCATTTCACCATTGATATGTTTTTTCCTGTTTTTGAACTTTATTTTGTTTTTGGATTGGTGCCACAACCCCCAACATAATGTCTACCTGTTATTTCATGTAGTAATATTTTTTTAATTTCATTTCATTGTGTAAATTAAATATAATTTATATGATGTTTGAGTTGCTTCAAGTTTTTGGCTGTTATGAGTAAATCTACTGTAACCATTTATATATGCCTTTTGGTGGACATAATCATTCCTTTCTGTTAGGTATATATGCCAAAGTGGAATTGCTGGGCTATAGATATATAAATATATTTAATGTTAATAGATGCTTTAGAACAATTTTCCAAACTATATATGCCAACACTTCCAGTTGTTTTACATCTTCACCAATACTTAACATTATCAGTCTTTTTAATTTTAGACATTCTGGTGGGGATGTATAAGTACATTATTGGAGTTTTATTTGCATTTCTCTGGTAACTAATACTGTGGCCATTTGGCCACTTGATATGCTCATTTGTGAAATGTCTGTTCAACTCTTTTTTTTCCATTTTGAAATTGGTTGACTTTTGTGTGTGTGTATGTGTGTGTGCAGGAGGCAACCAATTAGCGTGTCTCTCTCACATCAATGTTTCTCTCTCTCTCTTTCTCCCTTCCACCCTCTCTGAAAAGCAATGGAAAAAATATCCTTAGTGAGGAGAAAGAAAAAAAATTGTTGGGTTTTGACTAGGATTGCACTGAATCAATTTGTCAAAAATGCACATCTTAATATATTGAGATTTCCAGTCAATAAATATAGGATTTCTTTTATTGATACTGGTCCTCTTTAGTTTCTTTCAACCATATTTTATAGTTTTTATTTTATTTATTTTTTATTTTTTATTATTATTATTTTTTAAATATATCTTTATTGACTTCAGGGAAAGGAAAGGAGAGGGAGAGAGAGATAGAAACATCAATGATGAGAGAGTCATTGATCAGCTGCAGCCCACAACCCGGGCATGTGCTCTGACTGGGAATTGAACCCCGATCACCTGGATCCTAGGTCAACGCTCAACCGCTGAGCCACGCCCAGCCAGGCCATATTTTATAGTTTTTAGGCAAGAGGTCTTACACTTCTTTTGTTAGATTTATTTTTAAATATTTGGATTTTTGGTGTTATTATAAATGGTAATTTAAATATTTTTATTTTCTAGTCTGGTACTGATATATGTAAACACAATTAATCTGCTATATTGACCTCCAACCTGGTGACCTTGCAAAATTAATTTATTATAATATATTTGTAGGCTCTTTTGATTTTTTTATAAGCACAATCATGTGATATGTGTATAATGATAATTTTACTTCTGTTTAAAAAAATAATTTTGATTCTTTTTTAAATTAAATATGTTTTTATTGATTTTAGAGAGAGAGAAAGGGAGAAGGAGAGAGAAACATCCATCAGCTGCCTCTTGCATGCCCCATACTGGGGGCTGAGCCTGCAACCTGGGCATGTGCCCTGACCAAGAATCAAACTGTGACCTCTTGGTGCAGAGGACTATGCTCAACTAACTAAGCCACACCAGCCAGGGCAATAATAAAAATAATTCATATCTTACAGTATATAAATTAAAACAAATAATTTGTCATTTTTTTCTACCCAATTAAAAGGTTAGTTAAGCCCAAGGCTGAAGGGTAATAGGTATTTCTATGTATTGTTGGTAGTATAAATTATTACAAACCTTTTATAGGAAATTTATCAGCATCTTTCCAAATTATTAATGGGCATATCCTTTGACCTCCATTTTGAAATTTATCCTATTTATATTCCTGCAAAAGTTTTCAGAGATATATGTAGAGGAATTCCACAATTTTGTTGTAGCATTGTTTTAATAGTGTTCAGGGCTGAATTGTGTCTCCCCCAAATTCATATGTTGAAGCTTAACCCCCAGGAACCCAGAATGTGACCGTATTTGTAGATAGGGTTTTTAGAGAAGTGACTAAATTTCGATGAGGCTGTTGGTTTGAGCGCTAATCCAATTTGCCTAGTGTCCCAGTAAGAAGAGATTAGGACACAAAGAGATTCCCAGAGGAAGACCACTGGAAGACGGGGAAGTTACAGCCATTTGCAAGGCAAGGAGGGAGGCTTCAGAAGAAGTCAACCCTGCTGACACCTTGGTGTCAAACTTCCAGCCTCCAGAACTGTATGGGAATGAATTTCTGTTGTTTCAGCCACCCAGTCTCTGCTATTTTGTTATGGCAACACCAGCAAACTAATACGAATAGTAAAAGTGAAATCTTTTCAGTGGCTTAAAGGGAAGAAAAGTGATTACCTCCAGAAAGTAGAATTACAGAATAGGGAAGATAGGAGACAGGAAATTTTGTTTTACCTCAGACCTTTCTGTTCTGTTGATTTTTTAAATATTGAACCTCAATTACTGCTACAGTAAAATAAACTCGTTATTTTTTCAAGCAATAAAAAATTTGTAGTAATTTTATGTGGGTTTGTGTGTGTCAATTTTTTAAGTCCCAGAAAAATGTCCAGAAATCTTCTTTAAGACCATAAAATGATTCTCTTGTCTTATTTATCTTTAATTTGTTATTTCCTCATGATCTAGCTTCAACAATAAATGCAGTTCATTTTAATTCTTTTGTTTGGTTCAATTGCTAGTAATTCAGCAGTATTGTTTTCTATTGTTTTTCTTTCGTAAATATTTAGATTTATTTCATCTGCTTCCAAAACTTGAGAAATCATCAAAATCATTTTGAATACTCAAGGGTTACACTGGGGTATTTAGAAAATCCCTCGTTTAAAGCTGAGTTCTTCATTTTCAAGAAGACATCAAACAACCTACTGTAACATGAAATAAGTAACAATCATGAGGTTGTAATAACCCTCTCTTTTAATTACAAGCTAGGCCAGAAGGCCTAGTGATAAATATATAGTAGACAGCACTGTTATTGGGAAATACTCCACTCTAAACACAAGTCAATGGCCTTACTTCAAATCTCCTTAGAAACACGATTCTCGGATAACTAAGGGACTAGGAAAATGGTATAGTCCCTAATTATTAGTCGGCCTTAGATGTTAGTATAACTCTAATGCCAACCTTTAAAAATTTTTGTTTTAGAGTGTAAGTAACTATCTCATTCTGGTTAAAAGCATGTTAGTATGAAATAGTTAATAAATGGAGAATTCGAGGTTTAATTAACACACCTGCAAATCACTCAGATGTTCTTTAAGCAGAGATTACAGAGTAGGAGTGGATGGGATGCACTAACTGAATGACTGGAATGTCCCTGGGGCTTAACTCCTCAAGCCTCCTCACAATTGGCTTGCATGGGGTCTACACTTTCCTGACATTATAATCCAATTGAATAAGCATTTCTCTTCTGGGCCTCCTATGGGCCTGAAGCTTCTGTTAAAGCCCCGTGAGGGCAACAAAGGAAGTAGGTGAAATTTTAAACAGCTAAAGCCCACAGGAGAACTTTAGGAATCAGGCAAGAATGGTAGCTTTTGCCTGCCTTGAGCAGAGGGAAGGCCATCCTAACTGCAGCACTTACACAAGGGAGTAAAAATTGCAAAGTAAAAGGACAAGAGAGGAAAAACCACATGATTCGATGGAGGTTTTTACAAACTATTGCGTTAAACACCCATGTTTAGGATGCATTAATTAGTTATGTGTAGCTTAATTATTTGGTCATTCATTTTGTTCAACAAATGTTTATTTATTGGGTGCCTATTATATGCCAGGCATTATGCCAGATCCTTGGTATATAACGATATATCACAAGACCTTTCTGACTTTCAGGAGCCCACAGATAAATGGCTTTGACAAAAAGTAAACTAATGACTAGGTTTTCCAAACCTTCAAAGATAGCTGGGGAAATCTTAGATTCATCCACGAACAGTCACTTTTCTCTTTTCCACAATGGATTCATGGTTCAGTGTTGAGGAACAATGAGCTTCTTGTTTTTATAAAAATACTTAGCACAAGGTTAAGAGAAAGGAG